>NW_022883218.1:0-1200000 GCF_011952255.1 Bombus vosnesenskii
TTATACCATATAACGTAAAACGTTATAACGTTATACCATATAACGTAATACGTTATAACGTTATACCGTATAACGTAATACGTTATAACGTTATACCATATAACGTAATGCGTTATAACGTTATACCATATAACGATATAGTATATAACGTAATACGTTATAACGTTATACTATATAACATAATACGTTACAGCATTATACCATATAACGTAATACGTTAAAACGTTATACCATATAACGTAATACGTTATAACGTTATACCATATAACGTAATACGTTATAACGTTATACCATATAACGTAATACGTTATAACGCTATACCATATAACGTAATACTTTATAACGTAATACGTTATAACGTTATATCATATAACGTAATACGTTAAAACGTTATACCATATAACGATATAGTATATAACGTAATACGTTATAACGTTATACCATATAACGTAATACGTTATAACGTTATACCATATAACGTAATACGCTATAGCGTTATACTATATAACGTAAAAACTTTATAACATATAACATTATACCATATAACGTAAAACGTTATAACGTTATACCATATAACGTAATACGTTATAACGTTATACCATATAACGTAATACGTTATAACGTTATACCATATAACGTAATACGTTATAACGTTGTACCATATAACGTAATACATTATAACGTTATAATATATAACGAAATAAGTCATAACGTTATACCATATAACGTAATACGTTATAACGTTATACCATATTACGTAATACGTTATGACGTTATACCATATAACGTAATACGTTATAACGTTATACGATATGACGTATTACGGATTAACGTTATACCATATAACGTAATACGTTATAACGTTATACCATATAACGTAATACGTAATAACGTTATACCATATAACGTAATACGCTATAGCGTTATACTATATAACGTAAAAACTTTATAACATATAACATTATACCATATAAGGTAAAACGTTATAACGTTATACCACATAACGTAATACGTTATAACGTTATACCATATAACGTAATACGTTATAACGTTATACCATATAACGTAATACGTTATAACGTTGTACCATATAACGTAATACATTATAACGTTATAATATATAACGAAATAAGTCATAACGTTATACCATATAACGTAATACGTTATAACGTTGTACCATATAACGTAATACATTATAACGTTATAATATATAACGAAATAAGTCATAACGTTATACCATATAACGTAATACGTTATAACGTTATACCATATAACGTAATACGTTATAACGTTATACCATATAACGTAATACGTTATAACGTTATACCATATAACGTAATACGTTATAGCGTTGTACCACATAACGTAATACATTATAACGTTATAATATATAACGAAATAAGTCATAACGTTATACCATATAACGTAATGCGTTAAAACGTTATACCATATAACGATATAGTATATAACGTAATACGTTACAACGTTATACTATATAGCATAATATGTTACAACGTTATACCATATAACGTATTACGTTAAAACGTTATATCATATAACGATATAGTATATAACGTAATACGTTACAACGTAATACCATATAACGTAACACATTATAACGTTATAATATATATCGTAATAAGTCATAACGTTATACCATATAACGTAATATGTTATAACGTTATACCATATAACGTAATACGTTATAACGTTGTACCATATAACGTAATACATTATAACGTTATAATATATAACGAAATAAGTCATAACGTTATACCATATAACGTAATACGTTATAACGTTATACCATATAACGTAATACGTTATAACATTATACCATATAACGTAATACGTTATAACGTTATATCATATAACGTAATACGTTAAAACGTTATACCATATAACGATATAGTATATAACGTAATACGTTATAACGTTATACTATATAACATAATACGTTACAGCATTATACCATATAACGTAATACGTTAAAACGTTATACCATATAACGTAATACGTTATAACGTTATACCATATAACGTAATACGTTATAACGCTATACCATATAACGTAATACTTTATAACGTTATAGCATATAACGTAATACGTTATAACATTATACCATATAACGTAATACGTTATAACGTTATATCATATAACGTAATACGTTAAAACGTTATACCATATAACGTAATACGTTAAAACGTTATACCATATAACGTTATAGCATATAACGTTATACGTTTTAACGTTATACCATATAACGTAGTACGTTATAACGTTATACCATATAACGCAATACGTCATAACGTTATACCATATAACGTAATACGTAATAACGTTATACCATATAACGTAATACGTTATAACGTTATACCATATAACGCAATACGTCATAACGTTATACCATATAACGTAATACGTTATAACGTTATACCATAGAACGTAATGCGTTAAAACGTTATACCATATAACGATATAGTATATAACGTAATACATTATAACGTTATACCATATAACGCAATACGTTATGACGTTATACCATATAACGTTATACGTTTTAACGTTATACCATATAACGTAATACGTTATAACATTATACCATATAACGTAATACGTTATAACGTTATATCATATAACGTAATACGTTAAAACGTTATACCATATAACGTTATACCATAGAACGTAATACGTTATAACGTTATACCATATAACGTAGTACGTTATAACGTTATACTATATAACGTTTATACGTTATAACGTAATACCATATAACGTAATACGTTACAACACTATACTATATAACGCAGTACGTCATAACGTTATACTATTTAACGTAATCCGTTACGAGGTTGTAGTGTATAACGCAATACGTTATAACGTTATACTATATAACGTAATCCGTTACAACGTTATACCATATAACGTACAAACTTTATACTATATAACGCTATACCATATAACATAATACGTTATAACGTTATACCATATAACGTAAAAACTTTACATTATATAACGCTATACCATATAACGTAATACGTTATAACGTTATACCATATAACGTGTTACTTTATAACGTTATACCATATAACGTAATACGTTATAACGTTATACCATATAACGCAATACGTTATAACGTTATACCATATAACGTAATACGTTATAACGTTATACAATATAACGTAATACGTTATAACGTTATACCATATAACCTAATACGTTATAACGTTATACCATGTAACGTAATACGTTATAACGTTATACCATGTAACGTAATAGGTTATAACGTTATACCATATAACGTAATACATTATAACGTTATAATATATAACGAAATAAGTCATAACGTTATACCATATAACGTAATACGTTATAACGTTATACCATATAACGTAATACGTTATAACGTTATACCATATAACGTAATACGTTATAACGTTATACCATATAACGTAATACGTTATAACGTTATACCATATAACGCAATACGTTAAAACGTTATACCATATAACGTAATACGTTATAACGTTATACCATAGAACGTAATGCGTTAAAACGTTATACCATATAACGATATAGTATATAACGTAATACGTTACAACGTTATACTATATAGCATAATATGTTACAACGTTATACCATATAACGTATTACGTTAAAACGTTATATCATATAACGATATAGTATATAACGTAATACGTTACAACGTAATACCATATAACGTAACACATTATAACGTTATAATATATATCGTAATAAGTCATAACGTTATACCATATAACGTAATATGTTATAACGTTATACCATATAACGTAATACGTTATAACGTTGTACCATATAACGTAATACATTATAACGTTATAATATATAACGAAATAAGTCATAACGTTATACCATATAACGTAATACGTTATAACGTTATACCATATAACGTAATACGTTATAACGTTATACCATATAACGTAATACGTTATAACGTTATACCATATAACGTAATACGTTGTAACGTTATACCATATAACGTAATACGTTATAACGTTATACCATATAACGTAATACGTTGTGACGTCATACCATATAACGTAATACGTTATAACGTTATACCATATAACGTAATACGTTATAACGTTATACCATAGAACGTAATGCGTTAAAACGTTATACCATATAACGATATAGTATATAACGTAATCCATTACAACGTTGTAGTATATAACGCAATACGTCATAACTTTATACCATATAACGCAATACGTTATAACGTAATACCATATAACGTAATACATTACAACGCTATACCATATAACGTAATACGTTATAACGTTATACCATATAACGTAATGTGTAACAACGTTTTAGTATATAACGTAATACGTTACATCGTTGTACCATATAAATTAAAACGTTATAACGTTATACTATATAACGAAATACGTTACAACGCTTTGCTATATAAGGCAATACGTTATAACGTTATACCATATATAGTAAAACGTTCTAACGATATACTATATAACGTAATACGCTATAACGTTATACTATATTACGTAAAACTTTATACCATATAACATTATACCATATAACGTAAAACGTTATAACGTTATACCATATAACGTAATACGTTATAACGTTATACCGTATAACGTAATACGTTATAACGTTATACCATATAACGTAATACGTTATAACGTTATACCATATAACGTAATACGTTATAACGTTATACCATATAACGTAATACGTTATAACGTTATATCATATAACGTAATACGTTATAACGTTATATCATATAACGTAATACGTTATAACCTCATACCATATAACGTAATACGTTATAACGTGATACCATATAACGTAATACGTTATAACGTTATACCATATAACGTAATACGTTAAAAGATTATACCATATAACGATATAGTATATAACGTAATACGTTACAACGTTATACTATATAACGTAATACGTTATAACGTTATACCATATAAGGTAATACGTTATAAGGTTATACCATATAACGTAATACGTTATAACGTTATACCAAGTAACGTAATACGTTAAAACGTTATACCATATAACGATATAGTATATAACGTAATACGTTACAACGTTTTTGTATATAACGTAATCCGTTATAACGTTATACCATATAACGTTATATTATATAACGTAATGCGTTACAAAGTTACACCATATAACGTAGTACGTTATAACGTTATAACATATAACGTTATACTATATAATGTAATACTTTATAACGTTATACTAAATAACATTAGACGTTATAACGCTATATCATATAACGTAATACGTTATAACCTTATACCATATAACGTAATACGTTATAACGTGATACCATATAACGTAATACGTTATAACGTTATACCATATAACGTAATACGTTAAAAGGTTATACCATATAACGATATAGTATATAACGTAATACGTTACAACGTTATACTATATAACGTAATACGTTATAACGTTATACCATATAAGGTAATACGTTATAACGTTATACCATATAACGTAATACGTTATAACGTTATACCAAGTAACGTAATACGTTAAAACGTTATACCATATAACGATATAGTATATAACGTAATACGTTACAACGTTTTTGTATATAACGTAATCCGTTATAACGTTATACCATATAACGTTATATTATATAACGTAATACGTTACAAAGTTACACCATATAACGTAGTACGTTATAACGTTATAACATATAACGTTATACTATATAATGTAATACGTTATAACGTTATACTAAATAACATAAGACGTTATAACGTTATATCATATAACATTATAATATACAACGTAATACGTTATAACGTTATACCATATAAGGTAATACGTTATAACGTTATACCATATAGAGTAATACGTTATAACGTTATACCATATAAGGTAATACGTTATAACGTTATACCATATAGAGTAATACGTTATAACGTTATAACGTTATACTATATAACGTGCTACGTTATAACCTTATGCCATATAAAGTAAAACGTTATAACGTTGTACTATATAACGTAATCCGTTACAACGTTGTAGTATATAACGTAACACGTTATAACGTTATACCATGTTACGTAATACGCTATAGCGTTATACCATGTAACGTACTACGTTATAAGGTTAGACCTTATAACGTTATACCATATAACGTATTACGTTTTAACGTTATACTGAATAACATAAGACGTTATAACGTTATATCATATAACATTATACTATATAACGTAATACGTTATAACGTTATACCATACATCGTCTTACGTTATAACGTTTTTCCGTATAACGTTATGTCATATAACGTAAAGCGTTATAACGTGATAGTATATAACGTAATACGATATAACGTAATACCATATAACGAAATACGTCATAACGTTATACTATATAACGTAATACGTTATAACGCTATACTATATAGCGCAATACGTTATAACGTTATACTATATAACGTAATACGTTACAACGTTGTAGTATATAACGCAATACGTTATAACGTTATACTATATAACGTACAAACTTTATACCATATGACATTATACCATATAACGTAATACGTTATAACGTTATACCATATAACGTAATACGTTATAAGGTAATACCATATAACGTAATACGTTACAACGCTATACTATATAACGCAATACGTTATAACGTTATACTATATAACGTAATACGTTACAACGTTGTAGTATATAACGTAATACGTTATAACGTTATACCATATAAAGTAATACGTTATAACGTTATACTATATAACGTAATACGTTATAACGTTTTACTATATAACGTGCTACGTTATAACGTTATGCCATATAAATTAAAACGTTATAACGTTATACTATATAACGTTATACTATATAACGTTATATCATATAACGTAATACGTTATAACGTTATTCCATATAACGTAATACGTTACAACGTTATACTATATAACGTAATACGTTACAACGTTATACTATATAACGTAATACGTTATAACGTTATACTATATAACGTAATACGATATAGCGTTATACTATATAACGTTATACTATATAACGTTATACCGTTATAACGTTATACTATATAACGTAATACGTTATAACGTTATACTATATAACGTAATACGTTATAACGTTAACTATATTACGTAATACGCAAAACGTTATACCATATAATGTAAAACGTCATAACGTTATACTATATAACGAAATACGTTATAGCGTTATACTATATAACGTAATACGCTATAACGTTAACTATATAACGTAATTCGCAAAACTTTATACCATATAATGTAAAACGTCATAACGTTATACTATATAACGAAATACGTTACAACGCTATACTATATAACGCAATATGTTATAACGTTATACTATATAACGTAATACGTTACAACTGTTTGTTCGGTCCAATCGCGTGGAGACGTCGTCTCTAGGAGAGACGTCAACGGGAATCGTAAATTCCCGTTACGATTATAACAATTGACACCACGACTTGATCGATCCCCTGATTTGCGTTGAGATAATATGGGTGATTGGGTTTGTATAACACTGTGATTCACAGAATTATAAATTATATATTTCCAACACTTAGATTACACTGATGAGCATAGATAGATAGATAATCACTTATCGCACGAAGATAAGATAGATATGTACGTTAGAGCTTGGTCTCTTATAATTGGATTTAATGTATTAGTGGACGTAGCACTATAAGATATTTAGCAAAGGAAATGTATGCTCGACAATACCGAGATCGACTCTCGAGTTATGCTTAGACTGCCCCGATAGGCATTAGCGTTAGACTTAGTAGTTGACTTTTCCAACGGTGTAGAAGAAGTGAATTTGAGTGAGGATGCTGTGTCGGGGGAAAGCTAGTGATGGGTGTGTCTAGCGCACGGGATCATCGGATTTATTCATGCCACTTTAGGTCAGGAAGTGAGGGCAGTCTACCATACCTCGGATTGGACAAACGAAGGTTGGTGGACTAGGAAGGGTCTTAACCGCCCTCGATAGAAAGTTGCTAGTAGGAAGTATCGTACGTAAGAAAAACTAACTTTCCCGTGTCAAGCCGTAGTAAACAATAGTCTTTGGAAACTGATTTAGAAAACACATTTGTTGGGTCTGAAGGACCTTAGCAGGCACGTGACTCGGGTTTATGACGGGTGCTTAAGGCTATTGAGGGTACGCCATACGGAAGAGCGGACATCTGGTGTCCGTCTGGCCCGCGGTGTGTGACCTGGGCCAGGCAGAGAGTCGCCCGGCGTAACAACAACGTTATACCATCTAACGTATTACGTTAAAACGTTATACCATATAACGTTATACTATATAACGTAATACGTTACAACGTAATACTATATAACGTAATACGCTATAGCGTCATACCATGTAACGTATTATTTTATAACGTTATACCATATAACGTAATACAGCATAACGTTATTCCATATAACGTAATACACCATAACGTTATACCATATAACGTAATACACCATAACGTTATACCATATAACGTTATAGTATACAACGTAATAATATGACGTAGTACGTTATCACGTTGTAACATATAACGTTATACTATATAACGAAGTACGTTATAACTTTATACCATATAACGTAATACGTTATAACATTATACTATACAACATTATACTATCATGTGGAATAGTTTTTCTTTGTTACACATTAATACTTATAATATTATTAATTATTTTCAACGAACCGCATATTCTGATAATGTTTTGATATTATATGTTACAGACGAAAAACTTTATGTGCGTCATTGAAAAATTAAAGTTAACACATCTGGGTTATCTTTTTGACGAGGATTTTAATACATATATAACGTAATATAATATTACGTGATAGGATGTAACGTAATACATTATGACGTAATACTGTATAATATAATACTATATAGCGTAATACATTATAAAGTAATATAATATAACGTAATATAATATGAGGTGATCGGTCAATACGTAATGTAATATAACGTAGTAATATAAAAGAAATACAGAAGAAGTTTAATCACTGTATGGTGAACAATAGAATCCCATAGTTGACAGAGGTATATTTTATTCGTAAAGTTACTGCATAAAGAAGAAAATCAAATCCGGAAAGACGGCCAGCAGATTAGACAATCAAACAAAGGGACCTAAGATATTGCTACCAGGATCGTAATCAATCCCTGTGTGGATGAATGCTCTTAAATTTATCACGCAAGAATAGATTCCTAAAACATGTTTTTAATTTGGTAACGGAGATTTTTACACGTCTGTGATTTTCCTCAATTTTACATACAGTAGCTCACGAAAGTATTTGAATATAATCGTAATAATTAGATCTCATTTAAGTGCTAATGAGATTTTAAATGTTCCGTGTAATACAGACAATATGTTCATTAAAAAACTGTCATAAATTAAATTGTCTACTAAGAATTTCATAAATCGTCTGTGTAATCTTTTTCTTAAAACTGCTTCTCACTTTATGTAAAGTTTCCGTCTCGCGAAATCCGTTGTCGAACCGCAGTTCGCTTCAAACGAAGCCATTTAACCAGGATGAACGAGGCCGCCACGCTGTTCGAATGAATCATTTTCAATTTAATAGGTATTCCTTTGAGATACGCGCATTTCGTCGCCGATGCGGACCGACTTAAATTAATACGCATATAAATCATTCGGTGTGTATAAAGCAGGAAGCGAGATTCCTTCTTTTTCCTTTCCTCCTTTTCTCTCTGGGTTCACGTGTCACGATAGTTACGAGCATTTAGATGGCATAGCGCGCGCGAATTTACGACAAGCAACACTGGCGACAGACTCGTCTGTTCTTTTCCCCGCGGCTGACACGCGCGTTTCAGACCCGTTTCTTCGACCCCTGCTTCACGAGGCTTCGTCGCACGTGGAATTCGTATGCATCAACTTCGGTAATGTTTTCTCGGTGGACCGTCCGCTCGTCGTTTCGAGCGCTCGTAATTTTGAGACCAATTTCAATTTAAACGCTATGAGAATTTTTTCTAGGAAGACCATCTTGGTATTTTGTGAAATGTAATTGAGAAATTGAAACGTTAGATAAATGATGTAAGTGATGACACATAAAGATATGATTTTTTTTAGTGGAAAAAATGTTATTAGGTTCTGCAATAATTTATCTTAATTTATGTAAGATATAGCTCGCAAGTTTATAGCAATTAAACAATTAATGATATGATCGATATATAAATGACGTAGATTAAGCGGGAAAATTAAATAACAAAGATTGATTCCTTTGATGAAGCTTCTTATTGGAAGTCTGAAATTTCAACTTCGCAATTATTGGAAACAATGAAAGAGAAAAACGAAAATTGAATGGATCAAAACTTTTATAAGAAAGGAAATAAATAGATTTTCCATTTTTTGCTTCTTTTGTAATAATTGTAGTTGTAATTTTCGTTTCCTCTTTTTAAACTCAATGTGGATGAAACGGTGATTTATGGAAAGAAGGAAAAGTAAAAGGTATGGCCTGTGGTATTATATTATAGAATGTTACAGGAAGCACACTGATCTACGACCTCAGAAGGTTACAATGCAAGTCTTATTACACATAATTACATTTTAACGGGTTTAAAGAGAATATAGGACATGTTCGAATATGAAATACGTGCTCCGTTAAAGAAAAAGACGTGTTAAAGCAGAACGAGTCACGCAATTTATTAAACTACCATACTTAATCACTATCTCTTGCATTAAATAGGAATAGTATTATATGTTATAATCATCTAGGTACTTTTACATTACTGCTCTGAAATATTATTTCCTACTTTGTTATTTTGTTTCTCACCAAGCCATGTCACCACGGTCTTTAAAATTTGAACATAAAGCAAATCAAATAAGCAAATAAAATATCTTCCATCGAAAGAAATGCAATATCCTAGAACTGATAATTTATACAAATCAGAGATAACGACTCTATTTGATCGTTGGGAAAATACCTTGAATTACATGAAGATTACTTTAATTAATCATATGACGTTACGAAGGAATTACAAGCGATTAAAATTTTATTTGACGAAACGACATTTCATATGCAGGAACCTAATAGCTTCCTCTCGGATCGTTAAGAATTCCAGTTATGAACCCGACTCGACGAGGTCGTAGAATTCGTACCATCCGTGAACGGACGTCTCATCAGAATCGAGAAGCGCATCAAACGCAAATAATTGACAAACTTTACAGCCGATTTCTTCAGCGATAACATCATCGCGACCAATCTTCTCTCGAGCGACTGCATTTTTATGACTTTTCTTCCCTTCCCCAAAAAATCCACGTCGCTCGATGTCGAGGACGAGCCGTGTATCTTTTCGACACCTTCACCCTTTTTCGCCTCATTTACCAACGAATGCTCTTCCCCCATCCGTAACTTATTGTCCTCGCCTCGTGCCCTGTCGCTCTCTCGATATGGCGTGCGCTGAACAAGGCGCTCGAACAAGCCACGCGTCCTCGCGGTAGGTCAGTACATTGGAACTGCTCGCGCAAACTTCCATCGATCGTTTATCTTTGCCATGAATTGATTTCCGGCGATTTACCGTTCGGTTTCGACCCTCTTTGCTCTCTTTCCGCTTGATCGATGCTCGTTGTGCCCGTCTAGTTTTGGTTTTCAGTCGATTCATTCGAAGATGTATAGTCGAAAACAAAAATAAGTGGACAGGTAATGGAAATAAATATCGATGAAGTTTTGTTAAATACGGTTTGCTTAGACATAAATGTAAATATTAAGTTATATGTATTTAAATGTTAATTATTATGTATATATATGTATATAGTATTATATTATATTATATTAGTAGTATATATACTACTATTTGTATGTATATGTATCTATCGTCTATATTCTCTATATATATTACTATATACTATACACATAATAGTATAGTATATATGACATTATATTACTATTATGATATAATATTGTATCTACTATACTACTATACATAGATAGATAAATAGTAGATATCAATTACTTTATATACACACACACACACACACACACATAATTTAAGTATTTTAACACTAATACTATTTCGATCAAACTTTCACTACCTGTTCACTTATTTTTGTTCCTGACTGTAGTATAGTTTTGGATTATTCAAGAGGAACACGTCGTTATATTCTTACCACAACTTTTCAATAAGGCATTTATATATAATATTATTTTCGTTTTTGTTTACCTATGGAACATCTTGACAAAAATTATATGAAGATTTGTGTTCAATATCAAGTTCAAATAAAAGTATTTAAGAATACCAATATCAACCTCAAACACTTATTGTAATTAATTCTTATTGTATGTTTGTACAGAAATAGATTAGAGATTTATATTCCTTATATACAATCCACGGGACAATTTACTGTATTTAATTTTCCAGTCATTAACCATCGGCACTAAAACTTTCATAGCACCTTCCTTAACCACATTAAATCAATCAGCCCAAACCCGAACACTCCTCACACAGATCGTAAAGATCGCAAATTGCAAACCTACATACGAACTTTATACTTTCCTTCGAGCATTTCGACACGCTTCAGCGGTTCGTCAAAGCCGGAAGTATGTAGAAACCTCCGTAAGCGGTATAAAGATGTCAGATAACGATCGTCGAAAGTCTACCGAACATCGTAACAAGACCCATCGAAGCAAACAAATTTTATAGACGATCGTTTTACGATCGCGATATCACTCGGTTTCGCGAGTTAAATACCGAAATCATAGATGTCGAATTCGACATGTGATTCAACGATACGCGACAAAAGGAAGCAAAGTAAAACAAAATGTAAGCCAGGCGCATTTTTGTTCGAATTAAACAGAAAACATAAAGTCTTATTGTCGCTTCTCGTTAGCACGCGATCGCTTGAAATTCGTAGCTAACTGCACGGGAAAAGAACCCTCTGCAACAGTGGCTTTGCGATTCGTCGAATATCACAGACATGCGCCCGCCATTGGCAAGAGGGAGACAGCAAGCAAAGGAGAGGGAAAAAGATGGAGTAAAGAGGGAGAGAGAGGAGAGGGTTGCTCGCAAGTGAGCAGCACGTGCGTAGCAGTCATCCTGGCGCACTCGCCAGGACCGGTTCTTCCTTTTCAAACAATCTTCCTCATCCATTGACAATCGATTGCTCGTGTCTTTCATGTTCCATTAGTGGTCTCTCGTAATTTAGTTCTCCAAAGCTCGATTACCGTCCAGCGCTCAGATAACGAGTCGCGTCTACGTGCGTGTTTCGACTCTGACCGCCGATAAATTCTTCGGTGGAAGGTTGAAGTACGGCGCGAATTCCGTAAAATCGCGTTGGGACCATTGAAAAATGCAGTCATCTCGCGAAGATCATCAGTGCTCTTACAACCGAGATCTCGGAAACAATAGTGGCTCGCGGAGGAAACTTATACTCGACGAGGAAATTCTTTTATCAATCTTCTGGTGGATTAAATCAGTGATTAGTCAAGGGAAAGCTCGATTTTTTATACTTAGACCAACTGAGAATCTCGATTATCATAAAACAAAAGCCTCCATATGTGTCTTCGTCGTGTCATTGATCGGTGCACTCGATTCGTAGATGCTCGATTCGATGAAGAACCGTTCGAGAGATGACAGTGTGCGAGGAGGACCGGAAGAACATGAGACACAGCAGCTCTTGGCCGGATTGGGCGCTACAGACGGTGAAAGTGCGCGTGGATCCGTTGTCGCGCGCCTTCACAATTATCCCGACGATTCGCGAGGGTTTGCACCCGTTGTTGAAAAGCAACTGGATCGACGAGATCGTTTTCCTCGATCATGACGGCTCGACGTCCGCCGAGACGAAACGACGATTCGTGTGCAGCACCAAGACGGTCGAACAGAATGGCCACGGTGAATTAGGGGAAACTTTCGAACTACGCACCCTGGTACCTGACGTTATGAATGAAAGTCCCGGAAAAGCTATTGGCGAGGATGGAGGAAGTGGCGAATGTCATAAAAACGAGTCAAAATTGCCTTCGAGACTGTGGTCCAACGAAACTGCCAGAGAATCTCACGAAGATAATAGAGATATGTCTGAGAGAAGTAAGCCAGACTTCTATCTAGTTGACGAAGAACGTACGTCGATACCATACCGCCAGGAAGACAATACGAATAAACCAAACTTCAGATTGGAATCCACCGATGAACCTTCCAAATGTTCCACTGCACAAAACAAATACACAGAAGAATCAACCGAATTGAAACACGAAGATCTTCTACCTTTAGAAATCATCGTAAAAATCGAAACATCCAATCATCTGCAAACAGTTCCAATTGGAACGGAAGACAGAGAAGGCGCTCAAGGTTTGACCCAAAAATCCAACCCAAGAAAGACACCAACTCCTCAAATTGAAATAGTAGATTACGACGATATAACAAGCTTCTCCCTTATAACGGAAAGACAAATGCAACATGCTTGCCCGAAATGCACTTCGGAAGGTCAGCTTCTTGAACGTGTAGACCCATTTCGTTCGCCGGTTTCGAGCAGGAAAAAAACCGTTGGTCGGTGTCAGGATGGGAAGCCGGAAATGGTCCGTAAATATTCCGCGACGGAGGGTAAAATGAGGAACAGCTGGCGTAGAATAGGAGCGAGCGGTCTAATTGGAGGCGCCAGGAATAGGGAGAAGGAGAAGTACGCGCGGAAGAGGAATCCGCTGTGCAGGCCGACGAACGACGTGAGGAAAGAGGCCACCCTGAGGAGGCATTACTATCCGGAGGGAGGCTGGGGCTACGTGATCGTGACCTGTTCTGCGCTCGTCCATTTCCTCGGGATCGGTTTGCAGCTCGCGGCGCCTGGCAGCTGGCATCTAACCGCCAAGCTAAAGTTCCATCAGCCCGCCCTTCACAGCGCAGGTAAGATATCTCTCGTCTTATAGAAAGTGGAAACAACGTGATGAGGTAGAAAAATTAGTCAATAGTTAGAATTTAGGAATTTCTAATTAGTTTATTCTCCTGTGTTAAAGAGACTTATCTACCTATATCCTTTCAGTTTGTAGTAAATTTGATGTTCATAACATTAGTTACTTAATTACTAGTTACAAATTAAACCTTAGGTCATACACGTGAAGATTAAGCTTTAGCAGACTATTACATTATGCAGAGCTTCCTATTTGTACGATCTGTGATCCTCAGATTTTTAAATCTTCTAAATAACAATTCATCCCAATCAAAAATTAGGTTAATATGGTAGAATGGCTATTATGAAAAATATGTCTTACCTTGTCGAATAAATATTGGCCAGTTCTAGGAAAGCTTTCATTACGAGATTCATAACTTTATGATTTAATCAGATATAATTCTTCTGTGATACAATTAAAAAGTCAGACTCACAGAAATTGTGTAACATGATGAATGTTCTGCTTAAAAGAGTCATTCTTGTTACGAACTCTCCGATTGGTAATCCTACTTTACGCTTCATTTTACAACCTCGCTACACAACTTCCAGCATGTATACTTTTGCTGGAGAAATGTGTCAAGTTTAATTGGACGTTACTTAATTGAACCAGACAGTCGTTTATCTTAATCGGAAGTTCGACTGTTCGAATCGATGATAATCACAGAATGGCGGTCGAAAAGAGTTTTAACGCGTGAATTCGGGAGCCGGGCAATCGGTTGATTGCGCTAAGTGAAAACCTTGTTCGAAGATACGATCGAGCAGCGTTCATAAATCAAATCGTTTTTACGCGGTCGTTTTTTTCCCACGGTTCGAGCCGGCGCCAATGATCGTCGCTGATCGTTATGTACACGCGGGTAGAGGTTCTCGAGAGACTGTTCGCTCCGAGATGCGAAATTACCCTTTGAGGCTTCGCGATAAGGAATGCCGACAGGTACTTGGTCTCAAACTGGTGGATAGGTTGTTGTTGGGACTGGGAAATTTAAGATACGTTGAGTCATGTTTCCGTTAGAGTGATTTTGTCGAAGTATCGATGCGAGGAATGTTCGTCGAGGGAGATTTGAAGTTCAAATTTGAAAGCATCGAGTCATGTTTTCAATGGTGCAATCTTCTCGAAATACTCATTGGTAAGTTTTGAGTTGAAATTTGAAATCATTCAGATAGGAAGATCGAAATTTTTCAGTTAAAAATTGTATTGGACGGCCGTGCATTTAAATACGCTTAAAGCGAAATAAAATGGCAACTTGGTTCTTACTTTAAAACGAAGAGGGCTCGAGTTAAGAGACAAATGGTGGCATAAACAACTCTTTGGTCCAATCAACGGTTCTCGAAACCCCGTTTTAATAACCACAAGTCAACTATTACGAACGATCGTTTGTTTTTGCACACACTCTTTACACCCCTGGTCAATTTAAATACCAACTCGCTGGCTCAGCAGGTCACTTGTCCCGCTATCGGAGATTCGCGCAATGAATTGCCGTGAGTGGTCAATAATTCCACTTGTAATCAACTTATCTCGACACTCTTCTCCAAAACGGAGATACAGAACGCGTCGTATCAGTTTGTTGAAGGTAATTCTCATATCGCGTGAAAAAAATACTGTGGCTTCGTTTTTCAGGTTTCTCGATTTTGCTGCATGCAAATGAAACGTCTCGCTTCGTTAACGATGTTGTGTACAATATTTCAGACGGTGAGATTACGTGTCTGATTCCACGAGTACTGGTTAGGAGTAAAAGAAAAAAAAAGAAAAGCGAATAAGAATAAGGAAGAACAAAAAACAAATTCTTATAATATTTTTTGGAAATGTAATCGTTACTCAACGACCGTAAAAAGCAAGACCAACTGTGTGTTTCGATCGGCGCATAACCACAATGGTGAGCTCTTCAATTTATCCGATACGAAATCGTGTAGCAAGACCAAAGTCAGAGGAAAGGAGAATTGTTGTATCGACAGTCTGACCGCGTCGCGAAAGCCTCACGTACTTGTTTCACGCGTGCAAGGCATCGCGATGCATTTACGAAGGACCGATGAGCCTTCTTACGAGGGACAAGCATTAATTTGCTTGCTCTCGACAGGTAAAACGTAACCTTTCGTGCGGACACGTGGGCCAGTTCGAAATGGTTCGTGTTCCCGAAACGATCGTGAAGTGCAAAACACTTGGAGAGGAAGAATATTGTGGTTTCGTTTCTTGCTGTGATATTCGATCGAGTTCGCGACTTGAGATATAGTTTTTTCACGCGACGAATTATCGAACTTTATATTTGTTATTGAGTTTAGTTTAACTAAATAATATAAATTTTAAATCGTTTTGAGGTAATGGTTAACAAAATCGCTAGCAGATTAATTTCAGATTAATTCGCGACTAACTTGAATTGAACTTTGAGCTATGAATATATTCTCAAGAAACTAGTGTTTAGTGTAAAAGTGCCAATCTCAGACAGTTATTGTTTACAGCAAAATATATTCTATAAAAATGAAACAAACAGATACGAACTGTGATGAACGTTTTGTTTCGATTTACTATGATAGCAAACATGTTAAGTTCAACAATGACGAATAGACTCTAGTGTGTATAATATAAAACATCTGACACGGAGTGAAGTATTTATTTAAAATAATTCAAAAATAAGTAATCCAGGAATAAATAAACCATCTATCAGACAGATATTAATTTCCTCACCATCGATTTCGCTCCAAGATTATCATCAACGTCCATAAAAATCATGAAATAAAACCGTACAAACTATTTCGCCCGAGGTAATGCCCATTGAACGGGGTAATACCTGCTGCAACAAGTACCCGCATGCTGTATAGCACGCGATTTATCGATCACCGCCTAATCATTATTTTCATCGCGAAAAATCAGCCCTCGAAATGGACGTAGGGTGTAGTTCATCAATTCCCTCGAACAGTGATACATATCGAAAACGTCGTGACTCTTATAGCGCCGCGATGATTAACGAGAATGCGACTGCTGACGAATCGTCTGGAAGCAGTCGTCACGCAGAAGCTCCAATAAAATCTCAGCAATTTATCATTCAAAAGATACCAAAATTACCAGACAATTCCAGTTTAGAATCGGAGAGTTGGTCCATGGAAAGCTCTGTATTGAAACGAGACCTAACGAGAACTTCGTCTACAGACACCAGCCGGTCTTGGAACGAGAGCATCGAGATACCAGAAATATTTTTGTCCCATCCCGAACTATGGAACCGGCTAGCAAGGTGTCGTTGCTTTCTCATGGCAAAACTGTCGATCTCATCCGATTGTCAGTGTCAGTGTCGTTGCCAGTGCCGGTGCAGCCAGTGTCAATACTATCGTCGCAAGATCTCCAGTTGTTCGAGCAGAGATCATACGTTCCTAGCCGGTTTCAAGAGGAAAGATTCTAGTTATTCGGTGTCCACCTGCCAGAGCATCCTGCCACCCTCTTCCGGCAGGAACTCGGTCGTCAGTCTGTTCCATGAAATCAAGGAGGACGGTCGCGAGGCTCAACTCGTCGACGAGGTGATCCAGCGTCGGCACTCGGATCAAACGCAGTCACCACGCGGCTGCAAGATCGGCCGTGTAGATAATCGCCGATTCTCCGAACAAGCGTTCGCTAGAGGAGCAATTGAATGCGCTAGAAGAAACAGCGACGAGGTTGATGCAACCAAACCAATCATCGCAAGAACCTATCCTCGCTTCTTTCCGGAGAAGATATCCAGAATCAACGAATCTTGGACGCCTTTGCATAATGAGAGTCACGAGACCGATCCATTGAAAGAAACTCCCGAAAGAAACATAGACAAGCACGGTTCCGCCGCGCAGCAGAGAAAGGAGAAAAAGGATGAAGGTTCAAGAGACGTTTCGAACGAACGTCGAAGGAGTAGCATAAGTATAACGCCAAAAATGATGAGGAGACGATTCTCCGAACAGCTGATCCTCGAAGGTGGGCTGGGTAGTATTCCTGGTTATGAGGATCTGCTTGATGAACAAGAGGAAGGGGAAGAATCTCTCACCGCAATGAATGCTCGCAAGAAAATCACCCTCAAGAGACATTATTACCCAGAGGGTGGCTGGGGTCATGTGATCGTGCTACTCGCGATTCTAGTGCAATTGATCTGCCACGGGGTGCAACTTGGATCTGGTGTATTGCTGTCTTCGATGGTCCAACAATTTCAATGTAACGTGGGACATACAGGTATGAATTATTTAAGAATTGATAGCTTGTTTCTGCAGGTGTGACAATGGTTTGATAAAACGTTTAAAAATGATGTATTGCTGCTTGTTTACGATGTATTTTTTGAAATTGAAGTCGATGGTATATCTAGGGCTTATTGCATTGAGATTTTAATAATTTTATAGAAAAATGTATTATAGATACTCTTTTGCTTCGTATTTTTTAAATTGTGAATATACGATGGTTTCTTCTCTCGTTCCTACTTCTTCATTATTCTTATCTACAATATTGTTTCTTGTTTATCAAGCTTAGATCATTGTTGTATATCATTTGCGTCTGTATCAACGGACTTAGAAATAAACTGAGGCGTTTTACGTTGAAATCTGGTCCATACGAATTTCGATCCATTTAGAGATTAATTTCACAGAATATCTTATATATATATAATACTCGGCAAAAACATGAAAAAATAAAGCATATCAAAGTAATGAGTGATAAGGTGTTGTTAGCTCCACTCTCGTTCAATAAAAAGAAGGAAAAATGAAAACATTAAACTTGAAAAAAGAAACACTTGAAAAGCATTAAAAAATAAAATTACATAACGCAACATCTTAAACGCAAATATAAGACACCAAAATTCATAATTATGTTTCACTTAAAACGACATTAAATTCACTCGAAAGTAACAGGAAACATATTCTCACTTTTCAATTCAGCCTACACGCAATTTAAGTTCCCCGAGTAATTAAAAAAGCCATGCATAAACACGTGAATTGCTCGTATAGATACAAACGATGAATGCGTGCATCTGCTCCACACGGTAATGGCCAAATTAACTCGATAAGAAGCGAAACTTTTCACTTGGACGAGGAAATGCAGAGGCAAGATACGCGCAACGTATACGCGATTTCATACACCGGCACGGCAACTGTCGCCCCGGCAAACGGTACTTACCTACCGTAACTCGCACTCGTGGCTTGTACGAGTCCTGTTCTACATTACACACGACCGTGCACTCTTAACCTACATGAGTTTACACGAAGCGAAACACGTGCATCGTAGAACGGATCGTAGAACGTTTGTCGGATCAGCTATGTCGACTTCGATGCTCAATCTCCCTCGAGAAAAACTGTCTCCATGGATATCGATCTTAGGATCGCTACGATATTCTACTCATTTATTTACTTCTCTCTTTTCATTTCAAATGGAACCTCGTTAAAATCACAAGATGAGCCGTTTCCATCATACCTACTTACTTGTTAAGACGTCGTGTTGTGCAGCGAACGGAATATTAAAGCAAGATATCATTAGGCAACGAGCAAAAAGGCACACTGGTATTCTAGTTAAAGTGGATGTCACAGGTACGAGAGTATTCTGGAAAATCGATGATGATTTTTTCGCTTTCCTAGGATGTCTTCTATTAAACTTGCGTAAATTAGAATTATGGATTGTTTTAGTTTAATTGTGTGGAGATCAATTTGTTAACCTGTGGAGGGAAGCTAATTTGTTTCTGAATCTAATACATAATATCTTTATTTAGAGATCCTCTATGTTTACATATCATTTCACATTCTTGTTAAGACCGAACCATGTTGTATTTACATTTGTAAATAAGTCAAATTGTATTTACCGAAATTGATTTGTCTTCATTATGTAAGGGTGAATTATTTTAGAAGTTGTTTAAGGAAAATTGGAAAACGATGCTGTTTTTCCTTTTAGTGACAATTTGAAGTTTTATAGAGTTTTATAGATGGGATAAATGTTCGTGACCCTTTATACGAAAATGTAAAATTCTGAACAGGTTATCACAGTCGTTGAGGCGTTTGTAGAAAATTGAACGTATTTTACGACAGTTATATGCGCTGCTATAAAAACTGAGATCTCGAGGCATCAAATTTGGAGAGTTTTAAAGAATATATCAAACGAAATAAAGAATTGTTCCTATTTTTTGCATGTACATTTTTTACTAATTGTGAACTATGTAGAAATAATGTACATTTAGTTATTACTTAATTTAAAGAGCTAAATAAACTCTATTTTCTATTAGCTGTTTATTCTGTTTTTTTACCAGTTTTGTTTGTTTCTTTTTTGTGATACGTTACAAATGATTCTTTGATATAACTTTTGGAAAGAGTTTAAGCTAATGCAACCAAAATATTTGCATAAAACGAAATAACTGGCCTTATCAAGACTGAAATACCGACATGCATAATATTATAGAGGTAACATAGCGCACTCTACCTTGCAAATGAGAACATTCTCTGGACAAATATGGTAAATCTCATGTGTAATTGTGCAAGAATGTCAAATTGGGGAGAAATTAAACATTAATTAAGGTTAAACGAATAAAATTATTGTAGAAGACATACATGACAGGACAAGAACAATATAAAAAGGACATGTATAAAGATTCTTCCCGAATGAATCTAACACGCGGAAAGGATATTTGATTGTATCATTTTAAACTATATAAATTATAACACGTTGCACATTGTGCATCGTAAATTTTGATTCGAATTTATCAAGTTACTGGTTTGATAAACTTCTACCTTACCAACTATCGACATGTTATCGATTCTGGAAAGAAACTATGACGTTTGAAATCCCTAGGCAATACCAGTTATTTGAACTTCATAAATGAGTACAAAGTTAAATTTTGAAGAAAATTTGACACCGTGGATGCAATAATCAATAAACGATTTTCTAATTCCTGAAATTATTACATGAAAAACATTTCATAACGCTTCAACAATCTCCCCACCCTTCACCTTAATAAATTAAAGTGAAACTAAATTAAAAGTAATTAAAATGAAAAGGATATCAATAAATCGTAACATTAAAATAACTTTTTACTTTCTGAAAATATAACGCAACCTTAGAAAATAAAAGAACGAATAAAATGAATATAAAAATTCCTTTTACCTAGTTCTACATATTTATGTACAAATTAATTCATTCCAAATTAGTTAAACAATCATAGTCCTGAACACAACATATCTATAAAATATCGCGATCAATAACACTATTCCATCTAAAGAAATATCTTAATCAATATCTATACATGAATCTATGGAACATAAAAATTCTAAACTTTACGTAACGAAGTCATAAAGATCTCGATGAATGGTAAGTTATGTAACATCAAAAATTGTGATAACCCAGGTAAAGGATAATGTGGTCCTTCAAAAAACCGAGAAGAAATTATTAAAATAGGAAGTCTTATATTACAAATATCCCCTGACAAGTCTCATCGAGAAAAGCGACAGGAAGATACGGATTATTTCAGTGCGACGTCAGCCACAAGGAAATCCGTAAGAAGCGATTGTCAGTGGAAGCGAGAAATCACTATCAGCTAGGAGGAAAGGATAATTCCACATAGCAATGAAATCCTCCAACCACCGGAATGCTTTTGTTCTATCCTTTTTGGGGCCGTTACATTGACCCCCGTTTCCAGACCAAACTGCAATTCTCCAGGACGCTGACATTCATGCATTCAAATTCGCGAAACCTATCCTTGCTTCGATCTCGATCGCTGAACGAACACTTTGGCTTTCGCGAGAAGTTGAAACTTCCCGAGAGTCGATTCAAACGATCTTATTCGTTGTTCGCGATCGTAGATGGTTTCTCTTTGTTCCTTTTTAAAGCAATACTGCTGATCGTAGAAGAAAACGAATGATAGATCACTGCTAAAATTCCTGAATAAAATTTTGTTCTTTCACTGATTTTTTTTGCTTTTGAAAATAAAAGAGTGAAAATTATTGATTCCATAAAACATTATACTTTTTTTAACATTTATGTGCTTTGTAATTTTCTTTGAATTTGAAGAAGGCTAAAAATAAGATTCAGGAAATAGGATTCAGTTTCTTTCAATAGGATAACTACAGTACTTTTTCTATGTTTCTGATTTTTATGCATTAATAAAGGAATAGATATTTATGTAAAAAGACACGTCCAATTTAAAATGAAAAAATGACGTAATTTTATCAATTTTTCGAAATTTTGAAATTGCTCGCTGATTAGTTATAACCAGTACAGTAAACAAAAACAAAATTTAATAAAATCCCCTTTTTATTTTTAAAGTGTCATACAAATTGTGTAGCCATTGTCTTACATATACCTTATAGAAGAAAACGACAAAGAGGGAAAAAAGTTAGAAACGAAATAAATCAAAGGAAAACAAAATCGATTTAAATTCGTGATGAATAACAGATTTTAAGTTGGGACTATCCAATAATTCGTGAAAACTTTATTGCGTACGTAACTAATATTCTCGCGTGCTAGACTGTTCGTTCAACAGAACGATAAGTCGTTCAACTTTACCGTATCACGAGGGTGACAAATGTCTTTTAGTTGGCATGAATGCAAAACAGCTGGACTGGGGAATAGACTACTTTACTTCTATTCGTGAAAACGCCTCTTCGCAATCACGATGACTACAAAACGGGTGTGAAAATCCGCTGAAACGGGAAACGTTCTCGCCTCGATATTTTCTAAACGCAATCTCAATGTAAATCTATAGAATCCAGTTGGAAAATGGAATCTGCCGCGACTGAAAAGTTGATTTACATGATACTGTAATGCAAATTACAAAAAATTTCAAAAAATAATCATTAGAAAAGATATGCACGAAATGAGCATAAAAATTAGTATAACACGGGAAACCTCTGATAGAGCAGCGAATTTTTCATGTAAGTTCGAAAGAAGATAAAAATATTAGATATATAACTCAATTTTGATTATTCTCCAATTAAATACTATCGCTATTTTTCAACTGTTGCATTAAAGAAATTCTCTCAAAACCCTCGCTTTCTATGGATTGGCAAAATGTTTTATAAACTGAGCAAAAGTAAATATAATTCACATAAAAATGACAACTACGTAATCAACCTAAGTATTTTACAATTTCAACAGAAATTTTCTTCGAAGTTAGATGCATTTGTATCGATTTTTACAATATTGAACTTATCCAAAGAAACTTAGAACTAGATCAGTGAAACGTCAGGTGATACCACCTCAGTAGGAGGATCGGGCTCTTCCTCGCAGCATCCGGGGTGTGAACCATAAAGATAGGTTTTACGGCCCTGAAGCGACCGTACGTCACGGGATATCCGAGACGTCAGGAGACGTCCTCGGAACAGTGAGCCACAAGGCTGCAACTTGACGCGTATCGTTGCTTCCAGCAGCTGGGTGGTTGGAAAAGATTCGATGGTCGCTGGAAAAGAGTAGAAACGTGGCTGCATGTCGGTGAAACTGCATTTACAACGCCCAGGGGCATAGTTGCTCCGTTCGCGAGATTTGCGGGGAAAACAGAACCCATTGTCTGTGAAAAATTTTTCAGAAGGATCTTCTATTGGAATTTTGGATGCGAGAACGTCTTGATCGTTAAAAAACAGAAAGTAAAAATACATGGAGTTGAGATTATAATAACTAGATTAACGGTGTTTGTTTATGGATTTGTGGGAAAATTAAGTCTGCAGAAATATGCAAAATGCGCGTGGTATGCAAATACATACGAAATATCTAAAGCGTCAATTTTATTTATAAACAGTTTAGATGTTTTCTGCACGATTATGTGTTTTCTCGTTGTTATCTCACTGTATCAAACAAATAAGTCCTTATTAGCGATATTAGGAGTTTAAATTTGTTCGAGTAACTGGCGAATAATGTATTATTATTTGCAAAGGCGATAAGGTAAGCCACTGATAATCTAGTCTGTCATGCCACTAAAGTTTTAATATATTTCTAGTAATCTCTGTCATGTCTGATAATAAGAAGTCACTAATAATCTACTCTTCTCTTCAACATTTCCACTGTAATTTCTATTTTCGTTCGTTAACTTGCCAGAACATACGCGGTTGATTACATCAGCAGATGTCGGAATAACTCGGTATCGTAACCAGAAATGAGGGAAACTTCTGAAGGAGCAATAATGGACGACACATAGCGGAGAAGGATATTGTTCCTTTATGCCTCTTAAGAACTTTTCCAATCAAGTCTAACACCCCATCCTCATTTGTGTGCCACCGATTAAGAAAGAATGTTTATGCAAGGCATCAGGAGGATGCATGGCGATCGACTCACGCGAAACGAGTAACTTCCGCGACTATATAAGCAATCCCCTGTCGGTAATTCTCTTATATTTTCCGTGCCCTCGGGCAATGATATGACTAGAAATAACATGCATCCGCTGATTGTTAGTATACGGTATGTCTGCTTTCAATGTATACATTTGCTTCCTTGCTGAAAAACACAGAACTGTTTATTCGAAAACTATTTGATTTAGGAGCAAACATGTGATGGTGGCATTGAACTTTTTTGCAATTATGTATTTTACGAACATAAATTTAGAGCAGGTAATTCTTGAGAGTTATCCCATAACTCACAAAATCCACACATATCAGATTTATAACACGATAGTAGCATAATAATATTTACAACATTCTATCTAAGAAATGAGATTCATCTCGGTCACCAACGACAGCTACCCAACGCTACAACGCCCAAAAAGCTCATAGTACTCGAACACAAATGCATCTAATCGTTTGATAGTCTCATCTCTCTCGATGTTCTCTTTCAACCATTAATAAAACCAATCCACAAACAATGCCCCCTATGCCCATTACACAATCAATGAGACATAGAGCGAACGTCATTTCGTAGGAACGTTGACGACCCATTGTGACCTGTAAAACTTTATTAGGGTGCTCCGGTCTAGATACACAGAGGTTTATTGTACGCGGCTCCATCGCGAAGCTGGCTAGTTGGAAGATGAAATGGAAGTCGAGGCGAGGTCGGTTAATGACATTCCACGGGGCACGCGCCGCGCTCGCCAGAAAAAGTTTACGTTCTTGGAGCGGCGTTGTTCGAGCGGGTCGTGCACGCCGAATCGAGTTTTACTTTCATTTGGTGAAAGTGGTGGCCCCACCGGTTCTCTACTGGCCGCCGCCGCCGCCGCCGCCGCCACCGCCACGAGCTTATCAGACGTACGCCGTTTTTCTTATTCTTATTCTCTCCCCCTACACTCCTCTCAGACGTCGTTTCTACAAGGCATTTCGTTCTGGTGGAACCTTTTGCCTCGAGACTCGTCTCGTTCCTCCTCTCGTCTTTTCCTTATTGGTCCACCGACCAAGTAATCTGTACTTGGTACGATTCCCTTCCCCTTTCAATTCTTTCTCTCTTCTCTTCTCATCGTTTATTTTCTTTTCTTTCTTTTTCTTTCATCCTGTACACCCTACTACTTCTTTCGTTTTCCTTCGTTTTCGTTTACGAGTCTGGCAGGTTATGTATCAAGTGCACAGGATGCGCTCGTAATAAAGCCTTGTTTTTTATTACGGTCCATCGAGTTCTTTATCAAGTCGCACACATAAATTTGTATTCACCCCGCGCCTCGTAAACGCGCGTTGGGTTAAATATTAAAGCGAAGGATTAGATCGCGACGCGACGCTGCTAAATTGGTCTCATTGAGGCGTACATCGGAGGAAATTAGAATGGCCGCGACGGTCGGGAAATGAGCCGCGGATTAACGAAACTGCGAACTGGTCTCACTATCTCGATCCGAGAACCCAGCGGCTTTTCAGAGGGTCGTTATCGCGATGGAGACATTGGCGGCTGATATTCTCATCTCAACGAGACCGCATCCATTATTTAGCACGAAACAACTAAAACTGTAATACCAGGTAAAATTTTTCCAAGGAAGAAAGCACATAAGAGCCTTCTGCCTAAATCTCGCATTCTTAATTATGATTAAATGTATAATCGTGTGTCCTGTATTTCTAAGGTCTTTTAATGTAATTAGATATCAAAACTTTCGATATGTCTATGATTTTATGAAAAGTAATATTTATCATTTGAAATGACTGATGTGATTCAATGGACTTTAAATATCGCAAAAGAAGATTTACTTTTATGTTTATTTAGAGAACTGTACTTTTCTACATAGAAGAACATTTTCGCTGCTATTTCGGTAATCAATTTTTTTATAATGGTTCGGATGCTTTATGACACTTCCCCTGTCATCAAAATTAAGATTGAGAATCGTAACCGTAATTTTGCCAATCGAAAAAATCACCGATGTGTACATATGTTTTAGTGCGTTTGTTTTCAAGTTCTCACCATCATTTTGTATATTAATTTTATATTTTCTATATTCTAGCATATTAATATTATATATTAATCTATACTGTATATTATTTTATATTTATACTATATATTATATTGTATAGTGTATATTATAATTTGTATTGTATATTGTATTATACATTGTACATTAATTTCATATTTTCATTGTATATTAATTTTACATTTTCTATAATTTTGTACATTAGTTTCATATTAAACGAAAATATTTAATGCATATTCGGAGTCTCCAATTATAATACGATCAACATCGAATCGCAAATGGAGCAAACTCTAATCAGTGAAGCCCTGAAAAAGTTGATACTCAGCAAAACCTTCTCATCTGCCTAATCAAGGCCAATATCACTGAATGCAAACCGCGAGCAAGACGTAAGAAACGTAAATGGATGCGTACAATACAACACCACTAACGCCAGAGTACTCAATCTGGTTCTCATTTGATTTTAGATGAAACTTGACGAATTCTTCAAAAATGAAATCTTTCTTCTAACCATGTACCTTCTGCTTCCCCTTCGCCAAGTTTAAGGAACTTTCATAGCGATCAAAGTTTACAAATTTATTGTTCAAACATACGGATGCTTAAAAATCTCAGTGAAATGGAATTTTATTATTCCGTTGTATTATAATGAAAATTGAGTGAACAAAGATAGTAATGGATTGATGGAGTTGCAAGTTTAGGAATTGCTTGTGTGATTCTCAATAGAGAGATGTTAGAGATGAAGGATTGAGTTACAAGGCTTTCGTGGATACGATTAACCCTCGATAGAGAGGGTGGAGTTAAAATGAGTTAGAATGTTTTTAGGAGTAGTGTGTTTAGCTGGTAGTCCTTTATTAAAAATTTGTGTAGTGACCTTCGTAGAAGCTTGAACTTAAGATGTAATTTAAAGTACTTGAATTATTAACCATTCTTTGTCTCTTAATATCAAACTGATACTATAAGAAAGCAATATAACAGGAAGATAAATTTGCATATTCTTCTATTGCAAATGCAAAATTATATACCGTTTTCCTAAATGTTCTTATAAAATTTTAGTTTTCTGCTTTAGAAGTAAACTAACATTGTAAATAGGTATTTTAGTTTGCATTAAATATTTTCACCTACTGATAATTCTGCTTTTAGATAATTCAATGAAAGTTTGGGAATTTTCGCGTGTCGAATAACAGCTTGACATTCTGTGAAAACAGTCCATCATTCTATAAGAAACTATATCCATCAGCTACTCGAACTCTCATTTCACGGAAATGGATCTGTTAAAACACAGGCGGCCGCGTACAGACATTGATGAATCTACAGATTCCAATTTATTACGTATAGCAAACAATTAATGATTTGCCTTTTGAAATCGAATTTAATGTATCCGCTAAAAATAATCAGAAAATATTTATTAACCGAACATCGCTCAAATAAACAAAATTTAGAACTGTAAAAAGTTGTATAAAGCATATACAAATTCAAGAAAATTGAAATGTATCTATACTAATTTCAAATCGCACCATGTTTCCAAAAAACGATAATTTTTACGTAACTAGCATTAATGAATCCCATTAAAATTATCGCTTTTGTTGGTATGTTATGTTGTCATAATTGGACTCGTTTAATTACTTACTCGCCATTCAGCAGGATGCTGAGTTTAAACTGTTACGAACACGAATATCCAGACTTCTTTTCTCACCTACAACGTGCGTTATTTCCAAACCGGCGACGATCTACCCTAATCGAGAGAACCGCGATCGCACGTGCGATTTCGTCACCGATGATTCAGAGCAACGATGTAAGCAGTCACTTTAAAACTATCAAGTATCTTTACGAGAGACATTAATAGTCATGAGACTTTATATCGAAAAGTGATAGCGACGATGTTAAAATCGGACCGACATACACAGCCGCATGATCATCCAGAGAATGAAATACAATTTTCCTGCTGAATTTATATAGGATGCCTTTGGAATGGTGTTGGAAAATTTATAGGAATATTTTGTAATTTGTAACTGACATGGAAATCTTGATAAATAGCAGACCACGAGAGCTCGTTACTTTGACTATTATCGTTAACAATCCGTGATTAATTGCCTCACACTTTACGCAATCAGCGGTATTAAAAATATCTTACACAGCGACTTCTCTTGATTGCGTAATCTCTATACCTCATTTTTCTCTCAATTCATATTTTCTGTTTTAAATACAGTGACTCGTGAGAGTATTTTATGGATATATTATGTGTGTTGTACAAAATATATCGAAACTTTATTGATATCGTAATAAGGCCGACTGTCATGATTATATTAGAGAAATTTGAGATCTATCTGATAAATATATCAATCTAATAATTATAGAAACTGGAAAATATTTATGTACTACGTTTGTACAAAATATCTTGCAATTTCTATATGCATATTCAAATTTGGTTTAATCTTTATCAATACAAATATGATGGTCATATACCATAATAGAGGTAGTGAAATTTTAAAATGTTTGATACAACACATATATACTCGTAAAAGTTTTTCATGATGAGTATTACAGCACTTTTGTGGATCACTAAACAGCAGTTGAATTTATCTTTGTAAAGAAAATTTTCTTCTTACTCACTCCTAATGCATCAAAGGTTCCACAAACATACTTTTAAGAGTTTCCTAATGAAATTTCCATGCATTAAGCCTTCCTCACCCTCGTCAAACTCTGGCTGAAACTGTCTAAAAAGTTCCACGTTGTTCGTAGAACATCCTGTACGCAATTTCCGGTTCGTTTCACCATCGAGCAACCTGCGCTTGATTCCTGGACCATTTTAGGATCCCCGTGCATGGAGATCGTCAGCCGGCACACACGTGTGCTTTGCTACGAAAAGGAAACGCACGTCGAAAGGAGAGCACGCGGCTCGCGTTAACCATACAGAAAACTAACGGCGACTGTTGCGTGATGTATCTCTCGCGTTCTTCGTTTTTTCCCAATGCTGATTTGCCGGTACATAAACATCATTAGTGCAGGACTATAGAAAATTGCGCATCCGCCTGTTCTAATTCTTACACGTTCAATTTTACGTATGCGGAACATTGTACTTATTTGAACAATTGAGTAATTATCTTGATGACTGTGTGATGAGAAAATGCAATATGACATGCTATAGTATCATGTACTTACTTTCATCAACTTTTCTTTTTAATTTGAAATGTATTTCCTTCTTCAATAATTCTTAAATTTCATTTAGTAATTTACATAAGTGTTGCTAGACCATTAAAGTGGTTTCTTTAACTCAAGTAATACTTATTAATGACTCATTAGTAATATATATATATATATATATATATATATATATATATTTGTAACATATTAATAATAACAAAACATGTGAAAAATTTACGCTTCATAATGAACAGTAAATATGTTTTAAAACAATATGAGGAAGACAATGAAGATTAAAGTAAAGTAAAGTGAAGATTATTCAGTAAGAAAGTAGTATCACCTTTAAAAATGTACCGTACCACATTACATTCTTGCCAGATTAAACTGACAAATATATTTGCTGCCATTAAAACTGGTCTTAAACTTCAGTACATTATATCATCATATCAAATAGTCAGCATCATGGTGCAGTACCCTACTGTTATCGATATCGTCGATATATGAGCCACGATTTACATGCGACATTTATATTCTTCATTCGCCTTTTCTCATTGCCCTTCTAAACTCTTTGCTTCGTTTTTCCATGATACCTTGCAAACGGTCGACAAGGCAACAAACATATAATATGCGGTGTGTAGGTCGCGAGTCTTCCCTCGGTACGCACAGGCCACGATACACCACGAACACGGCTATATCAGGATATTTTTCGAATTCCCTACTCGTGATATGATTAAAAAAGTGGAATTAGGACGCTTGTGCGTTCACCTCGTTGCGATCCCGGCGATCTATTAATTGTACCCTCGAAATCCGCTCGATGATGGACTTTCCTTCTCGCGCGACGATGCTCACAATTTAAGAGTGTCACGCCGCGCCGTCTGGAAGAATGCGCAATGGAATCCACGGGAAACTGGGACGGATGAAAGTGATTTTAGGAATCACTTGTGTGACACAGAGAATTTTGAATGAGAAGGAAATGTGAAATGGAAATGGTAAGCGACTCTGTAAATAGAGGGAGTTATTGTTGGGTTCTGAAATAAAATTTTAAACAATTTTGTGATATTTGTAGTTCTTGTAAAAATTATAACAATTGGAGAATCCTTGAATTTCATCTGAACTGTCACTTTAAACTTTCAACATTCTGAATCTAAAGTTCCCAAAATTTGTATCTTTTAAATCTTAGGGGTTTTGATAAGGATTTATATTAATTGTCTATTTTAATTGCTAAATTACTGTAAAAGAAATAATATTAGCTACACGACACGTTTGAAATCTTGACATTCTACGAGATTGCTATATCAGTCTCCGAGATATCAGAAAGTTGTTTCGAGAATCCTCTGCAATCTTATTAGACACTATCTGATGTGACTAAACTCTCGAACACTGAAAAACTCCGAAAAATCTAGAAAACTTTGAATTGCTATTAAAAATACCACATAAGTGTTATATTCCACATTCTAAATCTCCAAATTCAGTACTTTGAAAATATTAATTTTATCAAAAATACCATGGTTTTAATAATTATCAAAATAAATAATCTCTCTCTATGCCATGTTTGAATAAATTTTATACTTCTACTCTTAAAGTATATGACTCTAAAATACTTCTGCATCTTTCCAATTATCAAATTACCAAATTTTTAATCTTGTAAATCTCCCATCTCAAAATTTAAACTTCACGGTCTCAGTTAATTCGCCCACGATTCTAAATTCCACACCTCTTAATTAGAAAAATCATGTCAATTATAGATCCTCCACTTATTAGAAATAAATTTATACTACGATCCACCTTTACAACGACCATTAACCAGTGCAAAAATCGCTGGAGGCAGCAGCCTGTACACCCGCGATCGATGAAAGGTCTGCAAAAACGTGCGTAGTGGGCCGATAGTCGATCGCAGATCTTGGAACACGAGCACAGGTGCAAAGTCGGCGAACGATACCTGCGGCTACGCAAGGATCGTTCTCGTTGGAGGCGGCACACGAGCAGCGGTGGTGCTCGTGCAAAGTCGGGACAAGAAGGGGCAAACGTGGAAACAGAGAGAGGGAGAGAGGCCGGCTTTCGTCGCAGTAGCATCAGTCGCCGACACCGCGCGATACACTGCGCTTTGCACATCTTCGAGTCTCGTTTTGTCTTGTTCAAACGATCGTTCTTCGACGAGAAAAAGATTCTAATGCGAACTTAAGTCGCGATCACGTGTATCTGATCGTAATTCAGGGAATATTTACCGTGAATTTTCTGCCCGAGGGAGTTTGACATCAACGGATGGTATTTGAGAAGTTGGCGGTATAGCATCAAGTTGGGAGCAGCAAGTAATTGTTTTTATCGTTGTTAGTTTGGGAAATTGAGAATGCCAATGTGATGCGTTGAGGTTGTGGTTTATATAAGAATAATTTACTGACTGCAGTTTTTAGACCGCGAGATTGAAGTTTAGATGTGCTACCCCCGTAGCTGCGGTTTCGTTTGGAAAATTGGAATCGTAGCACGTGTATGTGATTTTGATAAAATTGAGAATCAGCGAGTGATCCTATTTAGTTTGGTTTATTTTTTAGAAATTAATTGCTTTCGCATTTGTTTCTAAATAGAGTTGTACTATTGTTCCAAGTTTAGTTTTTCAAAATTGGTACATATATATATATATATAAGATAAATTTATGTTTGAGAAATGAAACTCAAATGAAAAGATTCAGAATGATAGGTGGTTACTTTATATTGTTAATATAAGGTTTATAAAGACATTTCTCGCTGAAAAATGCCAGCCGTGCGCAAGCAATAGATTTTCACAATGATATAGATCCTCGTGGGCGTGCGAGTTCATAACACACAAACTTCAATATTCTCTCAACGTACACACATAGTTCATAAACTTAAAAGCCTGGAAAGTGCAACTGGCCAGAGGCACTCAATTACGTGTTTATAAAACCTGAGAGATCCTGGTCATAATACTTCCTTCAGAATCCTTCCTACCAATCAAGGAATTCTACCAAAAACATCAACCGTTTTCAATGTAGCAAATAAATTAAGTTTCTCCGAATAACATTTCATAATCAAGCGTTTTAAACAAATGCAACTTCCAAATTCGACCACAGGTTTCCAGTTTATACATTGAATAAAGTTACCAAACAGGGGGAACCAAATGAAAGATCGGACAACAAATTAAAAGATTAACAAATTTCCAATCCGACAAATAAATTAAATTTCTCCGAATTGCGATTAATTAAGCATTTTAAAACAAACGATATTCCCAAATTCCATACAGGTTTCGTACGTTGCATAAAATTGCCAAACAGGGAGAAAATCCGTTAATTACGATTTTAATTATCGTCGAAATTTTTTATGGTAGTTGCGCGCGCATGGTTTCAATTCGTTATGATTATGAAAATTATTCGGTTCGATTTCACACTCGAGAACTCGTTTTGCGACTTCATCGCTCGTTCTTCGTACAGTCATCACTTGCGTTTTGCCACGTAACAACTATTGTCAAAGTTTTCTATTGTAACGTAATAACTCGTCTGAGGGTACAATGAATCGAAAATTTATTAAAAATCGAGCATTAGGCCAAGGTACATTAAAATGACGAAATTTTATGATCGATCGATGATATGATATAAAAGATTCGTCACGAATTGAAGTAATTTACAACTGCTCATTTTGAGGCCTCGATTGATTCAACTTTCCAACATTCCCGAAAGACTTCCTCTCGAGTATTGCACAAACTACCAAGTTGCCCTTCTTCGATCGTTTTATTCGTTCGGTCAGTGATACATTCAAGAGCGCGTGATCGAATCGAGCAACCGTTATCGTAATTCATGCTAATGAATTTGGTCCAGGAGCTGGGATGAATTTAATTATGGTAGAATTCTGTATTGAATTGATAATCGTGGAGTGCATATAGCTTCTCGGATATAATAGAAATTTTTAGGTGAGATATAATTAGACAATCAATAACTTTGTAACGATTTATAGAATTATAAAATATATGATCATTCTTTTCTGATATTTCCAATAAAACTTCTATTTCATGTGTACATTTGTATAAGAAAATGTGTATAAGTATTTCGAAGGAAAAGAGTTTCGCCTATATGTCCCTAAAAAGATAACGGAAATTAATAAAAAACAACTTTCTATCGTGAATGATACGAAATTTTCAAGTAAAATACTACAGTATTTGACAAAAATTCATCGCAACAAAATTCAATACAATTCAAGCATAATAAAATTCCTCGAGCCGACGTTCTCGGATAAAATATTATTAATCACAATGACGCAGTGGATAATTATAACGGACGATGCTTTCGAAGCCAACATTTCATGGCAAGTTTACAATATTTCATTGATCCCTATAAAACTCCTTTTACAATTTCTCCATATCCGATTCAATATAAAGATACCACTTCGTAATACACATACACACGCACCAAATAAAAACGTCTGTTTTCATACACACAATAAACACACCCCCATTCTCCAATAGCCCGGCAACGAGTGGGTAAAAATCTCGAGAACCCGTGAACGCGCTCGACCACGAAGATCGTCAGACAGTCGCTCGTAAAAAAAGCTGGGACAAGCGGTTAAGAGAGTCAAAATCCCCGCAGATAAATCAGTGGAGAGCCGAGGAGTCGTGACAGGTGGGGAGAGCTTTCCGTGCGAGGCATCCGAAGGAATTCGCGGCGCGCGTCCCACGGTTCTTTTCGAGGAACGAAGACACGAAGAACTCGATTATCTGCGCGAGAAAACGAGTGGCTCGCGCTACCGTCACCCCAGGAAGAGACGCACGACAAAGACGTACGCTGCCTTCCAGACGATCGACAGCATGCTTCTGACGAAACCGGGCAAGTGGTGGTCCCGCGAGCCAGCGCGAATGCACGCGCGAAGGGTTGCGCGAGCGAGAAGAGCGAGCGTGCACGACACGGGCACGTAGTCTGTCCGAAGGTGAATAGAAGCGTGCGTGTGATGTCGATATCGCGGGCTCGATCCTGGCCGCTTCTGGACCCGTGCGCCAAGCAAGAACGCGAGAACGTTCGTTTGGAGAAGGTGGAGCAGAAACAAAAAGCAACAGGAGAGACAGAAGAGAAGAACTGTCATCCGCATAACAGCAGCCCTCAAGTGCAAGCAAGGCGACTTCTGTCGAGGCATTATTATCCAGAAGGAGGCTGGGGATGGGTGGTCACGGTCGTTAGCACGTTGGTACATTTGCTGGGACCAGGTTTGCAACTCTCCATCCCGGCCACTCTCGCGCTACCAGCTACCGTCAAGTTTTATCATCATCCTCTGCATACTGTCGGTGAGTTAGCGAAATGTGTATTTGCAGAAGTAAACATAGTAAAGTTGGCTATTCTGTTTGGAGATTTTGGGGTTGATGGTATGTAGCTGATGAGAAGCGTAGGTGAATTGTTACTGGTGGGTTGATCTGGATGGTTATATCATATGGAGCAGATGCTCATTTTGAGTGGGGATCGGGGGAATCATACTAGCGCGCTGCAATTCAGGGAGAATTCGTGTTAATTTGTGTTTTGTTGGCATCTAGTATGTGGAATGCGTTTCACAGAAAAGGTAGTAGGATAATTCTTTGTTTATGTATTTATAGGAAATACGGTTACTTTTATTAGAATCGTACGCTCTTAAATTTGGATTAGTTGTTACCATTTTGGAAGAATCGTTGGCTGTAAATATTTTAAGTTATGATAGTATATTCGGAGAGTGATATACTGTTATTAGCTACATACACCTTTTAACCACGGGAGACGCGAAATTGTGCAGAATGAAATATGAGGTACCCAAACATGGAACGGAGGATTTATTTTCGATGAAGTTTACGGTAACACTTTTGACGTATAATGCCTGTGATAGTTTTCCTTGTGGCACAAAGATAATAGCAATTTTCATAAATTCTTTTTTATTGCACCATTAGTATCGTTACAATGTACGACCACACGAAACAAATGTTTAATTAGAGGTTTGCCATGATTTATTTTATAGCAACCACACATTTGATGGAGAAACATGAAAAGAAGACACCTCTTTATAGAAGCTTAGGTTCGATTTAACAATCTTGTCCAAAATTTACGACACGCAAATGGCTTCTCTGGTTATGCAACCGAGTGGCGAACCTCCATTAAGTTTATGAATATAACTTCCTATTGAAATTGTCTTTTAATTGGCAAAGTCCACGCGATTGTTTCTACCTCTTGGTAAAATTTAATAGGTAATTGGAAAATGTGGTATCTAGTATACGAAGCTTACAATCCAACTTATCTGATTGACAAATTGAAGATGGAAATTACAAAGTGGAAACTATTGACTTCGGTATTTGTAAAATTACGAATTTGCATAATTGCAACAAGTTTAAAGATTTTAAATTCTCCAAGTTTTGGGTTTGTTGAAATAACTTGGCAATTATTGAAATTAAAAATGTTTGAATTTATAAAATCATTGCGATACAGGTACAGAATATATACTTTATAAATATTATGTACGTAATACTTATCGATTGCATTAGACAACTCGATTTTCTAGCTAATAGTAGAAATTTTTCTGTTTCATCCCTAACCATTCTGTTTTCCTCGATTTCTTACGTCTTTCCTTAAAGGCAACATATGAGACAAGAGTTTTTATAGGAAGAACTTGCGGTGGCAGTTATGAAAGGCATTTATCACAGTTTTCAAACTCGATCACTCTTATTAACACCAACACTATAGTATCAATCAGTACATTTGTCAAAAGGGATAAATGTCTCATACAACTAATGAAATTATAAATACAGAGATGTTTCGCGTAAAAGAACTTTCTATACGTTGCGAATATCCTTGTATTATATCCTGAATATTCCAAAACATTTTTTAAATGATATAAAATGATTAAATAAACAATTTTTAGAAAATTGTTTAGAGAATTCTAGAAAATAAATTAAAATCTATAATATATTACTTTTCACGAAAAACGTTTAAATCAACACAAGACGATTCCTATACTTGGATTAAAAAAGATTTAAATGTTATTGCTTTGATTTAATGTTTTATATTTCCAAATTTATGTCAATAATAAGGAGAAATATATTTTTCTTAGCAATAAAATGCGTTAGAGACTCGTATAATATTAGGATATCACGAATGCAAAGACCGTTTGTTGTTTCTAAAAATAAACGCTGAGTGCTCATACTAAGTTTCATAGCCCGCGGTAACGTTTATATCATATTGCGTTTACGACTAGCGCTCAGGGCACATCATATAGTGACATCTTTCAACGTCGTCAAAAGTCTAGGGAATTTACGTGACTTTTAACCTGAATTACCGACTAGGACAGAGTTAACATCATAGCGCACTCTACATTTCAACCGTGTAAGATCCAAAGAAAGCAGTCGATATAAAGTAAACTGCTCGTTTTTCATTTACTCTTTTGTCCATCAGTCGGAATTTGCAAAATATGGTGGTTTCTTTAAGAAATTCACAGTTCTGACGAGTTTTATGTAAGTTTCAGCTTAAGAGAATTTCATTAATATACTATATCTCCTCGTAATTATTTCATAGTGAAACTTTACTTCTAGGAGATAAATCATTGATAATGTTTACAGAAGAAATATATGTTCTAACTAATCAGAAATATGATTCTCCTTTCAGCAGAATATAAATAATTCATATTTGAAAAATATTATAAACATCTTTAAACTAGCAAACGTAGAAATATATAAATGTATATATAAGTTTCATAGGTTGTACAATATAATACATACTCCGACTAATTTATTCATTCATTCAAATCAGTCCTATCATTCAAATGAACAGAAAGAAGAGCAATTACAATAAAGAGTAGGCAAGCTTAACTATCTCAATTATTTCAACACCTGCTATACAATGAAGCGCTGAGAGTTATTAAAACCAAAATCATTAGGTTATTTTAATAGTAAAATTGTCCAAACCATAATGCAATCCTATTGCGCAATTTTAAGTATATCAATAAAACTTGATCTTCACTTTTAATTAAAATAAGAAGAATTCAAAAACTACAAATGATGTAGTGCGACGCAAATGACGGTATCGTTTCATCGCAAACATAATAATCTACAACCCATAACAAAGATCTGGAACGATTTCTTGCAGACCTTCCGAACACGTCATCCTGACGTGTAATAGCTGGCAGCCGGTTCTTTTCTCAACATAGCACGATGGTGTCGGTCAACATTGATCGAACGATTTGGCCCTGTCTAACTCTGATATTACATCAACATTTAATCCTAGATCTGGACATGTATTCGGCCATGAAAATGTGAGCCACATTCAAAGGTTGACAGTGCGCAAATTACAAACGGCATTAATTACGAGCTCGAAATGTATCTGGAGGCACTATGTTTATCGTTATATCTACGTCGACAGATCGCTACTTTCATTGCTACTTTGATCTACCTATTCTTATAAAACTACTCCAATTTGATGCATCAAGGATTCCAACTTTAAATATCTTTTATTATTAAAACACAATATTCCCAACAAAATAGTATTTACATAAACTGCCCTAGAATAAGTAATACAAAAGCTCTGTTGAGTACACGTATGCTTGATTCACTTCAGTAATAAAATCACTTTAATTCAGTGCGCGTTGAACCTACCTCATGGAGAATTAATTATCAACAAATTTGCGTTTAGCCAATTAATTTTTAAACTCTATCTTCTCATAAATATAGCTTTAAATAAGAGTTTTTATTTTTATTCGACTTGTTTTCGCGGATAACCTCCTGTCTGAGTAATTGTGTCTACTAATTGCTAATCGTAAATTAGTTTACTTTAGACCATTAGTATGTCATTAACGAATTATTGTAGTTATTAATAATTAATTTGCGTTAAAATAATCCAATACGTTCGTAATAAATGCGGGCAGTCCGTCTTATCCACTTCATACATTTCTAATATCTCATAAAACAAAATAACATTGAAATTGTTATTAAATGGACTTTTGGAGTTTGATATTTAATTGATTCACACAGATTCAGTTTTTACGTTCTGTATTTCACCACCATGTACAGCCATATGAACACACCGGATACACTTAGATAATTAACACGTGGTCGACGCCTAAGACAAAGGAGCATCGTTAGAAGTCATACCAACTTAGCATGTAGGAACTAGTGATCATGCCAACCTAACATTTCCTCAACAGAAACCAAAAAGCAGACTATCGAAGCGTCCTGTTTTGCGACCAAGTTTTCAGGACAGAAAAAATAAAAAAAAGGTACATAAAAAAGCTCCGCTCCCCAGCGACTTAAACCCAAAAATTGTATTATACAACGAAAAATGTAAAGCGCCGACACATAATGCAGCATGGCTACGTCGTACCTCCGCGTATCGGTACCTTTGCCTAACATATCATTACAAAAATTCACCGTTTATTGTGAATATGTACCTAAAACTGTATTCTTGGGCTCAATAAACAACTTTAAATCGTTTAAATCGTTATTTAATAACGTTAGAAATAACGCTAACGGCGAGATTAATAAGAACATGTAAAAGTGTTTAGATTAGTGTCGCACGGTGCGCTTATTACCACGAACGTGTTAATGTCAATTCATACAGCGAGAATACTTAATTTATGCCGGGTTTATGATCCGAGTCGCGTCACAGTGACGTGTCGTTTAATGTCCGCTGATGATACACATCGGCTGATGGAAGGTAAATACGGAAAGCCCACAAATTCATATATGTATTTTGTTCGAATAGGGGAGAATAGAGAAGCGAGTAAAGACGAGCAACTACAATGGACAGGGATTTTCGATGTGTAAGGGGTGAGAGCGCGTCGCGAAACGAAAGGGCTTTCCGACGCAAATGAAAAAGTTAGGATCATCGCGGCGATTTCGTCTTTTTTATTCTTGGTCTGACAAAATTACTCACGATCTCCGAGATCTCTGAGCATAATTCTATGATACTGGAAAGGATGGAGGCTGACGGAGGGTTGCGTCGGATGAAACGCTCGGGTAGATTAAACCGGAGACGCTTTTGGGAGTTTGACGAGCGTCTTCTGGCGACGTGGGTGGTGTTTCGTTTTAGATTCGCCTGCTCTGTTGCAAGAAATGCAGAAAATTATAGAAATTGCCAGGAATATTATAGGAATATATTAAGATCATCACCCATTTGAATATTCCCCCCGAATTTCTTTAGAAAGCACTGGTTATTATACTAATTATGAGAAATATTAGTTGAATGCCCTGCAATTTATAGACAATGGATACTTATGCAAATTTAAATTTATATAATTTCTATGGTTAATATTTTTTAGTTATACGTTTAGTTGTTGTGTGTTTTATTGTGCACTTTCTTTTTAAAGGAAGGAAGGTTATTCTTTATTGGGATATTAAACTTCCCTTGGTTTGTTAAAAAATGCACATAGAGTAGTGAAAATTGCAACTCATTTTCCTCATCATGAAAATTAAGTTCTGGCTTAATAAAGTGCATTGTGAAGCTAAACATGTTCGGGGCGCATAAAGTGTCTGAAATACGCTTACAAGCTGCATCACGATCTCTTAAAGAAATATACCGCAAGAAAGTATATCAACTAACGAAGTATCTTAATCGAATGGAGCTACGTGGGAAGAATTGACTTGAACAACAAGCTTTTCTGCACGAGATATCTTATCTATGCTTCGGCTATAACTTTAAATACATTTCTCTCACGAAGAAAGCTTTTTCGCTCACCATAACAACCAATCTTCCTATCAAACGAACCACTATGAACCTTCTTTAATAAAAATTATCATTAAGCAATAACAAATGACCATAAATTAACCAACAGGAAACAAATAAGTACAATTGAGGAACTTTTACAGTAATTCAAAGGAGTTTGAATATTTTCGTAAGCTACTGTAAATAAAAAATTAAAGTAAGCAAGTCAAAAATAAGCAAGTGTTCACATCTTACTTTCAGCAGTAATGTATACAGCCAGCCATAGACCAGTCATGTTTTAAAAGCTCACTCAACAACTTTTGTTTTATTTTACATTAGAATATAAATGAAATAACAAGGTTATAATAAAATACTTAGAAAATAAAAGCAGGGACAAGCATACAGTTTGTAGTAAATGTTAGTTATTGCTCGAATACTTATAGCCTACAGTGGATGTTTACCATAAATCTGTAGGTTCTTTCACTCAAAGCTCCTCAATCACCAACTGTACAAACAATTACTTCAAGTATCACTCTCACATTCTTCAAACCCTTTGAATACTTTCCCGAAATAATTACATTTCTACCTTCGTTTCAAGTAACAAATCGACGAACGTTACTTACGCAACAAGCTCGTTGGAAGCAACATTTCTCGCGCATAATTGCTTCGCTTTTGCCGTCGGAACAACGGCTACCTGAACGTTCCGCGAACATACAAAGTGGCTGGAGCAACCAGCGCGGAGGGGGTTTAGAAAAAGAGAGAGGGATTCCTCCGGCTTCGGTTCCAGAAGCGCAGCTGTCGAGCGTGGCCGCGCGGACAGCCGCACGATTCTTGGCCGACGCGGTTCTCCGGCCAGTTTGCGTGCTGAGCGTGGCGCGCTCGGTTGCTTACTTGTCGTATCTTTGACAGCCTTCAGATCGCCGAGATATCTGTATTCAAACCGTATAAAACCGGGTCCTATATACGTTGTCACCAAAATCGCGAACCGGTTGAATTTGTCTTAAGCCAGAGAATTTCTCCGAACGAGACTCTAATTACTGTTATAACATTGAAATGTAACAGAATCGTGTAGTTGCTATTGTCAAGAATGCATCGTAACTTTCCTCTTCTAAAATGACGTTTAGAAGTCGCATTTAAAAACGGAAGAAAAGAAAATGAATAAAGAAAATTAATAACAGGAGATGGTTTTGTAAAATAGAAAAAAGTAGATGATATAAAATGTGTATTAACTCAAGCGTTGAATATCATCATTTTGCAAGTCCAAATTGCAAAATCTTCAACTGGATGATTCATGGAACGCAATTGAACACGTAATTTGACTGTCGCGACTTAATCTGGCATTTTCACTCTGGTGGACAGTAAGTAAAGAATCAGAGATCCTTTGGTGGAGGGGAAATGGAAGAGGCAGAGGAGACAGAGAATCGACGACGAAAACGGCGAAGACGACGAAGACGCGAATGGGAAGAGGTTTGAGAACACCGGATAATGCCTGCCTCTCGCGTCGATCTGGAAATCGGCGACGATCGAACGACAGTCAATAAGTCATCGCTCCTTTGTGAATCTCTGACTTCGGAAGATTCAAGTGTCACCAGCGATAGCGAGAGAAAGCGAAGGATTACGAATCAAAAAGGCGGAATGAGAGGACTCGTCGTCATGGAGGACCATCGCAGGACATCCAGCGAGGACGTCCAAGGACAAAATTTGACGGTTCACGAACCTCCAGATAAAAACAGATCGCTTCTCGCTCAAGATGGAAGGAGCAAAAGTACGAGAAACGCAGAACTTGCTGACAAACCGAAAAGTTCGCGGCAGTATGACGCATACAAGTTTCCCACTGAGCACAAACGGCTTAGCGTAAACTTTAGGCCAGATAACTCAATACAGATTAAGAAACAGAGGGTCGTGAAGTCGAAAAAAAAGCCGGAGAACACGCAGACATCGATCTCTGGGGTCATCTATAAATTAGTAGGTTCGACCAGGCAGCGTGGATCGAAAGAGAATGTTGGTAAAAAGGATCGACGCGAACTTTCATCGCGATATAGACCACGGAATCACGCGAATTTGATCGTTGATACGGCGGAAGGTACAATTGAGAGAAGGTCTCGAGCAGAAGTGCCTCGTAAACTTGCCGATTCTCCGAGAGACAGACCGATAGTAAAAGGGCGCGAGGACATCGAAAGGGGGGTAACTCGATCATCCACGAGCCAGGAAAGTCCTCGTGTCAGTGAACCCCGATCCTCCAACAACGTGACGCCTGTTCGTAAAGTCGGAAAACACGTTGGCCAAACTACGTGTCCAAATTGTGATGAACTGCATCTTTCTTACGAAAAATCTTATCTGCCTAAATATTCAGGATTTTTAGAGTGTGAAGGACTAGCGTACGAAGAGAACTACGTAAAGGAGGCGAATGGAAAGAAATCAAGGCACGAGACCCCTGTTGCGTCGTTGCTATATCACAGCAGGTCTTTGCCACGATTATCTGTACACGACAGCGGTGTCGCGTGCAGTGGAAACGAACAATCGCCTGCCGCCGGCCACGCGCACAATTCCAAACAATTGCTGACTGATTTAAAGCAACTGCATACATTGAAACAACATTATTATCCGGAAGGAGGCTGGGGATGGATCGTGATGTTTGTTGGTATGCTGGTGCAGATGCTGTCCTATGGAGTACATGGGGCCAGTGGCATCTTCCTCCTGCAGGTGGCTGACAAGTTTGCCCATGCTGTGTACTGGAAGTCAGGTTAGTTTGTTTTGGGAAATTGTTCCAAAGATTTGATTGAGGGGAAACTTTTCTCGCGTGTTGTATGAATGATTATATATATATATATATAAGTTATATAAAAATTTTGAAAGTATATATACTGTATCCACAAGAAGTATATGCGCACTACTGTATTTATTATAACATTTACGTAGTAATTTATTATGTCCAAACATATTAAAATTACATGTTCATTCCTGTATTTCCGTGTATAGTCTTCAATCCGCTTTTAATTTACTATTCAAACTTTATAATAAATTCACTATTCAAACACCACACGTATCAGTACCTCGTGTTGCAACAGGACGATGTACAAGTACCAATTTAACGTTCAGTTTCAAACAGTTTATTCACGTGTATGTAGCCATTTGCTCGTCCAATTCGATCATCTACTCATTTGCATAACAAATCGATCGACGAATTGTTGAAACCGTAGTAATGCCGATTTTTCTTATGTGTCATTCAACATTAGACTTACACGGAGCGTGCATGTTTTTAACATATTAGCTATCATAGTAAGTTGGAGTAGCGCGTTTCTTTCGTTTTTATTCATTTAATACTATAATATTTTTATGAGGTTTGGGTTAGGTACTAACCACAGCAGGTACATATATTTTTTCAAGAGTATCTCCGTCCCTCTGATTAATTATGAAGAAAATAATTTAGAATGTGTAATTTCACTTGGTTTAGTAATTCTTTAGTAAATCAATCAGTAATAAAATCCAAATATATTAACTAACATAAATAATCGAGAAGCAAGAAAAAGGAACAGAAGAAGGAAATGAGTAATAAAATTGGAACATTAACTACCGACAGAGTTTCAGTCTGTTTCAATTCGGCCATAAAACGGCGCAGAACGTTATCGCGATTGAAAGGGGCAGAAAGTTGCAACGTTGTGGGAATAGTCGGTGAAATTAAAGAGCGTCAGCTGGCTGGGCCGTGTGAAACAAGGCTGAAATCACGATGCATCTTTCACCTTGTTGCCCGTCCACTAGCGCTTTGTCTGCGCGCAACTGTTTCTCTCGTTTCCGTGGCCACGAAACGTGCATGGTCAGGCACGTATATCGCTCTTTGGCGAACGTCCAAGCGGCACGAGTGTCGCCGAGTATTCTTACATCTGCCGCCTAATAAACGAGATATGAATCGCGTTAATTATACATCACACCTTCTCGCCGTTCGTTTACTTCGGTTCGTGGCTACGCTTGGAGAAAAAGATGCGGATGAATGCCACTTGGCAAACGTTCCACCCCTTGTTGTTGGCAAACTTTACGAGTCTTCGATGAGTTATCAAGAACATTGTGAGATTCTAGTAGTAGCTTTCGTCGCAATATGATTTTCTACACATCTTTGATTCCTATCTCTGTAGTTGATGATATGAAATAGTCGAGCTTCCTACAATTACAAGCCAAACTGATCAACTCCACTCTTTACCTCCTATCTTATATAACATACAATTATTCATACACATTACCTAGTATACAAAAAATAATTTAAATATATGAAACTCACCAGTATTCTACATGATTCGATTGCGACTTGATAAGAAAAGATTCTAATGATATCGATTTATTAGGAACTTAGTAATGAATGTAATATTAGGGTTTACTGAGTTTATTCTATTACGAATCAAAATCTACTTTTAATTGTTTTATGTAAGAAGAAAGATCAGATTTAATTGTAAATTTTAAATGATTTCAAGGGGCATAGCAATTTCTGATGAATTGAAGTAACATGGAAAGGCAAATATGGATATGTATTTCAATATATTCTAGTTGAATCAACAAACATAAGTTTTTCAATACACTTTGCGCACCATAAGCAACATCTTGGCGAAACCACAGGGAAAATCTACACAGGCTCGGGATGGAGCCGGCAGGTCTAATAATCCCTAGAAAATATTCGCAATTCTAAGGAGATGGCGCGTTGTCCCTCTACTGTTTCTCACACGTGGCCTAGTTATCTCTCGAAACGGAAGCAGGCGTTCTCTTATCGAAATAGTAATAGCTAAACTGAATTGGAAAGCAGACGGCTATTCAATTATCATAAAACACACGAATGAAACGCGGAAACAATATATTTTTGCTCGCTTTCCTTTCATAAAATATCCATAACGATTTCAAATTTAATGATATTTTACTGATATTGTCTACGATCAGATTAAATAAAGAATCTTCGATTTCAAATGTTATAAAATTAAATTTATAGGTAGACACAACTTTATCAAGAAGTCTTGACAAATGTATTTACTGCACAAAATTCTATAAATCTATGCATTAGAACTACATTTATTTGAATTCCATTTACTGAATTGAAATTTTAGTTATTACCCGGTTAATTGAGCTACTGACTGATCTTTTACCCTTAGGAATTTATTACGATACAATCGACCAGCAGTCAGACCAGAAAATTTTGAGAAACTTTTCAAAGCAACATTTTCTCTAAAATTCCTACAGACAACGGTAATTTCTCAAAATTTCATCCACGGCTTCTTTCGAACTCGTTCCACTAACGAAGCTGCAATAGTGGTTCATGAATCGGCCAATAAAGACGAATTGCTCTCTCGCCTTTACGTCATGCACGGGTGCTCGATGTCAGTGAAACGATTCGAAGACTTACCGTCTAGGAATGACGTCATAATAGAACGTTGATCCTGTTCTCGTTTGAGAAAGCGTTGTTCATGAGTGCGTGCACACTTGAGAGCAGGTGAGGGACTCGATTATTCAGGTGGGCCTAGTTCCTATTCAAAGACGACTAGAACCCTCCAAATCACACGATCGAGAGTAGAATTCCAGCTGACTCGGTGACTGCTCTTTGCTCGAAATTCATGAGAACTGTTCCTTTAATTATGTTTATTGTAAGGTATATTAAATCTAGAAAGGTCGATCGTACGAATTATGACGCGTTCGCTCGATTTTCTCTATTTCTGGCTGGTTTCGTCGGTGTCGTGACCTCGTTATGAAAACGGAAGACAGCGGTTGACAAATTGCTGGCGTTTATGTAAAATAGTGGAGCCACGTGATTTTCATATTTAAGTAGCATGAGATAAAATGGAAACCAGGTAATTAGAAATTGAATAGACAACAACATTTGGAGGTTTTATCTGTTCAGGAGAAACGTGCAGAAAATTCTAAACTGTTGTTTACAGCGTCTAGTTATACGAGGTTGGTTTATAATATTTATAATATTAAATCCTAACATTTGCCATATGTGTTACATGTCATTCGATAGTTTCTATTCTCTTTTTTAATATTAATGAAATAGAAATACCTGTATAATTTTATGTTTCCTCTTTTAACGACATTTGTATTGATATCAGATACCGCTCCGTAACGATAATACTAGTATGATAATGTCATAATAAAAATAATTCTTTAGAAAGAACCTTCCTTGAATGGAAAGATCTTTAGTATCTACTTCGCCAGACCTCGCTTCGATCCCTTACCATCCTTTTTTATTTACCGTGAAACAACTATCGGATCTACTTATTCTATAACAATGTGAAACAGTGAAAATATTTCGAACATTGCTTTGCATCAAAAACAATTGATTTCTTCGAGCAACAAATTCACAAACTATCGGAACGTTAGGGAGAAATTATAAATAATAGTGGAAAATATTTAATTAATCAAGTCATGTTAAATAATTATGAAAAAATTATAGTCTTCAATCGCAAAAACTACAGGAATTTAGCACAATTTTTTTTTAACGGAAGTGCAGGTAAGACAAAGCGTTTGATAACCTTTCGAAATACAGTTCTCCAATGAATAATTATTTTTACACTATTAAATCAGGAATCCATCAGATGAATTTACACAGTTTCCTATTCATGACAGAATTAATTCGACATTATAATTCCATCATACCGTCACTGTCGAAAACTTTCACGGTAGATAGACAGATCGCCACCCACATGCTTTCGCGGCGCAAAGCTATCGATCAAATCGCGTAGAACGGAAATCTCGAGTGCTGACTTTATAATCGTTGCTGGTATGAATTCCAGTTAACAAGAACACTCTTAGAAAAAGAACAGAGAGTAACCATGTGCACGTTTAAAAAGCATGACACAGGCTTTAACGAGGTTGTCGCATTCTTAGCTGCGCTATTAACCACATACGGACCGCGTAAATAGCCACACTCGCTTTAGGTGGGCCAGACGATTAGAAGAAAAACATCGATCACGAATTCGATTAATTACTGAATCCACAGAAACTTCATTCGTCTTTGATTCCTGTGGATTCTCTTCTTTTTATCCTAAGATGAAGAAAATAAACGAATTAATAGCTCAACAAACGTTCTCCCTTTTAGAAGCTTAGGTTTCTAAACTCATACGAAAATATATGTTGCAAGGCATAATTCTAAATAAATCAAATAAATTATTAATGCTCGTGCAAATGTATATTTTCTTAGGATAAAAGTAGAACATTTAAAGTAATACTCGATATATTATATCGTACATATTTCTGATACATTTTGCTCATTATACATGCATATTGCGAACTAGTTATGAAAGTTCTAAGATCTACTGAATTATATCAGTTAGAACAGTTTGATAATTCCCTAATTATTTCTTTTGTTACTATTTTATAGTCACAAATATTATAGAATTGTTCTCGACACAGTGGCGAGAGAGTTTTTCGGGCACGAAGTTGCGATTGCGTTATTTAGAAAGTTAGATTCGAGGAAATGCGTGCGTGCGTCAAAGTGGTTGACTGGCAGGTATAAATATGTGAGTGTGGGGGGGATGAGTGTTCTTAAGCGTGGATAGTGTGTTGTGAGAGGGAAGTTTTAGACAGAGTAACAAGCTAAGGCGGAACTCTGTGCGAAACTTTGAGAGCAGAACGAGTTTTAAGAACTTACAATCAGCGTTTAAGAGGAGCTTGCCTAAACGAGACCCAGCCTGGCATTCTCATTTATTTCATTGCAACTATACTGTTTTAAGATTCATGCAAACTTTTAGTTTTCCTCGCTCGAACTACATACTATCGTAATACACGCGAAAGAAATAATATTAACATTGATAGAAAGCATATAAGACCTGAATTAGATTTTAAGTTTATTTCAAGAGCATTTCGGTTGGAACAATTGGTAATTCCTTTTATAAATTTGATTTTATAGGCACTTTGTTCGCAGACACATCAATCAACTAATACATGCAATGTTCGACTTTTGACGAATGCTGAAAGACATACGTCTGTATATGTAAAAGTTCACAAATTGAAATCATATATAAAAGAAAAGTTCGCATTGCCAGTTTAAAAACGATACATAAAATGATATTCAGGAAGATGAAACTATTCGTTGAAAAAGAGAATAAAATAGAATTTTGTTTCCCCTGACTTGATCACAGTCAATTGAACAAAAAAATAATTCACTCCTTGGTCTATCACAATCGAAGTTATTATTTCACTCACACAAGAATGACAGTACACGCAAACCAAGCCCTTCTAAAATTCTATCAGATTAAAAATCCCCCTCTGAATTCCCCTATGTCTCTTACAACATGTTCCTCCGTCTGATCAGGAACCCTCTTCCAATAAGGCGCGAAACACGCGCGCTGTCAGATAGAATTCTTCGCTTACAACACAAGTATAAAACGCGAAACACAAGGAACAAACAGAGAAACCTGCAAAGTGGAAAGATGGAAGGAACGCGATAAAAGTGTTCTTGAAATCGCCCCCTACTGCGAATATGTAGATCCGCTATTTTTCATACAGCCAGTTACGCGATACCTTTACGTTGGAATTCTTTGAAATTCCCGCCTGTTAGGGGGCGAGTTCTGCTAAGTTCAAATTCCTCCTGGGTAGGTTTCCGTTCAGGGACGCGGATTATTGTAACAGCGTAGATAAAGAAAAGTGGCCTTCGCAGGAGAAAAGAGAATCCCAGCTAAGAGGATTCTGGTATCAACGACGATGGGACGAAGCTCGTCCCACGGACGTTAACAATCAAACGGAAATGCCTCGGATCTTGTGAAATCTACCAGCTTGCGTTGCTCGCGGATTTTTCTTCGTTTCTTACGAAGATTCGTCTCGCGGTATTGCTTCTTCGTCGCAGTGGTTACAGAGAAAAAACGAAATTACCTTCGGAGGTTACGCTGGGAAGTAGAAAATGCCAGATAACTACTGTTAGATAAGTTCACAAGGGAAACAGTTGCAATAATTGCATCTTCTTATCTGGAGGTGAAATTGATAGAGAAACTTGGGAACCACAAAATAGAACCACTGAAGATTAGAAAACAATTGGACCTTGCTTAGAAACCAGTTAGGTTTAACGCGATTAATACGAGTGTAAATTAAACCTTTTGTATTGTAACTGACGATTACTCGAAGCTAAATTTCCGAGTTTTAAATGATATCTTGTTGGAATTTAAATTAGGTATTATTAAATGTCAAATGTTAATGTAAAATTCCGTTATTATTTCTATTAGAAGGTAAGGAATATTTTGAAGACATAAGAATTAAGTTATAAAGCTGTAACCAGTTAACAGTAAGAAAATAATAATAAATGATCTGACATATTATTCTTCGTATTATTGGGCTTATTTGCGTAATAATTTACTAGCTACTATTAGTAAATTGATGACTTAAAAGTTATGGACTATAAACTTCTCCTCGCGTGCTAATTTAAAAATAACAGATAATACATAATTTTGCATCTAATACTGTAAATGCAAATAATTCACACGATTAAAAGTACACATACTTCTTAATCAAACAGGTTAGAAACAAGTTCTTAGAACAACGTGGAACTCTAAAAGAACCAAAAGATACTAGCTCCAGTTCCGCAAACAGTTGGCTACGATCGAGCCAAATGTCAAACAAGTCTCGGTTCCCCGACCGGTCTAACTTATTTTCGTTGCGAGCTACTTTCACGGTCGGAGCGATTGGCCCATTTTATCCACGTGTAATTTCTGACGTCACAACACGACGTTCCATATACGGTGTATCACGACGACGTTACTGTCATCCGCGAATATGAACAGCGACGAGAGGGAGGAGCTGTGTGACGCGTGTTGGAATGAAGTTTGCGAGATGTAATTCGCGGACGGGTCTTTTGCTCGTCAGCCGTTACACGCGTGACAGAGCAACGATGCACGCGCGCTGTTCGCGACGCAAATTGCCCGACATAAAGTAATGAGAGATACGAGGCGCGCAAAAATACCAGGACGAGAATCGAGGCTGCAAACGAACGAGGAAAAAATTGTCGTTTGAGGAAAAGATGGAGAGCAGATTTATTAGGGAACAAGCACGGATACGTCGAGGAAACTTGACGTTTGGTGCCACAGAACACGAAAGAGCGCGCTATACGAGTCGGGGGAAACGTTTAAAATGCCTGAAACGCAAGACGACGCGACGTCGCGATTATTTGAATTTGTCTTGAAATGAGGAAAATGCTCGAGATGCTTGGATACGAGGGGTTGTGTGAAAGAGCTTGATGTTTGATGGGGGAACTGTTTTGTTAACTCTGTTGTATTTCAATTTCATTTTTTAAGTAATATCCTTTTCTGTTCTTTAAAAAGTGACTCAGCTATACACGTTCCAAATTTTATAATAATAAAAATCAATATATATAAAAATGAAATTTAAATATCAAGAATTATTTAGTGACATTTTATGATTTTTTAATGTTCATATAATAGATCTAGGCTTCCTTGCATTATGATTTATTAACTGATAATAATTAAAAAACAAATGACAAGATGTAAATTATAGGCTTCTCTTGCATAGTTCTTACGATTTTAAGTAGAATAAGACGATCAGTATATAACCTGACTCCTATTGGACACGTTCTTGCAATCTTAAGTAGAGACAATCGCTTGTACAACTTTACTTGTCCAGAAGAAAAAGAATATGTTATACAAAAGAAGGTATTACTGTTAATAATTTTCGGTTAACTGGATCTATAGTAGCTCAATTGTACCTCACAATTCAGCTTTATCATTCAAACGAGATAAATTAGGAATTGCAGGAACCTTCTCAACGTAAACTTCCTGTGCTTAGACATCTTGATATTGATCCAAAAATACAACGGGAGAACGTTTTCCAGAAATCATCGACTGACATCTCGAAATAAAATTCTATGGAAGACTCGTAAAAAGAAACATGAAGTTTCATCGTGTCATAGGAGACATCCTGTCCAGATGCGCTCAGTTCTGAAACGCATTCGTAAATCCTTCAAATTTCGACGAACGAAACGACTTACAGGCTGCCGTCAAACCCTTTTTCTCTTTTTCCAGACATAACATTTGTCCGCGAACTTTCCTGTTCTTTCGTCAAATTTACCTCGCCGGCACTCTCCCTCTAGTTTTCTTCTCTTTACGAAGAAACATACAAACGCGAGCATGTTAAGCAGCAACGATCTTTAATTGGCCCTTCATCTAATGGCAACTGCAACAATTGCGACCGTATAATTGATTTTAAGGTAATTGTAACTGGATCTCGTGACTTCTGATCGTACTCTTAACCTAATAAACGTGCTTCATTGGGAAAGTAAGCGTGATGCGTTTTAAAGTAGTCGAAATTAAAGCTCTCGCTGTGGAAATGGTCATTGTTTGCATAGTTACGTTAAAGAAAGTATAAAGAGAAATAAGTGATGAAAATTCTAATTTACGTTTAAAGTACTGTTTGTTCTAATTAGAAGAACACGAAGAGCTTTTAAACCAATTCTACAACTATCAATTTAGAAGATTCATAGTTTCACTACTTGCTTGGTTAGAAACTAATAACAACTTGTAGTTTGCAGACTTTTCTTCTTATGCTAATATCAATAAAATAGCATATAACGAATATTCATTTCAATTCGAAATGTAACTAATAAACTACTATGTGTCTGTTCCAATTCTGAAATCATCTACAAAAACACAAGTAGAATATTACACACTTGAAACACCAGTTATCTGGCCCAATTTCGCAATTGGGGCAAAAGGGAGCGGGTATAGATTTCAGGAACGCAGAAACAGAGTTTATTTCTCAGCGTACGGAGGAATTACGTTGATTTACATCGAACGAGAATAAAACTGGACTAAAATTGCTCAGGAGAAGCGGCGTAAAAAAGACGCTTAAGAGACAGTGACGTTGTTCGGGACTCGTGTATCACTGTGCGCGACTCGCGTGTCCGTTTTTAAACGCTATAAAAATGACCGTCGAACCTCGTGATAAACCGAATTCTTATTCTCTTTGACAGTTATACTTTTTCCAGTGGTCGTGCTCAATTTACTTTCGCCGACTATATTGCGCGTGGTCGCTCGTAAATAATTTTTAATATAGTTTTCCACGGTTGGTATATTATGTCTGTCCTCCCGGGCGTAGTTAAGTTCATTTCGGTGAAATACTGAGAATTTCCCTCTCGATGCGCCCAGGTGCTCGTATCTTTAAATAAATTAGAGCGCATTACAAAGATTACCGATAATGCTTTCTGTATTATTTCCGGTTATCGTAGTTATTTCCTGACCGTACGCTTAGGATCCTTACCTCGAAGCAGTAAAGCAACGTGTTGTTAAATATTAGTCGGAATATTAACGAACCAATGCTCTCGCGGATATCCTTCAACTTCCAATTCATTCTGAATCATTTTCACTCATTTTCACGATATCCTACAGCGACTTGCGAATAAAGGAAGTAAACCGTGACGTTGTTCTAATACTCGTAGCTAAGTAAAGTAAAAAAATTTATGTTTGGAGTAAAGAGAGTTTGAAGTTTCAGTACTCTTTTTTTATATTGGAAACTTTAAATTAAATGTAATAACTAGAGAGAGAAAATTCAGAATTCTTAATTTGATTTCTTTTACCGAATCGCTTCTTTAATCTTCGACTGATATCGTTAGATTTGAATGCTTGAGTTAGATTAGACTAATTTTCTTCTGTGTTCTATATTTTATGTAGTAATGTTATACAGTCTACGTATACCAATATCGTCATGTTCAAGCCAATGGTGCCAATTAATGGTTAAAAATATTCCTTTCACTCCTGAAGTGCATACAAAAAGTCATAAAGAACCAAACAAAGATTACTTGAATGAAGGCACAATCTTCAAGGTACAAGTACTTCGACGTCATTGCCCCAATTGACGAACCTCGGAATAGAAAATCTATTTTTCACTGGGTTAATTCCATTCGAAGTGCCAATAAATATAGTGGCAAACATTTTGTTAAATTAATCAAAACGTTCCTATGAAAATGTAAAGATAAATCATAAAGAAAATTTTATTATTCTTTCTGCATGTATTATGTATTTTTAACGATATTCAAACTACACATATATTAAATAAACAAATAATGACTATAATAAACAAATGTATCTTATGTGGAATAATGACAAAATTGGCAGCTTCTATCTATACCTACAGATTGATATTATATGTATATATAATGTATAATATACAGATGATACAAGCGTCTCCATTCAACAACGTTTCACCGTTCCGTTACTCGTACCAACGAAAGTGAACGCGAGTTTCGTTTCGAGCGGCGATCTATAAAGGTTCTGAGATAACTGACATTGGAAGGTGAAGTTCTCGTTTTTCGTCGACGTATCTCTGGTAGATTGTGTGAAAAGAAGCAGGTCGATCTGACGAAGACTGACATGTTAAACTGGGTAGAAATTCGACGATTACGAATGCGTGTCCCCATGAATGAAAGATGTCGCAGCATGTAATTATAGAAGTTTGGGTCGCTATGTTTTAAACGGCGTTTACAATTTTAGGTCGGTGTTTGGAACGTGGAAACATACCCGTTGACAGTGATTCATTTACCGCGATCGTCAGAGTGAAGGATTTATTTTATGATACTTCGTGTTGACAAGTATATTAAAACTGCCGGCTATTCTTATAATATATATAGTCGATTTCTTCTAAATAGACATTTTAATATATTTTTCATCATGTGTAAAAAATATTAAAGATGTTAAAAGCCAGAAGTTTATTATTAGCAGAATAGTAAACGTGTAGTCAAAACTTGAATTTAGAATTAGTGTTTCAGTCCCGTTGGATAAACTTGTTTTAGTGAAAGCTATTACAATCGCAGCAAATGGAGCTGTCAAGTGTATCCAATATTTAAGTCGTGTAAATTGTTTTAATATCTGATATCATGCCTCATTAATCTTTTAATGCGTGCGAGTTATAAAAACGAGAGAAAGTAGCCTTTCTGTTTTCAGAATAATCAATTAAGTATTCAATGTCAAGAAAAGGAGATAGCAAATGTTGAAAATAAAATTCGCATGCTCCTTAAACGAAAAAAGAAGGAAAATTAAGTTACTAGAATCAGAGTTTTAGCAATTAAAATCTCATTTATATGGTTTAAATAGGCAAAAAGCACTATTCAACCAGTTCCAAAATCCGCATTCCATAAATTTCCAAGCACGGGGTGACCCTCCGATTCCCATTGTCAGATAAATGACATTAAAATTATCAGGAAATTTTTTCCTTCCCCATTCGTCGATATATCATACAACGGAGCATTTTCTTCTGGCGAAATCGAAGGGGATGCCCGTATCTTGCAGACGCTCCCTTTGACCACTTCGTCATCAAGTGTACATAACGCCAACGCCTTCTGTCAAAAGCATTGCATCGTCCCCTGGCGAGAGCCAACAGAAGCCGAGTGCAAAAAGTGCTGGGTGTAACCCTCTATACAGAAAGATATTCTACGTAAAAAAGAGGAGCCAGGATCCTTTTCCTGGCTGTCACCGACAGAGATCATAACCGTTCCTATATATCTGCGCTAACGTTCAATCAGACTCACCACGTATAAACGCGGCGCGTAAGCGCGACGAACTGTTCTGGAGTCATTGCTTTCGTGAAAGATTCGACCGCCTTCCATGGGATAAACGAGTTCCATCGTCGGATCAGGAAAGTTTCCTTCTGTGAAAACTGGTTGCCTCATGGAAACCGTAGCTTGAGTCATCCTAGTTTACTATGTGGAAAAGCGTTCGTGCGTTGGAAATTCGATGGGATACGTCGACCAACTTCCAGTTCAAGTCTCTTCTTTAATGCGTGAATTTTGTGGAACGAGGATAGTTTCTATAGTATTTTTTGAAGATATATGTATTCTTGAATTCGCGAGAAGTATGAAAATTTCGATGTAAAAATAGAAAATTAGACAGAATGTGGAATACAAACTTGGAAATTTTTACTCAAGTGATTTAAGAAAGCGAAATATAAAAAAAATGAAGAGGAAATTTTGATAATGACGACTGAAATCTTAAATCACTGATGACAAATGCATGAAAAAGAAGATGAGATTGATATGGTAATATTATAGTCCGAAGTAGTATATTTAAAGAGTGTTAACTTGTATTGGAGAAGGAAAGTGCCAGCTTCCGGTAAAATATCTGTCCCTCGAGTTTATCCGGTTTAGATAAGTCGAAAAGCAGAGATCAGAATGAGAAACCTTCTTTATCGGCTCTGAAAGCTTGCAAGCTCAGTATTCAAATGTAGGCGTGGATGATGTATAAGCTAACAATACATTTTTGTGTAGGCAGACTTGGCAGCTGGTGTCTCCACTTTAATATTGTATCCACTGTTACCGATTCAGTATGAGATAAAATTACAATATCCCTGATATTTTATACAAGTTTGCTTTTTTAGTGACAGTATATCTAAAAAAGATGAAATAGAATAGATAATAACATTAAAAGTTACTAAAACAACTTGGATATTATATTAGATTTTGATACCAAAATTTTGGTTTTTTATATGCAAAAATTTTGGAGAATGAGAGTAGTAACTTGATTGTTGTGAAAATACCCAGTCATTATATTAACTGTCATAATAATGGTTATTAAAAATAATTTTTTGAAATGATCATAAGAGTAAATTATAAAAATTTCTACTTTACTTTAAATGTGTGAATAGAATAAGCAAAATCTAATAGCCAGCACCCTCAGCTAGTTGATAGCTCATGTCGACCCTATTCACATCTCAGAGTCACCCTAATTAATTTCACGATCTGTCTGATACGAAGCTTGAGCAATAAATGAGCTCGTACCACAATTTCACGGTCCTTATATAGACAGTGGCCACTACCTTCAAGACGTGACGCAATAATATATACTGCTGCCATAATAAATAATTGTTATAGCTATATCAACACATTATTTATTAAGTTTCATGCTTTTATTGTTATTTTCTTTCGACAATTTTTTCTCAACAATTTATGACAGGTATGATACTTTACACATTCCTTCGTTAATTAAAGTTACCTTTACATTTCCATGTTATTAATTATGGAAATGTGAACGAAATGTAAATGAATGTAAATGAATTATGGAAATGTAAATGGCATATAGCCACGTCAAAATATTCTTTTACCTTTCTAAGGTACAAGTAGGTACAACAAACAAAAACCATTAAATTTAAATATTGCAATTGCAAAAATTCAATCATCATAAAAAATCAGGGCTGTTAATTATCGTTTTTGATTAGTGATTAATTGCAGGTTTCTTTTAAGTATAGGTGGTTAAATTTACTATCTCGAGAAGAATATTTTTGTGTGTTTACAGTATTAGCTTAAGATGCCAGAAAGCAAAGTCACGCGTTAATGCACAAAGTAGCATTGCAGTCAAATCGATAGTCCCAGAACAAAGGAAATCCTCACGCTAGACTGAAAGCTATACAATAGTTGAACAAACATCGACAAAAAGCTTTCTCCCATGTATGGTAAATACAAATATTCGGGCAAAACCCTTGGCTATCTCTTAGCAAATTAAGAACATGATTCTTCGACTTCCCCTGTAAATATGAATCTTGGTAGTGAAATGATCAGACACATTTTCTTTTACCGCTATCGACTTCCTGATTTATCATAATACTTGGTCTTTACTTATCTAATTAAGTGTTCTTTCTTAAAATTTATTTAGTTATTTAATTAATTTTTTGCCTTCTCAAGGACCACATTTGTCTTTTACTTTACTTATATATTTAATTTTTATTTAATTAACATAAATAATTCATCTTGTAAATTCATTATAAAATTATAAAAGCATTATTATGTATGTGAACGTTGAGTTTGTAGAAGCAATTAATTTAATAAATTAAGTTGCGTACTATTCTGAAAGTCCGTGACAGTTTGCATAGAAATCAGCCAAAATTTGAAATTAGAAAATTGAAATCCAGAGATTTCTTCAAAGGATAAGATCCTTCTGGCAATCTACGTGAGTGACTCACGTCTATCCTCAAGAATCATTGTACTTCTTACTTTCCTTCTATCTCTACCTACTCTTTTCACTCGCTGACGACGCAGTTTTTCGTTTTTCCTCTTTTTTCCATCTCTGCCTCGATTGAATTTCTTTTTTCAATTGTACAAAAAAGCAAAAACAAAATGTCAAATTTTATACCGTTGTCCACTATATAGTAAAAAATTCGAATATTCGCGCTTAAAATTTAATTTGCTCTATTTTTATAGAATTACTCGAATTAATAATAGAATTCTTGAAGAACAACAAACGATATCATCAAACAAATATACAATTAAATTCTGAACTTTCAAAGTCTACGGAAAGTTCGAAAGAAGAGAATCAAAAGTTGTTCAAAGTATCTTGTAATAAATGTATGCAAAGAACATAAAAAAAATTATTTAGAATGGACTAACAGATAAGTCTACCGCTTGTCACCACGCAGTAGCTTGATATTGCAAATTTTCCGCCATACCGGTACTCCAATTGCCAATCTCGTGGTTGTAGATCACCGTTAATACCCATTGCTGGACGAATTCGACAAGATTGGTTAGACGAAGTAGAAGAGCAGCCCACTAACCAGAGCCATTTGTTAAGAAGAATGGTGACCTCGGGCAATTTGGGTGCCAATGTATCTGCCGTTATATATTTCGTTCTTGGCGACATAGCACTGATTTTGTTGAGCATATATCTTCTATTATTTCTCGACGATTAAATAGATTTCAAGATAACTACGCGAATAAACTGAAATTTTACTTTTACTTTTTTACTAAATTTATACGGAGAATGCTTACTATTATATTATTTCCGAAATCTCATTTTAATAATTGATAATTACTTAATCCTTTCATCTTAGGTAAACATGACATTGTACTTTTACGAACTAACTTGTACTTTCGTTTACTAAATTAGTTTACTATAATCTAATTAAGTAAACGAGTAATGTATTTGTCTTCGATAAAATTGACCTCAGATTTCAATATATTACGTCGTCTTTGCAAAACCATTAAAACAAGATATTTCTATTAATAAATGCTATATCTCATAAATAAAACAACAATTCGATCACGAAGGAGTGCATAACGAAATTTAGAAATATACTTACTCCAATCATTTCTACAATTTCCAAAACTCGCGTACCACCTTATCCAAGGTAAAGCTTATCATTTGCCTCGCAATTACACATAAGGTACGACATCGTTTAGCGTTCTCTCCTTTAACATTATGAATACTTCTTTATTTGTCCTGGTCGTTGGGACGTGCCTCTGATCTTGTGATCAAAGTGATCTTGATTTTGGAACATGTTCAAAAAGAAAAGGAGAGGCGAGAAAGTAGTTACATACAGTGCTCATGGTAGTTAATCGTTAACGTGGTCAAAGAGAATGTAAAGAAACCATGGCGTTAATGTAAAGATGGTGTACGTCGCACGCACAATTTATAACATTTGACGATTAGACAGCTGCTATATGGAGAGCAGGATAAAAATAGGGTTGAACAGCAGGTATGCGGCATGACGGACTGTGAAATTTTATGGGATATTCGCGTGTTCCCCGAAGCCAACTTAATATAATAACCACTTTCAGAGGACTTAAATATTCCAAGAGTTTGCACGTGTAGTAGATTTGGAAGTTTATCGTCTTCTGGAATCATTGAAACAGAGATTTCGATAAACTTCCTTTATTCTCTGTGACGTACCGCTTGATTTGCAGATTTTACGAACGTCATCTAAGAATTTTACAGATCGAGATATTGATTAAGATATAACCGCCAATTTTTAGTGGAAAAGTCTTAAAATGGAAAATTTGTTGAATTATATGAAATTATATGAAATTTATGTGTGATTGAATTATTTGGAAGTAATTACATGAAATATGTAGAAGCGTCATGTTTCTTGGATTCACGCGTGAGGTTTGGCTATATTGCTCGGTACATTGAAGAAAATAGAAGGTTTTCTTCCGGAACGCTCGCGGTGACTACGACGTACGGTAGATTTATTTCAGACATCTACTTGCGCATTCAGCCGACGATTTGAAAGCAGTTCGTGCGTCGTACCTTAGAGGAGCTTTGCAAAGATACTAACCCCTCGTCTGCATAAATTGCAGCAGTGGCGTGATTCTTTTTAACATCTGTATTTCTGGAGAGATTTGCGGCCGAAAATTGAAATTCAATTTTATTTCATGACTCTATCGTATCGAGAAACTTCCTCAAAAAAGGGCAGTAGAAATATATTTTCTAAACAAATATGAAATCAAATATTTTATAAAATTTGTGTTTATTACGTAAATATAAAAAAGACAAAATCCTTTAACAATGAAGATTTAAAGATTGAAAACTAAAATTAGAAACACTGTTTTTCCAAAAAGCTTCTCAATTATATAACTCAACACGCGATTTATGATAGATACCATTTATTACGAATATATCGATCAATCAAAAAATGAATGTCTTCAAATGATTTATGTATAATATTCTATTCGATTAGTACGATGAAATTCGTACTCGGAATTAATTAAGTATATCGTCAATAAGACAGTCTGTAGGAAGTGCCTATTTTTATGAAGTTAAATAGAGAAACAGGTTTTCTTGTTGGTTTCTGTTTCCTTTATTTCATATAGATAAATTAAGTAGCAGAGTTGTCAAAAGAAATCAGAATTCAATTAAGATTTTACTCGCAACGATCTCTCTCTCTCTCTCTCTTTCTCTCATGATTGATTTCCTCCTTTACTGATAATTTGCCGCGAAAGCTATGCGTACAAAATGTTCGTAGCTAACTATCGTTCGTGTCACGCGACGATATGTAAATTGTTGTAGAATAATTGGATAGAGATACGAAGTATCGTTAATTCAAGAGTGATATGTTAAATAACGATAAATTATGTTAGAACTCGTAATCCAGCAATTATTATAGTACACGCTTAGGCAGTTAAATTTTTGGAGTTTATCTCCGTTACTATCTTTTGTAACGATCGATCGACTTTTCCTGTTGACATTGATTTATCGTTACTCGACAGATCGGGTAAACCGTATTATTGATTTGTTCAGCGGGCTGAATGCATTGGAACACTGAGTTTAATTTAATTCTTGATCGAAAATTACGGTTTTGTGTCACTTCAATCATTTACATTAATTAAAAGGAGTCTATGTTTTTTTTCAAGAGCCTATAACTAGTGGGGATAATAAATCGATACTGAATTTTTAAGTAACGAAATGATATAGCAAACATATAATTGTTAGATACACATGTTTTATTAGATGATTTTGTGCAATGTTTCTTAAATGATTAAACTTTACCAACACAATTTTTTTAATTAATACTATTTGATATTTTTCCTTATTCAATCTCTTAGTTTTTATCTTTCATTCCCAGAATAAGTCCATCAATTAATATAAAAATGATATTAATAAGACCAATATAACCATTCTATAATACATAATTTATGCAAAGATTAATTTTAAAACACTTTTTTGTTGTAACTATGTTCCAAGACAAACCAAATATTGCAATTCAAAAGCTGTCTATTAAATAATTTAATCTCGTTCGCTCCTACAAAACTGATCAAAAAACCAGAGACAAACAATTGGGAAAATATACCTAATCGTTCTTGCCTAAAACTAAAATATCGATTTTTCATCCTTTAGTTCTCCCCATATGCAAAACTGATAAGCTTGACCAGCGCAGATATTTGATTCGAACCCGATTTATCGTGGACCACCGCGAATCCAAACGCAAACTATGGCCATGAAAGCACGTGGCTAGGTATGAAAACGAACGGATTGGCCCACTGGTTTCCCCTACGCAAGCCCAGCTTGCGACGGTCCTCTTCTGTGAACCACCTAACCGAATCCAGTCCGCGTTCGACAACGCGCCCCTCGTCTAGCGTGTTACGTCCCTTTTCTACTGAAATCCCGTGATTTTTTGTCACAAAGTGTCAGTCGGGTTTTGCTCCAAACAGGAAACAAAGTGCAGTCGATCTGGCTCGAGGGAATAGGTAGTTTCAAATACGAAACAGTGCACGTGGCTTGAAGTGTTTATGGTGGTTTGAAACACTGAGACGTGAAAAATATTATTATCATCGGTTCATAAATTTTTCATTTTGTGTTTTAATTAGGATCGATAAGAGGAATGTTTTACTTTTTCTATGATATTTTGATGAATTTTAAAAGTAATCAGAGGGGAAATGATTTTTGTTGAAAAAGCTAGTTCCAGAAAGATGAAAATTGAAAAAGATGAGAAAGAGAAGAAAAAGAATGCTACGTGATACTTTTTGGTATGGCATGTTGTTTTAGGTATTTTTATTTCGATCCAACAACACGTAGCATCGTTGACCCCTTTCAGCTGGAAACTGATTATTTTAGAAAATTTGTACCGCGATCCAAGCATAATGTAGTGGACAAAACTTTATTGAATTTTCCACAGGAGGCACTTTTTCTATAGATACCTATAATACTAAGGGAAAAATTGAATAAAAAATTTCCTAAGTGAAATGCATTAAAAAATCTTTCCATTGTAATAGGGAAATCAAATTTCAATTAAACCATTTTTCTCTCCCTCTTCGTTCGACTGAGCCGAAATAGCGTAACGACTTTGCAATAAATTTGACCACAAATCATCCAGTATTGAACATGAAATACGAGCGAAGGGCCGAACCGCTTTAGATTATATGAATCGTCGCATTGTTACGGATCGCCTACCTTTCAAAATCGCGCGCTCCGCATTAAGATTCTGTTGCTGGTATATTCACGAACTTTTACTTTCATTTACTTACCCGCACCAGCTGGGCTCAATTACAATGGACCAGGAATATGTCTACACATTCTGCTCTTTAGTTAACGCACCCCCTTTGCTCTTGTTTGCGGAGCTTTTAGTGTAATTCAACGGAGAACCCTGCTACTTGTGACCTGGATACGCACATGTTAGATTTAAACGAGTGAGTTAGATGAGTCTTTGGTTTATCTCGTGATCATATCGATACTCTTCTTTTATATATGGTATCTTTTGTCATTTTTCGCACAGATTACATAAGATGATTTGGTATTACGAAGAGAGAAATGTGTTAATTCAAGCTTCTGATTCAAAGATACAATTGCTTATATTCAGTCATCCACAAGTGAGTCATTCTAAGTCATTTAGAACATTTTATTTGTCACGTTCGGTATTTATAAATATAAGTTCAGGGGAGAATCTCTTAAAGCGTAGGTTTTAATCAGTCGACTCTCGATTTAATTATTTCGCTAATTCGTTTATTGCAACGAAAACTTTACAGGTACTGTTAGGTAACGAAAATAAGGTATAACTGTCTTTACACAAATAAAATGAGCTAATAATGCAAGACATTTTTACATTAAACTTTCTGCATCCTTTCGTTACAAAAATTCATGCAATATCCATGCGATCAACTCAATTCGATCGATGTCCACCTGGTGACTTTCAGGAATGCCAACCCTATTTCGTTGCTCATTATCAACAGAATTCGAAATAATTCTCTGTTTCCAATTTCAATAAATTTATACCTAAAGAAATTACTATAGTATATCTTTCTAAATATTTCGAATTTTATTCGTTTTTAACAATTCCGATATTACAAGTTCTTTGGCAATCCAATAACGTTAGGTTTCTAATTTCGATGTATTGGTAATCGAATGTTTTACATTCTTTATCAGAAAAGAAAGAAATGAAATTAGCGAGAGGAAACAATATTGCTTTTTCTCTTCTATTTCATTTAACAAGTAGAAAGATAGTAGGTTGCTCGAGTCGAGGCATTAGTCTCGAATTCAGTTTTGTTCTGAAGTGGAACTTCCGACTCGGTTTAAAACTTCTCCCGCGGAACTTTCCGAGTAAAAGAATAGAAAGGACACTCGGTTTACCAACTTTATCTGCGTGGCTATCTTCCATCTGCCACAAGGTATAGGATTTAATCTCCACCATGGCCGGAATAAAGTTTCCAACATATTTCTACTACTAATATAGTCGATACTTCGACCCTGCGAGCTTATCATGAAATTGAAACCCAATGCCAATATTTCTAAACCTGTTTACTATAGAATATTCCAGATACGATTCTAAACATAAATCTATTGTATCATAATTTCTCTCTATGTGGTAGTTTTGGAACTAGTTTTGAAACGATGAATCCTCCCTGAGGATGATTTTCGGAATAAACTTATTTATAAGGTAATCTTTGAACGGCGAATATTCGACCGTTGCTTCTTTATCATCTTTCTCATCTGTCCCTCGGGTATTAAGAATGGCAAATTTATTTTGAAAGTTATATGCTTTGTGGACCTTCGAATATAAAGGAAGGAAACAGAAGGCAGCTGTAAAATATAGATACCAATAAAAGATCAAAATACGATAAAATATTTTTAACATAGAAATCTCTGACACTGGAAATTCAACCTAAACATTAAAATTTTAATCTTATTTTTTTATGATATGAAAATCTTTAATTTAATAAACTGCAGCGACCAAAATAATTAAATAGACAGAGACACTATTCCATAATGAGAAATAAAAGATAGTAAATATGAACAGTGTGCCTTGGTGAAAATAGTCAAGGGATGAAGAATCGAAACCGCAACGAAAGGAATGTCGTACTTTGTCCCGCTCGCGAGGACAGCGGGGTAGCGACTTCCGGTGAAATAGGTGAACTTTCCTTCTCAGGAGAGTGCGAAGGAGTCGTTTGTCTGCAAGAACGAAGAGGTCCAAAGGAGATCGAAGAAGATGAAAATCAGGATCCTAGGTCTGACCTTGCGGATACGATTTACGTGGTCCTTTTGTCAATAATTTGACCATCCATTCTTTTTTATGGTGCATATTTTTTTACTGAAATTTTATTAACTTCTAGATTCTATTTTCGCAAATTTACTAACAAAATCTAATTTGGCCATTTATTTTGATAACTGTAAATTTTGGGCAGCTAATTACATATTCAATACAATGAATGTTAACTTCTATAAATCGAATTGTAATTTTCTGTAAGAAAATTTGAAATGTTCTTTGAAATTGTCTAAAGTGATTATAAAATATACTATAATGTTCATAACGATCTTATAGTCACGTTATAACGATAAGTATACACTACATATTCATTCACTAATAATAATTAAGTTAAAGTGGAAATTTTTAAATGACCATAAGTAAATCGTATAAGCCTTCAAGGCAAGCGTTCAGTGCTCTTATTGTGGTTGTTTTTCGCGCGGTGTAGATACATCGCACGATGTACCATAAGACAGCATTACTACCCGGAGAGTGGTTGGGGTTGGGTGGTCGTAGTAACCGGCGTTATGGTACAAATTCTTGCCACGGGAATTCACTGGTCTGTCGGAGCATGGTTGCTGTTGGAAGGAACGAAACGATACCGTCAACCTGTTTTCAACGTAGGTACGATATGCAAGGATCGACGATCCTATTTTCTAATCTCAATGTTTAACTGTGCGCCCACAGTCTCTCCATGACTAAATTACTTAATAAAACGCGCACACTCTTATGTAGACATTAGGCAGATATCAGTTTTGATGTATAATATATCTATTTTAAAATTCGTAAAGTATAAAAAATTTCAGAATAGAAATGAAAACTTATATGAAGATGTTAAAATTATACGTTATATACAAATAATAAAATATACTTTAATAAAGCATATGTTATAACTAAGATTATGGTTAAAAGATTTTAGAGAAAACGTAATATATGATATTAATCTTTCGTAAAAGTTACTTTTTTAATAAACCAAAATAAAGTGACAAGTAGGAATAGGTCTAAAAATAGAACCAGAAATTTGTACGGCTTTCAAACAATAAAAGTTAAAAGAAAATGGCACGATATAAGTGTATAAATATAAAAACCAGCACATATATTGATATCAGTTATATTTAAATTTACCAAAAGAATACAAATCTAACCAGTGTTTTCCTACGGTCCACATGTTCTCGAACAGGACTTTAAAATTTATCGCGCGCAGCCAGTGCCAAACAGAGAAACTCACGAAGTTGAACTCTGAGCAGGACCTTGACAACGAAAAGGAAGCGTCGAGTATACTATATCGTATGAATATTTAATGCCGCTGGGAAAAAAGGAACGATTGTATTTGAGAAACTATAATTATGACCATTTCAGAAATATTTTACGTATCGAGTGTTGTGAGACTGAGAATTGAAAGCGATTCTTTATTATTATTTACAAATGATCCCGGAAACTGATATTAAAATCACTTCACGTTAATATCGTTGTCGTAAAACTAACTCTTGTATTGTATCTGATTTATTTTTTTGGAGCCCTGCCGCCTCTTTATTCTTTATCCTCCCGATGCTCTTCTAACTACTAACGAGTACTACTTTCCCTTTTTGCTGTCCGTTTACGAGCGTCGTTGTTTAAGAACCGAGCACATTTAGACGACACGCGAAATTTTTTGTGCAACCTGTAAGGTCTTTTACGATGACAATGAAGAAAAGATAAATCGTATTTTTAAGAGAATATCTGGATTGTGAATTTTAAATAATATCGAGCAAACGATGATACAATCTATGGTAAATTTAAATTAAATAAAAAATTAACACGGACACACATACACAACACAAAGATATTCCTAAATTTTTCGCGCAAAATTTCACTCGTACTTGTTCAAAGCGAATTTTTATTCTTCTTGGAAAATTATTTAAAGATTTCACTTAAAAACAAATCATATAATGTAATAGAGACAAGATTAAGGAAGATTCTTTGAAAGACTAAAACGATACAAAAATGTAAACGTTGACACAAATGACCCAGTTTTTTCGCGATGTTTCAAAAAAGAAAAGGAGCCAAAACTCATTCGCTGAACAATGAATCCTTAAAGACATTTATCGCGTGATATTAAGGGAAAAGACCACATTATGGAATTTTTGTAATTATTGTAACGAACGAATGATCATTGTATAGATCTTCGGTTATACTTTTTATACTTTACCGAAATTCCTTCGAGGTAACCGAGCTTCCCGTTCAGGTACAGTTGCTATGAAAGCGAGCTTAGAATCTTGCAGGGTCATTGACCTTCTCTTTCGCCAATTCACTCTCCCTCTCGTTCGTTTTCTGGCTTTAAAAGAAATTCAAGGGTGAAACCGTGGGCTAGACACTGGTGGGATTTTCGATAGAGGATCCTGATCCTGACCGATGACAAGGGTGGCAAGGGATCAAGGAAAGGGAATCGGTATATAATAGAGGTAGCATTATACAGTGGATATCTTGTTTGAAATCTACAAGTTCGTGATGAACCTTTTTGCTTTCACTTTCTACATTATTGCAGTACTACATTATGTACGGCATGGCAGTACATTACTAATACATGGTATACAATGTTCTTTTAAATGTTTTATGTTTATGAAGAATTATTTATAAATTGTATTCTTTAGTATTATGATTACCAGAGTTTTGTCTAGTTCTATTAAATCTTTCCTATATTTTCGAAACGATCATCAAATAATTGTCTCTATTAAAAATAATTTACTATTATCAGTAAATGTAGGAAAATAAATACATAACACATAAAGGCAAACAATTGTATTTATGAAAACGATATTTTCTAATCTTTTTATGGAGCATTTTGATTCGGCTTTTCCTGCTAGTGTTATCAAATAGCAATTATAATTTACTGGATAATAATATAATTGTCATCGAAACACTGCAAATATGTCTTTATACTATTATTTAAGTTTATTATTTAAGTTCCTTGCAAAATGTATTCAAAAACACACGTCAAAAAAATTATTTTTCTTATTTCAAATCTCATTTCTAATTTATTTATTTTACGTCCACCTTTTTTCGTACTACCAAAATACCGAAAAGAACTGTGGCTGTCATAGAACAAAAAAGATGAGGTATTAAAGGGGAAAGAAAAGACCGAGAGTAAAAAAACGAGCCATGCCTTACGAATAGGTTATTTCCCACAAACGTGAAATCGTTTAACACGGAGCCTATCATGTCCCAACCTTTCTGCCGAGATTAATAAGTGGTCCTTTTTGTCATCCGGATAACTTGATGTCTTTGTAACTAAGTCGTAAAAAGAACTGCTCGGTCAGGTGATCGATAAATTCGTCCCAAACAGTTGTTTCTTACTTAAGGGAAACATCCCTTAGTCTTCATCCTTTGTATCTTTCGTTTGGGAAGAATAAATCTAATACATAATTCTTTGAACAGTCAGATTCTTTGAAATTTCTACACATTCTACATAATTTATACCGCGAATTTTTCTCTTCGAATTAAACAAAAAGAAAGTAATTCTTCAAACTTAGAAAAATTCAAGAACGCTTTCACACTCAAAGAATCACTCAAGTACAAATATCGCAAGAAAGCTTTTCAAAAATCCCAATTCACTTACTCGAAAGACTCCATTCGAATTCATCGTGTTGATCCGACGACAAAGCTATTGAATCAAAGTAGATGCAGCAACACGCCAGCCCACTTTCTCAATAAAGACTGCATCCGTGACCGTCAAAAGCAAGTTGCAAGATTAATAACCTCTCGTTTTATCCTCCGGAGTACCCTTTTGTCTACAAGAGCCGGCTCTATATTTTACGATGGACGGCATCCTTCGAACGATTGATCGATGAGCCGACTCGACAAACGCGGCTTCGGCAAACAGTGAAAATTAATTAAATGACCGAGCGGAGCGCTGCTAATCATTCAGGCTATTCGTCGTGGCCGTAATTAAAACAGTCTTAACCTCGATCGCGAGTCAACTTCTGTTTAGCAAGGTAGTCGACATTTAATAGGCGGTTTTAAGAAGACCGATCGCTGCGGTCGTGGTAAAAGAAAACGCGTAAGCAAGGAAGAACGATCACTGGTACGATCGTTTGTGGCCGTTTCAAAATGAATTAGAACCGACGACGAAAGTGGTCATGGTACTGTCTCGGAACGGAATCGATTTATCATATTCGATCTCTTAACGGTGAACCAATTCAACGAAGGCGAGAATTGTAGTGAAAATACGGTGTCCAGCACGAAATAGCGAGTCAGAAATATCGATCATGCCACTATAAGGTTCTAATTGAGAGGAACTCTGGGAGCGTAAAGCGTTTATTATGATTACAAACCGCGAAGGTGAAATGTGGACGGTCGGGATCGAACGTCAAGGGGCGAAACTCGAGTCCGTAACGGCATACGAACCGCATAAATCGTATATTGAACGGTGCAAATGAAGCTTGAGAGAATTTGAATATCAATGGATGATGAGGCGCGTGAAGCGTTTGATCGTGGTGTTTGGTCAATTGAGTCAATATCACTTTGTTTTTCTTCGAATTTGTATATACAGGAAATTATCGAGGCACATTATGGTTCATAATTATTCGTACGATACACCTCTTATAATATTTTATACACTTTATATAACATTTTATATACTTTCATATTTTATGAAGTATCAAGTTTCTAATAAATTGGGTCTGTTACTTCAGTAGCTGTTTTTCGTGAAATATCAGATTAATATCTACTTATTGATATTTCAATCACTAACTACTCTCATCAATCAAAGGAAGACAGTTCCTTTAAGAAAATCTGTCGATCAATATGAAAAAGGGATGGATCTAAAAGGTGCAAACGCTATCCATTAATGTGCAGTGATGGAAGAGAATCATTTTATATACATATATATAGCTTGAAAAAGTAATAGCTTCATTTAAGATATAAAAACAGAATTATGCAATGAGAAAAATATAATCAGCTATAAACGTCGCATAAGGAAAGAACAATAAAATGGCAAGAAGTATGCTAGGCGAAATGAAGAACAAGCGTTATTTAAGCCGGAACCATCGGTAATATAAAAACTCATCATTATTTTCAAAATTCCATTATTAAGAAATTCTAATTTGTAGAAAATACTGTAGACTTTTAAAAACTACGTAACTATTTCAATTCTATGAATCAGAAACAAAACTTCAGCCTGATGTAAAATTTGATCCAAATAAAATACAAAATATTTCTCAAAAATATAGAATTATGTATATCACTAACAAAAGCATTATTTTCATCAAAAATACTAAAAAATTCGCGTTTAAATTCATACTTGTAATAAATGAAAAGTTTATATAATAGATTCCAGTTTTTGTAAAGCTATTTTATCTGTTTCAAACTCCGAAACATTTCTATTATGCGGCCATGAAGTTACTAAAAGAAGAACATATATAGAAATACAGCTATTTAATGAACTTGCATGATGTTACGTATATCACATAACGTCTTTTTATTGAGAACAATATAAGCCAAACAACGATGTTCAACGATCAAAAAGCGATTAAGAAAGTTTTATCTTCTTATAGGGTGGCTGGGAGCAATGTCTACGGGAGTGGCTTTACTAGTTTCACCCGTAACAATAGCGTTCTGTCGGAGGAAAAGTATAAGACTCACCGCGGTTTTGGGTGGCCTCGTTACAGCACTCGGTTGCCTTTTCACTTCTTTTGCCTCGCAGTTCCACCAGTTGTTCTTCAGCTACGGCACAGTTGTCGGTGAGTCACTGTAAAAGTACAAGGAATTCCCTACTGCTGTTTCTTTTCATAGAAACAAGAATTATGACAGAACTTATATAATATAACGATTCTTCTTCATTGATTAAACATCATCCATCTTTCTTCTAAAGCAATTGTAACTCGACTTTTACAAGTTTTCGTACGTCACTTTTACCCTCAACAGTTTCGGCACAAACGATTCCCTTGAATAATTCCTTAGATAAAACTTTACTTTGGGAAGAAATACAGAGGGATCGAGATAATGGCAAGTTCATGGACTGTGTTTAATTACTTTACGCAGGTATAGGGGTTGGCATGACGAGGGACTGTAGCACGCTGATGGTGGCGCAATATTTTAAAAGGAGAAGAGAACTGGTTGAGATTTTCATCGTATCCGGAAGTGGCCTTGGTATCGCTGTAATGTCGGTTTTCATAAAGGGAATGATTAGGTAACAAAAGAGATATTCTTATCTGAGCTATTACACAAAGCTCTAATTCATATTCATTGATATTTGTTAAGTCAAGCGTGATGTAACATAAAAATACTTGATTCAAAATGAAAAAAGAGAAAAAAATTTCCTAAATAAAAAAAAAGCAAAATTATAAAAAATCCTGTATTCCGATTTTAGCAAAATTGGTTGGCGCTTAGGACTTCAGGCAGTGACAGGTGTCGTTTTCTTGACATTCATCCTGGGTACCTTTTATCGAAGCGCATCCTTGTATCATCCACAACGTAGAGCCATTTTACATTTGAAAAATCAAAAACGTAAAATTAAAGATAAAAACAAGACAGACGACAGACCACCGTTCTTCGACTTCAGTACGCTGAAGAGCAAAACAGTAAGAATATTGCTGGTGTCCACTGGAATATCTGCCTTTGGGATCAACACCCCGATATTTTACTTGGTAAAATGCGTAATAAATTTCTTTAAATAATTAAATGCTATATGTTTGGAATATTTAAAAGTGCAAAATTGATAGAATGCATATAATATGCAATAGAATTATAAAATATTCGCAGCAAAGTGCTTGTTACAATGTTCAATAGGAGAAACAAATTTCTATATAAATTCCATTTTATTGGTGGTATCTATAAAAATATAAAATTGCATAAACACCCGCAATCTAATAAGATCTGCAAGAGTGGGAAAATATTTTGAACTAAATTTGGTCCTTTAAATATTTTATTTCATTGTAGGCACATCAGGCCGAGGAAGAAGGTCTTGGTGACACGGTGATCCTACTTCAGGCTTACCTCGGTTTGGCCTGGACCCTCGGCTGTGTCGCCTTTGGCCTTTTAGTCGTGCATCACAGCGTCGAATGCAGGATAGCGCGTCAGTATCTTACGCAAGCGGCGATATTTGTATGCGGATTGTGCATTTTGGCCCTCACTGCCGTTCAAGGAAATTATCATGGATATGTGCTGTTCGCCTGGATTTACGGTACAGTATCCTCGCCTGTAAAAGTGCGTGAACACTTCAGAAAAAATCCTTTCAGGATATACATCTAATTTCTACCTAAGTTCTCGACTCTTTTGAATTATCTATAACTATATATAATATGTTATATAATAAATATTAAATAATAAACTATATATAGTTTATTATTATGTATTATTATTTATTATTTATTATTATTATTATTGTATATATATATATAATATTTTTATCATTTCATCTTCTTTCTTTTTCTTTAATGTATTTTTCTCGTATTATTCTTCTACAAAGAATGTTTCATTGCAGATAGAGCTTTGCTCATATAAGATTAAATAAAATATGTAAAGCTATATTGAATAATGACAGTGACCGCGTTCAAAAAGATTCTCAAAAACTCTTCCTTTCTTAACTTTGACTTTGATTAACTCACTAACGACTCACATTCTCCCCGAAATTCGAATTTTACCACTTCTTTATTATAAATTCAAGTTAATTCCGGTTTTAATTAAGATGAAACATTGAATTTTGCAGGCATCTTCTGTGGTGGTTACCACTACAGTCTCAAAATGTACACCTATGAGAGAGTCAGAGCAAGAAATTTCGCAAGAACGTGGGGTTTCGTGCAATGTTTCCAAGCTATACCAATAGCAATTGGAGTTCCAATTTCAGGTAAAAGTGAAATATTTAATTTGTTTGAAGAATGTCCTCAATGTTACTACGTTTTCAATGACGCAATATAACATCGATCAAGAAAATGTTAAGAGTATGAGATTTTTCAGGATACATGAACATTAACTACGGTGGGAAGGCTGGTTACTACTTCAGCTCGACCTGTGTTCTAGTAGGCAGTTTCACTCTTTTCTTCATAGACCTTCACAGAAGAAATTTATCGAGGCATAAACACATAAGGTCTAACGGAACCAAGCATCTCTGCGTTTCGGATAATTGTCCACAACGCCGAAAATTGTCGTTTAGCCAGGAACCAGACAACGATGGTCCACATGTGGCTGCTGCAGGAGCTGCTGCGGCTGCTCTTGTGCTTGGAACTGAGATTGCACCAAATCCAGGTAAATTTATTCACTTACGTTATTTTTTATATTAATGTTGACTAACTTTTTTTGCCTTTATAATTAAAATCTTCGACATACAATTTTTAATATCTACTTTAAATCTCTTTTACATATCCTCGGGCCGTAAGCAAACCACAAAAGTTTAGGTTAACCCTACTGTTTCCCTCATTTATTCCTCACATTTGTATCAGTCATAGGATCTCCTCTTCGAATAAAAAAAATACATATAAAATTTAAGTACATTGAACACTAAAATCAAATATTTAAGGATATAAGATATAAATTAAGATTGAATATCCTAAAATGAAACAACCCAACTCAAATATAATCCATATTGCTGTGATCACATGTAATCCAACTGAGGGTTACGATTCTAAAATCTCGAATTTTTATATTATATCTCAAGGGTCAATCAACTCTATAACATCAAAGAAAAAATCAAACCGAGATAGCAAACGATAGGAATCTCATTGCAGGCGAATTGATCGACGGCCTTGCCCCGGAGAAGCCAGAATTGACGTGTATCTCCGAGGAGGGAATTGCGGATATGGATCTTCCTGACAACATGCTCGAGGACCTTGATTACATCGGAGACTGTATAACCTCGTGCAACAAGGTCGAGAATTATCTAATGCTGTCAGAATTCGAGAACAATCTGATAGCTGAAATGCCGATTATCACGGATCGTCGAGGCCGAAGGTGGTCCCTGGCTCGTTCAAAGGGTGGTCAATCGAATTTGGATCGATCCCCAGGGCCTCAACCGACTAACGAAGAGACCGATCCCAAGCCCAAGTGGCACGTGACGAATGTGCCTCCTGCTAATAGAGTGATCACAGTGATTGACGAGGCAAGCACGTAACTCAATCACCAGAATCCAAGAAGCTATTAATACTCACTGAGGATGCTTCTGAATGAAATTTTACGATTTTTTTTATGTAAATGGATACTTAAATAGCTTTTTTTAAGTTTGTAATGTAATTTTTGTATATATACTGTTTTAATTACGTAAAAGAAATTTTGATTTACTTGCATAAGTGAATGTGAATTGGAATTGTAAACACTGAAAATTAGTATTTTCCGAATTTTATGCAAATTGAATTTTGGAATAATTCATTAATTGCAATAATACAAAAAAAGGATAGATATTATTACATAATTATTGTTATGCGATGTGAATGGAGGCTCGAGAATCAAAATCACGAATAAAGTTAAAAAAGTTAAAAAAAAATGAGGGGAATTATCCAAGAGGCCGATATTTCTCGTTATCGCGCTGCCTTCGATCGTCTGTCTCGTTTGTTCCTCTTTGATTTAAGGTACTGTTAGAGATCATATTACCGATACTTTTACGAACGAAACACGTTAATCTGCGTTAAACGTCCCTACGGAGCTGTAGGAAATTCCAGTAAGGGTCACTTAATTCGCGGTGTAATTAAGGACAATAACGTCGGCTTTCGACGAGGGGAACCACGGAAACGTTCCGTCCACATGGAGATAACCTCGACTCCCGTCGACGTCTTTGTTTAAAGCTTCGTATTAGTTCACTGCCACGCGTAGATGTGCGAATCGAACGATCTTTCGTCAATTTAACAAAAAGGAAAGACAGGACACATTTAAACAAACAGCTCAAGTTTCTTTATTTTAATGTAATTTTTATTTTAAAAATTGTGAATCATAGAAAATTAAGATCTTCTATTTAAAAAAGGTTGAAAAATTGAAACTAAAATTTTGAATAATTCTGTTAAACACAAAATTGTTCGATTCATGTCGATGTAAAAGTTGCGACCCAGAGTCTTTTTCGAAGGAATCTGCTTACACGTAGGCAATGCTAGCTAAAGATATTGAAACTAGTCCAAAACGAAATTCGTATGCAGCGATAAATGGTATAATATAACGATACGAATAAATATGTAGCCAGGTACAAGAGTTTATGGTTGTACCATTGTATCGTTCGAGGCATTTTAAGAGAATATTCATACGTGCAGCGTTTCTCTTTCTGTGATCGAGCGAACCGCGATCGGTACAAACGCAAAGAGATAACAACACTATTTATTTATCAAACTATTTATATTAGAACCATACATACGCATGTTATGTACATATATATACATACTTATATACGTGATAATAAGCGTATGCACATGCGTGTGGTATTATAACGTAGATTACAGTTAAGGAGCCCCGAAATAGTCGATTAAGGACAATTTGAAGCCAACAGTATATCAAGGATTTGTACAGAGAAACCAAATTGGTATTACAATTGTAATACCTTATGCGATCGAGCGATAAACACTATAATTTTATTTAAAGAACCTATCAAATTAATTCATTAAGGATCAACGTTGCGTTGATACAACATTCCATTTGCAACTTTTTTCAATCAATTCACGTCAGTATATTCTATTTCAAGAAAGTTTTAAATATTTGTTTCATCTTTATTTCTTCCTCTACTTAGATTCTAAAGTTTTTATAGTATAATAGTAAACTGCACATTTTTTAAATTATGTAAATTTTGTATGTATTACAAATTTTTTCTGTAATTTGTATAATTAATTCCTATATATACCGAGAATTATTTTTTCTAATCCGTAAAGTATCTATTATCAGAATAATATTGCGTTTTGCAATTTTCACATATTATTTCATTGCTTGATCCTTAATGAGTTAAAAATATCATTAAACAAATAGCCTGATGAATATCTAATATAATAATGAGAACCAGCCGGAGAGTATTTTTAATGAAATATTATTTTAATGACTCGACACCTGCCTACGCGATTTCGCGTTTAAGTTACGTTTATCATATTATTGTTATCACGATGATAACGCCAGGCTACTAGTCTAACGTCGCAAAGAACAATAATTTACGAATTACTGTTTATTACACGCTGCAGCAAAAGAAACAACACCGAATAAACTGCCTATATTGTAATATTGTAACGTTGTTAATACAGAAACATGATTTTATCAAATACCTCGTTGTTTTTGCCTTTCTTTATTAGGAATTTATTCCCAACATAAAAATAACAATAAATGCGAAAACAGTGAAATACTCAAAGTAACAAAAAATTAAAAAATATAGTGTGCACGAAAAGCGATTCTGTCAATATTTTCCTTCGTTAATCTACTTTGTGCATACATGTCTCTCTGCAATTAACTTCTTAAAGCTGAGATAACATTATATATAGTTTGACTTGAAATTTTCCTCGAGATACGAAATGTATCTTCCTTATTCTTCAAACTTTTAAACATATAATCAATTATTAAAAAATAATTTTCTCCGGTTAAATAGCTTAAAAAATATAACGTTCATTTAGGAAGAAATGAAAAGCATTTCATTTATTCAACGAGAAGAAATCATGGAGGAATTTCTTTCCAATTACGACTAGAGAGCTGTGTGGAAGGAAATCAATTATGCAATTGGAACAGTATCCCCAAATGTTCCATTACGACATCGGTGTACGTAAGGCTGATAATGCGGCGTTAATTACGAATTCTTGGTAGCCGACAGTTGAACATTTGTTACGTGCATTGGCATGCGAGAATTATCGAACGCGACTCAGCGTGTACCAGCAACGCTTTATCGATAAATTCTAATTCTCTTTAATCGCGTTTTGGCCATGCTAAATGTAAGTTTCGTTGACTAGCAAACCTACAAAACATATTTTAAAAAAATTCTTCTTTTTATCTAATTACCTCTGCATCATTATCTATGTTCAGAGGCACGCTTTGAGATTCGGATCTCTAAAATTACGCCAGTCGAATGAAATATGGAAATTATACAGTTTGCAACATAGTTTTGGTGACAGTATTGATGATGCTTTCGACAGGATTAAAGTAATTACGGTATTAAAGTATTAATATTAAAGAACCTCCAGAAAAAAGAACCCATGAAACAAAATAATGAATTAGATAAATTAATGAATTAAGCAAATTTGAGTTCCAGTTTCTTAATATAGAATCAAGAAAAATCAATTCAATATAGAGTATGTTCATAGAATTATGTTGAATATAGAATATACTTATATTTGAACTAAAATTAGATGAGTTTGTAACTTAGAGATTGGAGAATTCGTTATACTTGTTACAATTTAGGGGAATTCAAGTGACTGTCCTCGAGAAGGAAATCGATTTGTATGAAAATGAGACAGACTTGATCGAGAATAGAATCAGACGGTGCGTTAATTGCTATGCAATGTAATCGTGTGCGTTAATCGGTGATCGCCAGGTTGCGTAGAACAAGAGGTACGCTAACAGCGCTGATGAGCAGTCGCTCCAAGGCGTCCCATGAAGGTACCCCCTTGGCGTAGCTGCAGCTATCTCATCTAGTGAAAAATAATCCCAGAAACCCAATTATATCGTCGAGGTAAGGAATTACACTTCTGTGGGAAAGATTTACTTGGAATGAGCAAAATTTTACTTTTCATTTTACTTTTCTACCAGGCAACTAATTCGAAAATGATGGCATTCTAACTAGTACTTCTTTGCCGTAATATTTAGTCATTATTTTAAATTATCTTTAAAGCCTCTTATCTTCAATTTCAATTATAAATTGGTGAAATAAAAATTTTTCGATGGCTCTGTAATAAATGCTTTAAACATACTTGAAGTTTAAAATTGAAGTAACATATATTGTATCACAAAAATCTTACTGTACTATACTTCCTAGTTTAAGATTTTTATTCTCATTAGTGAATTATAATTAAAATTTTGGTCTTTCATTTGCACTTCATTTACTAAGTGATCTAATTGTGCCGTTATTGGTATATTAGTCAGTGAAACTATATTCGTTTATGAAACTCAAGGTATCTGGAATGTGATAGTAGTTTGGTAAAAGACACGATATTTTTCAGCGCTTCGAAACGAACGAGTGCGAGGATGTCCTACGGAAAGTTGCACGTTCTTCCACTAAGTCTCTTTATCCTGATTCCGGTAACGTTTCTAATTACGTAAGTCTACCAAGAAAAAATGAGCTTCAGCGGAGAAAACTGAATTCTTGGTTAAATGATCATATTTCCTTCATCTTCAATTGCATTAAACTTTACTTTCAATTCTTATTACAATATTACTGTAATCAAATTTTTATTATGATTAAATTAATTGTCAAAAATTACACATCACCAGTACAATATTTTCTTATAAAAATGTTGCTTATTTTTAATCTTATAGTTTATATCTGTTGCTGTCGTTCAATTTTCTGTATTCCAATTTTATTTTAGTTTCCGTTAAGGAAACCACTTACGATATTTTAAGGAAATTTTTGGCATAGAATTGAAACCAAAAGCCGTATCATAATATTTCAATAACGATTTTTCAATATTTTCTTCAAATTTGAGGAATTTCTCGACAATGGAAAAAGACGATTCGAACGAAAATGACTCAAAGGATGCAACAGAACAAGGTTCGGTGATTAGAAATATGGATTCACATTAACACAATGATTGCCAATTCATAGCAAAAATAAAGCCGTAATCAGAACGAGTAAAACTAATGCTTACTAACTAGCTTTGCGGTCGATCAAGGCCACGGTATCAGAAACAACGACAGCCGCGCATTCTGTATCTGACAGCATGATGTAAATCGCGATTAGTTTGATTCATTATGTTCCGCTGTGTACACTTCGCAGGGATCATTGTTCTGTAAATAAAGACACATTCAATCGTCAATGTGCCATTGAATGGATTTGCAATATCGAAAGCCAGCATACTTGTTGAAAGTGCTTCTTTTATTGGGGAAAAATTCTAGCGAAACTTAAACTTATCGTGATTTATTACTGAATTTAACTTTCAAACGTGATTATGTTTTACTATTAGTATTTGGCCATAACTGATTATTAATTATTAAATTGTTTAATTTAGAGAAGAAAATTTGTTTCATTTCAGCTGAGCATATATAGTTTTCCGCAGAAGTTGTCGTGGATCTTATGACAAAGTCATTCTAATTTAAAGCAAGCATATGTAATATATTTATTTCTTAACCAGTTCTTAGTCATCTTGGCAGAAAATGCATTAACTTCAGTATGAAATTTTCTAAGAGTTTATTTTAACAAAATTGATCTTTGTGTAAAATGTACGAAGATTTTTGCAGGTCAAAATATTATTTTAAAAAAAGCTTCTTACATTGCATTTTCTTACTTATTACATTTCTAAATCTAAATTATTCAATATTATTTTCTTTGAGCATTACTTGGAATTACGTTATCGGTAAATCTAAAGGCTACATCTATAATTTATATCTACAATTTGTGTAATAAATGAACTATAATCAAAGTTTAACTAATCCCCTTTTCTAAATCAACACTCTACATGTAATATACGAGCATCCATTTTCAAAGCAATTGTATTTCAGATACACTATGTCGGTGCAATGGGACCACGTAGTACCAGGATTTCCGTACATATCGGAAACAGGCACCTTGTCTCCGGAATCGTGTATATTTGCCCAATTCCTTAATATAGCTGCATTACTCCGTAAATATCAACTAGTTTTACGTTTAAACGTATATCTACCGCGGTTAATAACACTGCACATGTATTTTAGTCGCCTGTTGCGTATACATTAGACATCGACAAGTTTCCCAATGGCAATTCGAAAGGGGCAACGATCTCGTTAGCAAGAAAATCGTTGTTGTGACGGCATGGTGCGGCGTTCTAGGTTGCTTTGGACTCGATATTCTGGCGAATTTTCAAGAAGCCCGTGTTGTCGCGGCTCATATGATCGGAGCAATGACTTGTTTCACGGCTGGAACCATTTACTTTTGCCTGCAGGTACGGTGGATTCCTGATAAATGGATAGGAGAAATAAATTTAGAAAGGGAGTTTTTATTGCCAATAATAGTACGTATCACTTGTTTCACCCAGATATATTCTGGAAATTTACTCCTGTGTAACAGAGCATAATGAAACAAAATAGTTTTGAAATATGACTATCCGCTTCTTTCTCATAAAGATAGGAAAAAACAATTTTTCAAGAAAGATGCACACAAAATTTTACGTTAATCAGTTAAGTAGGGTTTCAAAAAATATAGATTTAAGAAAAATGCATTTGAATATCTTTTCGTGTGCCGTCGAAGAGCTATAACATCGTTATCTTTAGAACCTCAAACAAAAAGTTGTACACATGTATTCATAAGACTATATTCTTTAATTTAAAAAATGTTGAGAAGGTGGACCTTCTCGAAGATCTAAAATAAACTATCTCCTTAAATTTCGTACACAAGAAAAAAAACAATACATATTTGTTACATATATAATGCTTTCAGACATATTTAAGTCACAAAATGGTACCAGCAGTGAATGGCAGAATTGTAGTATACATTCGTGCAGCACTTTCGGTGTTGACGCTAATTTTGACAATTACCACGATCCTACCTGGCTACATTTCAATGTTAGAATTTCAAGGTGACATTATTTCTCCACTTGCCTTACTTGAGATATGATAATAAGCGGGCAGACAATAATATGTGATAATGAGGTTTCTGTGAATTGCAGGCGACGATTACAAGAAATGGCTGCCAACCGACGGTGGCTGGGCCTGGCATGTCGCTAGTGCCATTTCCGAGTGGGTTCTAGCGATTGTTTATTGCGTTTTCCTGCTAACGTTCGTGCCAGAATTTCGATTAATCAATTTCGAGGATCCTGTGGTTACGGTACTTTTTTCTTATAACATTATATTTAATACACTGTGGCTCGCGAAACCAAAAAAATTAGTATTTGTACTAAAAATGATCTTATTAAATATTATAGCCTGTTAATATAGCGAATAGTTAATTGTTCCAATACTTCGATGATCTCTGAGAAATGTATACTTGCAATAAATACCTCGCGATACTTGTTTCATTATAGTGCTAATAAAATTTTAGTAAGTTCTCGGTGATAAGTGTTCGAATATTTTCGCGAGCCATTGTAAATACAAGTATTTATCACACGATAGATACAAGCGATTAATATTGCACGTTGAATCATAATTTACAATATCGTGCTTCCTCTTCGTGTTCAAAGTTCCCAAACAGTTATACCATAATCATGATTCAATTAATCTTATCGGAGCAGAGTTCAATCAAAACAGCGTTAAAATAATATCGCAATGACTTCCAAATCTTTTGTTTTCAGTTGATATATCTAGACAAGGATCAAGATTTGAAATTACCACACAAGCTAAATCCACCAGTTCAAGAATCCTAAAACTTCTCGAATATTCAAGCATTAAATTATCTTCCTTCTAACGTATGCATTTGAAGATAATTTCTAGTAACATTACTTTTAATTGCTTCTTTGATTCAACCCTCTATAACACCATATAACTTGGAAGTTATATACATTTTGGAAATTTTATTTTCTGCTTATTACTAGAACATTACGCATGTTTATGTAAATTCATATTTTTATCAACACAACTAAAGGAGCGAAATCTGAATATGATTTTTTTCATTCTTTAAGCATTAAATACTTTAGTTTGTATATTTCTGTATAATTATATCACATATCATATCTTTCTTTTATAAATCGAAAAAAATCAGATTATAGAGGGTTAACACCACGTTTAATGTTTACAAAATTCTTTAAATTATTCGTGTGAGTATCTTCTATTTCTTTTTCTTTTCATTCAACAGTTTGCTCGATTATCACTGCAGCTGATCGCGTTATCTCGATTCACACCTCAATTACTGATAGATACCGACGTTTCGTTGTTCTTGCGGTCGATAAAACCCATCACGTGAAATAGTAATCCCCGATGAAGTTGATCGAACAAATATTCAAATGTCTCCACAGAAGAGGACGCGAATCAACTTTGAAACCCGCAAACACGGTAAAGGTCATCATCTACCAGCATTAAAGCAAAATTTGCTGTTTGAACGTTCGTACTACAAATTGCTCTCCATGGACAAACGTGATTTATCTTTCTCTCTATTCACTCGATCAAAGTTACTTCGAATAATGCGGAAATTTTGCACGAATCTTGCCCTGAAGTATTACCCGCGACCAAATTTGGATGTCGACTGGCACTCATCACGTTGTCAATTGTCAGTCGATACCTGCAACTTCCTAACCAAATTAAAAACTCCTCGTTCAACGAATCAATGAAGATATAGATTTCCAATCCATCGTTTCTCGAATTTAATTTGTAATATGAATGAAATTTTTATCAAAAAATATCGTGTGGTTTGCTTCGAATCGATTTTAATCGCAGAACGAAGCCTGCCGTCCGATCACGCTCGAGCAACATGTTCGAGGAATTCCGCCTCGATATACGTATTCGGTTTTAATGCGAATATTTGCGTCTCAACGAGTTTGTAGAAAAGTAGAAAGAATTTGCAGAGTCATAAATTCGTTAGAAGAAATTCATCCGGACGATCGTAAAGCGAAAAGGTGATTATTTAACGGTATTGATAAGCGTTACGTCTACATGTATGTACGTATTATCGCAACACGTTCGCGAGTAGTATTAGGACAAACGTTTCTTGGAGAACGTCTGTCAGTAACGACGACGGCGCGGCATCAGTCTCGTGGCGCAGCTGCTGAGAGCGCCGTTCTCGCTGGCACAACATCGATCGCGCACAGTCGGCCATAACCTCTGTGATTCTGCTCGCTCTTCACCCTGGCCTCTTAAACAAAAGCTCGAAAATCACGTAACTACGAGAGAACCGAAAGAAAAGGAAATCAAGTGGAATATCGTACTTTGCTCTTCGTACATCGTCAACGACATAGTGTAAAGAGTGTTAGGTGTTGTTGGGTGCTATTGGATAAGAAGACCTTCAACTGTGTGCAGCCCCTTCGAAAGAGTTTCTAGTTTCAGTACGACGAGATAGTTTGTGGAAGGAACGTTGGTGCTCAAGAGACAACGAAAACGTCAAAGGTACTAGCAATTTTTTTCATGTCCATATGAGTTGGAAGAATCGACTGTTTTCGAGCGTCGTTGCTACGTAAGATTTCCAATTGCTTCGTTGCAAGGGTTCCCTTTCCTCTGTCCCTAGACAACGCCCGCGTGAGAACGCACACGTCAAGAACGGCACCTCGTGCAGGCGTTTCGAGTTGTGTCACTCTCTATTGTCGGCGAATACTTGCGGCGACCGCGACGTGTGCCACGGACACTTGCTGTAGTTTTTCTGGTAAGACACCGTGTACGATATTTCTGGCGCGCAGCTTGTGATCTACTTTCAATTGTACGCATGTAGTGTAATATACAGTATAACGTAATTTATTGTAGTATTCTACTATAGCATTATCATAGTACTATGATATATTATTGTAGCAGTTAAATATAGTCATGCAGTGACTGGCACTGACTCCTTTCGTGCTTTAAATAGAGTTGCAAATATTTACCACTGACAATATGTGTAGTATATGCAACTCGACAGAATTCACATATTTGAAACATTCTAGATCAAAATATAACTAAAATTCATGAAAACAACGACATTGAAAACAATGACATTGAAAACAATACGAGCACGTTTTATATTAGGTCGCCACGTGACATATTGTTATTTTTTAATCAAAGGTACGTCGAAGAAGAACGTTAATGGCAATCGAATTGCAGTGCGGCCGCAGCTCCATGCATTCTAGCGACTGATTCCCGTGGGAAGGAAGTAGAATAAGAGGTCCAGCCTCTTGGAACAGACGAGCATGAGTGCTCGTACCTTGTGGACGCGTGCAACGACGCGTGTGTCTTCACGATAGCGGCGTCTTCCGTGGGCGTCATCATCTGACGTCATTGGTTCCGGCGGGAAAGCCGAAAATAACCACAAACGCACACAGGAAACATGGACAAGGAGGATTTCCTGGTCAACCTCCATTATCTTCCGATTATCCTGTTCATTTCGTTGCCTTCTGTCTTTATTTTGACGTAAGCAAAATTATTGCTCGATAATTATGAAAGAGTTGTTAAACTGGTATTTTCTTCTTTGTTCAAAATAATCCATAGTGGTTATTTTATTTTTATTGGTTTCGTTAGATTTCGTAGATAAACAAATTTTGTTTATATGCAGTCAGTTTTCTTTAATTTTGATTGGAGATATTGTTTTTCTTTATTAAAAAATAATCCATAGTGTTCGTTTTTTTTATTTTGTTATTTTTAGTTATTTTGAACTTTGTAGACAAAAGAATTCTGCCTGTGTGCAGTCGGTTTTGCTTAATTTAAATTCAACGTTCGAGAGTTTCCTTTTTTTATTTTCGACGCACCATGTGTGATTGAATGCAAAGTACAAAGCATAAAACATTCTCCGTCGGAAATTTGTTTTGCAAATTACGCAGATCTGCATAGTACACTGTGAATACTAGTTTGCAGATACTGAAACACATATAAATAAATATGAAGATAATATTCAATCTTTATTATTGTATATCACAAACATATTCCGATTAACACGTGACTACATAGACGTCAAACAATTCATAAAATAACATATTTAGTAAACCAAGATAGTAATTAATATGCTGTGTTTTAATCTTTTACCGTAAGCAGATATAATATTACATTAACATATGCTGAGACGACATACGGTTACTTAGACTGTTTTGCATCTTGTTGAATATGCAGACAACTTCTTATATTTGTAATTAATATTTATTATGTCTTCTGTTTTGCTATATCTCATCCTTAAGTGCAATGGAATATGTTATGATTTTTTTATTTTCCACAAAGTTTTCAGTAAAAAATTTGTAAATATTCCGATAAAAAAGTATGGATTTATTTGTATTTTGCAGTTACATAATAGCAGTTCTATTGGGTCATGTGGAAGCCGAGTTTCCTTACATCTCGGATGCAGCTACTTATGCACCGGAAAGCTGCATATTCGCCCAGTTTATCAACATGATCGCGATGCTCAGTGAGTGTCCAACATCAACAAATGTATTTAAATCTTCGATACACTCGGAGGAAGAAAATCGATTGATACTTCGCACACGGTACACTGACCTCGATTCTCGTTCACTGGGAATAAGCGAGAGTTTAGCAAAGCAAAAATAGCATTTGTTTTCGGAGGCGATCGTCGTTAAACTTGGACTCGTAAATTTTAAAAGAGATATCTAAACCTGTGCAAACAACGAGTGTCTCAGTATCGATGAAAATTGTTTGATGTAAAAATAACTGATAGATATATGTGTTATTTGTATTATTGTCTCTGTGATAGAATAATCTTAAAAATGATAATTAAGAAATATTGAACGCAACATACTGCAGTATCATATTGATAATTGACATTTTGTTGAATCGTTTCAGTGTCGTTCCTCGTCTACATAAGATACTCTCAAGTGAAAGAATGTTCGAGTACGTTTAGGTTGCAACATTCTCTACCGAAATGGAATCATTGGGCCTTGATTTTTGGCCTAATATCGACGTTTGGCCTCTCGGTGGTCGCAAACTTTCAAGAAACATCTGTCATAGTGGTACACTTTATTGGCGCTCTTTTATGTTTCGGTGGTGGAACTGCATACTTTTGGACACAGGTACATTAAAAAATTTTATTTCAATAAGAAATTGCAATCATAAAATGTATAGGTACAGGTCCACGAATTAACTATTTTACCTAACTATAATAAAACAAAATCGACAGTTCTCCTCTCAAATTATTCCAATCCTTATTATTATTATTCCATATCCAATCTTTATTCTACAAAATTTAATACCCATGAGCTTTCATTCCACATAGTTCAATGAAACGTGGCTTTCGAAATTTTTCGTTCTCCTCTCGAAAAGAATCCAACAACTGCCATCCGTCTGATAAAAATACAAAAATTAAAACTAGCTGAAAGATCGTGGATAAAACACTAATGTCACTAACTAACTAAAAACTAATTGGATCGTACTAAATGAAGTCTGATACGTGGCTTGCGTAATTTCCTGGAAAGCTGATTTATTCACGACATTACATTGTCTTTCGTTGTCTGGCTCTTTCTCATTTTTCATGCGTTTTGTTCGCAGGCCGTGTGTTCGTTCTACCTGCATCCGCTCGGATGTTCGTTGAAACTGGCTCACCTTCGGGCGGCATTATCCACCTTTTGCACCGTTTGTTTCATCGTAACTCTCATCACTGGCGTGCTGGCACGCTTGGCCTATAAGGGTTAGTTTGGTTGTGTTTTCCCCTTCGTTTAACACGTTCTTCTTTTACATATTAAAACGATGCATCTGTATTTTCGTTTCCAGGTACGAATCCTCGGAAATGGTACAAGGAAGATGGCGGATGGGAATTGCACGTGGCTAGCACTATCACTGAATGGCTGTGCGCTGCAGCATTCTGCGTGTACATTTTGACATTCACCGAAGAATTCCGCGATGTTAAAGTCACTCATCCAAAGGTAGGTAGAGATAATTATCGCAATAATTGTTTTAAATAAGTTAAATTATTATATTATTAATTAACATTATTATTATATTATTAATTAAAATTATTATTATATTATTAAATAACATCATAATGATATTAGTAATTTCAAATAATTGATGTGCCATACAGTATGATAGAAGTCCAGTGAAGGAGATTTTATGGCTCAAACTGAGATAAAAATTCAGAATAAGAAAATTGCATTGCATTGAAAGATTTTAAGAAAGTTATATTGTATTCTAATTGCAAATAAATAGTAGAATGCGATAGTCTAGACATACTTTTGTAGGTGACACAATATTGTAGTTTATTTATTATCAGTACCACAAGTGCTACTGACTCCTGATATTAACTATCAGTTTTTATTAAATATGCGATAAGACACGATATACTGATGTACAACATATTAAATCACATTTTGATTAAAATGATAAACTGAACTCGGTTTAGTCTACATCTATTATTACTGTCACTTATTAGATTCATCGTGTTCATTCATAAATTCTTAAGAGCGAATTAATATGTAAATATTGATATTAACTAAGTTAGTCACGTAGATAATCTAAAGTAAGTTAGTGAATTTTATAAAATCAGTTATCACTTAAGTACACGTGTACTCGAATGATTCTCAAATGCATTTTTCTCAAAAACGAATTTTCCAACACAGCTTTTTATCTTGGATTTTTGTCTTATTTTATAGAAATATTATATTCACTATTTCAACTCTTCCGTTATTCTATAAATAGTTCTACCTTTTTACAGTAAATTTAACATATTTTATTTATTCATTTTTCTGTATTAAGGTTATATCCACCCTTAACCGTACAAGATTGAGCAACGAAGCGCTGAACGAAAGCCAGGACTCCGCAATGGGTCACAATCGAGATGCAACAACGATCACCTGATCGCTCATAGGCAGAGGCGCCGGTGGTTACGTCAATCTCCTCTCACACTCTCCAGTAAACACTCCATGTCCCGGTTACAGGTACCGTGAATCCCGTGAGGCTCTTTTAGACGAGGTCACACCACTGATTGCGACCACACCGCCATCCACTTGCGACGTCGAGAGGAGAACCGACGTCCTCTGCCCGGTGCAAATACATGTACACGATCCTACGATATGCGAACGACGAAGACAGACGAGCGAACAGAATGAAGCAGAAAGTAGACAAAAATGGGGTGAAGATCATTCAAGGAATTGGATCGATTTGGATGAAAATGTCTTGGATGGTTACATACTCATGGATGATTCCTGTTTAGAGTCTGGTATCGTGCCTGATGAAACGCAAGAAATTCCCTACCCAGAAGGAGCAATAGAAGTAGACGACGAGAACGATGACGCTGATAGTCACGGTAAAGAGGACTCTTCCATTTACAGCAAGACAAGAGTAGTTACGAGAAGGCCTCGAGAAGATTTCGATCTAAGTACGACCTATCCTATGGCAAACAGTCACGAAAACGCTTACAAAGAATCTAGCAGTCACACTAGGTATAGCGAGTTATATTCGGAATTGTCCGTTAAGAATTACCTGGATGCTAATCGAGAAGAAGTGACCAATTATTCAGTAGCCAACAGTCATGGTGATCATAGTGTGTCGTCGGAGAACAGAGAACGAAGTTTCAGAGAAAACGCGGAAAGTGATCAGTTAGGTTGGGACATTAGACAGCAGACCAACTATGAGGTAGCCAATAGTCACAGTAACTATAGAGTGTTTTATGACAGTCAAACGCAGCCGAGGGAATTGTTACAGACGGCTTGCTGGCCTATCGAATCCTGGAGAGAACATTTAAGCTCTAATAATCGCGTGTTGGAAGATCAGAAGCAGAAATCAGCGAGTATTGGACAGATGTGTGATAATGAATCTACTAAAACTAATCATTCTGGCGCGAAAAGCGATCCAAGCTCCGAACCAGCTTGTGATATCGAACAGTGTCTTGTACAGATAGAAGAGAGTCTCTTAAATATCGAGCAGAATTTGCTTCACGTGCAAGACCTCGATATACCGGAATTGAGAAACCTATTGTACAAAAGTCCAAGTATCGAGAAGAGTCTATACGAGGTCCAGGATCTTCTGTACGCAGACGGTATTGTTCCTGTAATAAACAAGAGAAAATCTCTTGGGTCTGAAGACGAAGATGATGATGAAGAGGAAGATGAAGAAGAAGAGGAAGAAGAAGAGGAAGAGGTTTGGATAGGTCATAATATAACGATGAAAGACGACAACGAAGACGACGATGCTGGTGCTGGTGCCTTCGACGCTTCCAACGAAGAGTCATCTGACACCACTAATATAGAAGAAAACAATCAATCAGGATCAGTAGATGATCGTTCCAACACCGACTGTATAGACGGTTCTACGATTTTCCGTGAAGAAACCGCCGATCCCAATTGCAACCATGAAAAAGCCATAAACTTCATTCCAAACAGTCTTAACAAAACTTTGCCTCGAAGAATCGTTCTCGAAGGAGCCAAGGAGAATATCAGACTCTGTTCGTCAGAACCCGAAGAACCGATAACAATCGACTACAATCTGAACACCACGTGTGCTGAGAAGAAACTATTCTGCCGCGACAAGTGTCACAGTAGGACAAACTCTCTGGATGAAAATTCGACGTTTTCGAATTTGGATTCTACCGACAAACGTGATACTGGTAAAAGCTCTTTGCAAAATTTGCTATTCGAATCGACGAATGGGAATTTTCCAGATCTTACCGGGAAAGCGAGGTCGGAGGAAATGTTGCAAACACCGCAAAATAAATCTATTATGACAAATAAGAAAAGATTGAACGAGAAACGTTGGACTATCATGGACGCGAAAACGGAAGATTTTCGCAGGAAACTCGAATCTATTTCTTCTAATCGATGTTTCGCGATGTCGAGCGTGAATGAGCAGAAAAGGGCGAAGATTTCGAAAGAAATTACGGTAAATACCCCGCGTCCACGAGAAAAATCACCAAATAGAACGAAGCGTACCTCAGTCTCCGTAGAAAAGATGCAGGAGAAAGAGAAAGAGTCCGGTGGCGGTAAAAGTTCCGACAAGAGAAAGAGAAAGAAGATATCGAGCAGAAGTCAAAGTTCCTCGGAGAACGCATTAGTGCCTAGCAAACTGATCTCTCTTTCACTGTCTCTTCTCCTCGCTGCTCTGTTACAAGCAGTCAGGTGTCTGACGGATCTGGTCGAAGACGCGTTCAGGTCCGTCAGCTACGACAGAAGCGGTCTACTGCAATAACACTATTCGCGAACGGTTTTCGTCCGGCACGAAAGCCACTCACAGAACGTAGTAGCATCTGCGAAAATATCGCGTAAGAATGGTAACGTTAGATGGCACTAACTACATTTATTTTTCGTCGCACCCCCACTTCGTATCAAATGTTTCCCACCCAAGACCAGATTTCTGTCAAGTTAACCAGACACCGTTTTACTAAACCCAGGAATGTCTTTTTATCGATGTTTAGGATTTTTTTTAGAATTTCAATCTGATTCTAGACTTTCTAGTCTTCTGAATGTGATTAGCCGTCGCACTATCGCGTGAATCCAATGTTAAGATGCGATCCAACTGAATTTTCAAACGTAGACATTAACGATAATCGATAAATATAGCAGGTGTTTATTCTACTTTATTGATCAACAGGATTCATTATCGAGATACATGAGATAATTGTCAGTAACGAAAAGCATAGTCGCCGAGTACTGATCTATGTCACTTATGCACCACCCATAAATGTTTCCTATACAGTCTTCTAATTATCGATGATAAAAGGCCAGTCATCGTACCCAATCAATTACATCTTCTTCTAGCGAGGTCACCCTTCCAGAACGTCCAACGAAACTGGTCTTGGGTATCGCGGAGGGGAAATCGGGTCATTCTAATCCAGAGACTTCCGACCACGAAGAACCTATGATTTGCAACCATAAACGTCCAGAAGCTACAGCTGATGTCTGTGATAATCGCTATGCTTACGATCCATAATTATGTTTTTACACGGTACGCTTGCTATACGGGACAAGAAGTTTAATTGTAGGAATGATATACGATTCGTTCGTTAGTATACACGCTCGTTTAATAAGGATCCATCACGATGACGCGGAAGGCAGACAGACTTTCCCAATTTTTCTTAATACATTTCTTTTATTTTTTTTCATATCATCGAAAATTTATCGAAAGGTGCTACCACGCGCAACGATCGAAACGCGAAAAGTTCGCGTACAACGAAGGTGGATGAGGGTCGTGTGTCCCATCGGGAACACAATCAGAACTTTTTACGAGCTTCCAAGGAGGATTTTTACGGATCGCTAGACGGGTATGTGCCAGAAACAATGACAAAGCGTGAAAACGATAGTGAACGATAATAGAAAGAAGAATGTCGCAGATAAGTCTTATTGGTGGCGCAAAGTACGGGCTAAGCATGTTACGGTATTTAGCACCGCGTACGTAACGTTCTAAAGTGCCTAAAACTCGTCGCGTATCGCGGGTACGCGAGGTGCAGTACATATTTGTCTAATTAAACTTTAATCTACCAATTTAACGCTACTTATGTCTACCTATCGTATCCCTCTTTTTCAAGGTGTAACACATTGTTGAGAGGACTAAACAAGAAAAAAAAATATAAAAGAAAAAAAAACAGAGAAAATAAAGAAAAGTGAAGCAAGCTGGCGAGAACGCTTACAAACGCGTTGATATCGCTCCTGTGTGTGAATCACTTTCATCCCCCTTGAGTTTTCATCCTTTCCTATCGTTCCACGCGGCGAATGGTACAAACCTCGAAGTTTATACCCGTAGTTGAGCAAATTAATTTTCCTATAGTACAAATTACGAGACTCTCATAGCAAACTTTCTGACGAAATTCGCGGATTCATTTTGATAAAGTTTATTTTCGTTTGACGTGCCGCGCTCGTGGATCCTTAAAGATCTTCAAGGCATATTTTCGAAAACGTAAAATCGTTGGGATGAATGCGTAGCGAATTAAAAGGATCATCCTGCTTTTGAGGGCGGTGATACGGTATAATTAAAATCCCTTTCATTTCACGAACATATATATATATATATATATACATGCATATACATATATATTTTTATTTATTTATTTAATATCAAGTTCCAATTAAAATTCCAAATTCCAAATTCAAGTTTCAAATAAAATTAAAATTAACAGATTTGAAATATGATACAAGAAAAGCGGCAAAAAAATTCCATTACATCGCACAGCGACGCTCTTAACCGAAAATCACATTATTTCCTTGCTATTAGTGTCTTTTTTCTGTTAGAGCGCATTTCCTCAATCTTCGCAATGAGATCATCCGAAAAGCTCGCGTGACTGCACAGTTCGCAATTCACATCTGCGAAGAGACGCACGGGACAGCAGCAGTATCGATCGATACCTTCATCGTGTATGGAAACGTGAGGTCGAGGCTATAGGACAGCAAGACTCTAACTTTCGAACGCATACACGTTCCACGCGGTCTCCCATATTAGAGCAACGTTGAGCCTAATCTATGTGAAACTCTCCGATGTTGCATGACCCTTATCCTCGAGATCGTTAATTTCAATTAACACCTAACCTCCAGTGGCCGCCACGGCGCGAACGATAACCGATATTCGGAACAACCCGAACAAGGATATCCTAGATATAACGAGATCGATCGATCGTAGCCCCTTTAGAACTGAACTCGCCAGATGGTTGATTTAATTGATTCAACGGCTTAATGAATCCCATGTACAATCTACGGAAGGCTGAAACTTTCGGATGAAAAAGTACGATGGCCACGAGCAATCCGATCACGTTGGATTGACCGGATAAAGGACGACGCTTGATATTCATGCGGACCTGTTTCTGCTGGAATTTTCAATTAAAATCCGCAAATCCAGTCCACGAGCGTAGGACACACTCGAAATAAATTAAAACGACGCAACAATAGAGGTGGCGAGAACAACTTTCGTCCGAAGCTTTACGACGTTCCCAAATGGTTTACGAAGTTCTCGAGCCGCGTCCTGTCCTCTCGTATTCGGATATTGGCCGCGGCAGGGACCGTCTATAACGCGCTGATATTGCCATTTCGTCGGATATTTACTACCGGCTGCTATATCACGACAAATAATATTCTTAGGGCTCGCCTCCCAGTGGAATATCAATCGTTTAGAGTTTAGAAGGTCATCGCGATCCGGGCTCGTTCTTCCAGGTCCATGATAGCGACGTAAATACCGCATTTATGGGAGAGCAGACCGGTAGATGTTGCACGAGCATAATGCTAAAATATACCTCCGGTGACAATAAAATCGAACTTCCATCCGGTGGATAAATCACGGCCGGAAATCGCTCCCGGGTGCTTCGACAGCGCGACCAAATGTCTAGCTCGAGGGATCCGTCACGAATTCGAGAGTGCTCGACTGCTTGCAGCATAATTTTCGATTATCGCGATACACCAGCCTTTGAGGGAATGCAACAGAATCTTAGATAACATTAAAAAGCAGAAATTGTGGAGGGAAAGATAACACGATAAAGAATAAACTGCAAATGTTTGCGCGTTTATGGAAAATCTGAAGATACAAGAGTGCACAGGATGAACGTAATACGCAGAAATACATAAAATATGAAAATTATAGAAGATGAAGATGATAAGTGACATTTTCTATCAAACCCATATTAACAAAATTGTCTGTATATTTGATTTTCGAGACAAACGTGTTTTTTCTTGAGCTTCGAAATTGCCAAAATATTGCTTGTCTTAATAATTATATCGTTAGATTTCATAAAACCTGTATATTAGGAATTAGAATTTACATAAACATCCGCAGTCTATTAATGGAACTTGATTTATATAACGGAATCATAGGTCAGATCATTTGCATGATTTTGTCATGCAGACTGAGATATCGTTCTTAAATTGCTGTCGTTACTGTCTGAGTTGGAACTGATTGCACCAATTCAACGACTGTCTCGCTAATAGATAGGATGCAAGTTTGTATCTAAATTTTGGCTATGATCGTGAAGGGGAAGTTGGAAGATGTTACTAGAGTGTTTCTACAGTATGTATGTTCTAAACTTTACAAATAATTACTTCCTCTTTTGGAAATTCTAAGTGCTTAGTAATTAATTCTTTTTCGTTCTCTTTGGTTTGAAACTGACCGTTGTAATTTCTATGCCAATAGCTGATAAGCGCGATTCTAGGATGACGTTTATACGAGCTTATCGAGCAGTCGCTTAAAACGACATGTACAGTAATCTCATATCTTGTCGATAACTGGAAATTTATTTAAGTACTTAAGATGGAAATAATGTCGACAAATTTATGTTAAAAATTACTCCATGACGTGTGTTAGAAAAATACAATTATTTTGTAAATAATTCTTTTTTGAGGAATTCCTTTATATCTCCACTTTTCTATAATTTAGATAACTCGTCTAATAAACCAACATCTATATATTAATTTTTTATAAATTAAATCATAAATTGATTTGTAAATAAAAAAATATAATTTTCTTGTAAAAAAAATAATATTTTATGTAGAATTCTTTCACATCCTTTATATTTTATATAGATTATATATATTTCATAAATTAGGTCATAAATGAACTCATAAATAAGTATTTATGAGTCTATCTATATGATTCCTAACATACACTCTTTATTTATATCAATTTATTAAGTTCTCTCTCTAAATCTGCACTATAATCCCTTTCCTCGCGAGATTCGTTAACGCAAGATTCTGCTGTGTAATGCAAAATATTCTCCTTCTACTCTGTCGTGGTTTCACCTCATTACCAACAACACTACACAGTTTGCATAACATGTAATTCAAAAAATAATTAAACGAGAATCACACGATGTTCTTTTTGATACTGAGATTAAGATAAAACAATCGTATACATGCGATTGTTATTAGATCCTCGTGGTAGAAATGGATTCACGGCACACTTACATTTGATTCACGTAGCAAGAATCAACATCGCGATGCCAGTATCTCGAGGTAGCCGCAATTTTTAAACTATTTTTCTCCTCCTATAAAAGATTCTACCACCCTGTTTTAAAGCATGCCTGATTTATGAGTTGAAGTTCTCTCAAGCAAAAATGCTTTCGAGAATGAAAACGAAGCGATACATAAAAATATTTAAAACTGATTATTTACTCTCTAACATAAAAAAATGTTCAGTATTGCATGAAACCTAAATAGTATTCTTATAAAAAGTAGCCATTAAATTTAATATTCAGGTCTAAAATTCTGCGAAAATTAAATATTCCAGTTCAAACTCTTTAAATTCTTTATCGATAGTAACTCAACAGATGCTTCATTCGGTTAACGAGCTCCGAATGAAACGTGGATTTTCATTCGCCATTAACAGAGGCAAAAAGGCGTGCTTTAAAGAAAAGTACGTCAATTGAATCTCACGAATAGAAAGTCCGACCATACTTGATTTCATCATAATCGCAGCGAGTGAGCTTCCAGCATCCACGAGAGTATTTCGATGCTTTCGACGAAGATATACTTTGCTCATGGTGCTCGCGAAATTGCGACACTTGACTAGCTCGTAACGCGAGTAATATGCACAAACTCGACAGCACGTGTACCTACAAGCGAGCGCAATATGTAATATCTCTGCGTTACGTTTCAGCAGAGTAGTTTTAGTTAGTCTCGAAAATCCAACGGGACATATGTCTGTGGGAAACATGAAATTAAGTTCCTGCTGAATTTCAGGGTATAGAACATTATTAAGAACCGTGATCTTTTCTGATCTTACAGACGTTATTCTCGGGAAGACACGAGGAGCTTAGTGAAAAAATAGTATCTGTGCAATTTTCTGTAAAAGGACATGAATATAGGGAATAATAGATAATATGTGTATTTATTTAGAAACATCTATTGAAATGTCTTAGATTCTTTAAAAGATTGTATATAGAGGATACTTAGATTGCTTGTAATATAGTTTATATAAATTATATAAAATATGTATTATGCTATGGTCTTGAAAGGTTTAAATTTAATTATTTTACACAAACATTTATGTAGCTTTCACAGAAAGTGCTACTAAGAAACGTATTGTTCGTTGTTTGTTATCGAAATTTTCTTCCAGTAATCACAGCCTTGCAAATGAAAAACACATTAGACCTCTCAATATTTTATAAAATCAGAACAAGAACATTTTTTAAAAATTGTATTGAGAATATTGCATTTCTCAATGGTATAGTATCTAAATTAGTAAATGTATTCTGATAAAAACCGAAAACATATTCATTTCAATCGATAAGATCGGATTTCTCTATTAAATTTTCGGGACTACCAAGAATTTTTTTAGATTAAAGATTGCGCCACTTTTTCCTCTAAATCTCACATATGTTTCCTCTCGAGTTATTAATAACTAATTTCCACCACTTTTTACTATTTTATTTATCAGACGAAAATGTCTGTCTATATTGCATTTGCGCTGCGTATTATTCGAAATCGAGAAACGAAGTGTGATTTCCCTCGGGAAAAAATAGAGAAAAGGGGAAAAAAAGAAGAAACTGGCGCACGTTAGCCTTTCGACTGGATCAACAAGGGAAATTAGAGAGGGAAAAATGTATGAGCGAAAGTCTTTGATCTCTCACACAGTTGCTGTTTAGTGGACTAATTGAAATAATACTATTTTTTAGTGTTTTAAAGAGATGCCCCGCGTGAAACATGCAAACGTTTGCTCGTTTGGTCGCAAGCACTTCTGGTAACAAGTTTAGATGCTAGAATTAGTTATTGAAAGTTCGCGAGAGAGCAATTTGAAGTTTTCCAAACACCACTTGTGTTCCATCGTCAATTCCCAATTTAATATATGACACATGGAACAAAGTTATTGTTTTATTACTACTGTGCAATTTTGGAAGAGATAAATCATAATTTTATTGTTGTATTCGTTTGAAAATTCAGATGTTAAATTTACTAAAGAAATAGAAATTCCAACTAAAATGCCCCTATTATTCGAACTTACAGTACTTTTACAATTCTATTTTCATTAACCCCTTAACCTACGATTTACGTTCGAGAATTTTGGGCCGAAAACGTAAACAAGCTATTATATATTATATTATATATTATATTTGGCCCGATCATCGTACTACGGGCTATGCCCGTAGTTGTAGGTTAAGGGGTTAAAGACTGACACAGATGAATTCAGAATGTCGTTAAAGGAAGTACATTTACGATTTCCGTCGTTATCAAAGATACAAAAAGCTAGATGCTTGCGATCAAAGTCAGTCTGCTTTTCATTCCCTGTTGTTCGTTCCGTTTACAAATAAACAGAAGGGCTGTTCAGAGCCTTTCATGGATCGCCACGTCTTTGAGCTAAAAAGATGTTGACGTCAGAGTCGCTAGAAGTGAGACTCGAGCCGTATAATCCAGAAACCAGATACGAAGAGATATTATTTCCTGGAGGCTTTTTAGTCATTAAAGAAATAAACTGCGCCTCTTTCAGCGGTTCAAAATGCAACGTGACGAAGTTCAGTTGGTTACAAATCTCGGGATATCGCGCAAGAAACTATTGTATTATAAATTCACAAAGACATAACGCAAAGAAGTGTTAATAAAACAAAGCATATAACGAGCTATATCCTGAAAAATAAAAATATCCAAAAAATAAATTAAAAATAAACAATGTTAAATAAAATAAGTAAAGTAAAACGAACAAAACAATATACAGCAATTATAAATCTTTTTCACAGTAATTTATAATCACTATAAATATCTTATCATAATCCCATCTGGAAATTAACGTATCTACTTCTCATGTCGCGCACTTAGAATTTCGTTTTCATAGCTTAATCATACTGTTTTCTTTCATTAAAAATTTCGCTCATTTCCTTAGAAGTCCGGTGGCCTGTCCCATTTTCGTGTCATTTGTCGACCGAATCATGAATTTCGTCTGATTGTCCAGTTGCTGCCCATGACACGTGCAAACGAATGAAATAACGAGCATATTCTTGACATCCGTCCGAAATATTTTGCAAAGGGGAATGCGAGTGACCTCGGTCAGACTCCGCATGCATCCCAGAACGCTTTGTGCGGTCGCTTGACGATGTATGTGTTCAACGTGCATCGGTATGCTGGAAATCCTGCGGAATTAAAGCTACGCTGACGAGCTTGCATTATCGCGCTAGCTAGTATTCTCTTCGATGAATGGGCGTTCGCTACTGTCTGGTCATGTTCAAAGCATTGTCAAGCTCGCGTTTAATCGTCTTAGGTGCTTGGCCAATGTTCAGTCTACTTTTCCATTGCATTGCTCTGTCATTTCTTTACTTCTTCAAATGCATCCTCTGAATTACTATAATGCCGTATAGTAGGATAATTATTCCAGTCGCAAATGGATTGTAGCTTTTTCTTACCTGCTCACTTATTCTGTGGATTCACTGTTTCGTTCCCAAATACGATTTTTGTCAATTTTATACCGCAATAGTTTTTAAGATTCAGTAAAGTATTAGATTCGTATAAAATATGCACGTACCAGTTTGTTTTGTTATCTTTTTCAAATGGATTAAGTAACTTATTTATCTCGCCATTTTAAAGTTTTTGACCTTTTATAAAAGAATTTTGATATGTTTGTCTTTATTTAATAATTACACGCAAGAAAAGATTTTCAAGTATTGAAACAATATATTTCAGTAATTTCAAATATCGTAAATCTGTAGATTATTTCTTATACTTTGGAGAAATTCAATGCATATAATACTCAAAACATATACATATATACGTAATAACTATATACATAATACATATAACGAGACTAGATTCTGTCAGAATCGGTTCGAAGAGGCATTAACCGTTTTTGACATCCATTTTACTATAGTTTATCAAGATTATAATAGGGAATACTCGAGATTTTCCAAGGTAAGCAATTCGTTACTTTGTTATCTTGTCTACGTTAAAATCTGCACCACCATTATGTGTACTTATAAAGTCTCCGGACAAAAAGCATTGAAAGAATCAAAGCCTTCACTCTGAAGTTCTTTTCATCATCTTCCCTCAAGTTTTGTTCCTATCTTTCCCCTCATCTTTTTTTACCATTTAAAATTCTCGTTTACGTGGGCTGCTTTCTTTCTTTCAGCACACGAAAGCTGTCGCTTCAGCGACGTGGCTAATAACAAAAGACGACGAAAAGTTTTCGTCAGTGACTAGGACCAAATCGATACATGCTTCAGTCGACATTTCGATGGGAACTTCTATCGCAACGTGCAGAGCTATAACGCGGGGAGCAAAAAAGACGTCAGGGGCTATTCAAGAATTTCATTAAATACTGGTAATGGTGCCGCGAATGCCTTATTTCTTCCCGTTACCACTTCCCATTGATTTTCCGACTATTTCCAGTTCGCTTTTTCCTCGACGGGTGCATTTTCGCGTTGAAATATACGCATCCATTGATGGAAGACTAATTTAGAAATGGCCGATAGGAAAAGAGCTTCGAAATCTTTTGAATAATATTCGAAGTTCTTTTCACGTAACGCTATCGCCTCGATATAGACATATTGTGGTAGAACCGTCGAAGTGAATCGAATTATGTACAGACTCTAGTAAGTAAAATTAGATTTTGCAAACTAAAACAAGGAAAGTAAAGGAAGCTTTGCGAAATTGTATAGATTTAGCGAAATATAAACTAAACGTCTGTGGTTTCTCTTCTCATACAAGACTTTCGTGTGAGTTTGCAATATGCGATGAAAATTAGATGATAACATGAAAATAACGTGGAAAATTTATTACAGAGATTTAAATGCTGCGTATTAACGTAAAAGTTTGAATAAAAGACTTGAAGAAGATTATACTTTATCGGCAACAGAATTGTACCGATTGTATTTTTAAAATAAAAAGCAGTAGCATGCACAGTAAAAGGCGAACTATGAAATATTTCCCAATCAACGTGTACCAGACACGCACGATATTTAAAGCGAGATGTCCGATAAGCAGTCGATCCTTTCATCACCGCGACGAACGTACCAGTATTCGCGTTTAAAGCTGCAAATAAATGTTCAATACCTTTTATCTTTGCACAATACTATTGGGATTGTTGCTCAATGTGATTGCAACTCTGTGAAATTACTTTGAGAACGAGCCCGCTGTATATTGTGCATTCTCACGCGTTTCACAATCGCGTCGATACACGAACGTTCTGTGCAAATGTATACCATTACGCGGCGACCATATGTCTAATTGATAATTGATAACTTTTATAACGCTATGGTAATGGTTTCCAATATAGGTTATCGCTGTATCATAAACGCTTTATATTAATCTAATGTTAAATTCATGATTGAATTAAGTTGTTTATTCGTTGTTGAATTAGTTGTTATATATCGCAATATAATATTTCATTCTAAAAGTTTTAGTTTTTTTTTAAGTATCTCGCAACATAGAGCTAGTAAGAGATGTTTATATGTTACTCTAACATGAGATTAATGAATTAATGAGCAAACTTTTCCCATCTATACCCACGCCATAGCAATTTATTCCTAGCAATTAATTGAAGACAAAGGGCAAAATAATAAAAAACAAATGAGTAGAATAACAACAAATGTAATTTTTCATTATAGCAAAACACATAAAAATTTTAAAAGAATTATGACTTTCATTAGTAATTTAAACTAGTCAAAGTTCTAATAAATGCAGATTACGATTCTCTAGGTAGCCTGTAATAAGCAGTTATCCGCAGACGTTTTAACCCTAAATCTCCCTTCAGCGAGGGTAGAAAGCTGTCAAACGAGAACTCTCGTAGCCTCCTGTCAGAGAGATGCTCCAGGGTTTACGACGCATATTTTCGAGCCTACTTTATGCCCTGGCACGAAGTGCAGTTAAAATCGTTCGCCAGCCTCGAAGTCGACGCTCGCTAAATAACGTCCACAAAATTTTGATCTACTATCATGACGAAACTTCCACAAAGGCTATAAAGTTAGAAAACTATTGGATAAACCTTTCTGCTTTACGAATAAGGAAAATTCTGGAAAAACATTACGGAAGTTACGTGGATATTGTTGTCGAGCACGAACCGAAAAGGAACTTACATGTGGAGAGGTATCTAAAACAAGACGAGCTCGTTTCATCGATTGCGAGTTCCAGGAACTTATAAAGATACACCTACCCCCAGATATTTTCATTAGGTGAAAACTTCCAAGAAACGAAAAATAACGAACGAAAATATTGTGAAAATACAACATGGCCGTAAAAACAACTCTAGTGTTATTGGAAAGACGATATCCATCGACATAGTTTAGTCCATTAAGAGCCAATGTTAAGTTAATGCAATATTTAATTTTCGATTCTGTTCCAGCCAATTTACTTTATTAAATTCTATATTTCAACATTAAGGTTATTGAAAGGAAATTCCAAAGATTTTCTTAATATGTTTTTCATTGGTATTTCTCCTTCCATCTAAACCTTAGTTAATTTCATTTTATAGAAGTCGGGGAAATTAAGTTAATACCTTTTCTTAAAACGTGGAGATACGTTTTCGTTTCTAATGCGTGTAATGGTCTTCTGGAAAGTATCTATTATTCGAATAGGTTCGTCATATAAGAATAAAAACTCGGAATAAACAAAATTACTACTAATACCTATGGCAATAATCCTAAATGAATAACAGAATTAATGATAGATTTAATGTAGACATACATAACCGAGTTGATAATCTCAAACTTCTAGTCAGTATATTTAAATTAATTGACTTATATGTTATTTAATTCAATCTCTCACTCAACTTGTGTTGTCTTAATTACTACTATTAAATTGAACCAGCACGAGAATCGATTCTAATTTCATTTAAACTTCCATCTTAGATCCAATTCCTAATTACCTACCAATTCTATTCAAGAGAAATGGATGGATTAAAATTAAACACGAGGGAAGAAACCGAAATGACAGTGAATCACGAGAAGTGTCGTGCTAATGGCACCACAAGTATATCGCAAAAGGCAACTGAGGGGATAATAGACGAACGACTCAGCTAAAATTTCAAGACGAGAGTGTCGCCTTGCAAGCACGCCAGTAATCTTCGGACAAATTCGTCAAAAACGAAGCTTCATCGTGGACGTTGGCGGATGATAATGGAATCTGAGATAGAGAGAGAAAGAGAGAGAGAGAGGAGAGGAGACACCCGAGAAGCTGAGACGAACGCGGTAAAGGAGGACGGGGACGCCAGAAGCATCGGAATCGTTGCTATCGGGAACACGAGCATGATAGGGAATACACACGATGAAAAAAAAGAAGAAACGTGAAGAACGCGTGGAACTCGTCCTCGTAGGAACCCTCAAGTCTACGAGACCGTGAGCTTCGCATTTCTAGGTACGTCGTACGTTTATGTTCCTTAAAATACGTCACCTTGCCCCGGCAATTAGAGAGAAGCATGCAAATGGCCCTTGCTAAAGCTTTCTGAATGACGTGGGGCGGAAAGTTCAAGGATACGAGGTCGGTGTGATACGGGGGCGAGCTCATTGTTTAGAACTGAAGTGTAAGAGATAATCAGCGGGACTAGGGCAAACGAACACTGTGAAACGCGTTAATGTTCTAAAGTTGATAGTACGTCGATAACGGTAGCTTCCGGAGGATTTATTTAACGCCAGAGAGTACCAAAGATAGAAAGTGGATTAGACGTTAATTATTGATCTTCTGGAAAGAAGTATGTTTCTTCATTTGATGACTAATTGAATAATTAAGACGGTCGTGTTACGTCTATTAAGCTGAGAAGTAATTCCTATGGTGAAAGTTGGGATTAAGTGATCTAATCGTACGTAATACAAGAAGGTTCAGAAAGAGCTTTGAAATCTCTTGATTATTAGATATCATATTCTATATGCGATGCTACGACGATATGCATATTCAGGAACGATATTTGGAAACTATACTGATATCTTAGCGATTTATGATTCCCCACGCATAAGCATCCACACTCTAATAATTATAGCACACTGCCCCAATTTTGAAAATAAAATTCGTACCACTAAATCATAAATCGAAATCTCTTATACGAGTTATAGTTTAAGCACAAATAGCGGCATAATCAAATAACATGATTATAGAAGGGATTTCAGCTTTGTTCGCATTACCATAAAATCAAGAAACGAATGTAGCCGACGATATACGATACCGCTAATAATTTTAATGAATTTATGCAATCGACACCACAATCGAATCCCTTGTTAACGTATTTTTTTCCTCGCTATTGCACGGCTCGTTAACTCATTCTCGATTCTATCGATCTGATAAAAATGGTCGTTCGTACTTTGTGATTCCTGTCACAGCTAGTCATTTCTTAGCCTCTCGGGTGGCATGTGCATCCAATGCAAGAGAGCGATGCCTGCAGGTGGTCGTGTTCATCCATGTAAAATGTAAAGAAAGCCGCCGTTTGCATTATTTCACGTAACACTTGCTCCTGGGTTCTATGCCACGGAAACCAGGTTTCTCTTCTCTTTCTCTCTCTCTCTCTCTCTCTCTCTCTCTATCTTTTCCCTTTTTCCTGGAGCAGTCGACTGGTTCCAAGGGTCGTATGGTATAGCGCTGAAATACTTATTGCACCGTGACTCTGTGGCCGAACTAGTCAACCGCGCTCTTGTCCACACACTAAATTGTCCCAGTGTCTGCAAAACGGGCCGAGAAATTTCGTAGTTATTCAGTAAACGTGAAACAGGACAAGGGCAAATAGAACCAGAGGACTACGAGCCGTCAAGCGCTATTGCTTGGTGAACTTGCATACTGTACACTCTAACATATAGCGAAATTTTAAATTAAAATGATAAATCAAGCAACAAGTCGTGAAACACGATTTACATAGAATTGCGTGCAATATTTCGTGTTTTTGAACAAAAACTAAATCAAGGATGAAGTAGAGTTTATTTTCACAGTAGAATTTACGTAGATTTATGTCAATTCATTCGGCAACATGTAATAACAAGTCAGGATCCGAAAGTAATACATACTTAGATACTGTTATACCTAATATATTTACTTATCTACATTATTAAATATGTTCACATATGTACTTTATTAAAGCACTATTCCAAGTTACCACTAAACTGTATCAAAGTTTTCTGGTCCCAATATGCTCCTTAAGAAAGCATACTATAATATTATAAAAACAATGGTTAATGCAATTTGTTATTGTTTCGAACAAACTATTAAAAAATACCTAGTTTCTTTTGGAAGCAATAACTATGAATAATCTGGTCGATATAATGTTTGTAGATTTGTTCATAGATCGGAATAGTCAACTGGTCTACTCAGTGTTAAGCATTGTTTACCCTGCAGACTGGTTTCTCCCTGACTTCCTCACAATGGGTTCTAATTAATTCCTACACCTTCGATTCCTACGAGCATTGGGTTGCTTGAACCTACTCTATGCTATCAAACTACTCTTCGGTCGACCAGCTGCTATGAACGGCGTCCGCCCTGTGGTCAGTCAGTGGTCGCATTTGCCAAAACTGTTCCTCACAATTACTTTGTCTATAGTGGATGATTCTGAGTGTTTCCTTTCGGTTTCAAATACTTCCGTGCGCAATGGTCATCGCAAATCAATGGTGAGAAATAATCCATTAAACCTTAAGGTTCTCTTTGACTCTTGTGATACACTCTACCATGATGAAATTGAGTCTTAAAAGGATCTCCATATTCGAGGGCAATTTTACGAGAAGAATGATTGTAGCAGTAATACAACCAAACTTGCAAGAAAGATTACAATTCTGACAATACCAAGAGAATTATTACATAAAACATAACAAAAGTGAAATTCTAACAATAAAAAAGAACATCAAAAATAATTCTAGTAATATATAGAGATATCAAAGAGAGAAACGCAACGATAAACAAGTATTGAGAGAAAAGAGTTTTCAACAATCTCTCTCTCTCTCTTTCTCTCTGTTTCTCTCTCTGCAATAGAGAAAAGGTTCGAAGAAAACAATTCAAGGAATTTAAACAGCATGAAAGAAATTAGCAATATATAACCTTAGAACTCCCGAATGACTTGTTAATTTAGAAGATATTTCTACGTTGCTGATACGATAATATTGTAATATTCTTCTTGGAAACAGCACAAAAAGAGATGAATCGTAAAATTTCTTCTTACAAGTGTATTTTGTCTTATATGTGTAAAAATCTTGACTTATTCATATTTTTCAATCAAACGTTATCTTTTCAGCGACTGACCTTTTCCTTATCTTTCACGTTCAAATTCAAACTATCGATCTATTACTAACCACAGTTATTACTTTCTTCCAAGGATATAGGACTTCACTACCATTAAGAATCTCCTGCTTTGATGTTGCCACTATAGTTAATGTCATCCACGTTACAAATACAAGATGTTAGAAAGAAGTTTTTTAAAAGTATCAAAGAATCTTTGAAAGATTCTTTTCTTCTATCATTAAAATGACTCATCTCTTTTTTAGTAATCTAATATCATGTGTTATCTCGCGCGCGATTACATATTTATTTTATTTTATCAGTTTCTACTATTTTAATTGTGTTTTTTTCGATAATATCATTCTTCATTTTCATCCGCCGTTTAATAATTAAGAATTAGATCAACTGTATATTTTATTCTTTCTTTGAATTGCTCGATATGTCGACCATAAACCGGGACAATCAACATTCGCGTAAGAAGCGCTATTAATGAACCCTCAATATTAAAGTGAGATTTCCAGGACTCGAAATGCGCGACGAACGAATGGATAATACAGAATCTGGACGAATTTCTGTCGGTCACGTAGAAGTCATGATGATCACATCGAACGCAATGGGTTTCGATTAGGCAATTCAATAAATTCCTTAAGATTTATGGTAGCCAATTGTGTGCTACTCGACGTTTCAACGATTACATATTGTTGTGGGCAGAACATCGTGAATATTTTCCGATGTAAATCGTTCCGTTACATAATGATACAAATAATATTGTACCACATATACTTGAGAAATTTATCTTTGCGTGTAAAGTCGGTGAAACAGTATTATTATACTTATTAAATATCAAGTAGAATAGGAAAAGATTCTTTCAAAGATTCTTTGGTTTATGGTTGACACTACACAGAAAGAATAAAATATACAGTTGATCTAATTCTTAATTATTAAACGGCGGATGAAAATGAAGAATGATATTAACGAAAAAAAACACAACTAAAATAGTAAAAAGTGATAAAATAAAATATATATATAATCGCGCGCGAGATAACACATGACATTAAGTTACTAAAAAAAAGATGAGTCATTTTAATGATAGAAGGAAACTTTAAAATCAAACGAAGGGAAAATAAGTTTTTATAACTTAAATTTTATCATTTCTATAATTTATAATATTATAATTAATTGAAATGATTGAAAAAGGAATAGATAACTAAAGATAATTCGTTAATTAACTAGCGACTAATCTGCATCGATTATTCCCGAAATTTTACTGATAAAAATTCGAAAGTTCTGAAAAATAGTTGTTAACGCGATACCTAATCTGCTATCCGGTAATTTCAAGAAATTTGTTTGATCAAATAGATTAATTTCATCTATTAGAGCACGTGTTTGAATGGTCAAATCTGTGTGCTTGACAGTTGATATGAAAATCAGAGATTGATGGAATGATTGAAGATTAATTGTTGGAAATTATCTTTGCGCGTTTTGATACATACTTTTGTGAGCGAGATATCGGTTATGGACTAAACATACATGCCAGTTGGTTGAATTTTATATCAAATCCTATCAAGTAGAACCGCGACCCAAATTGTACGAAATTTTACAAATTTCACTGACGCAAATTTCACTGACCGCATATGTATGAGACTGCTACGTGTTATGCAGATTCGATTAATAATTCGGGTCCGGGAAATTAGACAAGCCAGCGAAACAGAATATATTAGAAATCAATAATAAACAATGCTTAACAATAATGCTAGAAAGCATTGAAATAAAAATCATTCTTTTAAGAATTTATACATACATCTATGCGTTTTTGAGTAATAAAATGCACTCGTATTGTTAAGGAACTGATTAAATTTGTACTTAATCATTAACTTTTTCCGAAGCAATATTTGCATTCAATGATAATTGAAAATTGAATAAAAAGTGAAATAAAAAGTCAATGAACGGTAAATTGTTAAACAAAACAGACTACGAATTCCTTCATAAAAAGTTTATAGATATAGCTCATTTATATATTAGAGTATTTATGTTTTCGCGCAATTCTTTTCGCAATGATACGAAACTCATATCTCAAACGAAAATTATCTCGGTAATAACAAGGGTCGAACGAAATGGAAAATAAGAAACGAGGAGAATTTCAGGCAAAACACAGAGTATGATTTTCCGCTACGCAATCATGATTGACTTAACTCAGGAATCCTTGGGCAATCTTGAAATAGGGTACTTACATTATAATTCAACCCTATAAATCACACCGACATGCCGATATTTTCAGACCTCCACTAAAGTATTACCTACCTTTTTCACATATCCATTTTTGTTTCAAGTGGAAAGTGAACGCGAGGTAACAATTTAGCGGTAGGCACGTATCATATAATGGCACGAAAAAATATTTCTATCAAGTAGAGAATACAAATAAAATAAACTTCGAATTCAGTGAAAATTGTAAATAATAGTCCTTTACCTCGGAAAATTCGATACACTTTTGTAATGAAACCTTTTTAAATCTAAGTAAACTGTTTTAAAGCTATAAATATTTGAAAATTTATTTATATGCATAGTAGTCCTCTTAGATTTTACATTGTTTGTTAAATACGATACAAAGAGCAATTTTAACAGTTCCAATGCAAACCTGGCGACGTCAGTGAAATACAAAGGTTAAGAAGGAATCTACAGTACAGTACGTTTTAGAAGTGTATTGGAGCAATGACAATATGAAAGCAAGATGAGACTTCAAAGTCCGAACCATCGAGTATTTGAATCATCTTCTCTGTTAAAATCTGTTTCTTATGCGGCCGGCGTTATGCAAATTACCGTCTCTGGTGTTTCAAAAAAAGACGCATATACGAAACATACAACGATCGAGATAAGAGATGAAAAAATCTAGCCTCCCTTTAGTTAAGCATCGCAAGCAATATAGCGATATCGAAGTCTGTAAACGAGCCAAGAAAAAAGGAACAAAAGTTAACGACATCAGTGATTTATAAAAGGGCTGATTCTAGAATATCGCAAACGAACAAACCGGAACGTGATCGATCTTCGTCTCGTCCATACCAGATCCAACGTACAGGTTCCTTTCGTCGAACGATAAATAATAACCGGACTCTGATAGGTGGAAAACAAACGAAAGTGGTTCCTCTGGAGGCAGGAATAATGGAAGCTGGAAATCCTGGCTGGAAATAGTTCGTGGCTATCGAATCGTAATATCGAGTCGAAAAATAAATTGGTTTCAGCCAGCCAATCTGAAATGGCACTGATTACCGAAAGACGATCAAGCGGCTGGAAAGAGAATATATTAAGTAGACAGAGCCAATATGAAGCATCGGCGATGAACGAACATTGGATCGAGCGAATTGAACGAAAGGGACGTCGATGAAACTGTGGCCCCATTACGAGATTGCCCCGCGCCTCGTCGCTGCTAGAGACAGCCCGATATTTCTGATATCTCCATGGATCCACTCGATCTCCGTTGATCGGAAATCGATGAGCATTCAATCTCTTCTGCCATCCACTTCAACTTCGTTCGACTCTACACGCATTCGGATACTTTCGCCGATGCGTTTCACAGGAAATTGGTTCGCAACGGGGAGGCTCGCCGTAGCCTCGTCGAAAGGAATTATGACGCATTATCGGAACCAGTAGATGGTCAGTAATCCATCATTGTATTACGTTTCCGAAATAGGCTCGAACAACTCTTCAGTGTTGACGAATTATTGCACCATGGTCGATTTATGGCGAACCTGCGTGGGGTTAAACGGATTTTAAAGCGTTTTCTTACGCATCGTTGTTAACTCTTCTATGCGGGGAAGATAAAATTTATCTAACGAATTTTATGTCTGATATAACAGGTTTAAAGATGACACTATAAAACTCCTATAATAAAGGACTTAAGGTTCGAATACCTATTCTACAATGTTTGTATGTAATGTGTTCACCAAATAAGTATGAAAGTATATAACTGCGTTTCTAGTTTAATACAAGTCAAAATTAATTTTGCTAAAAGTAACTGCGTGTCTTTAAATGTTTCTTATATCAACATAAAAATTAAGAAGAAAATGCATTGTTTTATCAAAATACCAATAAATTAAATTCAGTGCAGTTAGGAGAACTTATTTCAAAATTATTTAGATTGTTTAAATATTTAATATGAAACTAGATTAATGAAAGACAAATATCTTCTGAACGCTTGGTCCCAAAGTGAAAACGTTCCTCAACACGCAAAACTTCTAACGACACGTTTCGCCTTGCAAGCATGGCTATTTAACGATCCTGAATTACTCTCGATAATGAAACTCGAAGCCATCATTATTTGTTGAATGGTTGTACTTTGAGCACCAACAAGTTCTTTCTCAACGTGCAATTCACTTTAATAACCCTCTTTTTCGTTTAACGTACACCGTTTCTCGCAGTTTACGTTCCCTCGCGAACGAGAACTCCAACCATACAGCTGGCCTTTTCTGTTTGAACTTTATCTGACCATCGGAGGCGCAATCCGTATTTTAATTACTAGGCACTGCGAGCAATTGAAACTGTTTTGGCGTAAATAATAACAAGAAGAACTGGTATTTGAGCGTAATATTAGAATTTCAGCTATTGTAACCGATCGACCATGACTAATTTGAAACCGACATCGATTTTGACTTTACCTGACTCACTGAACCATCTCTATCTGACGGTGTGCTGTTACGTAACATTCTGATGTAGATTTTCGATGATTTATCATCAACAGCTCAGACCCATTAATTCACGCAACAAAGCCTCAAAACAAAATACATCAAACGTGACATTTTTACGTTTGAATTTATTGGCACTTGATTTCGTCATAGATCATTTTATATAGAACGATCATTTTATATAGAATATATAGAACGATTCCGAAGATAGTACGGACATTTACGATCGCTTTCATATCAAGTAATATAGGTCAGCAGGAACAACTTCTTAATGGTCATAAAGCCGTGCGTTGTTTCGGTTTTATATGTTTCAATCGTGCAATAGGCAGAATAGGATGCGCATAAAAACCGTAAATAATTAACACTAGTATAGATATGTATAAAACCATCCCCGAGTAAGCTTGTATTACCTTGTTTTCGCTTTCTCTTTTACCTTTTTTTCCTTCTACCTCTTTCCATCTCTCTCTCTCTCTCTCTCTTTCTTTCTCATTCTTTCCTCTCTCATTTTTTCATTTTTTTCATGTACAACGAACAACAGAGGCCAACAACGAGGACACAAATAACGCAAGGTTAGTCAGTCCTCTACATACACATACATTTCAAGGATTCTGCTCTGCAACTCTCTCGCGAGCTTAACACATGGTTTTGTAACGTCCGTTTAAAGTCGACGAACACAGAGACACGTTGAGAAGGATAAAAGTTTCGTCTTGTCAACGATGGCGACGACACTTTCCTGTTCGTTTTAAAGGGAACTACTGTTTTTAGGACTTGTCTAGTCCGTCTAGTCGGCGGAGAAAATAACGGAGAAAATTTCGTCTAACTTCCTTGAGAAAACCTAGGAAGAATATTCACTGAACTGAAGATATTCAGCAAGTCACTTGAAATACGATACCTATTTTTATGGAGATTTCATGTAGGATGAGAGTCATTTTTTCAAAACCTCAACGGGATAAAAATAGAAACAATGATGCCTACTTAACATAAAACGTAAAACAAAGGCTGTTTCATTCACGATTAAACTTGGTTAAAAAAAGATGCCTCTTGACCCTTTTTTTTATCGATCTCCGCGTTGTTAAATATAGGGTGACATTCACCATGAGATTAACTTTATGCAACAACTGCGAGTCGTTTATTTAAAGTATTTGCCCGGTGGTGAGTCGATGAGAAAGAAGCCAGTGCTCGTCCCCATGCTCACTGCTTCACCACCAAGGCAAATGAATTAATTTTCTTGATTGTCTGGCTAAAATATACCGTGCGACGATGCAACCTCGATGCTGAGGAAGCTTATTCCTGGGTCACGCCACGTTAACTGACATCCAAATAATTAAACGGAAGCCGCAATGTAGATAGCCAGGACTAATCATGCCATGCAATGCATCATTGAACTGTAATGAGCAGTAACTTGAAGCGAATGTTCGGCAATGTGTATAAGTATGAAATATTGACAGATGATTTCAAGAAAATTAAATTTTGATAATATGCACCGCTTTGATAATAAAATATATTGTTGTCACGTCTCTTAATAGATACTTGAGATTTATAATTTACTGGTCCTGTAAAAAATTAGTAAATGATGCTCCTAATTATTAATCCATCATTCATACGATTTTATCAAATTCAAATAATGTTACTAAAAATCGACTAAAGCGACGAATACTTATGGAAGGTAGTGTATATATTCGACATGAATTATTATGAAATCTTTCTCCACAATTCCCTGACTTAATCCACGTCCCACATTCAAATCGGTACTATACATATAACCAGAAGTACGTGCTAACTCGGATCTGAATCGCACGCAGTGAACGTGTTAATATTGTATTAATGCAAATAGAACTTCAACCTTTGATATCGTACTTCTAAAGGTTTAAGGGTGGGAATACCTGCGTTTGGAATAGTAATAAGGAACTCGTAGCGTGTTAATTTCATATGCACATCCTGTATTTATATTCCCCGAGGATACTGAAAAAAGTCATAAAAAAAGAGAAAATGTAGTTTACGCTGGGAATATACATTTTCCTGATGTCGCGTAAAGCATGATAATAAGGAATTCTGTTCGAGTCAAGAATGTATTTCGCGTCAATTTCGCTCGGACGCTTCTTTATTCATATCCCCCGAAGGTACTAGAGCATGCTATGAAAACGAAGAAAGTGGTTTACACTTTGAATGGTATAGAGATACCGCTGGAAATACGCGCAGAGCTTAGTAACATACAACAGAGAAATTAAAAATTTATTTTGTCCACACACTCAATTTTTCGTTTTGAATTAATCTGACAGGAAGCACCGGAGAATGCTTTTTAGCGCTGAAAGGCTATGAAAATAAGGCTATGAAAATCGTGCAAAAGAAATGCTCGTACTTTAGTATGCTAAACATAGGAATTGCAATTTACTCGCGAAATTACTTCGAAAATTACTTGTTCTTTTATTGATTCGCATTTGCCTTGATCGACTCATTTAATCTTACTTTTTCCTACGTTTACTTCGATGAAGATAGAAAACGTGAACCGTTCATTAAGAAAAACTTCTTTCACTTTTGTTCGAAATCTTACCATTAATTACTAGCGACCATTAAGTATGACTTAAAGAACATGATGAAATCGTACTACTGAAAAACTCGTTAAGGAGACGAGTTTTATTTTTGTGCAAAAATCATCCTTGCGTGGGTCATTAGACGAAAGATCGAATCGTAGGGTTGTAAAAATGCGAATAAATAGCGAGGCTTTCTCTATGCCATTAAATGTAGTTCAAGGACCGGTTCTACGCGCAAATGGATAAAAAGGGCTCAGAATTTTAAGCGAAACGTCGAAGCACATTTAAATGGGATAACGGTGTGAAAATCGATCAAACGAAGTCACGAGGCTTGCTCATTCTACCCAAGCACTTTGCTCGATCTTTAGCTACACTGGAAACGTTTCTACGCTAAATGGCTTCGTCACGAAGATTTGTGTTGGACGATAGAACGTACTACGTTTATTATTCATTTAGAGAATCCTCCCATTTGCACGCCCACCACGTGCTTCGAGAGGTAAACCGAGCATCCAGTAACTTCCTCTGATCGAAGTGATTCAGCGCGCTTCATTTAATTCAATACAAAATTCGGGACGCCGCAGTACGCTGTGAGCTTGCTTTGACCGGTTACAATTTACTACGTGCTAATCTGTAGATTACACGATAAGATAACGATTGCTGTTGCGCTGTTAACTAATCTGCCTCTTAACCAGAAACTTTAGTTATTACAAAATTTAAAGTAAAGACAAATCAATTAGAATTCATTTTAATACAATTTATGTCTTTAGCACAAATAGAACTACATGTAAAAAAAATTTAAAGAAATTACGTTAAAGAGATTGGGAATCTCTGCGAAATTTACTTTTCCCCTTTGTCAGGTCATTTATCATTTACTGGTGATTCCTGGTACTGATTGAAAAACCAAACGTTATAAAGTTTGGCTATTTGTGTTATTTTCATCTTAAAAACCTGTACCGTGCACATCGAGAAACATGTTTTATTACAGAAGTCGGAAAAGTATTTACGTAAAACGTAACAAATGTAACTTTCCATGTATTTATATTACACACCGATGCACAGCTGAAATAAAATCTCTTTTGACGTTTCAAAAGCTTAATAAAAGGAACTACATTCGTATTAATGAATTCGATATTTAATATCATTGGAGCATATAGCTCACTCATGACCGAACCAGAGTTTAAAAGAGGATGGTTTTTGACAACTGTCTCATTGTTTATCAAGGCAATTTATGCACTCTCAATAACAAACTAGAAACAGCCAATATATCAAAACTTATCTACCCCTTTAAACAGAAACTTAACAAATCAATCTTCCCTGGAGAGCGGAGAATGCGGACGAAAGAAAAACATGATACATAGTAAACGCCTGCAGCAGCAAAGGAAGTTCTATTCAACTTTCAAAGAACGAAAATCCTTGTGCAATGTCGCTGATTATTTTCTTTGCCGAGATCCCCTAATTTTCATCCGTACAAACGTCCCGTGCTAGACTATTCGTAGCGGCCATGTAACTTCCATGGCATAACGGGGGGTGAGAAGTTTTAATAAAAGTTGGATATTCACGCGAGGCCGAAGGCTTTTTCCGGGTCAGAAAATCCCGTGGAACTCCGGTCCACGTGGCACGTGATCGAACGGGACACTCTTTTCCTTTCAATCCCGGGTCAACAGAGCGCAGGATTACAGAAAAAGTCAACACATTGAGAAAGAGTAAATAATATGAGATTGAACCAAGTGGTCGAACACGGCGCTCGAAAGGGTCGACGCGTTTAAATCGCGTCGCCAAAAATACATTTTTATTCGTGGCCGGCGCAGCGCAAAGATGGATCGAGCGCATTTTGTTATTCCATTGTGTTAGCCGGTCATCGTTGTGTCGACATTATCCTGTATCACGATACAACCTTTTCCGACCGATCGTATCGTGCAAACCGCTATAAAACCGTTACGTAACCGCTATAAAATAAATTACTAACCGTTGTAGCAGTACGCACCTTTCCCCTGCTACGAATCCGTGATAACTCCTTAAAATAAATTCTGTTGACGAGTAATTTAACTCTAACCGTGCATCGACCAACGAGGAATTAATTAATCTCGGCCAACCTGCTCGAAAATGATTAAAGGGTTATCTACTTCGAATGACTTTATTGCGCGGTAGTCGAGATAGCCAATTTTATCGAGAGTTCATTGAAGGATGATTAAAAACCACGGTCAATATTTTAATTTATATTCACCGTGTAATATCAATTTATATCCTTTTTCACTGTTAAACAGTTTATGTTATACACGACTATTTAAACGCGTAAAATTTTCATGATCTGTTTTGTACATAACTACAAAGGCATATCGGTTTCGTATTTTCTTCTGCGATAACAGCTCTAGATGTGCAGCTTTAATGATTTTGAAATACACAACTGGGAACGATGAAATATTTGCAAGAGTCAGATGAACGAAAAATAGGACGTTGCAAAATTGAAATCCGCTAAGGCAACCGGCGACAAGCAAAATTGCAATCTTGCTGGAAGATTTGATGTTCTAAATACCATTACACCGAAACGAAATTTATCGCGTCCTCTGTGAAATAGACGAGTTCTAAAATTCTACAGTATGTAGCTTCTGTTACAAATTTCATGACTGACGAACACGCTGCAGCGAGTAATTTCATTAATGTACTGTGATAAAAAGATGGAGATGAAGAGGAAGAAACAAAAGAGAAAAAACTCTCGCGTTAGCCCTACAGGTAACAAATGGACGGAACTTGAAAGTATTTTCAGTGATAAATTAAGTTCCAGAAGGTCACTAAGCAAACTTAAAAGCCTCGAATATTTTTCTCTCGAATTTTCACGACTTGAATGTCGAGTAATAAAGGAAACGTCTTGCGCGTCGTTAAAAGAAATGAAAATGTGTAGAACGATCTCCTCGCCGATGGAAAACAAAAACCACGACAGAATTCATTGCAGAAATTAATGAAAACCCTGGTCGATATTACTAGGTGTAATGCCGTGACAAAGTTGTTAACTACACGAATCTAAACAAGGAAAAACGAAGTGGATATCGAAACGAAGTGTCCGCACCGCGATAAAACAAACGATTTCTTCCGTGCAATTGGGTCGACCAGAAAGAAAGATAAACTAAAAGGGGAAACAACAAAGAAATAGCGAAAGAAAGCGAGTCAAAGATAAAAGGTATACTCTAATTGATCACGTGATATTAACGAAATTAAGCAACCTTTCCTTACATAGCTGTGACAAAAAAACTCCGTGGTAGATTCACACGGTCCTCTTTTTCCCTTCTACCTCGAACATCATCACTGTACATCATCCCTCGCGATTCACCCTCTTTTTTATCGTCTATCCATTCCTGATCAGACATATATACAGGGGCAAGGACTCGCAGGCTTTCATGTACTAGCCAACGAGGACGCCTGCGCGCTACTTTTATTGATCAAACTGAACGAACATTCAGTCTGATTCGAACCATCGAACCAGACGGATCCAGCAAACCGAAACACAATTACCTCTGCAACAATACGCGTCAACCACTGTACGCCGTTCTTTTCTGTAGATTCGTGCACGCTTCGTTCCCTACGACCTTCGTTTCCCAACGAACACCTTTGTCCTGTTTTTACGTGTCAAACGACGTTAATACCTGAGACGATTTCTCTTTGACCAAAAAAGATAAATAAATAAAGCTACCAGCCTCCCACGAGAAAACACAGTGTCACTCGTAATTTTTTAGTTGCGCCCGTTAACGAAGCGTCGGCATGGAGTATAATTATTGTAAAAGTAACTTACCATCGGCCACTCACACTGATCAATATTCAATTTCCCTGCGATATTATTCACGAATACTGGACTTGTGGAACAAATAAAGCACTAACAAGGAAAAGAGAGGATGATTCTTCATTAATTCGTTTTCGGCTGTAATACATCAAAGATGACTATCATGACACTTAACTTGTTGAATCATAGTCCTGTTTTTAAGATAAAGATATTCATTTAATAGGAATTCGTAGGATTTCAAAGATTTTATTATCTATTTATATTAAAAAGTATTCGATTGATTTTTTATTAAAAAGTAAATTTTGATGGAAATTCACCCATTTCTCTTAACTGAATATTAAAAGTAAAGGGAGACGTGATGAGTTTTTCAAGTTGACAAAAGCACAGATCTTTTTAATTAAATGAAGCAAAAACATGATAAATATGCCCTGTTTAAAAGTATGAGCACATTTGTTTGATTATAACGAATGAAGAAAAGTTATGTTTTATTAAATTTTATACATTTTTATTTGTATATTAGATAGATAACCATTAAATATTTTACATGAAGGCATGAAATATTATGTAACTATAATTTTCTTTCATCTATACATATTCGTCTATGTATATCGAATATTTTATCTATAAGTCCACTTCTATCATACATCGTGCTTTTATCATTGTATTGTATTACGTTTACAATCCTTGAACATCCCGCATATTAATTTATTTATAGTACCAAGTGTAATATTTGTCCATTGCCTTCTTAGAATTTTCCATAAATTTTTGTGAATTTGCAACACATGTATTTTAAACTTGGCAATTTAGTCGATCCCAAAACTTTTTTGCAGGATTTAAATAATAATTTCATTATTACGATAAAAAGAACTCTTTCGTGACTGTAATATGTAATTCCCACAGACTTTATAGTGTGCTTTAATATTCGTAATTTCCTATCCAGAGCGAAATATGATCGAGAATGTAAATGATGTACCTTTGCACGAGAATGTACACATATCCCGAATCCACTTATGATGGATCAAAACTACATACATGTGAACAACACGTGTTGCAAGATAATAATTAACGCTGTTGAATTGATTACCCGATTCAAATATGTTGGAGTTATTTTACGCACGTATGCTAACTTGAAGGACGATGGTCATCGATACGATTATACGCAACCACGTCTATTTGGTGTGCAGCTGTATCGACGACATGGAAATTCTCACTTGTGTAATCGTCGTTGGAACCGCAGCGAGTAACCACGCCGTTATAATTATCGGATTCGATCGATGCACAGCTGGAGAAACAGCGTAGGATGGCATTGGAGATGCCAGGAGGATAATATAGAGTTGACCAAGGAAATTCGAGGTAATGAATCGGGGGATACCCGCAGAAATGGAATTTCAAATATTTCACTTCCAGCTGAAGTCGAGTATTCAACGATTTGTGTAGATGCGAAGGTAGGTCTTTCAGTGTGTGCCCTAGATGCAAATCTCTGATAAAATATTGCTTAATTGACAGTTAGTAAAAAATTAATCGACCACACAATCAATGCATCAGTAAATACAGATCATATAACATTTTCAGGACTCTTGATGATCATATCGTCCAAGCTCCTGTAGGAAACTTCAGTCCCCTTCTAACGATTTACTTATTTTCTATGTTATTTGTATAATGTACGGTAATGCTACTTTTCGCGAAATTGGTAATTTGGGCTGTATGCTATATCGATATAAAATCTTGTTTATTATAGGCATCGAAGATATTGCACCTATAAATTTTATGGATCCGTGGTCGCCGGGGATTGCATGCCTGCTCCTATGTATACAATTCCCTGTGAATACGTCGAATATACATAACTTAAATATTTGCCTTTCTTTATGACAAACTAGTCTGTATAAATTTTAGCGAGTCACGATATAAAATCAATTCCTTTATCCATTTTTTATTTAATTTGTATCAATTCAATTTCACAAAGTGGATCTTCCATACAATTTACTTATCCGCTGGCAACATTCATTATTTCACTCATCAAGCGGCTTTATTCGATTACGAATAAATAGAAAACCGAGCGAAAAGAAACAAAAGAATGAACTGGAAAACAATTTGTCGAATCATCCGTAAAGAACAGCGCGAACCTTATTAACCAGTTTAACACACGTGCCAGAATGAATTGCTTTTGTTTAACGCAACTGGTTGCAATCTCGAGTTGCAACGAACTCGATTGTAAAACGGAAATATTCCGGAGTCGATTCGAGCAAATACAATACGACGCTAATGACCGTTGTAAAGGATCCTGGCTTCCGTGTCATTTATGTCGATGATATTTATTCCTGTACCACCGGTACAAGACTCATGAATGGAAACTAAGCAACAGATTGCTTTTCCCGTAGTTCGGAGCAACGGTTTCAGAAAGTCTATCCGTGGCTGCCGCGTTTCATTCAGACGTGCCAATCGAGTTTACATCCGACACCTTCAGGTGATGTTCGTTAACGTGCAATCTGCTCTTTCACAACGAGCTCGTCCTCGCCACGCGAAGTATTTCACCCTCACAAACCCTTGGAGAACGTTAGAATACGTGTCATCATTAACACCGTGTCTTACCAAGACAAACTATCACCCCGAGGTATCTCTTCGTGGCAAAACTACCGATTGATGGAAAATGTATCGATTCCAGAAAAGCCCAAACTGGCTTGTACGTTTAACGCTCATATTGTCGATATACAAACTTGTTTTTATAATATTTCATCATCGATTTCGGCTTAATTTCGATAAATTGAAACCAGGCACTTGAAGCTTACGTACCGATTCACGAAAATATTCGCTAGATACGTTGCGTTCAATTGAGAGATAATTTACAATATGTGATCTCATATGTGCAACTATGACATGGAATTACGAATATTCAATTTAGTAACGAAAATCATATTTAAAAATTTGTATATAAAATTATATTTATATTCAAAAATATTAAATATTGTGATAAAGAGTTACGAAAGTTATCAAGCAGAGACATAATGATTTATTAAAGCAGAGTTTAGGTATTAGCAATTTAATGTACAGGCTAATAACGAAAGATTAGGATAATAGAGGAATCAGATAACATGGAGAAAGTTCTGAGATACACTCGAAACCCGGAGGCGCTCTCACGATTCAAGAATTTGCAATTATAATAGAAGCTTTTAAATGGAGACTGCGTCTTTTTAGAAATTAATTTTACCTTTCCTTGCATTGAAATTATCTTCGTTAGAGATAGTAAAAATTGAATAGTATCAGCTTTATCGTTATTTAGTTAGATTATTTCATTATAATGTTTCTGAGAAGATACTGATCATTTAACGCTTACGTAATTACACAATTCAGTAGTGTGTATTACTACTGAAATTGGAACGCGACTTTTTTCTTAATTCTTGTTAATACAATACATGACAGAAACAATGTTCGATATTGTTCTAATCGAGAGTTCGATTAATCGTAGCCAGGATAACATTTTACTAGATCGAAAAACGATTAATTATATATTTTAATGGATTTGGACACGAATCTGCGCACGATCTGCATATCTGCATAAGATTGTTATCAAATGATAGATGATCTCAATTTCATTAAAGAAGATATACACAATGAGGCACAAAACTCGTTGAACACTTCTAGCAACCTCTCATAAATTAATGAAATTTCAAAAAGCTGTATAATACGCATGAAAGCTTTCTACGATGTTTAAATACTTTAGTGAATTATTGTATAGATTTATTCAATTCAATTTTATCACATTTATTTAATTTGTTATATTAATAGATCATATATTGCTCACATTTTGACTTGAATTTCATATTATCATTATTCTATCATTATCCTAATCAAAAAATCATTGAAATGAAAATAAATTCTAGTAAATCACCGACAGTCCCTATTCTTCATTCCTACCCCATAATTCCCTACCAAATTGCTTCATGGTATACATATATAGCAGTAGTACAGACACCCCATTGTTATCATCATCCACCTTATTCCACAACCCGGCTTACATTAAATCCTCGAGAAACAAAAAAGGAAAACAAATGAAAGGAAGGGAGAGAAACCCTTGGAAAAGTAATTCCACTCGGCCATCGTATTGTTCTTTTATTTTTTCTCTCTCGATTTATGTATATACATGTACAATGATTCAGTATCGTCACAGCGTAGCATTCGTCTTACATGCTACCTAACACCTTTAAAAGGTCACATCTATGTTCGACGAACAAACGCGCGGTGAAAGTGAATTCTCGCGTAGGCGAACACATAGGCGGATATAAGGAAAAAGCACGAATATTTAACCTTCTACGCTGTTAAATCTGAAAACCACGTATAAAGTTCTTTAATACATCGCACGTGAACACGTCGATAAGATGGAACGAGAAGATCAATGAAGGACTTGATGGAAATGTATAAGGGCATTTTTCAATTTTGGAACCTTTAACCTTCCCAATATTCCCCTGAGACCGCCGTTTTTATTTGATAAACCAGAAATCTACGCGTTCCATATATAATACGATGTAGTAATTGAAGATTCTCGACTCGAAATACCTCGCGAGAAAAAAGTTTGACCGGTGGATCCCTCTGAAAGAAAATTCACGCGAATGATGTGATTTAGTTCACCACAGTGGAAGGATTCGAGGGATTTTGGCCACGTGCCCGTCGACAGCTTTCGCGTTTTAACGCGTTTGTTCGTCAAAGATGCACGCAACTCCCGTTCTCTATTTGCTGAATTCATTTCGATCAGAAAGGAAAGAGACCCTCGAACGAGACGCTCGAGTAAACACGCGCCAGAAATCGTGCCAGCCGCGGAGACTATTAAATCAATTATTCGTTTGATCGGTTTCTAAATTTGCTCGTCCGAGGCTCATTTCCTTTCACGGCGAACGGAATCGCGGTACGCCGCTTCTAATCTACGAATTAGGGCCCTCCTATCTCGTGGACTTTTTGATCGTTTCGAAGATCATGCTACGATATCCTCGATCGTTCATTCCTCGATCACAACGACTTCTATCTCTAGAATTGAAGCGGTTCGAACGAGATATCCAAAGTAACTGATACCGACGAGATACTCTAAGAACCAAAGATTTCAAATCTATCTCGACACGGAACGCCAGGTACATCAGAATTGGGAATGTGGCCTATTGGATTTGCGTGATTCGTGGAATTCTCTGCGTAGTATCTGACCACTGACCTATTTCGAGTTCAACTTCGTACTTTTTTAGATTCTACGTATCGATCATACATTCCTTTAAATGTAAGTGATTCTTCTATAGATTTCTAATAGGAACAGAATATTACGATAGACAATTAACCCTTTCACACTCGATGTCGCGTACAAACAACATTGCATTATAAAATTTTATCGTAGGATAAATGTGTTCATTTTTAATGAAAAACGGTCCCACTTTTAGTACACTATCTTTCTTAGAAAAAGATCAGAAATATATGTTTCTATTATCTATAATTGACAAACAGAAACATTTCTCTACGATCCAAAATCGGTCCTGAAAGAGTTAATTTATTGCAATGTATAGTTGTACAATAAAGTATCCCAAAAAAGTATCGCTAAGATATCTCTAATTAAACTACTATGTCTATTATCACTAATTCTAATAATAAATCGGATTGAAAGTCGACAATGATATGTCAAATTTTGAACATAGTTTCTACTCGATCCAACGCCACATTCAATTTCTTCGATGCACCTGAATGTATATTATCTAACGCGCGAACGTTCCTCGTCGAGTGAAACTAAAATACAAAAGGCGATCCTAGGAAGACGAACCCCATGATATCTAAAACCACGTTCGATGCATGCGTACCATTTCATCGATCACCATAGACATCCACGATGGCTTTACGGCGTGCAACTGACACTTTACATTCGTGCAGAGTGACGTGGCAAGCTTCATATTTTCACTTTCGCAATATAGCGAAGCTTGCTTTACATTTTACATCATCAGTTGTTTGTCAAATTCTAGCAATTCTCAACTCGATCATCCATGGCTTTGTGTCCTTTGACACGTCGACCATGTTATCAATGAACCGTGCAATCGTCAGAGCACAAAATATCGACTTTGCTCTTGCCGAATTTCAATGTTCCGGATGAAATGCTCGCGTCTGGAACCAACCGGCTCGCGTCCCTGTTTTATGCATGCAACCGGACTTGCAGTATCAAGAACATCGAACAAAGTCGACGAAAGACGAGAAAAAAGAATGTCTTTACAAATCGAACGATTGAAGGTGCTATAAATACGCCGCGGAGATAGAAATCCGTTGAAATAAATACTTTCATTTCGATGGAGTAATTCATTATAAATAGATGTTTATACAAATTCTTAAAACGATTTATGAAAGCGAGTAAAAAAAAAGAACAGAAAACAAATTTGTCTCATCCTCTAAATATTGTAACATATATTTTACTTCGAACTTTTTGTATGTTTTTAAATTTAAATCCGCAGTTTAAGGAGAAATCACGAATACAACTAAAGAAATGCAATTCAAGTAAAGATTTGTCTTATCTTTTAAATATTACAACCAGTATTTTGATTTGGATATTTTTATATACTTCAATTCATAAATGCACAAATTCACAGTCTAATGATAAATTAGAAATAAATTAGAGAAATGGGACTTAAATAGAGATTCTACTATGGATGTTTTCGGATGCTTAAATTCATAAATGCATAAATCTGCAGCCTAATCATAAATTGAGAACATTAAATTAAAGAAATAGGACTTAAATAGAGATTTGTTTCGTCCTTTAAATATTACAACGAGCATTTTACTTTGGATATTTTTGCACAATTAAATACATAAATGTGTAACTCCACAACCTAATGATAAATTAAAAATCCAAGAAAAAAGATAGAACTTCAACCAATATTTCTTTCATCATTTAAATGTTTAGGTAACAAATATCTCGCATATTTTTGATACTTTTGCATATTAATGCATTCTGTACATTTTTGCACGTTCAAATTTCCCATAAATGTACAGAAACATCTACAGTTTAATAATAATTTGAAACACGATTCTCATCGATTTCTATATCCTTTCCTTTTATACTGACGATGTTTGACTTGACAGCGAGATATTCAAATTCGCAATATCACACTGCACCGTTACGTTCTACGTTATGCACTGCTATTTTGCAAATCTATTCTCGTCCTCTGTGCGAATGTCCGCCGATATTCGCATTCGTGGTCGCAATCAGTAGATTTCAAGCAAACGCGATACGATGTCGTAAATAATTCTATTCCGAATCTAATAAAAACTAGTGTGCCGGCAGAAAGGAATCTTCATTCGCGTGAGTTGAAAATAAGATTGTCTCGCTAAGGGAAAAACGGTCGCGCGGAAACCATATCAATTCGACTTGGACGCGTTCAGTTTGAAATAGAAAATAGCGAAATACGTGAAATAGTCGGATCGAAAGAATTCTTACGGATCCACGCAGAATCTGAATATTTGAATTTTTTCGGGCGGAACCATTATGTTTAAACTTGATCACTGAGGAGCTGGAAGAATTTCAAGAAACAACTATCTTATTCGATGAATCTATTTAGTCTTTCTAATCCTGCTACTGTTGTCACATTTATATGTCCCATATTCATTCATATTCCAAGGAAGAAACGATTTTTAATCTGTTTAAAGACAAAGTTAGAAACAGAAAAAAGATAATTATTTCCTAATTTTGCCAAAACGATAGTGTAATGTTAAATATGTAGTCATTGGGCATTCGTGAAAGAATTTCATATATAATAATGTTTATTACATCTTTTAAGCTATGTACTCCAAGAAAATCTTTAGTATAAAATTGAAACAAGAAATCACGTACATCAATAACGATTCTTTTATAGCTTTTTCAAACTTAAGAGACGTTTTAACCAGAGAGAAACACGATTGGGTCAAAAATGACGTAAAGAATATAACAGGATTAAATCGTGTTTTGTTTAATAGAGATAGGTATCTTTCAAAGTATTAACAAAATATCGTCAGTTTTTAAATAAAGCTCATTTCCACAAAGGAGCAAGGAAAACTTATCTAAAAATCCAAGTCTCCTTTGTCCGCCGCGTTGCATTGTCGTCGACGGCAATTGCGTTTTGTTCGTTTTCCCGCCGGTAAATACGCAAAAGCCGGTTCGTTCCGTTCGAAAACTTTATCGTCCCCAAGTGTACACGCTGCGAATTAATCGAATCATTTAAAATATCGAGCAACTCCCAATCAAGACGAGAAGAAATCGACCAAATTTCTGCACGGTCAGAAAATATCTACGTATCTTACTGCATTAAGTAAAATTACAACTATTTCCACCTAACTTGTCGTAAGAAATACGCCGAGCATACTACACGCAACACGACCAACGTCGAAAGCGAGTGTACTTCTGTGTTACTTGCCCTGCACAATTTCATGCACGCGAAAACGAAGACCAGTCGCATATAATCTTTAATTAGAGTCTAACAAAGAATCATTTATGAGAGGCGTTCGATATACACGCTATTCAAATCGCTCGACATGTGTTTAACAACGTGGTTGCCTTGTACGTAAGTACACACAATTTACGTTACACGATACGTACACACGAGGCTCGATCCAGTGCAACACAAGCAAACTGTCCAATATCAAGTTCAACCTCGAACAGTTCACCAGCATTGTTTGAAGCTAAATTTTGAATCCATCCTTTCCCGTTTCCTTTCATCTCGTCGAGATGATAATAGTACGAATTAATAGAGATGATTTCAATATCGTCATTTAGAAGAGAATCGTTGGGTGTTACACCCTGTTAATCCTTGAATCCTAGATTCTTCGACAGCTCCGATAACCGTTTTAGAATAATTTCAATGTCGGTTTATTGATCGGTTTACGCTACTTGGTCTCATTAAATATTTCCTTTGGAGATCCTTCTCTTGGTGTGCGTTGATGAAAAGATTGGGAGAAACACGTTGAATTCGTTGCACCTCGTTATGTTCTTCGAAACGTTCCGACGGTTCTTCTCGGGTGATATAGAAAAGCGGAGAATATTTTCAACGAGTCTCTGATTATCAATACCAAACTTTGAATTATATTTTTCGAGGTAAAACTTTTTCGATTCAAACTAGAATAATATAGTATTCAACGAGTAAACGGTTAAGTGCGAAGAATGAATTGCAGATATGTGGCGAATACATTTGAATCTTGAAAAAGAAACGGAAAAAAGGATGAAGGGACTTCGCCTAAACTTTCTCCAGATCTGACGATCAAATATTGATTTTCCTCATCGTCCAACATCGTTCGCATCTCTCGTTATAACGAAAGCTTTTTGTTTCGTAGATTAATAAAATTTTCAAATTCTTCCTCAACAAGTAAGATGCTGAAACAAACTTCTAAAAACTTGATGATCCAATGTTACTCTCTAGCCCTCTCTCTCTCTCTTTCTCTCTTTCCGTCATCTTCCAAGTCTCGTTGGTCTTTGTACTATCAGCAATTACCGCAGAATTAAGCAAAGTGAATTCGGCTTTGTTTCATTTCCGAGGTACTTCGACCGACGTTCAACACCACGGTAAAGAACACGTGTTAGAAACAAGTCTGGTAATTTCGACAAAGATCTCCACACCATTTGCAGGCGAATTTCACCCAAACATTGACAACGTTACGGCATCTCTTTCATCAATATTCTTTCCAAATTTGTTCGTGGAAGAAACAAGTGAAGAATATTTGAAAGAGGAATTCGTGACATTATCGTTTTAATATAGTTCGATGAATTTGAATAGTACATGCACAACGGTCGTATAACGACGAAAAAATTCATCTACTCTTTACCCTACCGGTTGTTATCTCAGTTCGAAAAGGAAAGTCTTCAAGAAGCCGACTGCTCTGTGCTTTTGTCGACGAAAAAATATTGGAGAATTCCACTTCGATGCTGGAACTGGATCTTCGTCGATCGCGTCACACCGATTATTCCCAACAGCACGCTCGTTTAGCTAATTCTGATCAAGGAAGAACAAAGTATGCTATTTACTCGCGGATGAAGACAAACTCGTTGTAATGATTCCAACGATTTTCCTCGGAATCCACTCCAGGCTTGAGCTGTTCCGAATTGCTGCCAGCTGTACCGGAACCGCAGCTACCGGCCAACTTAAAACCTTGCTCTTGAAGCATGTCGAAAGCTTGCTCAATGGAGCTGTGCTTCAGGAAGAACCTGGAGGTGTAACGATCCGTGGTACCGTGATCCGGATCACGGCTCTCGTTTAAAGTTTCTCCAAATACATCCCTGCAAAGAGTCACGCGGCCGCATACAAGGATCCTCGACAACTTCCGAAACTTCACATCCGCCAGACCTTCGCGACCGAACGCGAAACTTCCGCGATAACCGACGGTTATGTATCCGGATGCTTTCTTCCCGGAAGAGGTCAGAGAACCGGAAGACCTACCGTTCTCCAGAATGGCACGTTCCAAGCCGGGCAGACCGTAAAAATTCGCTTCCTGTTTCAATCTTTCCTTCTCTCGAAACCCTTCTGGCAGGACTAATGCCTGATTGCGCAGGAAATCGAGGACATAACGGAACAGGACCCCATCGCGATCCAGGAAATACTTTCCCTTGGCATCTTTTTCTATCAGCGTTTTTCCCGAAAACAGAGTAGCCAGATAAGAATCGCTCTCTCGAGTGAGGGTGGTGAGAGCGGTGGTGTAAAATACACCACCCACGTTCAACTCCACCACGCTTGGCACGGCTTCCTGTTGCTGATCCGTTTGCTGTTGATCCCCCATGCTTCTGGACGCTTCTCTGATAGACTCGTCTCGCGTACAGTCGCACGGTGCGACTCGAGTCAGCAGCGAGCGTATGCGTGAGAGCAACGAAGTGCAACGGGTGGTGGGATGTATAACGAGATGGCAATGACCAATAGGAAAAAAGAGAAACGATGTATATGCACACGGAATCTCTGTGTTTATTCTCGATTGTGCAACGATACTGACTGCAACCCGTAAAACAAACACTTCTCGAGAGAGATCACACTGCACACAGCACCGTGAGAGATAGCGTGAACAGCAAGAACGGGGCGATATATCGGGTCAGTGACCGAGGACAGCTAAGGGTTGTGACGAGGTGGGCACACTCCAAGATAGATCTGACTCCGAAAGCGTGCTCCCCCGAAGCTGAGAACGAGAAAGACTGACGATGAGAGACTGCGCCTACGGTCGGTGGAGGAAAGTCAAGCTTAACTCGGCTCCGTCGCTGCGCTTCCTCTCCTAGGCACTTGGCGCGCGCGGCAGGACGCACCACTCGTATGTGTTGCGAAGCTTGATACGCTGGCGCAGAAGGTGCACCTACAACGCGCGCCGATCCTCGAACAGTGAAACGCGCGCACCACCCCCTTGTCATTCGATCACCGCACGCGGACCATCCACCGCGTGTTATCCTCCTAATGAAATCCTCTTTTTCCACTCGTGTCTCGATATCTGATTACGTTAAAGTTTGTCGACCTATCACGCTTTGAGATACCACTTCGTTGACTACGAATTTCACTCACCAATGTATCATACACCATTTTACTCATGGACAGTCCAGCAACGTGAAATAGGAAATAAATACCGTTATCCACTTACCTTTACATTCTTTACATGGTTCTTCTCTACATTCAACTGTACTCCAGTTTTCTCGGTTGGTTGGTAATTGATTATATCATTTACATCGTACGTTGCTTTTTGTCATCCCTGCACTTGTCGCTGCACCGTTCTCAGGCTCCGCCATTCTTATTAACTAACCGAACAAATACGCGGGAAAATGCCTGTTCAATATCATCATTTTGTGGATCTAAATTTGCTAAAATATAATCAATTGTAATTAATTTACTATGCGAACACGGGTTTTGTTATTATATTTACATATGTAAATATTCATGACACAATTCTCGCATTCAATTACTCAGGTGGTTCATGAATAGATGCATAGTACATACTTACATAGAGCACGATAGGCTAAGACGGCTAAGCTGTATAAATTTCAACTCTCGATATAGCTGAAATGAGTTATCAGTAAACATTTGAAAATCTTGAAAACATTCTGCCGGCGTACTTTTTATTCCTTCCACATAGCTGCACTTTTACATACGATAAAATCAGTGTATTCACACAGATAAATTTAAAAAAATGCGACGCTAAATATTTGTGATGAACACTTATTTTATCGTTGAACCATTAGCGTTCTCCCTACCACTTATCCCTACTTTCTGGTCAGCTGGTTTCACGAATGGCCGAAGTAGCGCGCTGATCAGTCAAACTCGATGCGTGATTTGGATGGCCTGCGATGGCCGCTGTTAGCGACGTGAAATCGTTACAATCGCCTTTCATTGCGGATTATAAATCAGTACGTTACGAAGGCTATTTATCCTATATTACGTTGAATAAGGTTCCACGAAAGAAACTATTGTCGCGTAATAATTCACTCGTGTTGCTGCATAGGTCAACGTATGTGAACAACTCGCTCTTTCATCGTCCGTCGGAAACTGGGACGACAATTCCGCGGGATAAATAACTTTTGGATCGAAAGTTTGAGTTTAATCGTCGTGCCATATAACGTTCCAAAGAAAAAATGTCAGAGGGTAGAAAAAGGAACGTGAGAGAAGATTCCAGGGGTAATATTCTGAAGGACCATTCATGGAGTAACGGACCTGATAGCGAAGATGATCAAGCTGGCGAAAATAAATTACTCAATGAAAACACGGTCAGTCCAAGGTTCGTAAATTTATCTCACTATTATCTCACTGTTATATACGTCCTTGATGGTAATGATTATTCTGTTTCGTCCATCACTTCTCGTACGACACATCCTTCTTTGTTGTTTTTTGTTTTTTTTTGTTCTTTGTTAACTGGTATATACAGTATACTATTTGTTAGCTATTATGCCCGATATCGTATCTTACAAATGCGTTATTGCACGACGTGTCATCATAGAAATATCTTTTGGAAAATTGTGTTCAATTTATTAAATTTGTAAATATATAATATAAATATATAATAAAGTAAATATGTAATAAGGACGAGATAAAAAGTATTCATTAAAAATGCTTCAGATAAAACAAGTTGTAAGTAGTTATAAAAACTAATATTTGCTTTTAAATAATCTATTAATTATGTGAATAATTAAATCCTTGGAATGATAAGTCAACAAATGTATTCTTTTATATTTTTTGTGCATAAATAAAAATTATTGCTATCATCAATAACATAGTCTAAAGACATCAGTTGCATTAAAACTATGGAATATAGAAGTGCCATTAAAATTACATTATAAATTATAAAATAGCTTACCTGTAATATTTGTTGGAAACATTTTTTGTTTATAGTCATCATCATTCACCTACAACGGATCCATTTACCTGTAAGACGACAATGTTTACTGAGGAAAAGATGCGTCGAAAATTGAAATTCTTCTTTATGAATCCTATTGAAAAATGGCAAGCAAAGCGTCGTTTCCCATATAAATTTATTGTGCAAGTTATTAAAATTCTGCTGGTCACAATACAATTATGTCTATTTGCACATAACAACTACATACATGTAAATTATACTTGGGATAATCGAGTAGCTTTCTCGCACCTATTTCTCAGAGGATGGGATACTTCCTTAGAGGTAACATATACTCAAAATTTAACTAGCAAGTTGTTTCAGATATAGTATATACAACTAGCTACTGTCAATATATATTAAAAATATAAAAATTAATTATATTATTTCATTATTTTTATTTTCAGGTACCAGTTTATCCACCAGTGACAGGTCCTTTAGCAATTTATAAACGAGATGATTTCTATAGTACAATTGATTATGCTTTAGATGGCTACTATAATCTTAGTAATGCAATTGGATCTTATTCATATACCGAAGAAGATAATTCGTTTAGTCCAGTTACTCTATGCTTATATCAATACAAAGAAGGTATTATATTTGGTTTTAATGAAAGTTATGTTTTTGATAAAGAAGTTATAGAAACTTGCATAAATATAACCCATCAGGTACATAATGAATTTAATATGTCAAAGCTCTTACTTGCTAAACAAAACATTAATGTTAATTTTTCAGCCCTTGTCAGGGCTTATTTAAAGTTTGCTTTAAAAACAGTTAATTTGAAGGCTGCCGGTCCTATGACACCACCTGATTGTTATCAATTTAATATTAAAATCGATTTTGATAATCGTGATTTCGATGGACAAATGCTGCTTTCATTAGATGCTGAACCAAAACGATTACAATGTAAAGGTGATACGCGTTATACAACGGATAATCGTATTGAATCAGCGCTAAGGACATTATTAAATTTACTTGTAATTTTAATTTGTACTGTATCTCTTGTGTTATGCTCAAGAGCTATATACAGAGCACAATTGTTAAAATTTGAAACTATGAATTTCTTCAAAATAGCATATAACAAATCGTTGAGCCTTGATGGAAGATTAGAATTTTTAAATTTGTGGTATGTCATGATTATCGTGAATGATCTTTTAATTATTATGGGTTCAGCTATAAAAGAGCAAATCGAACGAAAACAGTTTGGCAGTGATCATTGGAATGTATGCAGCATATTTCTTGGTACAGGAAATTTACTTGTTTGGTTCGGTGTATTAAGATACCTCGGTTTCTTTAAAACATATAACGTTGTTATTTTAACATTGAAAAAAGCTGCTCCTAAGGTAGCACGATTTTTAATATGTGCGATCCTTATTTATGCTGGTTTCACTTTTTGTGGCTGGTTAATTTTAGGCCCGTACCATTTGAAATTCAGATCACTTGCTACAACTTCCGAATGTCTTTTCGCTCTCATTAACGGAGATGATATGTTTGCCACATTTTCTGCCACTTCATTTACCAAATCTCCAATTTTATGGTGGTATTCTAGAATGTATCTATATACGTTTATTTCGTTGTATATATATGTGGTTTTAAGTTTATTTATTTCTGTGATAATGGATGCTTATGACACGATCAAAATTTATTATCGCGATGGCTTTCCGAAAAATGATTTACAAACTTTTATTGCGGCGTGTACAGATGAAGCATCTAGTGGCCTTTATAGAGATGATTCTGAAAGTAGTGATTTATCGGAGCTTTTAGATCGCTTTTGTTGTTGTCGGAAAAGACCCTTTTACGGGTCATTCTCAGGATCAAGTACGGAATTCTCAACGAAATCGGAACAAACGTGTGGAGGAGCAATCTGTATATAGTGCATTAAAGCATAATAATGTCTTAGATAAATATTATGGCTCCATGGCAGATACTCGGTACTATAATGACAATTTCATCATATAAAGTAATTTTTGTAAAATTACCGTGTCGTATTTTTGATTTCTGTTTTTTTTTTTTGGACGCCGCAATAAAGTGCTACTAGTTTTATACTTTAGAAAGATATAAATGCTAATATTGATAATTAATGATAGATATTAATAATGAGAAATGAATAATTCATATTTTCCCATTTTTATTTATTTAAGATATTTTACTAAATGCATCTCAGTATTTAAAAATGAGATGTTAATAGTAACAACAATGATCTTTATCATTTATGTATACAAAGTATTAATGGACCATAAATAATTGTAAAATATTGTTTTTATTGAGAGCTTCTGTAGTACATATAAATATAATCCACCTCTTATTAAGGAGCATTTAAATATACAAACAAAACTGCAATATGCTGAAGTCAGTTAAGTAAGTAATGTACAATTTTATATATACGTGAATTTATAATTATTGTTTTCTAAAACTAACAGTTGAATGAAATTAATTCAAAATATAAGTATTTATAAATAAGAACATGTTATCTCTGTTAATAATGCGATAGATTCTAGAATTGTGATAAAAACAGAATAACTAGCATATTGTTAAGTATTAATATGATGAGCCATTAAATTTGTAATTTACACATGTACATTACATGTACTTACATAATTTTAAGTGTTGTATCATGTTATACAACATGCATTGTACATGATATCTTGGTATCTTTATATGATGTACATTGTAAATTTTACAAAATGAAATGTTTTTCTTAAGATGAATGCATAATAAATGTATAATGAATATATAATGATATATTCAATATATAAATATATTTATAATATACTACAAAATACAATAAAATTATAATTTTTTGAACACTCTATATCTTTCTTTATTTTCTCCTATGTTATGTTAACTACGATTGAATAATATGAAATTATTCACATTTTTAATGAGTCATACAAATGCAATGTATACTTTCAAATATTGTGCACACAGTAAAATATCGAAACTATATAACCTAGAATTGATGCATAACATTTATCTGAATCATTCACCTTATCAGAAACATTATTAGTGACATGAAATACATATCAATTCATTAGTGTCAAGAAATTCAAAAGTTGATAAATTTGAATTTATAAATTAATACGTTAACATATTTTTTCAATATATGTTTTATTACAAAAAGAATGCTGTTGCTTTTAGCTTTCACGATAGTTTATCCTCTAATACATGAAATATGATTTTAGTCATCCACAAATACGTAAATGTATAGTTTTACTGGAACTTTCACCATAAATAGCTCATTTATTGCAGTTTCAAAGTGTCATTGATTTTTTTGTCTCAATTCATCCTATATTGAACTCTGGTAAATGGAGTGCACTGACCCAAGAAACGAACAGAGTTGGTCACTGACCGTACCTAAACCGATTCACTGTTTACATCCAGTTTTAAATTTCGAACTGTCAAGGTGAAGCGTGGTGATCTGTTATTGTCAAGCTTGAGTGCATAAGAAAGCATCAATCGCATGAAAATTAAAGAAATTCCACGAAATAAGTGCCTTGAGGAAATCAAACGTGTTTGTATAAAAGTAATTAAGATCATTTTCCACAAAAATGTCAAGAATAAGCCATACCGGAGCAGGATCGAACAAAGTCGAGCTTGAATTCCTGTTCTCAAACAAAGAAGGATCTGCTAGTGAACATAGTATCTCAAGCATGGTATCTAGTATTTCTGCATCACAAGATGAAAATTTTCGCGTGTCAAAGCATGCAGAAAATAGTTTTAAAGTTATGGAAAAATATTTACATGAACAACAATTGACAGATGTCATATTAATTGCAGGTAAGATTCCTTTGTCTTCAAATGTTTGTCTCTCAGCAATGAGTCATTTGATTCTGAATTGATACAAAGGATTTGTAATTATTTATTTGTGATTATAACATAATATATATATATATATATATTATATTATTATATATTATTATACAGTATTATTCTTAATTCAGGAAAAAAACGTTTCCCTGCACATCGTTTAGTACTTAGTGCAAGTTCAGAATATTTTGCTGCCATGTTTACTAGTTCTCTGAGAGAATCTACACAAAATGAAGTTGAGCTAACGGGTGTTGATGGGGATGCATTATGGACCTTAGTTTGTTATTGTTACACAGGTATAATAATTTGTATAAAAGGTTTTAAATAAATGTGAATAACTGTGAATATCGGAAAATTTAATTTTATGTTTTTGAACACAGGTTGCATAGAATTAAGAGAAGATAGTATAGAAACTCTTTTAGCAACAGCGTGTTTGCTACAATTGAATCCAGTTGTTAAGGCTTGTTGTCAATTTCTCAGGAAACAACTTCATCCAAGTAATTGCTTAGGGATAAGGATGTTTGCCGATACACAGGGTTGTTTAGATTTATTAGATCATGCCAACGCATATACAACTAAACATTTTATGGAAGTTACAAAAAATCAAGAATTTTTATTATTATCTGCCATTGAAGTTGCCAAACTTTTAGAATCTGAAGATCTGAATGTTCCTTCAGAAGAAATTATTTTTCATGTAAGATTTTATAACATCTATATATAGAACTAAACTATATATAGAAAGAATATTAAGAAATTTAATTTAATTTTTAATGATTATTTTTAATATTAATACTTTAGGCTCTTATGACATGGTTAGAATATGATTCAGAAAGTAGACGAAAGGATGCAAGCAAGTTATTAAGCCTCGTGAAGTTGCCCCTATTGTCTCCTGCAGTAAGTTAAACATTTTTCCATATTTAAATAAATATTGCAATATTAGTGTAAATTTAATATGTATTCATACAGTTTATAGCAGACAATATTGAAAGCAATGAAATGTTCAAAGATCAAAGATTGGCACAGGAATTAGTTATGGAAGCATTAAAATATCATCTTTTACCTGAACGTAGACCATTACTTCAGTCAGGACGTACAAAACCCAGGAAAGCCACAGTGGGTCATATGTTAGCTGTTGGAGGAATGGATGCTAATAAGGGTAAATGAATTAGCAAAATTACAAAACGGATATTTAATTAATTTACTATTATTTCTGTTAGGTGCTACTTCTATAGATGCATTTTCTTTACGTGATAATGCTTGGAAATCGATTGCTACAATGAGTGGTAGAAGACTTCAATTTGGTGCTGTTGTCGTTGATAAAAAATTAATAGTTGCTGGTGGAAGGGATGGATTGAAAACATTAAATACGGTGGAATGTTTTGATTTTTCAACATTTACTTGGAGTACACTATCACCTATGAATATGCATAGGCATGGATTGGGGGTAGCTGTGTTAGGTGGACCTTTATATGCAGTTGGTGGTCATGATGGTTGGAGTTTCCTTGATACTGTAGAAAGATGGGATCCAGCTACACGTCAATGGAGTTCAGTTTCTGCTATGTCTATACAAAGATCTACAGTTGGTGTTGCTGTATTAAATGATAAGTGAGTTTCTAAATAATCTGGTATGTAAATGATCATATCGTTATATTATATACCCTACATGTATATGTTCAGATTATATGCTGTAGGTGGAAGGGATATCAGTTCATGTTTAAATACTGTGGAATGTTATGATCCCCATACAAATAAATGGACACCATGTGCACCAATGTCAAAACGACGAGGTGGTGTGGGCGTTGGTGTTGTAAACGGATGTCTTTATGCGTTAGGTGGTCATGATGCACCTTCTAGTAATCCTAATGCTAGCAGATTTGATTGTGTTGAAAGGTATATATATGTATAAGGGATATAAAGAATTTATTATACTATAAAAAATAATGTACTTATAAGTATTAGTGATTAATACATAAATGTTATGATTATTAGATATGATCCTAAAACAGATACATGGACTATGGTAGCACCAATGAGTGTGCCCAGAGATGCAGTTGGTGTTTGTGTGCTTGGTGATAGACTTATGGCTGTAGGGGGTTATGATGGTCAACAATATCTTACGCTTGTTGAAGCATATGATCCACATCTTAATGAATGGGAACCAGTGAGTATATGCCGAATATTATTCATTCGTTAAATGTTTAGGCATATTTTACAGATATTTATATTACTAAAATATTTTAAGGTTGCTCCCTTAAATGCTGGTCGTGCAGGAGTTCCGTGTGTTGTTATAAAAAATTTAACTAGTTTCGGATTTGATTAATAGTAAAATACTGCATGTGCACAACTACGAAATATTGAAAGCACATTGAAGTATTTTAATTGAAAATTTTAAATCGAAGGATGAATTTGTAAATGTTACTATATTATAAAAGTAGCATTATTTTGTCTATAAATGCATGTTCAACAGCATGGTATTTCAAAACAGATAATGTAACGTTTGTACTGTATTTGATACGTTTCGTGTACTATCGTCAATTTTTATATATTTATACCTACGTCTTTTGTATAAATATATTCAAATTTATTTTTAACAAATATATCTTTTATGTCGAACAAATTTATTTTTCTTGTCGAGAAAATGTTTTTATTTACACATGTATTCATATATATTTTGTGAACATATCTTTTTTAAATAAATAAAATGCTCATTTTAACTAATTCATTGAATTTTTTGCCATCATATTACTTGACAAAGGGTCCATTGTATCATTTCATAGAATCCTAACAAGCAGGAAATGTTCTGGAACATATACAAAATATAATAAACCCATATGAAATATTATATATTTTAATATTATAATATATTATAATATTATATTATTATAATATTATGCATATTATAATATTACGTTCTGCTAATTGTTTATAAATTAAATTTACCGTGGGAAATCTGATACTGATTCAGCAAATTTATGTCTAACCATAAAAGTAGCAATTGCTTCTGCTACTTTATCTGGAACATCTTCATGTACTGCGTGTCCACAAGCTGGTAATACTTGCATTTGAAATTTACCTTATGTATCAAGAAAATTTAGTTTTAATACATTTCATAAATATTCGATACAAATTTGAACTTTAATAAATTATACCTTGCATTTGACCAACAGTAAGTTCTCTGTCTAATCTATCAACGCCAGCTAGCAATAGTACCTTTGGAACTGGTACATTTAAGAATGCTGTTGATAAACCCTTAAACCATCCAAACCAATGTTGTTCAGTTCGGGATAGATCTATCCTCCAAACATATTTTTTAGTAGCAGTAGTGCTAGTTGGAGCAGGTGGTGGTAGCATATTTACTGGTTCTTCTTCTTGAATAATATCCTCTCGCGAAATCGTAGGCTCTGAATTACACTCGCATGACGATTGTGATAATGAATCGATATCATGGGTGGCTAACTTATTAGTTTCAGTGCTATAGCAATACAAATTGTAACATGAGAAACCAGTAAAAACACAACTGTGATACCTGAATATATTATGCATACAGGTACTAACTTTGTTATTTGTCCAGGAACTGAAACCTTAGCTGATTGTATGTTACGGATTTGGCCACTTCGTACACTAAAATGTGGATAATTAGACATTCTTCTATAATCTCGTTTTTGATTATACAACACAAATATGTAATATACATTAAAGAAGTAAATAACATTTTAGTTTGTACAGGATCAGCCAAAAATGTGCCTTCCTTCTGAAAAATTTGCTTAGAATAGCAAGTTTTGATAACTAATAAGAACTACATGAAAGACACACAAAGATTTAGTTATTTTATGTTTATAAAGTTTAAAAATACTAACCACCATTCTATAGCTTGAGAAATAGAACCAAAACTGGATGGTCGAGATCTTAAAAAGCTTTGCATAGATGCTAATGCATCCATAGCTGTTCCCTCAACAACATCGATAACCCCTAATCCACACAAATTTGATATTAATGATGCAGCTCTAACAGCTACTGCACCACCCATACTATGGCCCACTAGGATTACGGGATCATTTTCTGTTGTTGCTTTCACAATTGCTGCAACATCCCTAGTAGATAAACCAATCAAAATGTAGATATATATATATATAATTTATATTTGTAATTAACTAAAAATTTTACTCACTCTGCTAAGGTATCAGAAGATAAATCTTCTTCATTTGATGTTTGAGTATCTCCATGACCTCTGAGGTCAACTGCCATAACTTTGCATACTACCATAGTCATAAGTGATTTCTGAAACATATACAATATCCAAATTATTCTGTATTTTATACATTTAATAATTAATACCTACAGTGAATTCTGCCCATGTTAATGCACTGTAACCACCTCCATGTAACAATACTAACGTCGGACCCTCTGTACCCTTAGTATATATATGAAATGTGTCATTTCCTATTTTTACATCCTGAGAATGATCGAAATATGGGATCCATTGAACTGGGTCGTAATCTCTCTTACGTTGAAACCCTTTTGATTTGCTAACCCTGTTGATAATGAAAATTAAAATACACAAACTACAGTAACAATGAAATTTAAGATCTTCTATTAAATCCATGTTAGAAACTATTTTAAAGTACTATTACGAGGAAATTAATTTTGATAAGATTTTATTTAACATCTCAAATTTACGTTAGTCAACAATCTAACCTAGAGCCAATTCCAAAATTGACACTTGATGGTGGTAATTTCGATTTCAGAATCGACTTTTGGAGGGAAGACATATTAATATTCAATATATCCTAGTCCAGTATAATTCCTTTGTTTCTGTAGTAATACTGTTTGCAATCACAATTATGTTCAGTAGTTTTGTAAATACATCACAAACTGTATTATCGTTGTATTTTTCACGATTAACGGAATGCCAAAACTCCTCTGACAGCTTTAGGTTGTTACTACCTGAAATCAGTATTTCTACATAGAGAGAGCGCCTCGATGAATTTATTGCTATCATACCGTCTCTTTCTTTCTTACCGATATTCTTGGGCAAAGTTATCTTGTGTCGATATACGTATGTGTATGTACGGACGAGGCAATATCATTGACTAAGAATAGAATAGACGTGACACGCAATGATTTTTTGTGTACTACGTTTTGGGGGTCACCTAACCCCTTTACCATTTATGTGTCATACGACGTTATCGATTCAGTATAGTACTGGTTTCAATTAAAACTGCAGTCTTGTATGAAATTATAAATAAAATATAGAACAGGATATCCTATAACCGCAACGAAGTATAGAACTCTATCCTCCTACAATATTTCAGAAAGCATTACACGCTATCAAAATAACAAATAACTTTACAATAGTAGTTAAATGATTCGTTTAATTAATTTCAAGTGAAATCGTAATTTAATATATTTGAAGCATAAAAATGAATTTTCTAATCTCTCCTATCTTCATCTTCGTATTCTCCGATTAATTATTAATTATATATTATCAAATAGTTTGACTTACAATCAGAAACTTGCAAGACAATTTATTGATAACTCAGGCGGACAAATTACGCTCAATGGAACAAGCAAAAGACCAACGAAAAGAGCAAAAGTTCACAAAAATCTTACTTCTATGGATAAATTCATAATATATCAATCAAATATTCTGTCTTCACAAATACATATACCAAAACTAAGGTTTAAAACAAACGACGCGACTTAAAAATAAAACTAAACAATAATGTTTAAAACTAACGATGTAAACTAAAACTAAGACTTGAAAGTAAGGCTTAAAACTAGGGTCTAAAACTAACAATAAGACCATCATCACCATCCTTCGCCGTCCTTAGCCATCCAGTAATAAGGATTGAAATTAATTTAATCTAGATCTTAGAACTAAAACCTACTTAAATTAAAGTATACTAGATCGCAGCTCTATTGGCAGCCTTTCGTATCAAAGGGCGAAATTTAAAAAATGAAATTATAAATACTCTATTAAATCAATTGTTCTATTTAATAATATAATATTTAAAAGAATTGGATAAAGGAGCTTTTAGCTTTTTACCCTAAGTTAGACAATGTATTTTTGTAGAATAAGTGCGCACAATGGACTTAGTCTAGATACATATGTTTATTTTAAAATTAATTAAAATTAAAACACACACTGTCACGTCCCGCGCCCCGCGCGATCCGTAGCGCGAAAGTAAAATTGGTAATTTCTTTCAAATCAAGGTAATTTAAAACGTTTATTTGAAACCGTGTTTACAGTACTTGAAGCGAAAGGCAGTTAAAGCCGCTATAAGCTATATCTTGCGAAAACTTATCTAACTATGTTTTTATATTTATCTAATTATGTTTTTATAACGATATTAAGACAATTTAAGTTGTAAACAAAGTCGGCAGTTGAACAAACGTTGGGGATCTTCCCAAACATTTTCAAAAGAAAGACCTTTTTTCATCTTCGATAGATATAAATAAATGTAGCGACTTAGAGAAGTCAGTATATTAATTACCGTTCGTCAACCAAATAATTACCATTGTCTATCGAAGAGTTAGTTATCATCTTGTCTATCGAAGAATTTTATATCCGTCAGTCTGTCAGTCAATTGCCAATATCGAAATCGAGTAAGATTTGAATAAATCATTACATATTGTTAATTTACTTTCGAACAACTTTAATCCTCTCCCATGCCAGTATTCTCGCACATAGCAGGTTAGCCGAAAGTGGAGCTTATTGCCAGTTGCATTAAATGTCAGTTAACGCTACCGAACGTGGCAACGCGGTTTATAATTTTCTAATTGGTATATCTAACTAAACGCCCGCATACCACGGCATCTCACGATGAATTATTAGTCCAATCTAGATCATCAAAAGACTCCGAAAAGAATTTTGGATAATCTAGACTAGATTATAGGTTGCGTAGTTTGGTATCGTTTTTCAAAGATGAATCGATTGGCATAAAAATAATGTAAAAATTAATCTTTGGAGAACAGTATCAATTACCGGGTCTCATCACGAGGAGGTGACTAAGTATGATATCTGCCAATAATTTGTACAAAATTACACATAAATCTCAACATTCAAGCCGTTAACAAGAATATTGAGTTCTGACTCTATTCCATGAGTCTACGTAAAAAGATAGATATTTCTTAGCCCAAAATGCGCAACATTCATCTCTCAGGCAGCGCTTACATAAATCTTTATAAATTAGAAGGAAAGCACCACATAACATTCATCTTCCACACAATGATTACACCGATCATTACAAACATCGTACAATAATTCGTAACCCTGACAGCATTCAGTATCAAAAATATATGTGTCTAATTTGGAACTAATATCGAAAATTATTACTTATTGAAGAGTATACGGGTGTGATAGAACTCATGAGAGTTAAGCTAGTATGTTAATTCAAATAATCATATAACTCATCGCCGAAGGAACTAAACCATGTGACATATTAATTATAGCACGCATAAATGTATAACGAGACCCCGTTGCCTTCGGTTTGATTACATTTCCTACCTCAAATCCATGAACACGGTTTCATTTTTTGACTCTTTTGCCACAAACACTCAATAGTTACACTTTGCATTGGCGTTGACTTTATATGAAGTAGTTAAATGAAAAATTAAATATTGCACTGAAATAAAATTAAGTAGAAATAAAATAACATTTCAAAGATTTCGAAGATTTAATTAATATTAGAGTTAAAAATAAATTAAAGGTAAAATAAATTATTAATTTAATTGTTACGAATAAATAGTATTGTTTCAGATTAATAGTACAATTATTTTCAATTAACAGTATAATTGCTATAAATTAAGAGCATAATTATTTTTAATTGATGGTAAGATATAAATATAAAAAGATAAATGAAGATAGATATATAAAGATATCAAGGATATAATTTATAAATTTTTTAACAAAAATAATAGATTTAATGTTCAGATAAATAAATTTAATGCCAAGAGGTTTATTTAAGAGGTTTATTATTTATCAAGCACTAACTAAAGTTTTGCTTGAATGAACGGAGCGCATTTAAACCTATGGTTCAAACAGATTTTCAATCGTCGCGTCGCGATATTTATAACAACACTATAAATTGTAGAGGCGTGAAAGATACTCTGATTCTTTTCGAGATTGGTATTCCAGAACGTAAGACAGAGCTCCATTTTTAATGTTACGTTTATTTTTTCCTTGGTCAATGAAGTAATTTTCTATCAGCTGGTAATTTATCATATAATTCTCCATTTTATTTATATATTAACACCGACGAGGTACGGAATAGATGTAACATTCATCGCTTTTTCGTAATTCACATTTTGGCGATCACCTGACTCCGCCTACCATTTTCGTTTCGCATGCGACGTTATCGATTCAGTATAATAGTGGTTCGAATTGAAACTAAATTTCTCTATGAAATTAGAAATAAAGTATAGAACAGAATATCTTGCAAATGAGGTATAGAATGTATTTCTTCAACTGTATTATGATATAATTAATTAGTATGATGATCTCGCGCAGAACCTATTACATACTACATACTTAATGTTCTCCAATTGTAATGCATCCTGACTGCATAAACAACTGTTCATTTTTTAAACTATTAATTTAATATATGATTCTCTTCCGTTCCTATTCGCTGGAGTTTAAATTTCTTAAGCCATGGTTTTTAATGCAAAAGACTTTTTTTGTTATCTGAATATTAAAAATCAATTTTTACTTTGTGAATAATCCTTGTGATAATTAAGATACAAACATCGAAAATAATTTGACAAACATTTTCTCAACAATAAATACGTTCGTTCTATACTGATCAGTATAACGAAACAATAAATAATCTTCCTCGTTTGAGTAAACTAAAACTTTCAACAATGTATACATTCTTATTCAAATCAATTGAACAGAAATATTTCACAAACCGAATATTTATATCACTAAAATACACATTTACGCAAATCAATCTATACAAGTTACTTCTATTAATATTTGACTCGAAGCACTATAGCAAAGAACAAAACTCTATCTCTCGTTTAATGGAAGGATTCATATTCAAATGATCCGAAAATTCCTCATGACAATACGCATGCACGTGTTTGATGGAGATGAAACGCACGAAGCTTAGATTCTACGGCGCAAACGTGGCGTTCCCTCCCTCAACCACAGTGTGGTTGCCGCAACATGAACACGAGGCAACGACTGCTGACCCGTCATATTGATCGACCTGGATCCGCACTTCGCTTCTATCCGATTGCGCGACTTGGGTGGCGCTTCGCAGACCGTGCCACGATGCTTCCCGGCGCTCAAACGCGCTAGCGTAGTCGCAATCATTGCACCTGCTTACATCGCATCGTCCATCCCGTATGTGGAATCGTCCACCGCCATGCTGGTGATGCAGTGATCGTACAAATTACCGAGAAACACCGATTAATCGACGATAGTGACGGTGACCAAGCAACTCTTGGAAACTGGTGATCTTCGGTTCCTAATCTTCTGTTCTTCGACGAGTTTCCGGTTTCGTTGTACGGTTGAGTATTCCAGATCTTCTTATGAGTTGTGTACGTATTGACGAGGGTATAAAACGTACAGTTTTAAGATTACTATCGAGAAATGTTCCTTCATGTTTGGCTTATTTGTGATTGCCTGTAAGGACAATTGATTCTCGTCGAAATACATAAAAATTCTTTATGTGAACGATTGAAATTTTTGTAGTATTCGTAACGTATTATGTTAAGTTTGTGTAGAACCAGGAATACTGAAATTATGCGCACGTTGTTTTGTTTGTCGATAGCTAGTGTTCTATTTCTTTATGCGATTTTAAAGTAACATCAATTTGCGCGGCTTTAAGCTGTGCCTTTGCCCTCCACTCCGTTGCTCCCTCCCCCCTCTCCTCGACGTAATTGATTCGTTACTTTTTACTTGGATTTTTTGTTATTTAAAAGACGCTACTGAGATAATTGTTACATCTCATAACGTTGAATTTAACGAAAACACGTCGCACTAATCGTAACTTCGTGTATTACGCACTTTCTTAGTCATATTTCTTTTTTGTTAAAATAAATGCGTTTTCTTTCGTCCGTCAGTCGCCCAACGCTTGACCGCGAGGGTAAATGTTTGATCATTGCACGCGTTGTCTATTTAAATTGACATTAATGAAAAAGATTCACGACGTTGCACTTCACGTTTCATGTACTGTTTAAATAACTGGATCAGCATAGTGGGTTGTTATCATATATTTATGTAAGGAAAATGTCACTTCGTTTTATATTATGAATAACAATTCAACCTTAATGCGGTGGTACTTTTACGCAGCAGATGTTGAAGCCTCTGAAAGCGATTGAAACCTGTGAAAATCCAAGTTTATGGTTGCGGTATTAAAACTACCAGGAAATATTACGATGTTTACTTTCTCACTTCTTGATCTAGACAACTTATCGCATTGTCTTGCTAATTGTTAGCTTTTTATTTCGAGAAACTATGAAAATCTTCTTTCGATTTTTGTAAATTGATCTCAATTTACATCAAAGAAAATACATCGTGACTAATTTTTACTAATTTCTAATTACTAATACCTTAAATATCGTATTATAAATATATCCTTAATATTAATTATTCAGCAAAACATCAAAATCAGTTTTTAGAATTCGCTTTAAAAGATTGATAAATCTCGTGAAATTTAGAGCAATAAATGCTTAAAATTTAATCGTTGTCGATACAGTTGGGTCCAAGAGAAAGTTTATTGCTTTATTGTTTATTCATTCGATTGATTATTTACTTGATTTTTTAATACCAACATGCCAAGGTTGTTAACATTGCACGTAATGAATTTATAAAAAGATTCGAAGATTCGATTCGTTCCATCATTGTTTTTCTTTGCGCAAAATATTTGGTGCGCACTATACTATGTGCATTGTATATTTTTTCATGAACATTTTCCATTATGCATTTCATACATCAAACGGCCATTTCATTTGTTTTCATGCAAACATTATATGTGTGTGATATCAAGCCGTTTAATCGATCGCCGTATACATATATCGTTTGTTGATCAATTGCTTTGTCGCACACAGAGATTTGAAGCATTATATGAAATTCTATACCACTAGTGCGTTTAAGTTATGCAAATTTATATAGACGCAAAGCTTATTGATGTACGAACACAAGCTACTTATCTTATTTCGCGTTTTAAATTACGTAAAAGCACAAGTATTTTTTCAAATAATCAATAACAATTTTTTTACGCAGATCTTTTCTATCAGATTATGAAATAAAATAGTAGTAGTAATAAATAATAAATGGAATAAAAAAGGTATACAGTGTAATAATATTATTCTTTATTTAATTTCTTCAGAAACGAATCTCTTCAGGCATTTATTAAGGAAAAAAATAATAAACTTTTATTTTTCTGAAAAAAATGATGTTGTACATTACTCCTTGTTAAATTAAGAAAATCGAAAATGACAAGAACCTTAACGGATCCTTTTTTAAGAACTTTGTCCTTTTTACTAATAAAAACAAAATAGTATACAGGAATACAAAATAGTATGCAATAGTATACATGAGTCATGTAACATGCTCACATCAAATAACTCGTAGGTTATTTGTTGTATGAAAAATGTTCACTGGATTTGTTTAGGTGAAGGCATTTTCGAAATCTCAGGATGATCTTTATCTTTTTTCTTTTTTAGGGAACTATAAATTTTTTGATACACTGCTCGATGTATGTTTTAGTTTTCTAAAAAAAAGTATTAGGATATTTGGGTCGAAAAATGATTACTTTAAAAGATATTTTAACTTTAATTTGTCAAATTTAACTTATGAAAGACAAATACATAAACATAAAAGTACTGTTTTATTGTCCTTTCCTTGTCTCCCATACATTAAATTTAATAAATTAAAGTGAAAATATCTTCTAAACTAATTATTTCTCAATCCAAGTACCCTAACACTTCTTTGTAGATAATTAAAAAACGCATCGAACGGTATATACAGGAATGTGTAGCTTCCTGTAAGAAAACAAGGAGATTTCAGAAACAGCTGCACCTAAACAAATCTAATGGTCATCACATTTCGAAACAGAGCAAAAACACTCTTTTATACAATAGAAAACTTACCATTTATTTGAAGTGAGTATGTTACGTGACCCACGTTTGCATTGTTTGTATAATTACGTGTAACTTTGTATGCAATGGCGCGATAAGATGGCGTGTATTTTTATCACACAACAATTTTCGTCGTATTTGTTAGAATCAACCTTCAATTAAAGAAAACTATTTTCATTTTCTCTACATTTGCCAATATTTTTTAAGAAATGAATTAAAATAAGCTGTGCAAATAAGCAACCACTTGAATTGTAAATCTTAGTGTCTAATAAACGCGGTTTTCAACCATCTTATATATGTTTTATACTGCATTAATTTCGTCACACCATTGTAGTAACGATGGTAATAATACAAAATTTATAATTATTGACATTTGTTCAAATTATGTATTTCTTCTAATCTTGGTGCGCCGGTTACCGGCGACCCCCGTGGAATTTAACGTGTTAAATTTTACGTTCGTGCAACATTTTGAATATCTCGTTTAATCAAGATTGCAATTTTCCTTTTTATCTCGACGATTCACGCGTCGTGATATGCGCGCTTACAAGTCTCTGATTTTCATCGTCCCTCGTTAAGCATTGACGATCGTTCGTTCTCAGACGATCCATTGGAAACGTCGAATCTTTTCGCTTGAAATTATTTCAGGATCGTTGGCCTATGATGATCAAGTACGGTGACGTAAGAAGAAGGTTGTAGTATTGTTCGATGTACGGACAAGGAGTATGGCAAGAAGATGAAACGACAACACTGTGGCAGAAGATACGATGTATGCTGTGACAATTGTCTATCCTTGAGGCAGCGCGTCAAATTCATACATACGAAACTATAAAACGTCACGCATTCGTTTAGCGTGTGACAGTTTATAGTTGTCCTTCGAAAATTATTTTTTTGTACGTCACAAACGGCCAAAAATTTTCGTCAATATATCACAGAGGTAAATCATATTGCTGGTTTCTGAAATTTGTGTTGTATACCTTGTGGAGTTTTCCTAGTTTAACTTTTCTTAAATAGGTTTATATTTCTAGTGTTTGTTATAATTGACGTAATTTCGTTTTATAATATAATTCTGCCTTTCGTAGTTAAAAATTCCTACATTTACGATTTCAAAATCGATGAAAATTGAAGTTTTACCGCTTTCTTTGTACCATCTCTCACATTCTTTTTCATTACATTCAAACATTTAAATATTATTCCGTGACAGTTTCTATAGCATATAACAAATATCTCAATATCTTGAAAAATAAAAAAATATTAGATATAGAATATTTATAATAAAATATAGGATATTTTAGCTAAGGGCAGAATTGTAGTATTTTAATTTTAATGTTTGCATCGTAGAATATATAGAATTATTAGAAGCTTGCATAGAAAGTTGGGGAGGCGCGAAACTTTGATGATAAATTGCTTACAGGATAATTAAGCTCGTTAAGCTTGTTATTTATTCATTCTGATATGGCTGGACTTGTTACAGCAAAACTCCAAAAAGCACTTGATTCCGTCACGTAATTTATCTTATTCTGCGTATTTTAGAGCAGGTACGAAGATTTGTCTTGCTTTTTAGGAATTTCTTTCTTGTTCTCTGATATAATAATATCTTCCTTATTGAACTGTGTTACAGACTGGGTGCACAATTCAATTAAAAGCAAGTTTCAAACAACATAGTCAATACGGGAATAATAAAATCACGTTATTTAATAGTAATATGTAATATGATATGATATTATCTGAGAGTAATTTATGATAATTTTTGTTTGATCAACCCGTGATTTTTAAAAATCCTGCTTCGCCTGTTTTAATTTTGTGCGATATTAACACTAAACCTACTGACACTTCGTGTATACCTATTTCTACCGTGTGCGGTCAAAATGACCGGTGATTAAAGAAGTAACAGTTTTTATGATTTAACTTAGATAATGGTTAATTTGTAACTAAATGTATATAAAATGGTGAACTTTCATTAAGTTTCGTCGAAATTTACTTTTGTTTAATTTCAATTATAGACTTAAATAAAAAATTACACTTTTATTTATATAGAGATATATCTTATTCAACTTCGCTACATTTTTTACAAATTATCTTATTATCAAATGTACATTTGCCGCATACATATTTCCCGCATCTTAAACAAATTTTCGTAATTTTGTAACCTTTACAATCTCTTACTTGACAAGTTTTTTGTAATAATGAATCTAAACTTATTGATAGTTTTATTGCATGGTTTTCCCGCGATTCTATATATAAAAAAGTAATGTATGCACCAGGTTTATAACAATTTTGTGAATTCTTTATAAATCGGCCCCATACTATAGATAGCATTGCAAATTTATTGGTTCGTAAACGTTGGCTTCTTTCGCTCTTCTTATCAAATCGTATAAACCTCATAATTTCAGCAAAGTCATTCCTGCTCATTGTTTTTGGAAAAATGCAGGTCTCCAAATTTTATTCCACAAATATGAAACATCTAAATTCTTTGCCTGACATGCACCTCGGGGATATAGCAGAGTAATAAATGCATCTAGTTTTGTTGCATCTAACTCCCTCTTAATCCCCAATACTCTAAATGCTTCTTCCATACATTTTATTATATGATCTCTTATACGGTGATCAATGATAAGATGAAATGCCGTCTCTATTTGTCCTTTCATTATATGTCGTTTAGCGTATCCCTAAAAATATTATAAATTGATGTCCTGCCAGGTTTGGGACTTGCATCTATTTCTTTCCAAACTGTCCCATCGGGCCCAGTTTCGATACGTTGATTCTCTACATCAGTCTCACTCTTTGCTGTCAACGATAATTTCTTTCCTTTTTGCCCTGGACGTGAACGCTTATTTATAAATAATATTCAACTCTGATTTGGTTGTAAACAGCTTTTCATATGTTTCCATGCCGTCTTCAGTTGCTGAAGTTTCTTGTTCATCGCATACTGAACAGTCTTCTTCTATATCCGTTACTTTTTTTTCTATAATTTTTTTTAAAAGTCGTAACATTTTAGGGTAAATATTTATCACAGAATAACTCCATGTACGGAGTACAAAATTATTGTCAAATTTGATATGCTTTACTTTTGCTTTTATAACAATTTTACACAAAACGCTCTGAGATGCTTCCTATCTGAGTTTTAGAGATAACAAGGTTAAATGTCGGCTGATTGACTAACAAACTGTAATGTATTCTGGTCGAAAGGTCGAAAGATGTAATCTGGACGATAGCAAGTAAGAATATGATCTGTGACGATGATATTTATAAGAAAATATTGATGAGTATTGGTCATTCTTCACCAACGGTTACTCGAGTATGGAGTTAGGAAAAACCCGCTTTTCCCGTGTTTTATCGCAATGAGTGATAACCCTAAGAAACTTCTCGACTTTCAAAATGTCTGTTACAATGGACTGTAAAAAATGCTAAATTTTATGGCGGTTAGGATTATTACAGGCCTGAATTCATACGTGTTGACAGCTGGTGGCCATCTTGATCGAGGGATGGATTATAATTTATGATAAAGTTACGAGCGTAACAATTGTTATTATTTGTTATTACTGATTTTGTTTGTCATCTGACTTTGAAATAGCCTTTTTTTTGTACTGATTGCATTTATTTTAAGAGTAACTAAAATATTTTATCGGTTGGTCAAATTGACCGCCCGCGATAGGCAAGGCAAAATACAATTCCTTCTTAGAAAAGAAAAAAGCAAACTAAAAGTAAATACCGAAAAATATATTGTATGCATGTTTTAGGAAAAGTCAGAAATTATAAAGCGATATGATAACGTTTAAATATGGTTAAATTTATGCAGAAGTTTGAAAGCGGTCAATTTGACAAATAAACTGGTAGGTTTAGTGTTAAAAGTACTGTGCATGAGTACTCGGCTATGTTACTATGGAAGCTATTTATAATTATAGATTAGATACGGAAAATTTATTTATTTATTTATTTATTTTTTTTTTTTTTTGATAGGTTAGCGGACTCAATTATTCTACTATCTGCTATTTTTCGCATGACATTACGTGAAGGTAAACACATACACAAATTCTTGATACGCATAACGTACTTCCTTGCATACGAAAGATATCTGATAAAATATTAAATAGCCAAGGTTACGAATTCGTAAAACGAGAATATGCAGTGATTTCTTGGCTCAGTTACATACCGCATTGCTGCAAGATTGCAAGAAAAGCGGAATATATTGACCCAAATACTACTTACTTCTAATTACTAGCATATATCAGAGAATATTTATATCCATATCTATTTGAAATATATATATGTATATATATGTATGTATGTTTATTCTCAGGCTTATTATAAAACAACGGAATTAGTAGATCAGTAATTGGGCTTATAATTCTTATTAGCCTAGTATAATGAAATTGGATTAGTCACTATTTGCATATTAAAATTTTTATTCCAGATACATTTTCGTATGCACCAACTTAATAGCTTGGCTTCTTTTTTTAGAACATCGTTTTCTGTATCTTCTTGACACGGTTCACGTTTCATATTTCGAGGCCAAACGACGTAATTATTAACTTAAAGTTTCCGTAATTTTACAACGCTGTGGAATCCATAGATCCATTCGAGATATTGATTTTCTAAATGCGGCGATTCTATTTCAGCTGTATTATGCTTTGTCCCTCGATTATTAGCGGCCACTAGTTAATGATAAATAAGAAACATACCTGTCGAGATTTTGAAATTTGTCCCTTCTGTTCCAGTAAATTGCCTAACGGACGAATGTAATTCCGTGAATCGCGTCTGACCTGCATTCCTACTGTAGGAGTAAGCTCGTAACACGGCATGAATTTGGATCGGAAGTAAGAAGGAACCATCGCCAAAAAACATGTCGCTGAATCACTTGATAGTGGGTGAGTTTTGCGAAAAAAATGTCTTTTTCTTTTTATTGTATAACTCCTTTTACCAGACGAAAGAAAGTAGAGATTAAGTCACGTTCTTTATTTCTGGTGTTTTTGTAAAAAAAATCCCAGACACGTTGTGTAAACATATATACAAATAAAAAAACACGAAAACTTACGTGCGGACTTGAGCGAAAATTTATTACGACTTGTTACATCTTTTTCATATAACTGTGTTGTTAAAGTTGTTTCAAATCTACATTTACTGTAATAGCTGAATTCCCTGTTGTAGCTATATCTCCTACAAATTGATTGTCTTTTTTGATTTTCTAAGGAGAATACTTTCTGTTCCACCTGTTGGTTGTACATTAACATTTGAAATGAACATGGCATTCTAAATAATAGTATTTTGTAATTGTATAGCTGTTATATCGTAATGGAGGTTGTATATTAATTGCACTGATTGCGATGCTAGTAAGTGTATCCTCGTTTAATTTATACAGCCTACAGCAATAATAGTAGGTAGGCTATATTTCGTCTATAAATATAGTAGTTGTAAAAATAACATTTATTGTTAGTAAATTAACATTAATGTATATATAAACAATATTTTTCCTGATATTGGCTTCCTAAAAAATTTCATATTTTGTTTAATCACATCGAGGGTGTGGATAAATTAAGGATAAATTAAATCGTAAAGAAACAAATATTAAAAAAGATGCATACGCAAAACTATTTTAGCGCTTTAATACAATTCACTATTCTCCATCGTGGATTGTATTTATAATCTGATGAGTTCTTAGAACTCGGATCGAAGAAAGAAATAAAGGACAAACAAGAGAAAATTCGCAACCTATTCTTATACTGTGTTATTCATCGCTTTACACCGTTCGAGTCTGCTAAAGCCTTTACTCCCTCGAAACAGTAACTGTGCCTGAATAGTTAAATACGAATGGAACGTGCTTTATCGATTGTTTTGGAGACAATCAAGCGCGCTGCTCGGGGTGAGTGTGCAGACGACGAAAATCAGAGGGGAAAGTAGCGACAGAAGCCTGTGATTAGTGTAGATAAAGGTGGACATACAGGAGTCGTAGTCGTTGATAAAAGTATCTTCCTTCTCAATTTCTTCCACTCCGATGAAGTACACGTCTATTTTCGTTACTATGATAAGACGTTCTCCGTTTCATTTAGTTCGAGAACGTCTCGTGGACGAAAATCGTCACATATATATGTCGGGTTCTCATTAGAGTTAGGGACGTATAATGAATCTTCACGTGAATTGGCCATTGTTGTTATGTGCTATAAATGATACTTACTGATACAAATGTGATTATTACAGAGTTTAACGAGTAATAGCGGTGATTTTATAATCGAGATGTCGATGACAATGAATTTAGGTTCGATAACGAATCCACGGTCAACGGGATGACGAATGCAATTTGATCCACGATTCTGGTGTGACTTAACGTACTTATACACAGTACAAGTAGAACTTATCTGACTGAATGTCAGTCCAAGTGGAACTGCCCTTATATACTCCTCTTCGTACCTCTTTGTACAGGTACCTCTCTGTACCCACGGGTCAATCTTTGTTTTTAAGGAGAGCTATATAATTACTTCATACTTCTGTTAGGTACACGTCTCTCCCGTGACCGTAGCTACGTTCAGCGACCCGTTATGTCACTTCGAGCCCAAGCCCACTGCCACAAATCTCGAGCACCCATACTCGGATTAAATCATAAACAACATATTTCTCAGTTTTATTATTTAAGTACAGCTATAATAAAAAGTCGGGACTAAAGTATTGGGGATCTTCCCAAACATTCCAAAAGAAAGGCCCCGATGTCCTTTCATCTCCGACATATATATATACATACATCTGTACATAAGAATTTATATTTTATCTCTCTGTAAGCAAATATATTCACTTCGTAAAAGTGAAGTATAAGTTCATACAGTAAACGTTCAAACGAAGCATACTTCGTAGGCAAACTGGGTCATTCATGTTCAAGTGTAATTTCGTTTATGTTCTAAGGTTTTGAAAAAATCTAAAAATAAAATATGTACTTGTTATTTGCTAATTGGGTCAAATAAAACTTTGAATCTTTTTTCAATAAAAATACAAATTCGAATGAGAAGGATTTAAATATCCGGTTTGTTTATGGAAAATTAATAACAATCTTTCAATTCCTACATAAATTGAATATTATAAAATTTGAAAAATCCCATGTAAACGTTTTATACATTTTATTAGGTATTACTAAATATGAAACTATTGTTTGAATAAGACATTGAAGAGTACTTTTATCGTCAACAATATATAGTGATTATGTAACTTCATTTCATGTTATTGTTTTCGTAGATATATGTATTGTACATAGGTTTATGTAAAAACGGTATTCTAGAATTAATTAAACTAGTATTAAACGCGTACGATCGCTGCCCCTGTGCACGAGGTACGTACCTGTTAGTTTTTAAAGTTGGTAAAACGCGATAGAAGTTTCGATGAATGGTCATTGTCGTTAATCACATACTTCCCACACATGCTACAACAAAGTCACCCTGCATAGTGGAAGGTATGGAACTAGAATGAAAAATACATTTCATCATTTGTATATTTTAACATTTTTATAAAGAAACAATTTTCGTGTGACTTTTTGAAACTTAAACTCAAAAACAGAGAATACAATACGTGAGAGAACGTGTTCCTATCGTTGTTATTTTATAGCACGAAACGCCAAGAAAGTACTATAAGTATGTCGTAAACTATTAACCTATTCTATTTCTATGAGTACGGGTCGAGTTTAGAGTTCACGTGTTTCCAAACTAATGACCATATATTTCACATCGAAACCTATCTTATAGTTATAATATTTGACAGGGAACAACATAAATCCAAAGAGCAACATTGAAAAATTCGTATCATGAATAATACTTTAGATCAACTATTAAAATTCTTATACTACCTCAATTAAAATTTCGTTCATCGAGATATCTAGATATTTTAATCATGTTCAAAATTGCGTAACTAGAATCAAAATTTCATTAAGCAATTATCATCTAGTAGACGAACGATAGAAAACAAAAAGAAAGGATTAACAACCCAAAAATGTGAAATATCTCAAACGATATTGTCAATTGTAAGAAAATTTAATTATTCGATATCGTTAATCGCGCAAATAATAAAATATTTAGATATCAAGATATTCTAATGTATTCGTAGTCACGAGTGAAATTAGAATGCAATCATGACGATGAATGTCGTTGCAAATAGCGAAGGTAGTAGTAGTAGTAAGAACAATATAGTGGGTAGACCTAGCAGTGTGCACCCTTTTGTTTCTGTTGTTCATGATTATCATTTCGTAGATATCCACAGTTAAAATTATTCTTTTTATCTTCTAAAGCAATGGCCAATGTTTCGTTTCAGCGGCAATTGTACTCGCGGTTGCCACCGTCTGTCGCGCGGAGTGCCAGAGTGAGTGATCAAACCAGCTTCACTTCAGTATCCTTCTTGCCATCGTTATCTGTCGACGTTATTCCGCAGGGCTTCTTGTCTGAAGATTCATTCTCCCCACTATTTTTATTTCCTTTTCTTTTTTCTTTGCAATTTAGTTGCATAAGATTGATATATAAATTAATTGTACGCTGTCCCTGCTCATAATTTGATTTCTGTTTAGTACATTTAGTTCGCGAATTTAACGTAATTTTTTCTTTACGGCTATATTTCCTACAGTACTATTTCAAGGAAGTATATTTTCTACAGTACTATTTCAAGGAAGTTGATTTTGTTAAAAGTAATGATACTTATGCCGCTTAATATTTTACCATATTCGTCTACATTCATTTTGAAGTTTGAAGATAGATGAATGGCGCGCTTTATTACAGTTATATTTTACAGCTCGTTCTATTTATTGCTACGAATGCGATTCATGGACGGATCTCAGATGTAAGGATCCTTTTAATTACACCGCACTTCCAAGGGATCAACCACCTCTCATGACTTGCCATGGCTGTTGCGTGAAAATGGTTCGCAACGCCAAGTCACGTAAGTACTTCCTTTTCACTTCTTCATCTTTTCACTCTTTCCACTGCGATAATTTCCAGTGCGATAATTTTCTTTGTGTTTTTTATATTTTTCTCTATTTCATTTCTTTAAATGTCCATTTCATATACCTTTTGTGAAAACAATTAAACCTTTTTCTCAATAAGAAAAGTAAAACAAATAGGAAAAAAAATTTCAAGATATTTGCAAAATAATTATCCAAGATTCCTTATAAATACTGATAATCATTTTCCATGAAGCTTTAATAAGCAATATTGACATTATTACGCCTACGAGCCCGATATTTTTAACTAAAAGCGTTGGTTTGGAACAAGGAAGAGTTTCAAATAATCTATTTCGTAATTATACAACTCTAAGAAAATCTAAGCTCCTGCTACACACGCTTCTATAATTCTCTTCTTTAAGCTTTCTTATTTTACGATATTATTTCCAATTATTCTAAAATCTTTCTAGGATAATTTATATACAATTTATAGATGTATATAATTATTTCTATATCAAAATAATATTTATTTCACAATTTAAAATTTGTAAATCACGTTATATTTTGTTCGTATATACAATTTCTAAATATATAATAATTATTCGTATTTTTTTCGTCTGTTCGTAGCATATGAGAGCGTGAGGCGGACCTGCACTTCGCAACTACAAATAAATTTATTCATGGTGGACCACGTGTGCATGATGGAAAGTACCGGCACTGGTCACATGTGCTTCTGTGAGGAGGATATGTGCAATCGTGTGTCTCCGACCTCGTGTTCGAATCCTACACTCCTGCTGATCCTCTTGACGATCCTTGTACTACGCTCGGTCATCTTAGGAGCCCCAGCTTGCTTTGTAGAACGTTGCAATGGTCACGACGTATAACACTGATTTATTCGATTCACCTGTCAGTGATCATATCCTTCGTAGAATTTTAGTTTTAGCCAGCGACTTGAACTCTCGTCGAGACGAGCGGTTCTCACCAGTCACGTACCGGTTGGATAACACGGAACACGTTGTGTTTCTTTTCATGTTCGTACCAAACCAGGAAGGTAAGACACGAGCTGCGTGTTCCTTGAAAGAGAAGGGAATCGATCAATCATCGATTAATCGTGTCAGACCGTTTTAACCGTACATTTCAATTTTTGTGAATCAATTCATGAATTGAGAATCGACGATCCATATTCTCTTCTCTTCAAAGAATTTTGCACTCTCGCTCGTCCTGATCCTTTCTTCGACATAAATCTTAACGAAATATCTCGACCGTGTTCTCTGTAGATAAATCATCCGATTCTCTGTCACTCTCGATTTTGCCACGCGCTCTTCCTCTTGATTCATAGCCCCTCCAAAATGTTTCCTATACCTTTGCGATGGTATCTTTAACGACAATTTTAATTCGCTTCGAAGTGAAATTTATCTTATTGGAAGATAGTACGTATTTTTAAAAAAATATGGATCTTTTCCAATTGATATAAACGGACAATTTATTATAGATTTTTCAGTTTGTTCGTATTATAATTTTCGAACAAATTAAACGGAGAATGATAAATCAAATTCGAGCTATCAAAAAATTGAGCCTGAAGCGAGTAAAAATTTAGACGCGTTCTTTAATTCATTGTATGTTCGGGTAATGTTTCTATTTGATGAAATCTAATGAGATGGGAATCCCTTTCTGACGAAGTTTTGTTGCATGCAATCCAGAATCGATCGAGACCATCCCATTCTTGCAACTGTCAATCAGTTCTTTCGTTTTTTCTTCCAGTATTGATGTATCTTACAATTAGAACTTTTTGCTACTTTTTTCATGGTCATTGATCGTTACAAAGTCTTAAGCATCAAGTTTTCTAGCTCTCAAAGCATCTTGATGGCCGAATCGAGCTGCTCCCGATACGTAAGAAATAGTATTTGTCATTATGTCGTGGTATTTTGGAATGTTTCTTTCATTTTTAAAGTTTCCATTGGCTTGCCGATTATCTATGTTCCATACCAAGTTCGTCGTATATCTAAGCGAACGTGGATCACGAAACTTCAGAACTTTGAAACGTAGGTATACTGTTTGCAACGTTGTTCGATCATTGCAAGATCTTGGAGCTAATGCGTGTTCTAATTGTATTATTTCAAACACACATTTACTGCTTTCCCAAAGAAAATCTCCAAGTAACGGAGGATAATCGAGACACAAAGAGAAAGAGAAACACGATATACATTCATTATTGTAGCGCATAGAGGTCGACTGATGGACAATTTTCGTATTAACTCGTTATATGCTTTAACACTATTTCAGCGTTGAAAAGTAACTTTATAAATGATCATTGATTACGAGAATATTACCAAGTTCATAATATATTGAAGATCCTTTGCACTTTCAGAAGATTTTTATCACAGATAATCAAATTTGAGATGTGTAACTAGTTTCTCTTTGAACACTTTCGATCGTGATTCATCGATATCTATGCACACACCTTTGACTCTTATCCAGTCGAACAAATCGTTTCTGTATATCACATACAAACGAACTATCAGCACCTTCAACCACTCTCTGTTTCTTGTTATACATTGTCGTAACGATTGTCGTACTTTTACTCCCCTGTTCTATGTCTCTAACGTCCTTTATACGTTTGCCCATTTGCCATTCTTAACGAGACACCGGTGTTTCGCGCATCATGCACCATAGGACAGTGGAACGAGAATGGCCCATGGTATACGGAGCTTAAAGTAGATCAACGTTCAGGCCGCATGGTTTCGGCATGTCCATCCGTCAGCAACGTCATGAGAAAGCAACGACTGCAGCCGGCAAGCATCGACACCAGAATTTTCCAGCTCTACGTTTTTCGACTTGCTTGAGTCGCGGGCGTGTGCTTTTTCAATTTCCAAACAAATTATTCTCTCTTACTTTTTCAATTATACGTAACATAATAGAATATTATCAAAGGCTTTAAGGTTATTTGATTAGATTTAATTACAGAATGGGTGGGGTCGGGATCAATTCATTAAAAATTTGATTGGGACTCGATTGAAATTTGCTATAGGATTAACAATGAATCATGTATAAGATTGATCATTAAAAGGCACGCGCGCGCGGGATGTACCACAGTAGTACTAGTGAGTTCGACAATCACGTATTTAGCAGGAGTGTGTTCCACACGTAGAAAAGTGCGAATTCGAGTGCATGGATTGTAGCACTTTTATTAACAGTGAAAAGGCAGAGGAAACTTTACGGACGGCTTCTGGATGAAAGCTTTGCAGCCCGATTAAAATTGCGTATTACCATCCATGTTACGATCTTATCCCCTTTCCTCTGTCCCGCGATTATCGTATCGCCGTGCAGTAACACCTTGCATGACACTTGCATGAATCTGTTGTTAGTAATTTTTGTGAGAAACTAAAAATCCCGTAGTCGATGCTTCAACAGGTAACAGACTTTAAAATAAATGAAACAAATATGTATGTATATGTGTATATATATATATATATATACATAGAACAAATTTTGTTCGAACTGTTTCAAAATTTTCCAACAACTATTATTTCAATTTATTCTACATATTTATTATATATTATTTCAATTATTGCAATATTAAATACAGCGATAATTGCAATATTAAAATCTTTTTACGATATCTGGGAAATAATACAAGAAACAATTCAAGTACGGTAATTTCAAGTTACAATTCTAATATTCTAATCAATACGAAAGTCTGTTTCTAAAATGAGGCTCGGCTCAGTAACAATAACCCGAACACAGAACCTTCCATTCCGACGAATGCAACGCGGGGCTGACCGAATTAATTAAAAAGCACAACGTGGGCCTTCAGCTTCGATCGTGCCACGCCAGTTACGCGCATCAGCGGCGTCTCGAGCGCTTCCAGGCTTCCGGAATTAATGTTCGATCGCGATCGATCGATTAGGCGACACGCAACGAGGAACTCGATCGACGAAAGCGACGTTGAACTCGCTCGAGAATACTCGTGAATCGAGCAGCTTTACGATCACGCAGTTTGTAAATCTTTTTCAGGGTATGGCTGGCACGGCCAAGTTGAACGCGCATGTCCTCACAGAGAGGCTTCCGGTGTGAAGCCTCTTGCCAAACAAGCTTCGGTGCTTGCGAGTGAAAGCGAGCTAACCGGTGTTTCTCTGGCAAGCCATGCGGCTCGTGTCGCGTCATTTGTTCATTGTCGCACGCGCGGCTGCGAGGTTATTTTTTCGAATCTTTTTGTTCTCGCGTTTTTCTTCTGTCTGCCCCTTTTCGTTCCAGTTTGTCATTGCGCGACCGATCCGATCAATGTTTGCTGATTACACCGCAACTCGCCAAAGGTCGAAGAGTAATTCGATTGATCTTATTAAGATTATTGTCAAGAACTCATGTACCTCTATATTTTTGGTAAGAAAAGTTTGAGATATCGAATTCTTATGTATGTAGTTTTTTTTCATAGATCGATTTCATCGAAGGTTTTATATGTAAAGAATGCGAGAGTATGTTTGATAAATGCAGCAGACAGGAGATAGGAGCTGCAATGACAACACTAACATCAGCATGTAACACGAAGCGGATCTACATTTTTAAGTTTGGCCTCGCAGCTGGAAAGAATCCACATAACGTTACCGATACAAATAATCATGCGAAGTAATGGCGAATGCGCTCAGGCGAATCTTAAACAGCTCGATCGAACACGAAGTGGATCCGACGTGCTACATTTCGATCGAATCAACGGAATCTTTAACCGACTTACTTTGTCAAGTATTAAACGATGATATTAGATAAACTTCTAACGCAAATTTTAACGATGTTTCAGAACTTCGGACGTCAGAGATTCATGTTCGTCTTGATCGAGGCTGTTTCAGTTTCGAAATAGAAAAACAAAAAAAAAAAAAAAAAATGAAAGAGGAAAGAAAGACACAGAATCGATACTTTCTTTGCTCGCCTATTTACACGAAAGCTCATATCTAAGTGCTTGCATAACAAAGAGATTATTATCGATGTACACTTTTGTCTCTGTTAAAGATCGATGTTTACGATTGCGCCGAGATGTCAACCTATGTATCGATATCCTCTAACACTTTTGTCTCGATGTTGATGAACATTGGGCATAAACTGAATGATGTATGATGATTATATATTTTACGATGCAAGTATCAAGAACCCCCCTCTGTTTCTACGTGTATCGATGTGTATCGATTTGAATGATCGTTGCCCCGAGATGTTCATTTATTCTGACTTCTTGATTCTTCGTTGGTGTCAGTTACGTTGATTTTAAAACGATTGATAGAGTATATACGATGGCATGAGGCGATGTTTGGATAGCAAAGTAGCGTTCTCAATTATACTTTAGCACGTGATTTCGTTGTTCCCCATTTAGCTCCATGAGGACATTATTTTCTTTCAACTTCGTCGATCGTTGCCTTAGCGTCATATATTTCATATGATTTCACGATATTGTTAATACGAACGACGTGTTCGAAGTGAAGAGATAAATATCTAGCTCGTAAGAAAATAAAATAGAGTATCAGGTGCTTTGTAGCTTCGTTTAATTATCGTATCGAATTTGCGTTATGAAACTATAATTAATATTAATCAGTCAATATTATTAACAGACGTTAACGAACAATGTTTTACGTAGATATATAATTAATGATTAACCATTGCCTTGTATGCTTTCTTATCAGAGAATTTAACATTTATGCATTCCAAAGATTCACTATATTATTTATTATATATTATTGGTATAGACCTTTACGAAAAGCGAAAGTAAAAATCGCTGGTGATAGAGTGAAATAATTTTTCTTCATGCACATATCGTTGCCTCCGCAGAGTAATCACGTCTCGATAATGATGAAAAATTATCGTGTGCTGACATTGAGTAGTTGAACGCTGTTTAACGTTCAGCGTGATAGTAAAATGTCCAACGATACGTAATATTTAGCCGGTAAGTTCAGCGTGTCTTCTCAAAAGAGAGAGAAAGAGAGAGAGCAGTTAACGAAGAATTATTTGCTCTAGAGTTTGTTAACTTTGTTAATTTTTTATCAGACTAGTACGATAGTGGCATCGGACCGCGGAATAGCATTAAGCTAGTGCTTAGCTATAATCGAGATATATGACCATTGAAAACGCGGTCAGTATTTTAAAATCATGTAGTGTTAAGAAACGCATACTTTCGTACAAATAGTATGAATAAACGGATATGGCGATATATAGCATTTATTGGGGAAGGAAAGGAAAAGTTGAAGAAAAAATTGGAAACATTGCTAAAGAATTCGACCGTTATCGATTCTTTTTAACTGAAATACATCCTGACCAATATGGGATCTGTGGTATTAAATCTCGATGTAATCCAACGCATGAAGAGATCATAGAGAGACGTATAACGTAGATATTTTCATGAATCTTTCATACAAATCCGGACACATAATGTTATTTATCAATGCGAGCTCTTGAAAGGCTGAAAGAGGTATTTAAAAAAATGGTGCGGTATATAAGATTGTTCCAGTAGTAGTTAAAGATGAGACGGTATATGATTGTTATAAACCAGAGTTATTGGACAGAAATTGTTTAGAATTGAAGACAAGCAAAACCATGACAGATGGTTGTAAGGGCATATTGCAATTTAATGATTGTTAAGCCGATTAGAGATGGTGTGTGGAGACACAGATTCTACGAGTACGTTATGCCCTCGAGATTTAATTGTTAGCGCGATATGTAACAGAGTATCAGGTGCGATACTTTCTTAACATATCTCAATGAAAATATACATTTATGTGTACATATATTCTTCCTCTTCTCTTTATGTCGTTTGAAAAAAAAAAAAAGGAAACCGTGTTAATATATAATATCGAAGCGATATTTTCGTCATCTAAATCATTATTAACGATGAGAGAATTATAAAAGTACGGAACTGTTAAAAAGAATTATCATTCACAATAGGCCGAATTGTGTTTGAGATATGTTTTTCCAGAGATTGGAAAACAAAACATAACCGTGGCCTAGATTGGTCAGATCCGTCATCGTTGTATTCAAATTCGCAATAAAATTTTTATGTCATTGGATTTGGTTTTTGAAATGTTTTGTTAGATCCTATTCCCTGCTCTTTTTCCAGATCAGAAACATTGGATCAGAATTGTTCTGTTAGAATTTACAACAAAATTTATGCCGTTAAATTTTCTTTTCACGTTGTTTCCTCGTTCCTTTTTCGAATTGGTTATTGCAGTATACAGTACACGATATTTGCTTCAATTTTGCGTTTCAATGTTTAGCAGAAATTCATGGTAAATAATGATATTCCAATCCCATCAAACATAATATATCATACATAACACAGAATATATCCACCGTTAAAAATACTATGAACAATCCCAAGAATTTAATAAATTTTCACACATCCGTTTCTCTGATTTAAAATATACTCTGACTTGCTCAAGACAAAAATTCTATCATTCTTACAACTTTGTCGAGAGAAAATAAACCATAGTATTATAATATCCTTAAAATATTCCTAGTATAATATTCTAAATATTCTTAAAAGAAACGGGATAGGGAAGTTAATTAAATAGAGGGTAATTTTTAGACGGTAAATTCAGATTTAATATCGTAGCTGATTATGTACTTTCTCTTCAACAATTTGTCGCGAGCCCTGCGAGGCACCACGCTTAAATCTGAACAACATAGAATCCATCGACGACATCGAAGGAGTACACACAGTCGGGAACTGTCACAATATAACTCTATTCCTTCTTCATGCAATGGCCACATTTTCTGCATACAGCTGCGTTCCCCACGCTGCCTTCGTTTCCTTCATCAGAATTCTCATTGTGGCCCTGCATAGATGACAAATCGCCGCTATATGGACGATGACCGATCGCAGCTATTGTTTCACTTCTCGGCAGATTACTTTCGGCAGACATTATGGACGTTAGAGTGTTCGAGCAGTCTTGAGAACCGATCTTTACCGAGCCATTCACAACGTAATTTGGGCGAGTATTAGAAATTTGTCTTCTTAACGATTTGTCTATGTTTCCGGAAACATCCGCCTCTTGTTGGTTGGTTGAACATTCACCAGGATCATCTGGTTATATAAAATAGGAAAATTAGTGGTGTATAAAGTTTGAATCTTCGAAGCTTTAAAGTTCGATCGATCTTGAAGGCAGCGTTTTTTAGAATTCATATCATATAAAACCCTAGCTTTCGAAACTTTAAGTTTCAGTTCTCTTTCGACTCAGTAAGGGAATTAACAATAATTTTATGCTGTATTTTATTTACCTTCTGCAAAGAAGAACTATAGACTTAAAATCATTGATTGATTCAACCCATTCATTTCTTTTCGTAATTAAATTACCAACTTTTGAAAATGATTTTAGCTTATTTAGGACATTTCGAAATTATATGTCGATTTATCTTTTTGGTTTGTACTCGATATTCCGCATGTTCTTCAGATAACGAATATTAAAATATTCTTGGAATATCTTGGAATCATTCGTCATATGCAATTAAGAATTCTAATTCGAGTTTAATATTATTGTTGTTATTACTAATATTACTTGCCATTTTTGGATTGATTAGCGTCAGAGATTTCACTAGTTCCAAAATCTTCGTCCTCTTGCAATGGCAATTCCGACGCCATTTCTCTAGCTGGACGACAGCTAACGTATCCCTAAAATATGTAGCAATGGAAATATAAAAATATGCATCGGTAATTTTAAAACATTGTAGAAGGTAATTTATATTACGCTTACCTGTACGAGATCCATGCGGGAATCTAAAGAGAATTGTTTTCCTGACATCAATATTCCTCGAATCCGGCGCCGCATAGCTTAAAATTAAGATATACTTTGCTTTTTCCTACTTTATTCGTTGTAATTTTTTATTTACCTGGACTATCTCTAGCTTCGAGTCGTAGTTGACCAAACGCTTTCGTGCATTCTTCGAATACATCCGCAGTATCGTATATTGCAGCGAAGCTGCCATTCACAATTTTTGGTGACATTGGAGAATTAGCCAACAACAAACTTGAACCAAAATTTTCATTCTTCTCTCGAGTGTCTGAAAATTAAAAGTCCCATTTATTACTTACTCCAATTATCCCAGTAACTTTGATATTAACTTTAATATCTTTAAAGGATAAAAGCAGAATAAAAAATATAAAATCACAAGTATTGATAACTCGTCTTACCTGAGCTTTCTGCATTCCAAAAATTATAGACATGCATTCGTATAAAAAAAGGAGAAAGAAAATCAAAACCAAGTGATTAGAAATAAAACTGTTTCTTATTATTTGGTGTAATTAAAAATACAAATTATTTGGTGTAATTTTGAGCAAAAAAGTATTGGCATATAAACAATGAAAATGAAACTCTAATAACGCTACATAAATAACATTCGCTACATAAATAATTAAAAAAAAAGGTCACAAGGAAAGAATCATCTTGAATCTTTACAAATGATCAATCCTGTTGTATATGTATATTTATGTATAATATGATATACTGTTTAATATCCAATACTAACTGTATACGTTAATAATGTTAATCGTATACTTCAGTAATAATTCCATACACCACCCGTTTCATAAACATTTAATGGGCTAGTAAAAATTTATTCTAGTAATACTTTTTCATTTAGTAAACTTAAGATCTCTTTCTGTATAAAACTGGAATGATTTGAATTTTTACGAACAGAAAGAAAAAAAGAAAGCACGAAACTCCATCTATTTAGAAAATCTGAAACAGAATGTTTAATAAAGAACAAGCTTACGCTCGATGAGTGCTTGAGCGGCATACAAAATTTGCAAGCAATGTTTACCTCAATACTTTAAAAATTGCACGAGATTGTTTGTATAAAGTCAGTCGATCTACCGTTCGTTTCTGCGTTACCTGCAAGTGGAACTTTCGCTCGTACAGGAGAAGTTGTGGTATCTCCTAAAATTTCGTTTGCTGTATTTCGTATCTCGGCCCAGTCTCTTAAGATATCTTCATTGGTGGTGCTAAAATTATAATCAAAGCTCAACAAATCTTTAGTCAGAATTATTTTTTAAAAAACAACGTTTTCCAACATTTCGATAATTTGTCGATTCGCAGAATTTTTTACGAAACTCATTTTCTAAGAATCATTACCTGCCACGAAACAATGAATTTCTAATAAATGTTGACTTACTTAGTCGAAGTGACCGTAAATCGAATCACGTATTTTCCATGCAAAGCAGCTGGTACGCAATGAACACGGCCCCTCGAATTCATCTTTTTCAATAAACGTTCTGTTAAATTATTTTCTCCACGAAGACGAAACACTACAAGTCCTAGATGCCTTGTTGCTGGAATTTCGAAGCGCGCGTCTGCTAAAACGAGTGCTTCAAATTTTTGTGCCAGTCTAACGCCCTGAAATTCGTATTAGAGCAAAATTATAGAGAAATAAATTTAACTCTAAACATTGCCTACGTAACAGAATGCATTTGTAATAAAATCCTGCGATGCAACTTCGTTGACCAATATTATTAAAGAACATAACATAAGTTAATATCCATAATCACTTGAAGTTAGAACATTGTCTTTTAGAGGTAATAGTGATCTGTGACTAGTTATATAAGAAATATGAAATATATTTTTTATATAATTATTAATAACGATACTGAATAATTTTTTTACGCAAAAGCACAATTATCTAAGGATTTATGCGAAGAAAGATTGCAGAAACATTTTTGTATATTGTACACGCAGCTTTTTAACACATAAGAAGTATGATGTAATAGAAACCTCGCGAATATGCTTCTGAAGACCGGTGATTCCGTAATTTCTAATGACGAACCACAATTTCAGCGCTCTGAATCTCTTTGACAATGGGATTTGCCAGTGCTAAAATTATAAACAAAGAATAACGCATGAATGTCGTGAATTAATTTCATCGGTAAAACTAACAGTATTTATAGAATATATTGATTACTTACCATGTAATCGATAGCAAGCCCTGCAAATAAATAAGATAAATAAGATAAAATAATAAATAAGATAAAATATAAAATATAAAATATAAAATAAAAAATAAGATAAAATAAATAATAAATAAGATATTTTGTTTAATCGAATATTTTAATCGACTGAATTGAAGAGGTTATATTAAACGTGATACAAAAGTTGTGTAGCTGCATCGTTACCTGAGTTTTCATGCTTCAAATACAACGGATCCACGTTAAAGGTTCTGTGCAATGCTTGGCTACTTTTCACCCTAAAAGAGTTATTCCCAATTAATTTTTACAACCAATACACATCTTTGATTTATAGTTTCTCTACGAATTATATATTTCCTCAGAATTTTATTTATTTCAATTGGTCGCGATACAGCATATAAACATCACTTATTATATCGCAATTCATTTGAACGATTCGGATTACTAATATTTAATCGGGCAGGTTTACATATTTGTCGTTATTGAATTTTAATTGAATATACCTACTATCGAATATAACTATAATAAAAGAAACTTTACAAGAAATATTCCGGCAAAAGGATTGTTTTAATTGTGAAATACATTCAACCACGAGCAAGTTTTATAAAGCATTAAATTCTTGGCAGCAATTTTTCCTCGCACTATCAACTTTAACAGGCTTTCAAATATCAATCTTAAAGGTTGTGATTTATGCCGGGTTAATCGAACGAGTCGACGGAAATTGCAGGAAGAATGAAAAAACTCATTCTGCATCCGCTGTTCAATCTATAAGCCATGAGAAAAGAGACAAAAGCCAATAATCATTCGGGGTTATGAATTTATCGGATCTATAATGATTTGCAGATTTACAAATTTCCTTTCTTATGTGCTTCTTTAAATTTGATGTTCATTTTTTTTTACTTCTATTAAGAACAGTGAACGAATAATTGTCATCGAAGTAAAATTCAGATGTTTGTATATAACTCACCACATAGCGGTGCAATCAAAATGCACCATGAGCCATTTACTAGGATTAAATGCAATGGAATCGGCATATTCTATTCCTTGAAGCCAGCCGCGAAATTCAGGGCACACGAATGCACTGCCTGCGTAAGCTGCATCCACGTGCAACCAGAGTCCATTCTGTTCACCTACAATGAACCTAAATGTTGATGATTCGAATCGAACAGGGTTTAAATCACGAATGAAAATTAATTCACGATTTTACAGTTTCGGAGCGTTTAATTTATGAATTAAACTGATCGAGATTATATTATAATAATAATTAACTTACTTTCGTAGGTGAACATTTAATTTATATACTTGAAGACTATAGAAAAAAGTATGAATTTATTATGTTATTATCGTTTATAGAGAATCATTTTAAAATTCAATACGTTCTCAACCAATCTCGTATTACCAGAATTATCTGTCTATTTAATTTTGAAATAAAACACTATGTATCTTTCTAATGTGTATCGCACGAACGTTTAGTAACTTCATTTTTCACTCGATTTAGTTTACTTACACACAAGACCAACTTCTTTGAGATTATCGAAAGCACAGGCACCCGTTGTACCCAAAGTAGCGCAAACCTTGATAATGAAAAAAACACGTTAAACAAATTTGACTTTTAAATCGATTTATAATGTAATATAGATTTTTATTTTATGTAGTTCTAAAAATCAGTTTATCGATGAAGCTTATTACGAGTTTTAGTATCTTCTGAAATTTCCTTTTTGAATAGCTACAGCGTCGTAATAGAATCTACTTTCCCGTACATTGGGTTTACTGTATTGAAAAATGAAAGACTGTTTTATGTCGATGTCCTTAGGGACCAACTAGGAGAGATACAATCCGCCTTGCTACGTCATGTCCACCTCATTCTCCAACTACTAACAAATCTGGCAAGCTTAATTGACGTCTCGATTATTTTCTACTGCAGTATCATTATTCACCTTCATAATGTTAATTGGAAACAAAGAGAACAAATATTTTCTCGTGAATCGCTTCTCGGTTTAATACGATATTATATAATATCCTTAGGTTTTCCACTGTTAGCCTATTATATATATATATATATATATATATATATATATGTTTTCTTAAAGAATATCACGCTGAACTACTTAGATTGAAGGAATCTCTAATTAAAATTATGTTCAAGTTGCTTGAAATAGATGTGTCAAAGATAGATATTTATTTCGAACCAAATTTTTATTTTTAACACCGAAATACTTTTCGTAAACACGAGCAACGATACTTACAAAAAAGGGAAGTAATCCCGCAGCTCTGTCGTGCGTTATTGCTTCGAGCAAAGCCTCTCCTCTCATACTCAGCTCATTGTCAGATTCGATGTACTTCATTCGAACTAATCCTATTAATCCAGCTTTTTCTACACTGGAATGAGCCTATATGACATTTACATCACAGAAAGTAAGATTTCTTTTACATCACGTCTTCAAATATTTAAAAGGCGACGATGACAGAATAACGTACAATGAAAGTAGAATGATGTTCAGTGATTAAAAAAAAAAAAAAATAAAAAGAATGGGACATAGATAAATACGTAATAATTATGAAATGGAAACCATTTGGGTTATAAGAATAAATTCACAAGAGAGTAAAGATATTCAAAGTACTCTTAGGAAAATAAGTTCGTGTTAGGAAAAGATTTAAAACGAAAGTACGTACCTGGTCGGAGCAATACGCGACAAGACGCGAATTAATCTCAGCAGGCAAACGATCCGGTTCATTTTGTTGCACGTCTCTAATTGCTCGGGTTCTCGCTGCGAGTAAGCAAACGAGAGTGGCTTCGGATGCGGTTGTTTGTATCACGCCACCACCTCCGGATCCTCCAGGACAATGTAAGAATTTATCTGGCAGGCCAATCATTTTCCCGAGCCAGTTCATTACGATTGTCTCGAGTTCTGTACACGCAGGACTCGAAGCCTTTTAAAGTAGGCGAACATAAAATACATTTTACAAAACACACTTTTTAAAGTACGCAAATAAATTTCACGATTGGGAAAATGGAAATTTTGTACCTTGTATAGTTATATCATAATATATTGGAGTATGTTTATAATAATATATTCAGCTAAATTTCCAAACTTCTCGTATCGAAAGTGTTCAATTTGACATTTAAATTATTTGTAATTATTATTTATAGGAAGTTTTAATAGACGTATAGACGACTAAAATATATTACGACTATATATAATATATATTACGACTCAATTATTTTTTTAACACACGCGTGAGATTCTAAAGAACACTGCGTTCATAGATAACGTCAAGTTTCACAGGTACGAAACTAAATACAAGATCTTTTAGCAAGAACTGACAATGGGAGCTCATATTAACAGTACCAGACAAAACGTCGAATTTCAATACGGTAACTTCCGAACTTGGCTTGTGAGAAAGCTACTAATCCGAAACGAAGTTCATTATATACAGCCATCATGGAAGATCTTAATATAATCGATTTCAATGCTCTCTTTCCAGTACTTAACTCGTACTATTGAAAAGTGTTTCTAATATAATATCGTTAAATACATCACACATGACAGAAGTTTTAAGCCGAACAAGAGAAAGCATAATAAACTAAACCATTTCACTCTACACGTGTGCGATATTCACATTATTGTTCTTACCCAAGTAAATCCAAGACAATTGATTGCGTCGGCCAGCATATCGGCTAGCAGACTTGCAGGTGAATTAAGAGCTGGAAAATAGGCGTGCATATGTGGACTCTGCCAATGCGTTACTCCTGGCATGATGCACCTTTCGATGTCCGCGAATATATCCTCCCAAGGTTCGCCATTCACAGGTGCGGATGTAGGCAAAACGTTCCTCAGGTAACCGGGAGAAACCGCCGGGTAAACGCGTCGAGATCGAATATTTTCCAGATAATCGGCAATGTAATCCACCATTTCTTTTCCTAACAATCGCGATGAGGTCGATATAAAAATTGCTTTTTCAATATAAATTTATGGATTCAATGAAGTATCATTAGCGCGATATAGTTTGGTATTCTTTCCTGCTTTTTTGGATTTACATTAAATTTCAAGATTATATTCCTAAGATTTTTAGTTACTTGTTCGATGGATTTTAAACTTTTGTTACGTTTCAAAGCGTTTTGTTACATTGCGAAAGTTCGACGACAACTGCCTCTTGGGAAAATCAATTATTAAGCCCCGGTGGAAATCTCTAAACCGATTATCTTTAGTTTTCTTTATTTAGGGGACTCGATCTTAAGTATATTGGGAAAATACTTGTACAGACGAAACCGTTTTCCCGAATAACAGCTCTGTTTCTTTCCCAATTCGCTTCTCTGATGTACATTACGCTTCACGATAGGATTCGATTCGTGTTATTTAACGGTTTCTAAAAGTCGCAGGTCAATCAGGCTCCGACATACAAGCTTTAGCAATTCTTAAACGTTAAACGATTTATATACCGTGTAACTCTCTTCACAAGATAAATTGGCAACACCTTAAATTTGTACAAAATTTAGAATCAAGTTGTGATATAGATTGCTATAAAAGTCAGTTGGCCTTTGAAACAATCAATAGATAACAAGGGAGACGAAGACAGCGAGATCGATTTTTCGTACGAAATTGGATTTAAGGAAAAGGGAAATCTCATACGGATGCTTTGCCTAGGATTCAGAGATTTAGATTGTAAAGGCGGAACCTAGCGTATTGGAAACAGTATCGAATCTATAAAGATCCCATAGACTTACTCTCCCCTACGGTGATTCCTCTTTATTGGTATCGTTTTAATGCTTAGAATCTTATTCGATCGCTCGTTGTAAGTTTCTCGTTTCACGCGTGAGTATTTGATCGTGTGATAAGAGTACGACATGTGCAAATATTCCCAAGAACCATAAATACCTACATGTAACGGTATATAACGGGCTATTATTTTATTACTATCACGTATACGCCACGCAGATTAAAACGAATTAATCAGTAAATACTTGGATATTTACTATTTTACGCACATTAGAATGAAAGTAAATGTTTTTTACTCACCATGCTTGCGGTACTCCTCTAGATTCATATTATCTGCAACCAAATGAATCGACACACTATAATACACAACCCTGTAAAAGTAATGAATACAATAGAATCTTGATTATCCAAATTAATACTAATATACGCAATTCGAATAATCAAATTTCTCAGGTAATTCGAATAACTTTGTTTTCAAATGAGAAAAGATAATTTATTTTTTGAATTATTTCTTAAATACTCATATCGAACACGCAAGAATATTTTTCAATCAAACTGTAACCATTTCTCTCAATTTCAATTCTTGTTTGCCAATCTTTCTTACACAATACCATCTCCAAATCTTTTATCGATCAATGTTCCGATAATTGATCATTAATCGGTGTTCTGATAAACGAGGATGTAATATATAATAGTACGTGAACGAAAGCAAAAGAAAATCACAATACATTTTTCTTTTGTTTTACATGGAATAAGCTATCGAACTATCATCACTATCAAGATTGGAATAAGACTCGAATGGAAACAACACTCAAAGAGCACTAAGGATTTTCACATAAAATATTTTGTTGAGAAAGTAGTACGAGGATCAACTCGCTCACCGTTGATCCTCACAACAGCCAAATCTCAAAATTTCGATGGCACCGTAGCAGGCGCATGTGTCGACGTTTATAATTAATTGTTCACCGTGTTGGATAGTAATATCAGGGAACTTGCCACGCGTTTCGCGGAAGCTTAGCGCAACGGCGCAGCGGATTTGAACGAACGTGCCGAGTAGATACGCTTAGCTGCCCTATGCGTGTTGACCTAGCATCGAATTTTAACGCTACGATAGGTACTCGCAAATGATTTGTACGGATTCATCATCGATCGCTTGTCACATGGGCCCAGAGCTTATTAGGCTAGTGTCACAAGGCCTAGAACTAGATCGTATGCTTTCCTGGATTAAACTATCTGATGACTGACCTTCTCTTCGCATCTTTTCGATCGTGCAATCGTTCTTTTTTCTTTTAAAACAAAATTTCGATTAATTCGCATATTTAATCGAATATTTTTCTTCTGATTACAGTAGTGTTGTGTAGTAATTCAATTAACACTACCAGAACCACTAAATAGATCAAAATGATCAATTTGTAATTTTTTTAGATTTATAGAAAAGATTTTACAGGTTTAGATAACAAAATGATTTAGTAGTTTGAGGATTTCATCGAATTTTTGTAAAATATATAAATGAAAACTTGTTTTTCTTCTTGCATGTTTCACATTTCACGCGTGTTTTTCGTACTAGTATATATTTCGTGTCAATTTGTTTGGTACACTCCTCGCCAAAAAGATAGCCCAGGTGTGCTATCTTTAATTTCTCAGTGACGCGTGTAAAGTTCTTCATCTGTAACGTATAATATCAAAACATTATGAGCTCAGAATATGCGGTTCGTTGAAAATAATTAAAAATATTATGAGATTTAGTGTGTAGAACAAAAAAATTGTTTTATTTTGAGAACGAAATGATAGCACACTCTGTTAATATGTTTAGAAATTGCTCAGTAGTTCATGATCTATCAACGAGTAAAGATTACAGTACAATATTATATAAGTTTGTAAGTATGGGGCGTGGATAAAAATTAAACGAGTCTGAAAAAAAGCAAATTCTTGAACTAAAACAGCAACAGTTGTCAGTAACAAAAATATCGAAAGTAATAAGATGAAGTCATAAAGTAATACACAATTTCTTTGAAAATGTTGAACGTTATGACAAAAAGAAAAGTACTTGTCGGCTGTCATCGTTATCCGATCGTGACAAGCGAGCAATTTCGCGTTTCCAACTCGCAGTTAACACAAACAATTAACGAAGCAAATAATGGAAAAATCTAGTGTTAGTGCCAATGTTTCAAGTGTTCGTCGAGTTCTACTATCCTGCAAAAATATTAAGAGGCCAAAATTGAAAAAGAAACCTTCGTCAACAATGGAACATAAAGTAGAACGTTTACGCTTTGCAAAAGAAAGGGTGCATTGGAAAAAGAAATGGAGAAGGGTACTATTTTCAGACGAAAAAGGATTCAACTTGGATGGTGCTGATGGGTTTCAATATTATTTTCATGACATAAGAAAACAGACAATTTCGGCAATTCGACTACAAATGGGAGGAGGCAGCGTGATAGTTTGAGCCGGCATCGGTTATTTCGGCAAGACAAGTATCAAGTTCATGAATGGGAGAATGTACAGTGTCCGATACATAAATTTAATCAAAGAATAAATAAATAATCATGCAGGACGCATTTTTGGATCTGATTACACCTTTCACCAAGATAATGCATCTGTACACACATCAATATTGGTCCAATCATATTTTAATAAAAATAATATATCTATTTTGCCGTGGCCTGCACGCTCCCTGGACCTTAATATTATTGAAAATTGCTGGGCAGAACTTGTTCACGGCGTATACGCGAATGGAAAGCAATATCGACACGTACAAGAATTAAAAAATGCAATTGTATGTGAATGGGATACGTTAAGTCAAAATTATATCCAGAAACTATATAAATCGATACCAAATCGTACAATGGAAGTAATAGAAAATAAAGAGGGATGTACTCATTATTAAATAAGTACATATGTTTGATAAATAATTATTGTTAGTTACAATTTATGTTGATTATTATTTTCTTATTGTACATGTGCTATCATTTCGTTCTTAAAATAAAACAATTTTTTTTGTTACACATTAAACCTCATAATATTTTTAATTATTTGCAACGAACCGCATATTCTAAGCTCATAATGTTTTGATGTTATACATTGCAGACGAAAAACTTTACACGCGTCATTCAGAAATTAAAGATAGCATACCTGGGTCAGGAGTGGTTTTTGGCGAGGAGTGTACAAGTTCTATATTTTTATCGTTGGTATGGTTCTAATTTAATTGATAAAATCATGTCGCGCGAGCAGACATTAAGGTGTTTCGAGTGAGTTTAAGTCAAGTGGACATATATTACTTAATCTTGTTTTGAGTAACAGGGGATTCCGCTCACGAGTATCATGGAAATCCAGTACTGTTTGTGTTTTCTAAGACGTAGACCGAGAAGTTTGGATGGCAGATTTGGCCGACTGGTCAAGATAGCCAAATTTGCGTGCTTTAAACTTCATATTCATAAACTGTACAGTAGCCGACAATAATTTGAACTGATAATGTGTATGCATATAAATTTTTCTAAATATTTAAATTAGTTCTTTTGTTTTCACTTCACCTTGGCATTGACTCGAATATAATGAAATAATTAAAAAAATTAAGCTCGGCTCTGAATGACAAATATCTTTTAATTTTTCTCCTTAATAAGCAACCGATCGATAGCGCGTCTTTGCGATATTCTTTATTCAGACAGTCGACAATAGCATCACAATTTTATGAGGATTTAGAGAAAGGAACGATCAAGGCGTTATCACCCACCGATTACAAACAAGAAAATAAAAGATCTCGGCCCATCCGGATGCAAAATGGAAAATCGAACATCGGTAGTCACAAGGATCTCGAGCTTGAGCCAGAATGACGCTCGACGATATTAAAAGCTCGTCCTTCCACCGTTTCCGTTTCCGACTTTTGTAATTTCCCGTAGCTTTCAGTATTCGTGCGCGATTCGAAGGATTTATCAGTGATGCCGACTGCTTACGTATGATGCGAGCCACCGGTACTTGATACCGATTCGGAGTTTTTATCACGAACGAAGAATTAATCTGATGAAAACGTGTTCTGACCCTACCGATAACCAACTTGACCAACGAAAACCGTTTCATTAACATACACGGGCCTGATACATTGAATTTATTAGAAACAATTTTAATATTGCGTCCTCAAAACAATTATTTGGATCATTTAATCACAGAAATGTAATTGATGCAATTAAAGAGTGGATTCGTTGGAACATCGATTTAAAAGATAACAACTTATTCTTAATCATATTTAATATTTATTATTCCTGATTATTTCCTGAAAGATAGAGTTGTTAAAATTTTTTAATGTCAATAGGAATTATGAAAAATTATGAGCCAATACTTCAATGAATCACGTGTTATAGAATGCAATCTTCAAACTTCAGAATTCTTTCAAATGATCTTCATCTTTTATATGCGAGAAAAATTTAGGAAAGCACTGGAATAATTTTCGTCGAATGTACAAACTGGAATATGTCATGTTCTTGCACGAATGCATACTTTGACATCTATGTAAGATATCTAATCAATTATTCGTTAAATTCCCTTTGAAATTTTTAAAATATCGAGGAAACATCAGAACTCGAACTAAAATTCGAGTTTGCTTCGAAACTTCTTTTACCTATGAACAGCAATAGCTTACTAAAATTATTTCTGAACATTATCAGAAACTTCTTCAACGCAATGAACATATACAAAATCGAAACTTTAACATTATCACGTAATTTATATAAAAATCCTACCTTTTCTTTGAAGCTTCGACCACGACGAGTAGGAGCAGCAAGATTCAGCACGATCGAAAGGGTTGCGAAAAGATGAACTTTTTGAACTTTGCTAGACAGCAATCACTTTGCAGACGACACGAAAAATGATTTTCCGTACCCCGAAAAATAGATATATTCACGGTTGAGGAGAATCGGTGGAATGCAAGTCGTTCAACAAGTGGCCGCTTTTATACAGAGACGCGCTAAGTACCAGTTGCTTTAGCGCAAGCGTAACCGAAGATCAAGACAGAATGAGGAACAATTTCTGTGACTAAGCTTTGCAATCTTAAGGGACTACCGATAAACGATTTTACGTTTCCACGCACAATCTCGATTAATTCTCTTGAATACTCTTCATTTTCTTCCATTGTAACTTCTCTTCTTTCGTTGCATTTTTTTTTGTGTTTCTAACATCCAGAAAATCTTACTGCTGTTTAATTATAATTGCACTTGCGTTGTGAAATGCTGAGTTTTTAATTATTTTAGTTCACTTAAACTTTCTTGTTCATATTTTTAGCTTTTTAAGTTTTAAGTTCAAGTTTTATAGTTATAAATGTATATAAAATCGCATCAAGAGGGTCATAACTTAGTATAGGGATAGTTTTAAAGACAGACGCGAATTAATGAACTGAATGAAAATATTAGAATCCTTTTACGTAAGTTCCATACCTTATTATGCTAATTTGACATTTTAATATGATATTCTCGCAAAAATGTAATAACTCATGCAAACCTGTGTTTCCTGAAATTGTATTTTTTGAATTACATCATTGTTGTAGCAGCGATATTATATAAAATTTACAATATAGAAATAGGTTTGCTATAAAAGTTCATTGGCAGCATACAACATTATAGTTAATGAAAATCCAATTATGTAATAAAGAACGTATTATGATACGGCAGAAAGAATAGAGAAATTAAAAAGTTTTCTGAAGAAGATCAGTATTTCTTTCTTACTATTACGATGTAGTAAGTATTTCACAAGATCGTGAAAACTCGTGATCAAATTATGTCAATTAATACATTTGCCTACGTATCTGAACATTAGATTCATTAGAACATAAATTCATTTATTTATTTCGTAGAACCATCTGTTATCACAGTTTTGTGTACGCGTATCAAACTCCAAATTATATTTTACGACACTCAAAACATTCAGCTCTTCCATTTTACACGTTCTTCGTTTAATAATGATTGCCTCATTAGTTTTTCAATAAGATAAATACTTGCTGTAAAAAACTATGACTGAAAATAGAGCGATTACCCTTCTCGGAAGTATAAATAGAAAGCAGAACCATAAAAGATTACCCACTCGCTTAATCTTGGGACAACATGTTTACAAATTTGGGCTAATTAATCGTGATTGTTTGTTTGTGAAATTGTACCTTCATCTGTCATAAGATGTAATTAACGTACATGTTATAAAAGTGCGAATTTCTTTCTTTGAATCCTCCCTTTTTCTTTTTTTCATTCACTAAATAGGTCGAATAGTATTTAAGAATATGATCGTTTAAATTTTCTAATTAATTTAAATAATATAAGCTTGGTTCACACACAATTGGTAAATGACGGTTTGAATTTAGAACAATGCAGATGTTGCATTTCTAAGTTATCAGCGGTTGATCAGGTAGGCCCTGCTTCTCATGAACTGCATTACCTTGCACTGTACACTTCCAGCACTGTTTGTTCATGTTTAGATTCTGTTTGTTGCCCACTGACGGCACCAAGCTCTACAAAATCTTTCAAATATCTGTCACAAGATACTCTTCTAACAGCAAGGTTTATATCTCGACGTACTTTCCGAATTTGAATAATTTAAATTCAAATACAAATTCAAATTTTTATTTAAAATTAAATTTTCAATTTCAAATTCAAATTCAAATATCTAAACCTTTAAGCATTTAAATCTTAACAAACAAAAATTTCGAATTAAAATGATAAAATTCGAAATTGAATTCAATTTAATAAAGTCACCTCTATACTTTTTACAAAAGTTTACTGTTTTATTTATTGACTGTCCGAATGATTCGACGAAGAGAACATCTGTAAAAAAGCTCGAGCAAACAAATTGTTGTCGTGGCTGCGAAAACAACATGGACAAGCTAAACAAATTCCTTAGAATAAATAAAAGCGAGTGGTACGCGTATTAAACCATATAGTGTATCAAAACATGTATACTCGGGAATAGAACGTGTACGTATAGCTATATCTTTAACCGAATTCTCCCGAGTGTGACCGTACTATGTGTGCAGGTGGGGGCATTAATCCTAAAATCACAGCGATTTTCCACGATCGCAGATAATACGCCAGTAATAACAGGTGTACACGCGTATCAAGCAGTACCCAAGCACCGTATCGAAACCCACGGTAATTACAAGACCGAAAACACCAATTAATCGTACATAGCGAACGCGTTGTTATACATCTTGGTTATACTAATTTGCACCGATTCATTGAAACTCGTTCATTAAACGTATTAACATGTCCCGTCGTAATTTATTTGTACTTAGGGCCTCTAATTAATCTGTATCATAAGCATGCAACTGAATCCAACCACGATACTTGTTCAGTAAGTTACATGTTGAATTGAACGTCAATCAAGCTTAAAGTACAAAGAAACAAGTGTTTTTCGGCGGTTCGATCTTACCGTCGGACATTGAAAATTTCGAGACGAGATACGGATTTATTTGAAATTAGTATTGGTATGTATTGCTAAATAGATAAATTAATATATTTCAAATTCATACAGAAAATGAATGGTTTTTAACGAATACGTATAAAGTTTAATCTGAAATGTATTGTTCTTCCAAATATAATAGAACAATTTGAAAATGTACCTTGTATTTTATGTACCACAAAGCCATAGAAAAATAACTTACAAAATACGACTTTTTTTTTACCTATTGCAGAAAAGGGTTACCGTAATATCTTGAGGCTTTCCTTTTTTTTTTATGGTTGTCACAATTTGATCGTGTTTCATTTGACGTTTACGTGAAATGCAAATTCCCTAACGTGTTCCTGCGCGTGTTCGTCGCACGAAAATAATGCGAATAACTGGACAAGCAATCAAATATTTCTTGGCTGTTCGATCGGTGCGAGTGAATTTTCGAACGCTGCCGCATACACTTTGATTGCCGAACTCCGGCTTGTTTATACGTAAACCTGTTATTTAACGTATATTGTTATACGTACTTACGCAGTGCAGAGCATTACCAGCAAGTGCAATGTACCGTTGATTGCCGTGGGCGTCGTAATTTCCCCTCGCCCCGTCTAGTAACACCGTATCCCGCACTGTTGGGATATTATTCTTGATCGATTCGAAGAATCGAACTCATCAATAATATCGGTCCATGTCCGAAATTATACGTTGCAACATTCTTCACTGTGGTTTCCTCTTGATCGTTCTCGCATAGTTCGCTTTCTATACAGAATGCCTCGCTCCATCGAAATTTCCTCGATTTCCATTGACCTTTGCCACAAAGAGGGTGGTAGCTCGATATATTTTGAGTTCGAAAAAGCAACTCTGTGCATCGATTCGTTATTTGAGAAACTCGGTACATTTTTTTCCGATTGTACATTTTTTCTGAAGACAAGATAAATATGGGGAACGAATCGCTTCAAACGATATGTAACATTTGTGTTTATTTAGAGAATTCTACCATGAATTTCTAAATATGAGCATGTAAAGGGACAGCGAATAACAGCTAAAAGCGGCACGATGCGATTCCTTGTGGAAGGATGAGAATAAAATTTTTTCGTTCTCAGCTTGATTTTCGAGAAAATTGAGTTTGAAAAATTATTAAATATACTTAAACATGGTTAATTCTGGACTGGACAGGACTAAATAAGTGTGAAAATAAGTAAAAAATGTAGAATAACATATTTCCATTTAAGGATTCATTTTCAAGAAAATAGAGTTTGATAAATTTTTTAATTTACTTTTTTCGTAAACAGAGCGTTTTGTGAAAAAATGTTATTCTATATTTTTCTCTCATTCTTCCACGAGGAATCATGTCGTGTCTCCTTGTACATGATATTCGGCCGGATCCTGTATAGTAATGTTTTTAATATCTAAAAGTTTCTTTATTAAAGTGTAGCTTTGATCAGAGTTGTGTTAAATTAAAGACATTGTCACTTTTACCACACTTCTTCTAAATTTATGAATTACGCAAATAATCTCGCCTGAATGAACTGTAATTTTATTCTCTTATTTTTAACACTGATGTATAATGTGTATGTGCGTATTGATTTTTTATCCTTGTATAAATTTACACCGAAGGATAAAATAAGTTACAAAATAAGAGATAAACGAGGCTTAACAATTTAGGATTATTACCTGTAATGAAATTGTAAAAAACGTTTTTTCGGGTTTAATTGTTTAGAGAATTCATATTTTTCATTTGACCTACATGTTTTGTATCGTTGTTGGATGGAAATAAAAATTTCGCGAATAAATACTTTCCATTCTATCGATAAAAGTTTTGTGTGCATATACCGACTATCCGTGAAACTTAAACGATTTTCCAATCGTTGAATGCGTTTTACAGCTCCATTTACGCGAGGACGGATATAAATCAGAGATAGTAAGAGGAAACAAATAATCGTTCCGAGAGCCATTTAATGCATAGCATCCTTACCATAAAATACCGGTTCTCGAGCTATTGGTCACGATGCATTACAAAAAGTTAAAAAAAAGAAAGAAGAAAAAAGATTTTGTTTCTTACGATCTTCGTGGACGAAACTATTCATTGCGTGCTGTTTGACAGCGCGATTTATCAAAGTAGAGAGATATGTATGTCGTAAATAGATTTTTTATCTAACATTGTATATAAATATTTTAATGTTTATACCCGTAGTAAAACGATAAAAGATGTAATGGTGTCATAAAATGTCCAAAACAAATCAAAATATTTTAATGTTCAAGTTATACAATAAAACGTTATCAAAACCAATCGATGTTCTCGCAATTTGCGAGTTCCTAGATTTCATTAATTAAAATAAAAAATTGCAACCGATTATGTACAATTTTTTTCTAATAAGTAACAAAAACTCTGGGTACATATGTAGACAGTAGTATTAACGACGAATTCATCATTTTACTTGGAATCGTCAACTTGCAAACTACGGAGGGATGCAAGCCAATTCCGTGATCTCAAGGAGGGCTCGATGCGTCGTCGTCGTACTGATCTTCCTACGCTTGGATGTGTCTCGAGAAAAACGCGTGATTCATCGCGATCAAAGACCACGACGCACGACTTCGTGTCGCTAATAGAACAAAACATGTCCTCGATGTATTGACTGCTTTAATAGATAAGATTACTGGCCGTGAGTACCGGTTCTTCGGAGTAGAGGCTATTGCTCGATAATACCAGTCGCCCGGTGTTTCATAGAAATTCAAAAGGAACGAGACGAGACACGAAAGAAAGGTAAAGAAAGGAAAATAAAAGAAAAAGAAAACGATCGCGCGCAGCTCTCTGTACACGGGGATAGCCACGAATTACGACTGTCCGTGAACCTCCGTGAGGATGATTTTACGAACGGTGGGGATGCTGTACCGCTATGTGGCAGTGTTACATCGTCGATTTCCCCTACTACACACAACCATTGGAGCCCTCCTGTCCCTCTCTCTTACATCATCGGGATCCCTCTCCAACCCGCTCTCACAACGACGGCCTCTCTCGCAGTCGGGGGCACAACGGTTACGTTTTACCGTTGCAAGCCGTTCGTTTGCTTGCTCGCGCGGTATTCGTATAACCCGCGTCCGGTACCTCTATTCTATCGTACGCCCACACGCGTGATCGACCGCATACACTACTTGAATCCGAGAACCTTGATGCACAGATAGGGTAGCCACTAAAACAACCCCCATATTGCTCACTCCATTTGCCACATCTTTTACTTTTGTCCTTCTTCACTTTTGGGTTTTGTTTTACACGATTCTTATAATAGCAATATTTCAAAAGTAGTCTATGGATGTAAGTCAAATTGCTTATAATTTAAATAATTTTCATGTGGACACGTATCTTCTAAATTATTTTTAACATTCTTTCGTTTTCTCTTAAAATTTGCATTCGTTTTAAAAATCTTATCGCAGGTTTCATATTTCTTAACTTTCATGTTTCGCCCTACATATTTCTTACAATAATTGATTAGTGCTTCTCTCTCTGCTTACAATCATAAATAATTCCCAATTTATTTCAAGATAAACGTTATTCATTACTTTAACTTTTCCGATATAATTTCCAACAAATTTCAAGCTTTTATTCCCTACCATCGAATCTTCAATTTTCTTCTTTAATTGGAACTTCGAATTTCGTCGAGGAACGAACGTTTCAATGCCGTTGGTTTTCTCAACTTTGCCAAAGTTCGTTCCATCGATGCATCACGGTTTGCTGGCTGTAAACTGCAACCGGTACTTTCATTCTGTTGCACGCCCACGTGCATCATCGATCGTAAACATGTAGGTACATAGAAGCGGGTTTAATGGAGTGGTCTCAGAGCCCATGGTGCTTTGAAGGTATTAAAATTGGATTATAAACAATGGTCGGGCCACGAACAGAGGCGCTTCCAGCGTAGGAAATCCTCATTTACGTTTTGATTTATCCGGTGGATTTGCATCTTACGGGATGGAAAAACCTGATAACTGTTGAACAGAAGGAAAAATCTATATCCCAGTTCTTGTTGGGAAATAAGCACTTGATAGAGCCACAGCTTCATTAACAATAATTCTTTCTGCTTTATTTATGAACTTTTATCGACTGGATAGCGAGAACGATAAAGGGAATCAGATGCGATCTCGATTATTCAAACGGGACTAATTGGAGTAACGGTGGTGCCACGAGTTATCATAACAAATGTACGATGCATTTCGAGGATGGTAATTAAATAGAATTATCGGTAATGAATTCAATTACGCACTTATCGTGTCAGTCAATTTCCATGTGCGACTCGGGCTCGCGTTAACGATTCCGTTCGCGTACGTGTGTCATCGAGGCGATGCTGATTGATTAATCCATTAATAAACACGTAATAAATATCACTGTAACTTCGCGTTTCTCAATGGCAATACCTGGACAAGGTAGTAGGAACAAAGAAACACGATTGCTTAAGATTGCGTTAACGTTGGAAGAATGGAAGTTTCATTATTCTCAGGTAAATATATGTAGATGTATGTAAAAAGTAAATGGTGAGTATTTTTGTCCACATAGGGCTCTCTAACTCATCGATCATCAATCAGTGAAATTAAGCATTGTGGAGAGAAATAAAGAGGACAATAGGTGAAGTACAACAATCGGCTGTGTTCACGGTATAACGCGGCAGAAACTCGAGATCGGAGTAAGATATCAAAAATATCTGTACGCGTTTAACAAACAATAGAGTGCTTATTTGAGCGACTCCTACGCCTCTGTGCGACGACTTGTATACACATATGTTAACGCACCTGGACACAACGAAGGTTAGATTTATTCGAGGAAAGATGAGGCCACGAGGGACTAGGACCACCGTTTCGTAGAAGCGGTCTCAAGGTTTTCGATACTGAATTTGCAAGATCAAGGACTAGTCTACGCGGCAGCAGTTTTGAATAACATCGATGATGCAATTCTTGAGCTACCAAGATCATGGCGAAACATTTCTCACGGGATGGGTATTTTGAAATTGAATGAATTTTTGTGAAGTCACTATCTTGCTGATGCAAAATTGTATTCTTGTTCGTAAGAAATCCTTATTTATAATTTATTATCATTACGATTAAACCATTTATAACAGGTGAAATGTAAATTTTGTAAAGTCATTAGACTATAAAGAACCAATATACATACATTTAAATAATTCTAATAAGAATCTCATCAGTTACGTGTAATCAAGTTAAATGCTTTGCTCGTCTATTGTGCATGAGATTACATTGATTTGCTACAGACTTTTGCTGGATCGTTCAAAATTCCTTATCTAATTCAAATTCGTTCAATACGAATTAAATCAGGAAATTATAGTTGTTAATTACTTACCTCTATGCAAATCGCTTGCATGAACTTTTGTTACATGTTGTGGATCGTTATCTTGCTGAAATTTAAGATTTTTACCGATTAATTGCTTATCGTTGACTGAAAATCATTGACGATGAATGATCACTTTCAGTGTAAAACCAACAGGTAGCCCAATATTTATGCCGAAGAATGAATAAGTTTCTCCCGCTTACAATCATGCTTACGAGGATATATTGCGCTCTAATGGAATACTTACGATATCCTCGTATATCGTGAATGAATCTTCGACCGTGTTACAGAATGTATTTACAACGAAATTATAGTGCAAATAACTAAAACTATGATATATCACGGCTGAAGTAATAGCAGGAAAATTAAAGCGCTAAAAGTATCATTTATCTTGCAGCTTATTTCCTTCGCCTTGCGCGTTAAATCGCTCTTATTCCCATTTTACAATGGAACAATTACTGTACATCTAAAATATCGCGAATCACTTCTTGGACACGCTCGACTTCATCTACACATTTCGATGATCAGGAAGCGTTTCTAATGATACGGTTCTGGATATTTGAAATGTGTCATACATTATACTTGATTTTCTACTCAACAAAATCAATTCTATTGCAATCCTAATCTGAAAGAGAACGGGCATTAACGCTAGAATTACTGGAAATTAGAACTGTATTGCTTGAAAATTTTTCAATCGTTTCGACATCGGTAATTTTAGCATCTTTTTCCTTTACGCTATGCATCTTTTTCGCATACATATTTTTCATTTTAATACTACATTCAAAGCTTCTTTGATAGAAATTTTATATTATAATCCTCGTTAGTTCTAATATTGATAAAATGAATAAATTTGCAATGAAAGGAAGTAGTACAGCCGAGAAATTTAATGCAAGAACTTTACATGTGAAATATTTGAAAAAGTACGTTCGTGGGAATAAAGAAGGGATAAGAAGAAAGGAATGATTTTTCTTATTTTTAGCAGTGAACGTGGGAGTACGAAAGTGGAAAAGAGCGTTGGTCAAAATCATATCCCTGAGATTATAACGCGGAAGATATTATTTACAGCGGGTGAATTATTCTCGTTTAAGTAGGCAAGCAAGAGGATCAAGCGACAAGAAGTCTGACCGAATTACAAACTGGAAGGATGAACGCAAGAAACTATGTTTTTCACGGTGACCAAAATTCTGTTTCCGAGAAAATGATTCAACGGAAAGTTTCTCGGGACGAAGTGCGACGAAATTGCATTATCCTTGCCGGAGAACAAATGCTAAAAGCTGAGAAAATTGGAAAATCGACAACGTAGCAGGGAACAATGGCTTTCGAAGGATTTCTTCGACATTTACGCAATTCTTTAAACCTAAGAGCGCAGTAAGAATAGGAAAGTAGCAATTATGTTGTGCTAGAACTTAGCTAGAATGTCTCTAAGCGACAGGAAGTGAAACACGTCTCGTAGCATCGTTGAATAGAACGAAAATTTTACTTATTTACGCTAACGAGGAAGAGGAGAAACATGTAGAATATTTCGTGAACATTTCAATCTGAATTGAAAGAAGTTTCGAAATAAGGATTGAAAAAGAATGTGATGGACCAATTCTCCGGTAGAATATGGAGTATGTAAGATTGTAAGGAGTGATGATTTCTATCTCAAAAAAAAAAAAAAAAAATAAAAAATAGGAACGATAAAATCATTCCTAGAGAAGAATGAGCCAATAGCGCGACGCCAGGTCGTCGTGATGAAGTTGTGCGTGGTTAAAATTGATCGTGGTTTCCTGCTTGTTTCCGGTAATATCTTCGACAGTAGCTAGTTCATCGTAGTCAAGATTGAAGATCGTTGACCATTCCGAAGTTGATCGTTGACGTGTATCTTCCTATCTAACGACGATCAAAGTCAAAATTTTGTGACTAAAATTTCGACACATGCTATAGAAGATTTTAAATTTATGAAGGCCAAAATTCGGTCTATTAGTGTCTTGATCATAGAGTAGAAACACCTCCGGATACATGTCAAAAAAAGAGATACAAATCTACAAATGACCGAAAAGAGTACGAAAAAAAGTTCAGAAAACACGATTTCACCTACGTATTTTAAAATAATTTTTTACAAAATTACCATGAATGACAATAACTGGTCAATACGTTCAGTTTCAAATTATCCGTTTCCGCCGCGCCTGATAAATTTCAACGAATACCTAACGGTGCTCGTCTGTTTTAGAATCGTACTTCCATTCGGAACAGGGTATATTGTACGATGTGATCAATCGTGTCCAATTGATTTTCTGACGCCCGATATCTTTCTCGCGTAAAAGAGTTGCGCACGAACAACGAAAGAGGCGCAAAGTCTTTTGCCCGATAATCGACGCGCGATTAATGTTCGATTTTATTGGCGTGACGATTTTGCCGAAAATCGCTGAGCACAACGTTCTATAACTAAATACTTGTAGCTCCCACTTTACGAGAGGCAGGCTAGCCTTGGGTTCGGCGCCAAAGACCGGCCCGAGGTCAATGACCAATGGAATATTCACGTTCGGCCGGCAGGCAGTCAGGCTTAGCCTCAGCGATTCCTCGACTCTTCAGATTATTGCAAATCTGCGGATTTGTTAAATATCTTTCCACGTGGCTGTCGATTCGATCGAATTCAGCTTTTAACAATGCAACGTACCAGACTTTGATGTGTATCGATATTAATATGAACTTCCGGGATATCGGTATACTCTTTTCGACCATTCAGACGTCTTAGTATCGATGATTCAATTGGATAGATATTAAGATTGAATCGATAGATGGATTAGAGAAATATTATTTTAGATGTAGTTTCTGGAGGCTATAACACATTCATTGCTGGTCGAAATATTCGTGGTCTTCATAGTATTAGTAGTAATAAATAATTCTCGTATAAAATATATTACTATTTTATAACAGTAGAGCTATCGGAATAGTTAGAACCCACAATACATAATTTGTCTTTGATACAAGTTTTATATCATGGTCGTTGATAGTTTTGATGCTAAAAATTCTTTAAAAAATTCGTGATATTAAATTGCATGTATCTACCAAAATACCGTAAAACTATATTCCGATTTGAACCCACGACGTACGCAACGGGATTAATTATATTTTTTTACTTTTAGAAATTTAGATATTACTAGAAAAGTTTTGTAATCCTATGAGAATTTATTATAAACCTTAGAATATCTTTAGAGATTTCTTAAATCTTACCCGCTTCAAGTTGAAAATTTCCACTGATTAAGACTTTAAAATCCGGCTAAAGAAATCGCTTCCAGGCTTAATACGAAATTAATAAGTAGGCATGAATATCGTTAAAAACAAAGCCGTGAATTAGTGGGAGCAACGATGAGGCAAAATAATAAAGCAGAAAAAACAACGAGTACGGTTTATATAGGTGTATGTATATGGCGGCGGAGTAACGTACGGCTTATTTAGATTAAAATCTGCGTGTCTCGTTCCATCTTTTTTCGCAGTGCATGATTTTGATACCGCTAAGATTCTTCACGCGGCTAATTGGCATTACGCGAACAATTCATTAGAGGGAGCGATGCACGCTCGGAATTAGTCGGTAATCAGCGTGGCCTTCTTTAGAATCGGATAGTTGTTTTGCAATAACTGTACTGCCGAGGCGTTGACTCGAAAAATCCATCGCGGTTAGGCCTTTGAATTTTAATTCCACCGCGGAATCATTAACTCTGCTCGAAGCTTAATTAACTGGCCAGCAGCGGAATTGATAGTACACTGTAAAACGAAAGAGGCTCCAAACTGAAAACAGACTGCGCAATGGCTAAACGAGCAGAGGTAATACCATTTCTATACTGACCAACTATGGAAAAAGGTAGTAAACGCGAAAAAGTATTGAACAAGTTTCCTTGTAGCTATGAACACTTGGAAACATTTCATGTTCTTATTTACTGTACTATTTACTTACTATAACAAAACCAATAAAATGTAATTTTTCGTTAGAAAGAATCAGTAATATATTTACTATCTTTAGACACAAACTCGTAGTAAGTAGAGTAAATTGTAAATGCTTATCTTAATTTGTTACAATATAATTGTTTTATAATTGAATAACAGTAACATTTGCTACCATCCATGAAAAGGAAAATTTTTATCTACACAAAGCATACGTAATATTTACTTAAATTTTACTCGCCTTGAGGTACAAGATTAATCTTGTATCATTTTATTTCAGTAAAAATAGCCATAGCACACACACACATATATATATAGAAAGAGAGAGAGAGACTTTCGTAACTGTTCATCGCTCGATTTAAAATTTAATGTTTTATCGATTCGAATTCGGAAGCACGCGATCCTAATGCCAACGATCTAAGAACGGTCTCCCATGGTGCTGATGACGCTACTGAAAAACCGCTTCACCGATATCGCCGGCGACGTCGACGCGTTCCCTTTTCAAAGAGTGACATTCGCGGTCGGTGCGAGCAAACCATCAAGAAACGAGGGTTACGGTGCAGAGAGTCGCGGGTAAAACGGGCAACCCGACGACGCCGGGGGGGGGGAAGAAAGGGAGGAATGCGAAGAGGGTGCCGTACGAGGCGAATAACGGTGAATGGTGCAGCCGAGTGACGAGCCCGTCGCGGAAGAAACACACAGAGCATCGGGGAGCTCGGTGATAAATAAAAACCAGACGAAAGAGACACAGAAGGAAGACGACGTCGTGGCGCAAGAAGAAGAAGAAGAAGAAGAAGAAAAAGTAGTAGCCGAAGAAGAAACTGACTGTGACTCTCTCGAAGAGGGGATGAAGAGAGACGACGATACCACTATGCGAAGAGGTTCGTCGCGGTATAGCTCTTGGTAGGGGTACGAGAGAAGGTGGTGGAGGCGGAAGAGTCGACTACGGAACGGTGGAGGGGAGGGGGTTGGTAGTAGTGGTAAGGGTACGAGGCACCGTGCGAGCACCTGTGGATCTCCGCGCCACGGTAGAGTCACTCACCGGCTACCACCACCGGACCACCGCCGAACCTTGGTTCACAGATAGAAGACAAAGCGGAACACGGCCACTCGTGGCTCGCGAACTCGGAGAAACCGTCGAATATTACCATTGGGAAGGAAAAAATCTTTCGGTACCGATCACGTCATACAGTTTGACCATCTTGGATCTCGTTTTATCATTGCATCTGACGAAAAAGGACCATACCTAAGATTTTTGGAAGAAGATATATACAAGAACATATAAGAGTACATCTGCGAAAGGAACAAAGTAATATAGAACGTGTTTCCTGTTAATGAAGCGGTGTCTGGGGATTTCTTGGTGTATGGAGCTACTGTCAACTACCCTGGTTGATTTTTCACGACCATTATTCCGGTTGATAACAACGGCAATCCTGCTGTAATCTTCGTTGTCTGGATAATAGTCTGTCTTACCTGGATTCGCTACGTGACGTTGACAGCACCAGCTACCATTTACCGTTCAACACAGATCGTAATTCTGTGGTCAACTCATAGCAAGTTTTTGGTACCATTGTCGAAGCCGCCGCCGCCATTGTTGTTGGTGACCAGTTGCATCCGCGAAGGGCGACGACGACCACGACAAAGGTTACCGACGGTTTCCTTTGTTCCTGATTAAGGAGATGAAAGACGAGAAATCTTCGAATCCTGTCATTTGAAAGGTTTCGTTATCTGGATACTTGTATCTCTATCAGGGTGCTTTGTTCGAAACGTGCATCAGTGCAAAAGTTTTGAATCGAAGTGTACGATTGGAGATTGAGACCCATCTTGTCAAACTGTTGGATCTTCTGGAACATCTTTCACAGTTCAAACTTATCTTCTCGTAACTTTCGGGAAGATCGAGGAGTGTGAAGTAATCTCGTTAAAATTCGTATCGTATGAAGCAGAGAGAGAAAACGTGGTACAAATAAATTTGGACGTATGAATATAAAAAGAAACGTTGAGATCGCCGATCGATGGACAAGGATTTGTGGTGAGTGTGTTTGACACTTGCGACAGCTACGGATGTGCGAAAACAACAGCGATTGGCGTCGTAATGCGTTGGAAGCGCGTCGTCTGACATTAGGTAACGCAACGTGAATGAAGACGCATCGCGGTGAGGGTGTAAGGGTGCTATTTGATTCAGTGTCGAAAACAGAGAAACACGAGGTTTTGTTGATTAGATTGTGATTAATCAATTAAGTGCAAAATAGTGGGCAAAACGGATCGATCTGTGAATCGGAGATATATCGTTTTGGATATCAGGATATGTGAACTCGGACAAGATGCCTAGCACCATAAGAGGTGAGTCAACGAACAAAATTTGGCACCCTGCTTTTCAGAAATGTCAACTTTCTTTCTCTTCTTCTATGACTTTATTTTTCATCGTTTCTAGTAGCTAATTATCATTACAATCGAATTGCATTTATTGGGACGAAATTTTGATTAAATTGAAATTTTAATTGAACTCCTAAATCTACTTATCTGAAGCTAAGTTCTGATTATTTGAAAAATCATAGGTAATGGGAAAAATTACCGAACTTCTATCATACGACCGAGCCAGTTGTGTGAACTGTTGGTTCCCCTACTATTTTAGATAAATAGAATCCTACCATATTATTATACATAGGGTGCACATAATCACACACGACTGAGACGCGTTTTCTCTGATTTTCTTATGTATATCGACAGACACAAATTGATACAACACGTTCGATTTAATCCCGACTACTTCATTTCGTCAATGTGTCTAAAAAAAGAACGATCGATCTTTATTCCGTACGGTTTAGATCGAAATGTTCGTCACGCGGCACGAGTAGCAAATGCATTTGCACGGGGTAACAGTACGCGGTGTTGTGGCCACGATGGCAGGGTCACTTGAGGTCAGTAACACACTGACGATTAGACGTGGATCCAACTCGTCTACCTGTATTTTCGAATAAATCTACATACCTATGATCAATTACACATTCAATTATCTAATATCATTCTCTAACTATGGATATTTTTAAACAAATTGTTCAAACTTACAAACAAGTCGATTTCCTACTATTTTTTAATTCATGAAGCATATCGTTTATTACCTGACTACATCTCGTCATGTTACAATGAAACTGAATAAAATGAAATTAACATTCACATCAATTTATCAAAAATATGGAAGAAGTTTGATCGAAATTGCAAATGAATGTGACGTTTTAAGGAAGAGCAAAGCTGCAGCTTGAGCGGAGTATTGACCGAAGAAATAAATATATTTGTGGAAGCTAACAGTACGCGGAGTTACGGTCGTGATAGCAGGGTCACTCGAGGTCAGTAACACACTGACAACGAACACAGGTCAGTCAGCGAGGTACTTCTGGTTCCTAGACGTGTAGTCATCATCTCATATTCCTTTCCAATATCTTCTACCTTCATCGCCTTCTGCTTTCGAAGATTCTCTCTGATTTCAAGATTCTTATCGTCGCTGTAATTTTCTTATCAATCTCAATTCGTCGATAACCCAACAACAATGTCGTTACACGCAACATAGTATGGTGCATTTCAAGAACGATTTGCATTTCGTAGCCTCAATCACTGTCCCAAAGCTATAAAAAGAAAAGGGAGCCAAGGGAAATTGAAAGTTGGCAGAATTTTCTGAAATCAATTACCACGCGATTACCTTGAAAGTTGGGAGCAAACTCGCAAGTTTCCACGAAGGATAAGCAGCGAGGACACAGCGAAGTTGAAAAATTAAATCGCCAGGATCGACGTAGACGGCTGTACGAATTATTCAACGACCTTCGTGAACGCGTAACCGCGAGATCATCGACCTTTCCGATCGATCGGAGCAAACCGAGGAAGTATACAGCGAGTGCCAAGTGTGACCACGAATTTTTAAAACCCAGCGCATCTCGCGAAATCCCGATTATCGTGAAATCTATCTGGCAAAATAGAAGAAATGAGACAGAGTGTCTCTCGAGGGAAATAGAGAGAAAGAGATAGCTGTAAAGTACATAGTAGGGGATAAAGAGTAAGAAAAAGAGAGGCACAGAGATAGAAAGAGAAAGAGGAACTGTGGCGAATGGAACGAGAGAAGGGAGAAAAGCAGGTAGGAAAGCGAGATACTCTTCCTGTGACAGGTGGCAAAGACCTTGGTAAACGTAAGGGCATTGCGATCGATTACCTAACCGGACGGTCGGCAGTGGATTTTAGTTTGTGATGCGAGCTTCGGACCTCGGGAGCCGGCGCCCACTGTCGTTTTTCGAACTAAGCGTCGACGGGGCTTGCCACTTGGGACACGAACAAAAGCTAAGGTCGTTGAACCTGGCGTATACACGTACGGCATAACACACGGGCCCGGTTCACGCACACCGGCCTTCTGTATGCCTCCTCTACATACACGCATTCGTTCGCTCTCTCACGGGCCACCAGGTACTTTCGTGGTACCCGCGATGGTACGGCCGGTCAAGTCCGGATTCCGGTGACTAAAGTGCCTTTGCCTGCCGCATCATTTACATAAACGCGGACCTGACGAACTGCTGGTACCTCGATAACGTTGCTCGCCTTCGTGCGATTCTCGTTTCCGTATTACACGAAAATTTTTCGTGGTCTAAGTTACGAGATAAGAGGTGGTTGTACCTATCGTTTAATAGGCGATTCTTGTTAAGTGGAAGTTCACCTTTATACACATTCGTTGTTCTTCATGCATATGTTACGTCCCTTTAATTATCTTAGGTTCTAAATGATGGTGTTGAAACAACTGTGGCGTCTTTGTACGTTCCGATAGAAAGCATAGCACGAGAAACGAAAGAGTAAAAAATACGTTAAGACAGATATTATTACTTAAATTGGAGATTTCTCTGATGAAAAAAGTATAGGTGAAAGAAGTACATTTTAAAGTACACGCAGAGTATAGATGCTCATAGTATGGATACTAGATATACTGATCAATTCTATAAGTTGCAAAATAGAGAATGATGATGATACCGCAAACATTAGCAACTAATTGGTATTTTATATAGTCCACGTAATTTTATGCTTGCCGTGATGGCGATAGCAAATCGTATGTAGTAATCATTAATGTCCGGAATATTCATTACTGAAAGGGTTAACGACAGAAGTTTCCCCAGTTCTTTAAGATGCGAAGATAAACTTGCACATGTTGGGTGCCATTATTTCTTCTTTGCCGGCGGAATGGGTCACGTAGAAACTCTGTTACGTGGGATACGGCTTTATGAATTCTCGTAAGACATTACGCAAGATACGTGAGTGAGCCTACCGTGGTTCTTGACTTTGGGACCATCAATGGTATTCACGTACGCTGGTTACACATGTCGATAGCTAGGCGGTTACCTCGAACGTGAACGAACTCATTTACGTAGACGTGAGTTACATCGGTTGTGGCGTATTTCACTAGTAGGTAGGTCGTCTGGAATGCAACAATCTGAATTCCGAATCCCATAGGAGCTCTGTCACAACCGCTTTTTTCTTGCGATTTTAATCTTTTCAGTGGCCAGTAATTTTTGAGAATTAAGCTTTTAGTGCAATGAGAACTTTTCTTTGTACATATGTATTTGATTAAGTGATTTATATGCAATAATATCACTAAATTGTTTTAAGTAACAGTAACTATTTATTTACTAACGGATTCGCAAAATACCATTTTTTTCTCAAGAGTATAAGAAAAATACAATAATTTAATGCCTCCAAGAAACAGTAATAACAATTAAATGTATAATAGATGATCGTATATCTACAAGCATCTCTGTTTGTACTGCATTTTGCTTGAATAGGTTTAACTGTACATTTGTGTATGTCTATATTATACGTTGTCGGTTAGTGTTAACGGTTAATTTTATCGAGTGAAGCTCTTAACACTAAATCTACCACCATCGGTCAATTTGACCGTCTCCAAACTTTTGTACAACTTTCACATATTTAAACATTATCACATCGCCATCAAACTATACAGCTTTCCTTAAAATATGCATAATATGTATTTTTCAGCATTTACTTCTCATTTTACTTTTTTTTCAAGAAATATATGTAACCTGTCCCATCTGTTATATACAATCAGTATAAAAGAAAAGCTATCTCAATGTGGCATAGCCAACTCAAAAGAAATAACCAAATGGTAAGAAAATACAGTGTCGAGTCGAAATCTTGTAGGTGGCCCTTCCAGGTGTTTTTCAATATTCTAGACCTAACAGAAATAAATGCCTGGGTTTTGTATAAAGCAACAACGGGAGAAAAAATGTCAAGGCAGGAATTTTTATTCCATTTAGCTAGAGAAGTAATTGTACCAAAAATATCAATAAATACAAGTTCGGACTCATATGTATGAAAATGTACGTAATTGTCAAGTAATATATTGACCAACCACGGTAGGAATACAATAAGTGTCGGTAGGTTTAGTGAAAGCAACTTCTTTGTTTATATTTTCTTTCTTTGCTTTTAAATAAATTCGCGTTTACAGTTTATGTTTTGTCTTCGTAATGTTCATGCTTGAAACAGGTGTAAAGGTTGCAAAGTTATATGGTGGTTCAATTATTTGTTGCTTAAACGGTCTGCATTTTGCTAAATCGCATCGATTATAAATTTAACCAGTTGTCGTTCTTATGCAAATACAAGTTTGTAAAAATAAGTCTGGTTTGACGTGACCGTCTTGGACAAAAAAGTATTTGAAAGAAATCGATTGTGTCGGCGAACAAACAGGAAGGCAGATAGTAGGCAATGAACCAAAGTTGGTATAAGTCGATGGGTGGCACTACCCAAATTACGTTTCAAGGTACCGTTATGACAGACCCATGATCGAAGCGACCGTTCGTAAATGTCTTACATCGAATTTTAACTGTCCCCACCCTCTCTTGATCATGCATACAATAGTCTTATCGATGTCGATGACGAAATCATCACGATACTTTCAATCAACATTTTCTTAACTTCCACCCAGCTAAAATTAAAATTACTGTTCCTCAAAATAAATATCGCGGAAAGACGTGTAACTATAATTTTTCGATAAAACTTTGCTCATTGGTAGAGCTCGAAAAACTGAAGCTATTGATATCTTGTCTTGGAGATCGATACTTGATGGTTTATTTAAATGTTCATTTAGAATTATCTTCTCAGTCTTATACCTGTATTTTGAGATGAGACAGTAGATTATACCTTTCCTCCTCAATACAAATATCGTTAAAGAAATTTTTCCGAGACACTCTATTTAAACGATTTTTCACATTTTTTAAAACACACACAGCAATCTTTCCATGTCTTCTTTGTAATTAATTTACAGATCTATATTATCCTCAGGAGTTCTTGATAGTAATATTATCTTGATCCTTTGTATTTTAATCCCACAGAGTCCAAGTTCGTAATTCTAATTCCTCATGGTAACAGCGCTCAACTGTCTCAAGAATATCGTATGTATTCGTTCAGCCCAAGCAGCGGTTGAAAAAGTCGAGTTCGAGAGAGGACTAATATCTCGATATACAATCTTACCGTGGAAACAAAGACATCTGACTTCTCGCGCGAGGGCATTCCACGGTGAGGAGACAAAGATCTGAAGCTTGCTGACGCGAGCTCGTTCCATGGCTCGATGCAAAACGCCGCGCGCGAACGCGAGCTCGATCATCTTGCGCAGCCAACGGTAATTTCGGTTCCGTGTCAGCGTAAAACGATCCACGCGATGAGCCCAATCAGGAAAATCGTGAGTCATAGCGGATTCCGAAACTCGGAATTGCATTCGGGGACGTTGCTTCAATCTATACGTTACATATATACCTATAATATTTAGTATATAGGTACTGTTTAATTGATATGTACTTATATACTGTTTCTTATAAATATCCAAACATTTTGATAGATTCGTAGAAATAGTGCTTGATTCTTCAAATGTATATTCTTCCTTATTATATATTTTGGAATTTAAATCAGTAGAGTTTCTTAAACAACAAGACGTTTATAAATCTTTAACGATTGTAAATGCCAATTTTATTATCATATATTATCTCCTAGAGATCAATTTCATTGTATCATAATTTTCTACTACACATAGTTATAATGGTCATCAAGAATAAAATTATTATAGACTCTTTCATTCGTTAATTAAAATACATTGTATCAAACACAGACAATTTTCCAAATAGAGATTTTTATCCAATAAATATATTGCAATCGCCTCGGGAGGCGAAGTTAAGGCAAGTTAAGACAAGTTGACGCTCCTGTCAAAAGTTTAAATGTAAGACTGTTAACTTATTTTTCCAGGCGTTTGTCCATTATAAAGATTACTATAATTCTTCCTACACATCCTTTAATTCGGCGAAAAATTATTACGTCCAACCAATCAATCAATCCCTAATCAATGACAAACATACATTTATATATCCATATACATGACACATCGGGACGATCGTTTTTAACACGCATACAATCGCATCCGCGTGCGTCTACGCAAGTAAACGTGACTCTCCGTTTGCCTACCTATCTACCTACCTACCTACCTACCTACCTATCTCGAAACTCGGTTTGCTCCTTCGTTCTCCAGTCATTGAACTCGAGGCTCGTTCAACCCACCAGCTGTTTCTTATTACTCCCCCTCTGTTCTCTTCCTACTCCCCCTACAGATATTCCCCACTGTTCTCTTCCTGGCCGTGGACCATGCCTCTTCCGACACCTCTAAGTCTTACAAGTCTTTCTATACTACTCTCGATACCGGGCTGGCCGAGTGAAGGTAATGTAGTAGGGTCTTTTCAAGGTTCTCCTTGAATATCGATTTGGTTAAGCGAGAGCGGAAAGAAAGGTCGAGTTTAGGTTCAACGATCTAGCCGAGCTTGATGGATGGTAAACGTTCGTTTCCTTAATCCGAAGATCCTTTCTTCTAGGCTTGAAACAGAAATTCAGTTAGGAGTTTAGTTCATTTAGTCTATGTTTGTTTTTATTTTTTGTCTATGTTATCAGATTGTGTTTTTATTTTACATTGCTATAATTCATGCTATCGTCGGTGTACATTAAATTTTTGTTGAATTGTAGCATAAGATCAAAACGTCCACGAGGATTCGTACTGTAGCGCCGAAACGTTGTTCAGAATCTGGATCATTTAATTTATTATTGACATAGAAAAATCTGGGTTATTGGTCGCATGGTAAATAAAACTTTTAATGAATATTGGCGTATGTGCATATGTTTAATTTTTATTTAATTCAATGGCGCATACACAAAATACAAAAATACGATGGTTGGTTACTTTAATATAATAGATGGTATTTTAAAAACATCGAAATTGGAAAATATTTTCAAATATTCTCTGTCGTGTCCCATACTGATAAATATATTTTAAATAAACGAAACAGAAAGGTAAAAAGGCAATTATCTTTTTTTGGTCATAATTAAATTTATGTTCAAAGGATGGATAAAATACTTGAAAAGGCAGTTTATTGTAGCACGTTTGAAATATAAACATAAAAGAGCGAATGACGAATATTTCACATTCCTTCGTTTTTCTCTTTTAATACAAGGATTGCGTTTTGTCATGCGATAGTCATACCTCGGTCGTGATTCACCTGACAAAAATAATCCGCTTACTCGAAGATTAACGCGGGTTTTTGAACTTGAGAGCAAGGGAAAGGTCTAACACAGGTTCAACGATCTAAACATGTGATGGCCGTCGACTAGTTGAAGGACTGAGATCACCATGTAAGATCGCTACGTAAAATGGTAAAGATTATTCTTACGAAACTCGTTGCTGCGAACAAATACAATTGTCGCCTCAATTATCCCCAGCTTGTTTAACTATTTTAACTGTGAAATAAGTCATCCGTTGCTTTCTGCCGTTGGCAGTTTAGAGAACTCTTCGGCTCTAGCCTCTTCCTCTGTGGCTTTAAATCATCCCGGTTTTAACTATGCGGGACACACTATTATATGCATTTAATCTTGATCGTAGCTCACTTACGACGAGTCGACGTGTTTTCAAGGTTTTCGTTTGGTATTAATTCAACTTCTCGAATCTCTCCGAGGAGAGAAGATCGTGTGGGAGTTCGTTGAACTGAACCGTGTGTATACACTGTATACGTGTATGTTGGCAACACAGTCGGGCGAAGTTTCCAGAATTTATTTGCCGTCCTAGGGTAAACATTCCGTAACAAAATTATTGGCAGGACGATGAAGTAAGATTTTCTTCGATGCAAATATGATTCGCAGTCAGAATGCCGGAAGATGGGATTGACAATTTTCCAGGCGGCGCGAAAATCTTGGCCAGGACTTGTTCGTAAATTCAAGTCCACTCGTGTCAGCTTGCCAAGCGCGTTGAAAACTCTCGACAGTTTTAAGAAGTTTCATCAAATACCTGTTTAAATCTTCGTCTTTCACGCAGATTCTGCATCATTGAATTTCACACCACGAGGATCGTAGGAGATGAAAAAAATCTCATTTTTCCACTGTCGTTCCTCTTCTCTTGTAAAAGCACGTATGTGTGTGTCTTTGAAATATCGCTTGAACAGGAATCAGCAGACGCTGGAACGTTTTCTAATTCAAAATTGATGCAACTTAATTGCGCATCAACGAGGTAACGCGCGTAATCGAGAACAAGTCCGATTTCACCGGATCTGCTTACGCGTTAACGCACAAGATTCTTCGGTGTGTTCCAAACCATCGCAAATCTTTAATCAACATATCTGAACTAGTCCACTTGGTTAAAATAAATTACTCCATTTTTTGCCGAAATAATCACATTTCATTAATAACAACGCGGATACATCTTTCCTTCTTGAGAATAATTATACAAGTACTTCGAAGATTTTAATTACACATTAAATGCACTGTCTTTGATAATCTTGATAGATGGAAATGTATTATAATATGTCTATTTTGATAAAAGTCGAGTTGCTTCGAAAAATTTCTTTGTCATTTTTATCGCTTTATGCAATGAGTCCTGCCATAACAGTTTGTTGAAGTAAATTATACGTTGTATCCTATTATTCGATTAAGATTTAAGACCATGGAAGAGAAATATGAGATAAATTGAGCTTTCTGTGTTTTATAGGAGAACAATTTTAAAACTGAACAGGATACTATCAACTAATCCCGTCTTGTAATTAGTTTTTGAGATGAACTACTGCCAAGTTTCTTCAACTTCTTGAATATTTCAAAAAGATGTTTAAAACATTCGATTGTTATAATATAAGTATTAATTATATAATAGCTCTACTACAACACGTCGTGGATGTGTGCCTTCCTAATTATGTTCCTATTTGAATAAATGGCAGAACTAATTTTATCAAAAGCATCTTCTAATAATTGCATTTTTCCAATAATTGTAGCAGATTCAATAATTCCAGTGTTACAAAGTTTATATATATATTTATTATTAATATATAAAGTTAATATATATTATTAATATGTAATGTATGTGTTTATATTAATATGTAAAATTTACATATATGTTCCAGTGTTACGTAACAAGTCGGTTCCGCCTTTCAAGTATATTGTACTGAAATACTTCGTTGCAACGACGAAGTAACATAAAAATCAGGAAGTAGACAAAAACGAACTTATCGCGTTTATCCCGTGTGGTCTTCAATCGATCTGCACCATCGTTTCGCGAACTTCAATATGTGTGTATGCTTTTTTCTCCGATTTAATCGGCTTCACGAGCGAAGTATTGAACGGGCCACCAAAAGAGTGAGGCGATCGCGAGCGAGCAAACGAGCGGATCGTCGCTTCGTGTCGGCAGGTATTCGATAGCACCGCAAGGGTCGTCGACCGCAGGTGCTACACGCTCGTTCGCTCGCTCGTTCGGCTTGTTCGTCCTCGCCAGGGCCGAAACTCACAGCCCGCTGCCCTCTCTATCTCTCACGTTTGTAAAAAAATTTACAGTCACGTTGGCTTTTTCTACGCGCGTTGTTCCACTATCCGTAGCTTGCCGATAATGCCCGCCGTAATTGGATAGGAATTCGGCGTTTAGTTCTTGGAATTCCCGCTACGAAAGCAAGAGTTAACTCTTCGTTAGAATTTGGAAGCGGTTACGATTAACTTATCTCACGGTTCAGTGAGAAGAAAGTGCTCCGTAGATTTTTCTTTTAATTCCATATCACAAACGTGACAGATATTCGTTGAAATGGGGATTCTTCAAAGATAATACTGTGAATGAATAAAGTTGAATATCGTCGTGTGTGTAGGTTCTTGCTTCATTTTACTGCGCAGACTCTCTGGAAAAATTACGTTTTCAACATTATTTACATTATTGAGAGAAAAAATGACTATATATATATATATGAACAATCAGTTACAAAAGGTGTTTGTAAAACATCAAACTTCTTTTCAAATTTACTGTATTCTATATATATATAAGAAGATTAATTAAGAGCTACTTTAAGGACAATATAATGTACAGCTTGAAATAATAAGGCTAAAAAGATACAATCTTTTCTCCTTACGTGTTCAACATATTTTGCTAGGGAAAATATTACTGTTACGTGAGTAACAGTAAATAAATATTTCATATACACATTATTTATATAGTGTACGAAAACTTTGGTGAATGATTGTATGTATCTGACTATAGAGGTGTATATACGATTTCTTCCGCGAATGAAAGAGTCAAATGTTAGTTAACAACAAATCGATATATTCGAGATTAAAATGAATGTCTTCGGTATTGGTAAGTAACTTCCTCAGTAACGTGAAACAGAAAGACAAGAGTTGAATCTGCGCTTTGTCCATCGAAACCGGTCGCGTTTCATGAAATACGTTTATAAATGGCAATGTAAACGAACAAAAGTGAGTGTCCACGGACTGAAGTCTAGCATTGAAAGAGCGCCGAAAGGAGCGGGAACTTTTGAACAAGTACCTGGTTCTCAAGCCGATTCACCTCGACGAAGCTCGACCGCAGGACAATGACCCTTGAGCCACCACGTGGCGAGTGATGTCTCTTCCCCGTCGAACCACCTTACCTGCCTGATTTAAAGCAACCACCCGGCCGTGAACCTTTGAGTCTTCCTAGGGCCTCCACCTTTTCCCTTCATCTTATTTACCATCCACGTTCTTCCTGGTCTTACCGGTATTCGTGCTTACCTGCGAGTAGACAAGACTGATCGACACGCTCGACTTGCGAACGTCGTAGTAGTATACGTAAGAATGGAATTGTTGCGTTTAGGATAGACAGGGTAAGCGTGAAAAAAGGGGACTGGGTTAAGAGGGTGATGACATAAGTAGGTTGTTTGTCATTGGACTTCAAGTTACAGAATTCTTGTATATCCCTAAAGATGCGAAAAATAGGTTAATGAAAATATAGGCTGCTATTTTATTATTAGGTTATACGTGAAGTGCCCAATTTTTGACGATTTATGCTTCATAAGAATTTATGTTAAATTCTATTAATTAAATTCTACAGTGGTTATAAAAAACGTTCTCGCATCATCTATTATAGCGTTTACATATTAATTAGGTTCAAACATATTAAATTTAGGTATCATTTAGTATTTTCATTTCACATTACCAGAATTTGATACTATGAACATGAAGTATGTAGAATCTGATAAAAAAGAAGGACACTTGCAAATACTTTTTGTATCCATTGTATATGGAAAAGAAAATTCTTAATATTCAAATGATATGCGATAAATCATCAGTGATGTATGTACAAAGATACAAATATTCACCTATAAAAATAGGAGTTTTAGAAGATGGATGCAAAATAGAATACGTCATATGTTATAATCTAACATAATTTGGGTTCAAGTGGTGTATATTTTCTTAGAGTTCAATGACCTTTCTCGAAATAAAATAGATCCAGAATTTTTTCGCGGAAAATATAAACACGACTCCAGAAATATGAGGTAATATTTTTAAAGACGAAAGGTCAGCGTTTCTTTTATAAGAATGGCGAAGGAGGAGGTGCAAGTTCAGCGACTTCATCTGCACTTTGCACTTCCGTATTGTGTACCAAGCTAAACGTTCCATTAACACGTGTCATCGACACGAAAATCCAATGAACATTTGCATCGGCGCGATATCAAACCGGATGGATGATGAACGATCCATGCTCACGTACATCCTTCTGTTTCCAATTGCATTGTTGCAGACGTTTATTTTATATCGCTTATTTCGTGCGTAAGCATTTTTTATATTTGAGCTTACGTTTCGTTGGGATACGTGAGATGCATATCGAAAATTACATCTCATCAAACTTCAGATTAGTAATGTTACAACCTAAAGATTTTCAATAAAAATTAGAAGAATTCAAACTAAATAAAAATCAGCTTCTTAAAAGGCATACGTAATATCGTCCATCGTTTCGAAAAATATTGATTGATTCATGTATTTATGAACTTTTAATTAGATAAATGGTTTTCTGCAATAAAATAGTTAATCATTCTTTATCGGTAGAGTAGAAAGAAAAAAACGAGAAAGCAAAAAGAAGAAATTCGAGCATTAAGGGGTTAATTATATTCTCTGAAATTATCTAATGGCACTACATATTTCGGAAGCGAAGTAGCTTGTAATTATCAAATTAATAGGAAATTATGTAACACGCTCTAATGCTCGTGGAAGAAAGCTTAGTTTGATTAATCACTCTGTCAGACGGTTAGACACCCTGAAGAAGGTCCATGGACTTTGAGTATCAACCTCTTGATCCCGTCTATTCCCTATCGTTTTCTCCATCTCTATCGGCAAGGTTGACGATCCTTGGGAGAAAAAATTATTAAGCACGGTCGCGTTACGTGGACCTTCGGTAACTGGCCGTGGTTCGTGCAGCAAGGTGCACTGACCGCAGATAGAAACACGTGGACGCAGACCGTGTCGGTGACGGAGGTTCCGTGGAAGAGAAGGAAAATGAGGGAGGGGAGTTTCGAAGGGCTGATGATTTCACGTGAAGCCTCAGCAGTCATCGTAAGTACTTACGTGACGAAATAAACGTCGGCTCTTACGAAATCTCCGGCGAACACGAGACGCATCGTTTACCAGTTTCGTCGAAAGAAATGAAACTTCTTTTGGAGACGTTTTCATCGACTTTTCGTTACATCGTGAAAATGTCGTGAAAATTCTATTTATTTACATTGACAAATAGCGATATGATAAAGTAAATCTTTGACAGTATCAACGCATAGAACGCATCAGGCAAAAGAATGTTTGTTAAAAATAGTACAGAATTAGAAAAAATGAGAGTAAAATTAAAGTTCGTAAGTATGAGAGCTTGTATAAAAGTGGCATATTGTCTCATTTAGCACGGCTAGATTTGTTTGACCGAAGAGATCAACTGAAGATCATTTAGCCCATTTCGCACATCAAAATTTATAAGCAACTTTTACAGACACGTAATTATAACTTCTCACATACGTCTCTTATTTTAGAAACATTTCAGCGTGGAACAGCTGCATAATCACTTTCGATTCCCGCATGCTACCTCCCAAACTGCCTGGAACTACAGTTCTGTTGTAATTCTGTTAATTGGGACTATTTTGCAGCCATTAAAAGACTCCGATTCCACTTAGTCTGGCATTACAGGATTATTTTTTAAGCCTGGAAAACTCAACAAATCTGGAAAACTGCATCTTGAAAAACAGACAATCTCGCATTTATTTCAAAATTATTAAAAGGATCTATTCAAAGTTACTACTTAATTCTTCCATTCTCAATCCATTTAACAATCAGAAATTGTAATCTTTCAAGTAAACGATTTATTCCATTTCCGTTATTAACCATTTTAACATTTAGAAACGTGGAGAAACTGTTTACAAATGAAATAAGACTGATCTATAATTCTACAATTAATTTAATAATATTATACTTCATAATTAAGGAGCTCAAAATACACAAATAAAATAATAAATAAAAAACCTGGAGAGTCTTTGAATCGAGTACAATTCGGAGAAATTTATATTCCCAGTAACTCGTCTTATGGTTAATAGGTTAAAAGGCAACGAAAAACTAAAAAGAAAAAAGAAAAAAAGCCATTTGAAGGGCTAAGGAAACATTGCACCGACGAATTTCCAAGAATAGACGGCACTCAGCGTGCGTATCCCGAGGACAGAGTTTCCGTTTCCTTCTCTCCCCTCTCGCCGGTATCCTTTTTCTCCTAATCACGCGGCTTCTAGTGACGTAACAGCAAGGTCTTACGGTATCTCCGGCAACGGGCCTACATTACGTGAGTATCCCTACACGCGATCCGCACGTACGTACTTACGTGTATACCCGCGTAGAAGATCCGCTACACGTTGTTTGACTCGAGCCAGCCGAGAACTTCTCCCCCTTTCATCGTATGTCCTCTCTCTCCTTCTTTTTTCGTTCTTTTTTCTCTCCACTCCTTCGACGTTTCTCTCTGGTCCGTGTTTCGCTTCGTGTAGCTCATTGAAGCGGGATTCTAAAAACGATTAACGGTTCAAACCGTTCTCTCTTGATCTTCGGTCGTTATTTCAATGCATGCCCGATTGTTCCTTAATTGTATGCAACGTTTCTACCTTGTTTCAAAGCTGACTCGTTGCGTCTCATTCAACGAAGGATCGTTGAACGATGACTAACCGTTTCCTCCCTGATTGCCCATCGTGTACGAATAAATTAGTACCGGGTCGACGTAATGAGAAAATCTTGGTCGCACAAAGGATTCCTAAAAGGATGTTCCGACTGTACGGAGAATATATTTATCGACTAGCTACGGTTTAGATTTTCTGAATCAGGCCTCGGAAAATTCAATTCGCTTTAACTAGAACGTATAACGTACCGCGTAAAATAACGAGAAAAAGAAGGAGAATGTTGGGAAATAGAGTTCATTGTGCCTCGTAAATAACTAAGTCTTTTACACCAGATCGCGTAGTCTTCAAAACAATATCGCATTTTATGTTATGTGGCATTAGATACGAACATAAGGATCGTGTTTCCATATCAAATGACTTACGTAGACTTAAAGAGATAGAGGGAGAGAGTAGAAAATGTAGTTCATCGTACTTCGCGAAAGTCAAAATTCTTTAGTTAATAATAGGGATAGGCACAATAATTAGGGCACAACAAATGATATTAAGAAATTACGAGGTACTCTGTATTCCATAAACGGTTCTTAAAATTCTCTAAAATTCATTAAATATGATATTTATCACGCATAAAATTGACTTTTGGAAATTTAATGTACTCACACTGCTAGCTTGTAACATGCGATTCATCAAATTTCTCCAACAACGAGGTTCCAATCGTCGAATCGCACATGCAAAAAAGATAAGATGGTTTTCAAGAATATTATCAAATTCGTGACGTCATAAGATATGAATTTAGTACTAGGTCTACCAGAGTATAGTTTATCATTTTTCATCGAAATTTCGCATATTTATAACAATGCAAGCTTTGGAGATTTGAATAATACTTTTATAGAAAAACATGGATAAAACTTTATCTTCTTCGTAAACCTTCAATTTTAATTTCTTTGATACGAACTTTACACCTTAGTTGTCAATGATCCAGATGTTAAGAATCGTGTTCCAATATCTATACAACGCATGAAGACGTGTGAATTAAAGATTTGTTTGGTTCCCTCGAATTCCATGGGAGCCGATGGATAAGTTCTACTCAAAGAATTCGTCATCTCGTCTAGGGTCATCGACGCGGTCGTTTTCCCTTGTTCTCCGATCGGTATGCGCGGGTGCTTGGTCGCGATGCCGACAGGTGAGTAGAAACAGACGTATATACACATGTACATGTATACGTATGTAAGATACAGTTAGGAGTACCGTTCTGAAAATGCAGCGACTCGTGTCGAGCCCGAAGAGAGCGAGGAGAGTGTTCGGTGTAGTCTTCGCTTGTACTCGGTTCGAGCGGCGCTTTAACTCAAACGGACACGACGAGAGGCGGGGATCCAGTCGAAAGGTGTATAACGGTAGCGATAAATTCAATGGCACGGAGACGATGAAACACGGAATATGAGCGTCGTTGCACGCGCGTTACGTGCAAATAATTGTAACCGATAATAAAGCTGCCGTCGACACGAATTTCAGTTACGACGTTACGATCGATGGCTTCCGATAGAAATTACTTTCAAGAAATTCCATCGTGAAAGAAAAAACGAATGCAACGCTTTCTATTAAGAATTTACTGTGATTAATACTTTATCATTTTTAGGATTTGAAGTAACGTTTTTATTATTGTTACGCGTTATTCTCGCTCTAATGAACGAATGACATTGATTAATAGTCTCGTTAGGTTCCTAAATTAATTTTCTGTCGTGATCATAGTAATCAAGGCGTGACATTGACTAATACTTTTTTTTAGGATTTGAAGCAAGCTTCTGTCACTGTCATACTGATCGTGGTACGACTCTAATGGAACATTTTTAAAAATTTGAAGTAGTTTCTCTATTGTTTCACCCGTCGTCACGTTGATCGAGATATAGCATTAGCCAGAACTGTCGTTAGGATTAGAAATAGGTTCTCTATCGTTGTCGCGCGTACTTTTCCATTCGTTTAACGAAACGTGCGAACTGAGCAACCTGTAACACCACCACCAGAACATCGAATCAATCCGAATGGAACGAAAAAACACACACGAGGCCAGGACAAATATATTATCGTAGAGGCAATCTCACCTTAAAGGGGCACGACCCTTCGTATCGATAGACAACCCGTTTCTTTTCAACTCTCTCGCCGAATTTCATTTTATAGCCGTAAAATTACTAGAAACCAACCTCGCCACTCGAAGAACGAAGAATATCGAATAGAATTCCTCAAAATTAACTTAGATTATCTTCATAAATGGAAGGAACGATACGAGATACGAGTGTAACTTTATCGCCTCGAAGACGGAAGAGTCTATCTGACCGAAGAATACAAGCTGGTAACGGATCGAACGAATACTAGCCAGAGCGCGCAGTGGTGGCGCGTGCGCGTCTCATCCCTGAATCGTGTTGAACCAATGAAACTCTCCCTCTTACACAGGCCTCGGAGATAGAACATTTCGATATATTTCGGGTAATTTCTATCAGCGATGTGACCCCATAGAAATCGTCGCGAAACACGGGAAGAAAGTGTGAGACGTTGGTACATCAGAGCGGTGGCCGGATCAGTTGACGAGGGATGTTGAGTGGAGGGACAATCAGTTACGAGGGAAATGGATATATGAATCAGTGTTATCCGGGCGGGGTGGTAGTGAACGGTGGCTCAACACTGGCTGCCATCTGCTGACGGTCGCTTTAAGCTCGAGCCACTGGTTCCCCGTGAAGTGCATAGCCGAAACGAGACGTTCAGCTCTGAAACGACATCACCACGAGCTTTTTTTCGAAACATCCGAGGGTGATCCCGTTCGTGACGCGATCTACGCGCGACAGCTGCGACGTGGGTTCTCTTGCAAGTGTTGTTTTCGTGGTACCGTGTTGTGTTCCTGCCAGAATCGAGGGGACGAACGATCACGTACCAGCGAGCCAGGATGACGGAGACGACAATGACGTAAAGCCCACGAGGCCAAGTAGATCCGACTGGCGGTCTAACTCGTTCTCTGTGTACGAGTATCGTGATCCTTGGCCAAAATTCATCTCGGAGCAGAGCTTGACATTAAATCTATCGTGTGATATTAAAAATTATGGAAATCAGGTGGATCGTGAGTCGTGGCACCTTCATCGAGATTCGAGAGATTGGACAATGATTAAGGAAACATCGCTCGAGCATGCGATGATCCTTCGCAGTGCTCCCTCGTGTGAATACTTGAAGCTTGGAAAACGTCGTCTAGTCGATGACTGAACTTTCGTCGCATTTTACAACTGAGACTGATATCGTCTATCGTGTTATCGTGTTCCTCAAAGAACTATTGAAATTACGTGATATTATAATACTTGTTGAAATAACGATAATTGGTGGTTTGCTCCGTGGGACGTTAGTCCGATGAAGGAAATCGATCGAAGAGTGGACGATCGGGACGAGGCGAAATGTGAAGGAACAGGAAACGCGAACGCGGGTATCAAATTGTTTCGCTACGTTGCACGACGTCGTGTTGAACGACGAAGCTGGTTGTTAACGGAATATCGACCGAAGACCGTAGCTACCGAATTAGTCGTGGCGAAGGTCGCACATAAACGCGTGCACCTCGTTCCTTGAGATTTGGATCAGCAACCCCAAAAAAGTGTTAAGGGTCACCTCCAAACTTCAACCTTTGTCAAACATACAGACGATTATCAACGGACACAGCCCTCAACAAGCCATTACTTCTATAAGTTACGAGAAAACAAAGCTGACAGTCGTTCGTGCAAAGTGTTTTTTTTATTCGGGAATAATTCGTGAGTCAACGTCGTTAATTGTGTCTTATCCCTGCCAGTGACGCGTATATATCTTTAAGAAGATTAGAAAACTCACGACGCACGGTTCTGCAATTAGTGCATCCAGATTAACGAGCAGAAACATTGAAACCGAAAGTGCGAACTGGATGAAACTCCCTCGAAGAACAGTTCTCTGAACGAGACCTACTGACCTATCGACTCGTTGCCCCACCTTGTTTCTGCCGCCACATTTCTTTTTCCTTTTTTCTACTGTTGCTGTTACTACTAGATATCGAATCGACTAGGTAAATTGACGCATCAGAGGACACCGACCGGTGGAGGAAGTGGGCATTAGAAGGCAGGAGGGCGACGTAGCTGCGCGTACGAACGCGCGGGTGAATCGAAGAGAGTCGTTCTTTGAACGAGACCCACTGACCTATCGACTCGCCGTTCCACTCCTACTACCCTAGCCGTCTTTCTTTCCTCGCCACCCTATTTCAGCTTTTCTCCCCTGCGTTTGTTGGCGTGCCGCGTCGGGGTATTCGTAATTCCATTTCGTGTTTCCCCTGACAGGGGTAACGTTCGAGGATACGAAAGGGTCGATATCAACACGGTACACATACATATGTACACAACGCAAATACGTAAATACACGTACATAACGTATATAAGGACAAACGAGTGCCTAAGTATTTTCAATCGGTACTTCTGACTGATCGTTTTAGGTGTAAAAATTTCCAGACTCTCTATTCCTTTTGCCTTTTTCTATCTTTTCCGTATTCGTTACTCCGCTTTGGAGATTTTTTACTTCTTTTTTTTTAGCATATATCGCCAACGTTACCGTGTTCAGGGTATATTATTATTAATCTCGATCGTTTCTCGCGGTTCTTTAGTTTCATTGGATCGTCTAGTAGATCGAGTCAAGTAACTGAATTAAGATATCGTTAATACAAGGTGAAGAGTGCCTAAATTTTATGCCTTTCTCGATTGACTGATTATTGATACGTGGATCGTGGACACGTAACGCAATCGTTGTTACAATCCTTGTATCTTGTTCTCAAATTTATCTCGCGTACCTTAATTGTTTCAACTTCCTTTCCCTTCGTCTTTATCGTGAAAGAAGATCGACGTCGATCTCTTTCATTACAAAGTAACGAAGGTCGACAACGTTTTGCGATCGATACGATAAACAGTGCCTCGAGATTATTCTCTTCTCTCGACTGATCGACGAAGAAACATATACATTGTTGTATCTTATAAGCTTCCCTTCTTTTTCGCGATTTTTCGCTTGTTATTATCTTGGGTGTGCCCGAAATTCCTAGTTTTTCACCTTGTTCCCTTTCATTTTCAAAAGGGGACTGAAGATATAGCTCGAAGACAAAACTTTATCCAAGTGACTGAAAAAAATCGACGACTGATCGAAGAGAGAAAAAAGAAACTCTTTCAACGGCGAACGATATTCGTACATACTTTCGACTCGAATTTCATCGTCTTTCTTCCTCTCGAAATTTGTATGAAGTTTTATTTATCGTGATTAAAGGACTCCCCTTCTTACTCATCTCATTGTCCAGAGAACGAATCGTGATCAACAAGCACAGAATGATAACGATCGATTATACACGAGAAAAGTACACGAAGGTCAGCAAAAATTGATCGTATACCGATTACCTTCCCATGTCTTGCATTCTCGATGCACCATCGATCTCGTTAACGTATTAGCCGCCATTGATTCGATCGCACGAATGCGACCACGGGAAGAATTAATACATACCGTTGACTAGTTTGCCAAACTAATCGAATCGTCGAACTTTTGCCGCGTCGACAGTACGATCGATCGAACGGTACACAGGGGCAGTCCTTGACAGTGCATCTTTAATCTCGTTCGCGGAAGAGATGGCATCTGGATCGCGATTCGAAGCCGTCGTAATGTCCTCTGATGTCAAACGGGATTGCGTGGCAACCGTCGAGGAATTTTCTCCTTGTAAGAGCGTAATGTGCTGGTTCAGGCCGTTGACAACGATAGCCTGATCGTAAAACAAGGGAGGCACGACTGAAAGAGAGGGAAAGTCCATCAGCAATAAACCAAGATAAGAGAGGAGAAGATACCAGAGGCAGCATACGAACGGACGCGTTGTTAAAAGGTCTATCGTGATAACATGAATAAAAGATATATGTAAAAAAAAAAGTACTATCTTGTAACGTGTAAAGAGAAAACTACAAAAAACGATATATATATATATATATATATATACATCTATGATCGAAAAGTGTGAAGAAATTCGTTAATCGAGCAGAAGCGGCGAGCTGTGCGCAGGTACGAGTCAGGGTAACAATTTTCCACCTGCGGAGCGAGATAGAGACGTGCCTGATCCAATACGTTCAGCATCTACTCGCCTCGTCGTATCGAATCGCCGAGCTTCGAAGCGAAAACGGGAACAGTGTAACAACCGATCACGTTCGAATCACGTTTTCCTCCCCTCGAACGCCAGAAAAATGTCGCGGCTGTCGTTAATGGAAGTTTAAAGAGCAACTGCATGCGAAAAAGAGGGAAAAAAGTCGCAACGCGAATCGAAGAAAGGAGGAACGCAAGGAAAAAAAAAGAAAAAGATAAAATGGCGGAAAGCGCGGCAAGTCCGGGTTCCGTGCAGGTAGCTGCGAATAGTCCGCAGCAACAACAGCAACAGTCGCAACCACAGCAACAAACTCAACAAAATCAACAACCACCGGATATAAGCAGCTCGCAGTTGGCGTCTCCACCGATCACGGGCACAGGTACGAATAGGAAACGATCGAGATCTTCCGGTAGGGTTATATTTAAGATCTATGGGCATCTCAATCTAAATTACTTTTATTCGATTAGAGGCATTAAGGATACTTTTAACGCCTGCTTCGTGTGATTGTCATCTCTCTAGAATCTTTTTCGTAAAGAAAGCAGGATGTAATATTGATGTAATATTAACATAAAGCGTTGAATGTTACTTTACGTCTATATCATTGACTAGGGAGTAGATAGAAATTTGACGATCATTTGCAAGTTGAATGGGTTCAGCGAGTCAAATACATACTTCTTTGTGTCTTGATCCTTTCTGTTTTCTTAAAGTCAAACTGATGCCATGTGGAGGTTTCTCTAACAGAAGAAGCTTGCAAGTTTCAGTCCATATTGATATAAGATAATATCCAAGAATATACTTCTTATTGATGTCGTGTACTAATTAAATGAATCGATTAAATGGCAATTATAAAGCATTGATTATAAAATATAGGTGAAAGTTTCAGATATTCGAGAATGCTCCGACTGTAACGCGATAATATCTACATAGAAGGGCCCTTACATGGCGCATCGCCAAACTAAAACGGATCAATGTCGAACACGTAATGTTTCCTGGGGAATGCTTTGAACTTCTGCGATACCGCGTCGCATTTTAATTAACGAAATTAATTTTGGCCCGGTTAAATGATCGTAAAGTAATTACTGAATCAATTGATTCAGATGTACGAAGGGGCTCGAAGCAGTTTCTCGATCATATTACGTAAATTTTCATAAAAGAAATTCAATTTGGCAAATTCGTAATTAAAAGTATGCTCGGGAATTACGCAACTCTACGTCCTTGCTTATTCGATCAGTCGGCTTTTGTTGCTAAACTGTAACGCACGAATTTGTCGTATCTTTAAATTGAAATAAAACCAGATAATATTCACTTCAAAGAATTTGTACTATTGAAATGGTTTCAGCTGTAGACAGAAGTTACATAATTTGTCACATTAAAAAGTTCGTGCATAGTAAAAAAGTTACTTCTACGTGGGTATTTTATCCTTTATTATCTTCACTGATATTTATTCAGTGTCTTGAATATAATTAGTATGTACACTGTATTGTGCCATTTATCTATTTTTTTATAAGTATAAAATAATCACTATAAGAGATCTCTATAAATAATTCTTCCATTTGAAGATTCTCTTATATAAAAATATCAGGTTCCTCTATTAATTCAGATACTGAATCAGCTTCGTTATAATTATTTCTTTAGAAATATTTAGCAACTATCAGGCGCTAAATATACACATTAGAAAGATTTGTGCTAGGACCTACTCCACTTCCTGACATAAATCGCAACTGCATCATTTTTCTATTAACGAAATCATCGATCCATCTTCGATCCAATCAGATGATAAACATCTTAGGCAAACAGTCCGTCTGTCTGTACGCGGAAACGCAATACAAAAATAAAACTTGTCTAGCAACCATCCATATCGGTGATGCCATTGCAACGTGAACATTTTGCGATAACTAATAACGAACTACGCCAGTCTGAATCGGTTTTTAATTCGCATAACCGAATGCTGTTCACGCAGCCAGAGCCACTCCTCACGGGATCAGGAACGTTCAGAATCCGCTATTACCATATCGAATGGCCAAGTCAGCGTCGAAACTTCTATCAAACCATTAGATTTCATCTACGATCAACGGTATATTGGCTTACGAGCCAAAATTATACTATCGAATAATGGCAACCACTAAAAGGAAGATGGTGTTCATTGATAAAATTTGTAATTTAAAGAAATATTCTAACACTGAAATTTTTACAACAAGAAGATGGATCGCAAATATTAATCACCATTCCCTCTATTTAGGAAGAGAGAAAAATTCTGATATAAATATTTGTTACCATATTTTGCAAAAAGAACTCTTCCGTTTCTAAATTCTCATTTTTATGAACACAGTTAAAAAATGCAGTCTGAACAGGCATTTGTCCGTTGAATATTATAACGAATATCTTACATTGAATGCCTTGTATAAATATCTGTGCACATTTAAATTCTCCATAAATGCTTCAATATCCATAATTGCGACTTCGCCATATTCTGGCCTCATCGTATTATACAAGTACCTCAATTGAACATGTTAAACTTTCATATCTTCCTCAATGTAATAACGACCAAATTCCAAGCACCAAAGTAAAAGAAGAAAGCGTCCGTTAATATAAAAAGACTGTTGATACGAGAGGGGCAAGGTCCACGTGGCAGCGGGTATAAATCAAAGTTGAGTTAGCTACAGAGAGGAAAGAGATGGTCGAGGTCGGTTGTTCGCTTTGGCCGCGTAATGAAGGGCCATTACTCGTCGCGGGTTGTACAGCGAGACGGAGCGGCCCGATATGCCGGCGCTTTTCGTGCACGCTTCTCATCCCATGGCGGGGAGAGAAAGGGGCAGAGAATGGCTAGCGGCGGGAAGGAGAGAGCGCGAGTCGCGTTAGCGGATCTGTCGGTCGAGTAACGGAACGCTTTCGAGTACCGCTAGCACCGGCTCTGACGCGGTTACCGGACACCGTTACTTCGGTGATCCGCGAGTACCCACCACGTGCTGTCTCACCGTTCTCTTTGAAACACGCGGCTCGTTCGAGTGGAAGGAAAACGTTTGCCCCGGGACGAAGCGGCGCGAATTCGTCGAACCGTGGAAAAATTGCGATCCCTCTACCGGCAGGATTTGCCACTGATTTACAATCGATATACGGTTGCTCCTTTTTCTTTATATCTAGCAGACGTTGTCGCCGTCATCGACTTCTTCTCCCGCGAACCAGCCAGTTCCGTCTACATTAGCTTGATTCATTGTTACGGCTTATGGGTAACCGCTGTTGCCGCGATGCAGTATCGCGCACGATATCGCCTTTTGTTTTTACGCTTTACGTTTCCATCGAGCATCGCTGGAACTTTACAACGGTGAATCGAGGGGTTGCGGAAAGTCTGGAGGGAGAATTATTGGAATTTTATTGAAAGTTAGATACAGTGGGGGATGATTTTGAAACTTAAGGCGTATTGCAATATATTTTTACTTACTTAGCCACTTTCGTGTCTCTTTTTCATGCTAGTCTTGTTTATGTAGTTTGTTATTTTTTCATGCAAATACAACTTTTGAATCTAGTAATAATATACAGAAATGTTAACATATCTGATATCAATTTGCATTATATACCTTAATTAACAAGTATCGGTAATCAATAAGCATTATCGTGCGAAGGAAAAGATAAAAATCACCCCTCCAAAATTACATGAGGTAATCCAAACAGTTATGAGTCACCTAATCGTCATTCCACTAAATAAGAGTTAAAACATATGAATTTGATTTGGAACCAAAGCTGTGATATGAAGTAATAAAAGGAACCTTAGGCAACGCTCCAGAACTTGCCCAACACATACGCTGCTCAGTTGTATTGTTCTTATTGGTTTACTAAACTACTGTGGAAGCGAGCAGGTTAATTTGAAAAAGGACATTCCACAGTAATAAAAATAAAACAGTCTTTTATCAGTGTCAACGTGCAAGCGAAGCATATTAACACTCCAAAAATACCAACCAATCAGGAATATATTCGTACAGTCATAAATTATTGTCCATTGTCTTCCTGCCAGTCAACCCAATCGCTGACACGAAATATTACTTAACAGTACTGTGGTAGCGCGTCGACGGATCTGTTATCGTAACACGCCGGTCGTTCAATGGCGAATACATTGAGACTCGGTTCGGCAAGATAATGGAACCGGTTGTGGCGAAGGTGCGCGGAGGCAGCCGCAAGCGGGTGCTAGAATCACAGTTAACCGGGCAATTTTTTAACCGTCTTATTATTACGATATTACGATGATTGCAGCGCGCAGACGAAGCTTTCGCGCGTTAAAAGCGCCGTTTTAATCGCCTTCGTCCCGGACCGCGGCGAAGCGTGCGGCGTCATGCACGCGTATTACGCATAACGGAAAAAGGAAGACTTCGAATGAATCGATGCTCACGCGAGCAGCCATTTCTCAAGGTACATCTCGCGCCGGGTCTAGAGGTTAGGAGGCCAGGCACTTTGCCGTTTGTAGCTCATGTCCGGTACCATGGGAAACTTTACGAGGCAATATTTGTTGTAATATTCTCTGTTCATTAACCATTCATAGGCGTTTAGAGGCGTATCCTTCGTCGGTTATAATATTTGCCTTACGCCGAATCCACGCGAGCACGCCTTGTTAGCGGTTTGTACCGTTGCATTAACGACCCATCGTTCGTTTATTTTTACACTCGCACATTCCATCCTTGCGTTCACTTTGCCTTCCGAAGGTTTCATCCTCGATTTAATACGAATTTTGTAGGTTCTCCTGGCTTTTATTATTGTTGTTTGATGAAAAACAAAGTGTATTTTTTCATCCCTTTGTGATTTTGGCCAGGGCAAACAAAATTTGTCGCGGATTCTCCGGAAAACCGGAGACGTTTCCGTGGAGAATATTTTTTCTACGACAATTCGTTTCTGAAATTATTTTTACCGTTATTCCGACGGAAGTCGAATAGCGATATTCGATGTTATTCATTTCCCAGAATCGAAAACATCTATTTTTCGATCGGAGAGGTATTCGCAAATGTTACTAGGTCAACGATTTCGTTGCTTACCGCTGATACTCACCAATCGTGCTCGAATATCGTTTAACAAGGTAATTAATCCTCGTCCGCGATCACGAATAATTATCTAACATGTGTCGCGTTTAATTGTCACGGCTCGATTATTGTCGTTATGTAAAGCGTGCGACTTTGTTTCACTTAATAGATCATTTGACTTGTCTTGCCGTAGGTTAAGGTCCTTCTGCGTTTTTGCAGAGTTTATCTTTATTGTCAAGCGTTCTTACGTTGGGCTACCTGTTCATGTATTATGCTGAAATAACGAAGCACATCTCTAGGATCTACAGGTTACGAGGTCAGGCACTTTGCTATTTACCGCACGTGTTCCGTACATACCATCGATATACGATAATCGGCCGGCTTGATGTTTTGTGCTTTGCACGTTTTTCTAAGCATTCTGCTTAGGAATTACACCTGAATTGTTTTGAACATACTTTATATCGATTCCTTATTTCATTACTTAACTGTTACTTTAGTAATGAAATTTTGTAATCAAAGTATGAATCATTTTTATTGATATATCTTTCTTGATCATGATTTCGCTAAATTTATTGATTCGTGCTCTTGCCATTTCGATGACAGTTTTGACAAATTTATATCTGTATAAAAAAATTTATATTGCGCTTTAAAAATGTAAAACGTTGTTGCTTTAAACATCATTGAATGATTGATAGAAGAGTGTTTTTTAACAAAACTATGCATAAACGAAAATCGTTATTGAATGTTGCAAAATTGTAAAATGCAACCTAATATATTCATTTATCAGAATCGATCGAAATATCGCGTGTTTTAACATTCTTTATAGCGAAAGAAAGGGAATACCGGTGTCTGTTGTTCTCAAGTTTTAAAATCTCATCGTTCCAAAGGTCGAATTAACATCAATTTGTGCGGTTTAGCGTCATTATCGCTGGGTCGATAAACGCCTCCGCGAGATGGCTTTCAAATTGGAAGGATGAAAGGAGATTCCGTGGATATTCCCAAACATCTTGTACTTTTTACACCGTAAAAAGTAATTTCTGCAAGGCAAAGACACCGTGCAAATAAAATGCAACCAAAGAAAAAGAATATTTCTCTTCATTAACCCCTTCGCAAAGAACGAAGTAAACATCGGAAGTTATTCCCGTATTTCCATGAAACACGCGAAAATAATCATCGTCGCTTCTATAAATACGATCTAACAACACGAACAAATTTAGATCTTGCACATTAAGTTTCCTTTTCATCTGGAATCTTGCGATACGATTAATAATTGCGAGACAAAGATTCTGTTCGTTGAACGAAAAGGTTGAGGACGATGAACGAAATTGTTGCTGTGAACTGATTAATGTCGCCCGATATTACGTTACGATCATATCATACACGTGTACCTAGTGCACCGGTTTTACGGAAAAGGGAAACTTCGAAGTAACGCGTCCAGGCATTAATCACACTAGTATATCTGTTAGGTCTGAGGGTTACGGGGTCAGGCAGTTTGCCATTAACTGTTCGTGTCGGCCACACACCAAGCAAACGTACGTTATATATTCCGCCGATGTTTGTCCGTTTATCAGTTTCTAGCATCTATTACGCAAAGTGTTAAAGGATATAATAGAATTAATACACACAGTAGGATTCCCCTGAATATTCTCTTTTTCGACCATTGTTGGACGATGCGGTTAATTTCAGAGAGATTTTAAATGGCCGATATTTGTTTCGTAAAGGAGAAATCCGTGATTGTATGGAATTATTTGTTGAAACGAAGCAATTAGTATTTTTAGAGGTAACTGTGCTATGGAAGTTGAGCGATCAATAAAAGTCTAGTGGATGATATTGAATATGCAATGCATTTTAATCCAGGAAACTTTATCTTTAGAATTTTTTATGGCTCGGTTACTGAGCGACGCATTGAATTATTTGTGTGGTGTATTTATTTTTCAAAGTTTATGCTATTGATAATCAAAATCAAATTAACGAATGAGGCTGCTATGTATGATTCAACGAAATTTTGTTTATTGTATTTATTGAAGAAAATTATGCGGATCAGAGAAATTCGATTTTCCCAAAGTTTGAACTACAAAAATGTTGCTGAACCGAAGTTCAACGACAAGGAGATATTTCCAAGTTATACTTTATATCAAGGGTTAGTTCATAGTGTCTCGCGATTTCCTTCGGGACACATCAAACGAGCGGGCAAGTAGTACGTCGAGCAATTCAAGCCTAGTTTGGTAAATAGACGTAAACAGATGGAAGCCGCCAAGGGGAAAGGAAATTCTGGCAAAGTAGAGTGCACTTTCGTGTATCAGACCTGTTTACAGTTCAGTTACATTCAATCGAGCAGTCTACTCTGAAAGAGCTTCTTTGCATATAAATTTCTTTTTTCTTTTCGCTACATTTATCTCGAGCAGGAATTCGTAATCATATCCAGTCTCAATTTTCGTTATATTTGTAAAATTGAAAGAAATAGTTATAAAATTACGACACGCGAGGAAACAGTTTTAAATTTAGAATTTTTAATGGAGAAAAAGTAATTAAAAACCTGGTACCGTGTTGTTCACGAGCGCAATAAACGACGTAACACGACAGAATATTCCATTAAGCGTTGAACTCTCATCAGCATCGAAAATACATGGTGTGTAAATGAATCGTGCCTCGAATGGCTCTTCAGAGAAAATATATGAAGACCGCAGGGAAACAATATGATAAAGTCCATTTTTGTTGATTTTGCGATTTTCATATCACTTTTAGCTAAACACAATTTTTTAATGAAATTGAAAAAGAGGAACAATTTATAACTCTGCAGAGGTTTATAATCTCTCAAAAAGTAATACCTATTTTTTAAGTTTTCACAGCGTATTGAATTTTGGAATTTCTTTCTAGTAAAAACAAAAAAGGAGAGAGAGAAAAACAAAAAAAAGGAAAAAACAAATACATCACGCTTTTTCCGTATTTCTTTTTGCAACTACCAACAACATTTCACAAAAAAAAGACACTAATAAAAACGAGACTACAAACATGGCAAAAACGAGCACCCAGTTTTTATTGTAAACGTGTCCACGCAAAAATTACGGTCATTAAATTCCCATTGTTGCATGAATCACGTCACTCATATAAACACACAACCATACAATCGCTAAACCGCTCACCCTAGTAAAGGAAGCATGTGTGAAACAGTGAAACGCGTAACATTTAAAAAAAGCGAAAGGATAAAGATTTCTGTTGAAGGAGAGACGAGGGAGTAATTCACACCCTTAACAATCTAATTTCCTTCTTACGGCCGTCAGGTTTGCGCACGAGACTCGTCTCGTTAACGAGCTTACAGAACGATGTAGGGTAAAAGTGCGTCCGACAGTGAAGCCCCGCTTCGAAACGCGACCGTGGCACGGTTTGGCCTCCTGTGGCGCGCTTAAAACCGACTGATACCTTGCATTCTAGTTATATGATGAAATTCCTTGTGCCGACGTCACCACTTCCTCCCCTTTTTCCCGAGCATACCGTGCTGCTTCCCCATTTATAAAACGAACCGCCTCTCACCGACTGAAAGCTTTTTTATACGCGCGTCGCAGGAATGCCGGGACGTTGAATGGCTCAGGAATATTGCGAACGACGAATAACCGCGGCAAAGGGCACTTTGCGTTTCGTGCATTCGGGCTTCGCCATTATGGTACCGGTGCAATTCTCTGCTACCTTGCTGGTGGGCTCTTGCTCGTTGTCGATTATCGCCGGAACCGTTTTATTTGTTTCCCGACCATCGTAATTTGGAGACTAGTGTTTGCATAATACGGATTTGGGTTAGGTTTGGTTAGAGGTAATGAAACTGTAACTTGGCATCGTTGCTCTTGAAGGTTTGGTTGATGGTTACAAATACAGACTCTACTTACGTATTCGTTTATACGTAATACATAAATAATAATGTATTTATTAAATGTATTATAATTTCTTCATTTTGCTATACTTGTTGTAGTAGTACTTTATAGCATTTGTATAAAACATGGCATAGGTAAAAAGTAGGTAAATTATCATCACTAATGAAAAAGAAAAGGGAGTAGATGGAAAATTCTTTTAGATAGAGGATCAAGCTAAGCCAGGTGTAATAAATTGTCAATAATCAACAGATATTGAAACAAACTTCGTTTCAAAGAAACCTTCCTTAGTATAACAAACATTTATTTGAAGTCTTCTGTATATTTACATTCAAATATTTTCCTAGTACCAACTACCGTTTCAATTACCGTTTATTACTGCACAGTTTTGTTCAAGGCGATGCTTTACCTTCAACTTAGCCACAATATTGGAACCTTCCCAAATTATTCTAGCAATTTGCAATTTTTCGATTTCGTTTGAAGCATCATTTAATTGCATCTCTGACCCTATCCCGTGAAATGAAATTTCGGAAACTCATACTGGACAGCGTGTCTGAAGTGGTCGCACACCTTGATCGTACAGCACTGGCCTCGCCCACCACTCTTTCAGATTTTCAGAGTTAGAGACCGCTCCCACCGAGAATCGCTCGTCCTTTTTCCCTCTTGCATGCCGGTTATCCTCGTTCTCGCGCATCATGTACACGTATTACGTAGCGCGGCAGTAGGCCAAGAGTTCGATGGCCTGCAGCCTTGCAAGGCCGGTCGCCGCAATGGTACTGAATACCACGTCAGATGACGCTGCTGACGCCACGATCATCGTGGACCAATCTTACGAAGCCGACTGGCGCTTAGAGAACGGTTGTTGTATCGACCGGGACCGTTGATAACTGTGAGGGAGTTATCGTCGATGTTCAACTTTACCGACTAAGGCGGCTCCAAGTGCGGCGCTATAGTCAGCCACCTTGTTCGAATATTTTATTGGTGGATATGGGAATCACCGATTCGGATACCATGTTTCAAATTCGCGCTTTTTCCATGATCAGAATGTACTTAGCGATTTTCGTTTAATTTCCTTCATTTTTGAGATTTTTACGAATTCGAAATATACTTGTGATCGAATAAGGAATTTCAAGTTAAGTTTGTATTATGGAATTGTGTGAATTTGCAGGTGTCAAGTTCGTTTCTGTAGAAATGTATTTCATATTTTCTTTCCAGTGTTTTATGTTTGCATTTCAATAAAGAGAGATATTCGTTAATTGAAAGATATGCAAATTGAAGAGATTCCGGGAGGAATGGTTAATGGTTCGTTGGAACAGGTTGAACGCCTATGGTTGGAAGACAGTTACGCCTTTGGTGTATCGTAAACTAAGTATTGTGACTTTCCCTCGATCGTTTACTCGGAGTATAAAACGCCTTATACGCTCAAGGACTCCCGAGTGGTTAACGATCCGAGACCTATTTTCCATTGGCTTATAAATCAGGGCAAAGTCCGATTAAACTCGTATCGAGCACGCCTATTTTGAGTTTAACGATTTTTATTAGAAGCGTAACGGACTGTCCGCATTTAGCTCCTTTTCAATTCCATTTTCCTGAATGATAAATTTCCTTGGGCTCAACGCTGATGCGAGTTGCCGTGACTGCACAGAACATTCAATCGATCCAATGATTATTCAATAAATCAAAGATCCTATGCAACTACGAATTAAAAATTCATTCACTCGACATTATCGAGTATATGCAATCTATCTCCATGTTTTCGCTTGTATCTTTCTTGTCACTTATATCGGTGGTTTTTTCCGCTAAAAATATGAAATGAAAATTAAACTGAAATATTCTAAAATCGCTGACAAAAGGAAGCATAGACAAACATTTTTAACGTTTATTTAAACGTACGCTAATTGACGTGTATTTGTTCCCGTACGATTATACATACACACACTTTTACATGCAATTATATTAACAAAGAGTGCTAAAATATCCGAATGGTCCAGTTATCGGAGTAATCATCCACCAAATCACTCGTCTTCGAATCTCAGCCAAGCAATCAACCTTCTACGTCACCTCCCCTAAAAAGAAAAAAATAAAAAGAAAGAAATCTTCGGGACGAACCTGGAGAGATGTTCATCGAAATGGTCTCTCTCCGATTCCGGTGAATCGTTGGAGCGGGATTGTTGGCTCTCGCCGGCGTACCGAAGCGAAACGGCCGAGCGACGGTTGCAAGACGAAACTTCCGATTGCGACAGGCCTATTGCCGACAACAATCGCTCCTTACGTTAGGAGCGTGCACGGTCTCTCGGCCAGCCGAACAAACGCAAAGAAACGAGAAGGCCTCGCGATGCACGTTGATAGTTGCATGACGGTGCCTTTTAAAAAACTTCGTTTCACATCAACCGAGACGGGAACGGCTCACGGCACCGCGGCTCTCGGCTCACGACGGTGCGCTGCCTTTTTCTTGTAAAAGACCGAGCTTCCGTTTTGTTCTTTGCTCAAGGTACGGGGCTAAGGGGGTTGTAAATGAGCGCGTAATAATAGCTCGAAGCTGTATTTGCGACGTGCGACCAAGTCTTTTCTTCGCACGAACGGGAACGGCAATGAAAGGAACGTTTCGACGGGAAAACGATGTTCGATGGGAACGATCGGTCCGCGAATACGCGCGCCTACCGAGCTTCGATTTTTCACTCGAAGGGTGGGCGAAGGATGCGCGTGAACTCACGTTGACGAGCTCGTTTGATCGAGATTGAAATCTACTGAATTGAATGTCTACTATATTTTATGTTGCGTGGGTTGCTGTGATCTAGGATGGATTTTTCGTTTGAGTCGTTCGATATTTTGAGTGCAAAAAGGAATAAAAAATTATGAAAAATTGTTGACATTTGTTGGTACATGATTATGATATATTTCGCAATATTCTTTTATGTCACGAATTTTTCTTTATAATAATAATTTTTGTAATTTTGTAACCATTATGGAACATAATTTATTTAACAAATGTGATGAATATACTGTCCGGGTAACTGGTGGACAATGTGGACATATTACATTCAATGTAACACGGAGTAGAGTTTGTTTATGGTATTACGTCATTGATAACTATTATAGTTATCATATCATTATGGAATTATGATATCATATTATCAGAGGTTGTTATGGTATTATATGAAGTTTAAATTACAACATTCGAGATGTAAAGTTCCGAAATAGAACTTGAAACAATTTTCGTTACATTTGTTCAAAATTTGTCCATATATCTCTCTATTTAAATACAAAAAGTTGAAAACTTCTTATCGTTGAATTATAATAAGCAACTGATAATTTTAATAAATGACTAAGAGAAGTAATTAGCATTGTTGAAGTAAGAAATTGCCGTTTACCTTGAAAAATAGATAAATTTTCTTCATTTAAGGCTCGCTGGCTCGTTCACTTGTAAGCTACGAACTCTCGAACCACCCTTTCCTTGCATATATCACAGTGAAAGCGTAAATTTAGTAAAGGTATATGCTGACGTTTCAATGTATACATTTACGTGACAGTTTAGCGAAAGTGTCGAGAAGAATATAAGTGTCTACTATTTTTAGTAAATGTATTCATTTAGTAGACAATGAAATTGGTATGTGCATACATTAACTAGTAAGTAATTGACTATATATTTACGAAATTAATATCCCTTAATTGCTACGATAAAATATAAGTTTTGCTGCATTCCAATAAAGAAATTAGAAATAAAAGTCATCATAAAATAAATACAAGAATTTTTATTTCAAATTAGACATATCGAAATAAATATACATATTTAGGAATTGCACGTAATAATTGCACAAAAAATGTTTCCCTCGTTGGATTAATATAAAAATTAAATCGGTTAATTATGTTATTCTAAAAAATTACACTTAGCCTCAAATTTGTATATGATTTTTATTACCGTTATTATCTTATGTTTCAATATGTAAAAATTTAAAAACGTTGACAAGATTCTATTATATTCTCAGACTACATTTGATTTGTAAACCCATTCCTAAACCAAGACTATCTTTAGCATTATGTATGTAATTAGAAAATGAGAAGGCCGCACCCAATTGAAGATTAGTATCGCGTGTTATTCGCGAACGAACATTGTAACAATACTTACATAGATATCATTTAATATCATTTAGAGTACTCTACGATAATACCGCAGCAGTTAAAAGATATACACGCCTATTCACTATGATGTACATGTATCAAATTCGAATCGCAACTAATCTAAATTTCACTGTGTCATTACCCATAATTGTACCAGCGATTCGATTAAAAAAACGTCGTAATACTAATCGTTATCATTTTTTACTTTTCAGGTAAGTTCCTTGTCCCTGTTTCACGTGCTTACATGAGAGTTTTCGAGAACCGTTTGGTGAGTACCTTCACGGAATTAACGAAATAGCACCGATACATCTCGTTAAAGTTTCCCGTAAGGCCGCGTGGTGTCATCGATGCTTTGCGTTGTAGCCCACACAGAGAAAAATGTATAATTCAGCGGAGCGGATAAACACAGTGTTACCAGTGATCGAAGTCACCTGGCAGTCCGGTCACGAATTTATTTCACAACTACATAACTTTCCTAACGCTTGGAACAGAGTAGCAAAACGAGGATTGCGATCTCGGGATTTGTTTGGAGTCCAAACATGCATACAATAGCGGTTGCTTCGTTAACGTCCAACAAAACGAAGTAATACATTTTTCTCGCTGTGAAAATCTCGTTCTATTCGTGACAATGAATCCACGTGAATTACCAGTGTGCCCTGTTGCTGATATTATAACCCAGATTCTACGTGAAAAAATAAGTTGAAAGTTTTTCTTCTTGTATGCTAATATTTGTACTTACGTTTGTGTTTATAGTATTGGACAATGGGGAACTTGTAGTAAAGCTGGCTACCGATGTATCATCAATTTTATTATTTTTGAAATTGTTGAGAATGTTTATCATTACCCAATACATATATATGAACATAATTAACACGGTTAATTGTACTTAATATTTAAAGTCAGTTCTTCGTAAAAAAGAACTTCGTATAAAACTCTTTTATGTTTTTGATTTATATACGTAGAATCACCTTTTTTACCTCTTTACGAAATACTCTGTATAGTCGGTATAAATAATTTCGACCTTTGACCCTTATGAAATGAAAATTAATAACCATACACAATATGCTATAAAACTTAACACCGATATCAGAGGATATATTAGCCGTAAAAAAAAAACTGAAAAAAATACCGCCCAGCTACCTTCAGTATCAGCTTCAATAAAAAGCAAGAAGGTACGTGATGTAAACGTATCTTGCAAGTTACGAAATCCAAGTACAAAGTCCACGGTACTGCTACGCGAGCCAAGAAAGAAAGACGAAAAGAACATAGATCTCGCCAACAAGAAAACACAATACAACGACTTACTACGTGACTAAAAACTATAGAGCAAAAAAGAAGAAGCTAGAAGGTGAAAGAGTTAGAAACAGAATGGTTTCGCGATGTTTAATAGCTGCGAAGAGGAAAATTTGAAATTTTGCATGAAGTCGCGTTCGACGACGCGTATTGCATGAGAGCGCACGCACACGTGCAACCAATGCGCCGCGCGGTATACTCTCACTGTCCTCGGGGACGTTGCTCGAGGACGAGGATAAATTTTCCTCTTTGCGCCGATATCAATGATTTCCCCTCTTCGCGGTGCAACGAGCGACCAGCAAGAAGCGGCGGTCTTTGCGTTCGCGAGCGTTGCAGGTTCGTGTTCGCGAATCGTTAAACTATTATATAATGCTCTCTCAAATTGTTCACTGGAACGCTGCGTATTTTCTGCAAGTAGCGTTTGAGCCGCCGCGCCGCCACATTGAGGACGATTTAGGTGTGGAAATTTTTTTGTTAAAAGAAGCGTTTACTGATTTTTTTCTAATTCTTTTTGTAGTAAGAACGTAACATGTATTTCTAAATCTTTTTAGAATTTTAGTAAATGATTATGAATATAGGGCGTGGGTTGAGTAAAATGTTAGAAGCTGGAGATATTAATCTCATTTTTTTTTTTTTTTTGGCATACAATGGACTTTTCTATGGCAGTTCTAGGGTAACAGGCCTAATCCTGACCCTAATCCTAACAGTAATAGAATCATTTTTGTTTTTGATTAGTTACTTGGATAACTTTGACCAAAATTAATAACATTTATTATAACGTGTACTTTCTTTTTTATGATATCTTTGTTTATAATTTTTTTCTGAAATACTCTGTTTTATTCTGCAGTTCTTTTTCTTATTTTAATTCAAGTATTATAAAGAAGAATTTGTTTCTCGATAAACTTCTTAATTAGTGTCAATATCGATTATCAAGTAAATTAGGTACTTTATCAGATAGACGATGTGATAACGACACTTTATTAGATAAATTTATGTACTTAATAATAGTTATAAAACTCATATCGTCGAAAAAGAAACGGTCTTTTAATATAATAAAATTAGTTGTTACGCGTTGTCACGCTTGTTATTATATCACGTATTAAGCGTGGACGAGGCAGTTTGACCGATCAGTAGCGAATATTCATTCGAATTCGTTCAACTTAATTCTTTTTACGGCCGTTGAAATGTCGCGTGTATCGTGTTCGCGCGTTCTGCGAATAATTCTCTCTTGGTTCTCACGCTGAACGGTTGTTTGTATTCGGAAATTGAAACTGACGAATGAAAAAGGTTTTTCTGTTTCGATTACTTATTTGTTTATTTAATGGAGCTTTTCAATTTTTGTTTCGTATTTTCTGAAATAATAAGTAATATTACAGAATGCATAACAATGTAAATGTTTATCTTTTCCTTAACAGAGATATTAATAGAAATTTCCTCTATTTCTCTAAAGATTCAAGAAAAATCTTCTAAACTACACACGAACCACAATAGAAAAAAAATTGTTTGACGAAGAAATTGATTAAATCGTTTAATTGTTCCATTAGTTTTAAACACTCTTAGTTAATATCCATGCATTTATGAAACGTCTAAGCCTCCTTTCAATACGATATAAATTTGTTACAATGAAATAAGTCTTCACATTGTGTTCCGCTATCAAAATTACAAAAACTCTATAATATTGTTCAAGTGAGTTATTATTAAGATACATTTTTTTATACGCGTTTGCTACAACTTCATTCCATTACCGATTAATGCCAACACATTTTTATGCGAAGTACGACACTGCGCGATTCGTCATTCTTTCTACAAAATTTATATTACCTATTGCAAATTTCAGCCTTCCTCTATACAAGTGCACAATTCATGGACACGTTTTATACAACTGGAAGGACGATAAACAGAACGATTCGGATGAACGTCGAATGATTAATAGATGTAATCGAATTTAACGAAGTGTAAAATATCGTGATATCGGAACGAAATTAATCCCGTTAGCACGGCACTTGGTATCATTGAACGTCTTGCGAAAATCCCCCCTGTATTCGTGCGCGATAAATCATCGTAATTTCGTGTTTTACGGCGGGCCGTTTCGCGTCGCCGCATTACGACGACTGGAGGCTGCGCGCGCAAATCAAAAGACATTACGTTGTCAATTGTAACTTATGTTAAATTATAAGCATCGCACGACGACGGTTTACACGCACTGGAGGCTTTGCCTGCGGGCGTAAAGGCAACACGCGGAGAAAGATCAAGGAACGATAAAATGCAAGTACGCTGTATTAAAGATTTGCGCAACGATCGCTGATCGTGCCATATAAGGTCGGCAAAAAATCTCGAGACTGTGTGTTAGATCGTAAAAGAACGAAATTTACAACGTGTAACGTTAAACGTACCGTTTGTTTGTTTATTACTTTTCTTTTATATCGTGAGAATTTTTATTGTACTCCGTCCGAAAAGAGAAAAGCAGGAGCTGTAAGCTGAATAAAACCATAATTATATAACGAATCATTTTATGAATGCTATATCATTTATTATAGAAATATACCTAATTAATAAGAACATGAGAAACATATGGAAGTTAATTCTTAAACAAAATTCGTTCTACACTCTGCATACATGTATTTCATAACATTTCATCGCGGACTACTACTTACTAAAGTACTTTTAAAACATTTACGAATTAGAAGAAGTGACAAACAAATACAATAAAAAGTACATATAAAGGTTCGATCCTACGTAACGCTACATGGAAATATTCCCTGAAAATATGATTCATTGCCATGGTGACATCACTATCGTAGAATATCTAAAATTTTTGCACAATACCCAACCAAAATACATTCACATTCTAATTTCATAATCACTCAATATTTTTACGCATTTCTGACATTCAAAACTCTTAATTAGTCATTCGTAATAAACAGACAGACTCAACTCTCATCCCTACAGTATTTCCGATCGTAAAACATCGAATAATGTTGTTGAATAGAAGCGAAAAGAGAAGCGAAAAGCGAAGTTCGCAGAATTTCGTTTCTATTTATGGAACATGTACACTATAATGACTAACGCGTAGACGCGTGCAGTTACGAATAGCTCAATTAGATCGTTCTACATTGTACAGCCGGGCGTAGTAGAGGAATCGCGTACGCACCGTGAACGTTATACACAGTGTACGTGAACTCGAGGCGTAGCCCGAGGTCTGCAACGGGTCTTTCGCGGGGCAAAAAATTCCTGGAAAAAATAAGGTGCAATCGCTCCGTGTGGCGAGCTAAATATTTTACGCAACGAGGGCACGGATAACTGTGATCAGCATAATTAGTTTCACGGGTTGCGTTGGCTACGCGGCGCGTTGCCTCGTTGCATGCTTGTAAAAAGTCAATCCGAGAAAGGGAACATTATCATAATGTTATCATATCATACGTTAGGTTGCGAAACAAGCACGGAAGGGGCAAGTTCACCGAGTCGTTAGACGATGTAAAAATAGAATAGTATCAGGACCTCTTCAGTAAACAGAAGAGGAAAGAGAGAAAACGATGTTCGCGTATATTCCATTCGCAGTTCCCTACCATCAAGCGCAGATGGACTTGGTTGTCAAAGGAATATCGATTCGTTCGAGTTTAACGGTAAACAGAGTTCTAATGCTCGTATTTGGTGTATCAAGGAATGCAGGAGAGTTCCAAGCCTGATGTCGGCCGGCGGAACCGACGCACTCGAATTCGGTAACAAACCCCGGTATGTTTGAATTCGATATCGAGCAGAATCGATTCATTCAAATTCGAAGGCAAACAAATTCGCTAGAGAGCGAGACTGATGCACTTAAAGCTCGGCATGAAAAAAAATCGATAAGGTCGAATCGAGGAACAGACGAGACAACCCGTTTGTTCGATTCGCGCGATTCCGATTAAACTATATTTTTCAGGTAATTTTCAAAAGACTCGAAGATTTAAAATACGTGATTGCGTTTATTTCGAATATTTCTATTATATACACATAGATACTTTTACAAATACAGGCGAATAACGTGTACGAATTATAGATTGTTAACTCTAGTGTTAATCTTCGACATTGACTTTCACGCCTGCAATATACACTTATGTTCACAGCCTGTCCTTTAGTAGTCGGTATTTCCTGGTTAAAAGTTTCAAAAGTGTCTTTTTGAATAATAAGTTATACATGTTAATAACTTCCTAATAATCTCCATCATAATCTTGATCATTGTGAGATTCAACGATATATGTAGTTATAAGAATACATCGTAACTTATTTTTATCGTTGTTACAATCTGGCAAATATGTCCCGTTTAATGTATCGAAATTACTGAATGTCCAAGATCAAATTATATCTCGAAGATCTGAAGTAAATGATGTCAATTGCATTCTGAAGATCTCTAATAATTTTATTGGTGTCAATTTAAGAACATTTAGAACCTTAGAAAATAAGATTTATTAATATATTACATCATCCCATTGGAAAGACAGAGATAATATTCAAAATAAAAATATTTAATGAAAAGTACTACAAGAAAATCAGGTTTATCTCATATTATAGGTACTTCTCTACAATCTGAAAGATTTATGTTATGTTATGAATTTATAAGCATTTATGAATATGAACTACATCGTAGATATCTTAATATTTGAAGGCACGAATATTTTCCTATTAAAATTCAACGTTGGTCATACGGTTGTCAGACTAAATATCTTATCACTTGTATCGTGCGCCTTTTAACTCTTTTCGATTATTTTTATCTTACATATCATGAATATGCGACGTACGAATCTAAAAACATCTATCATAATAGCTACACGCATTAACATTATGTTAGCCATGAAGCATCTTACAAGCGTAAAAACTTGAAATAGAAAGTCGTAGGTCAAATCAACCGAATTTCAAAATAGCCGAAAACCCATTTCAAAACTGGCTATTGTGTACAATCTATCTCGTGTGTACAAGTATTAGCCGTCGAATAAATTACAACGCACCGAATAAGAATGGAGTAATCGATTCGCAGAGGATACTCACTCGCGGGTTCGCCGATGGCGGTCATGGCGGCGGTTGTAACGACGCGACGCAACGGTGGAGAACGGAGAAGGCGCGAGAATGCGAAGGGAGAAAACCATCTGTCAAGTTAGTCGCCGCTTTCCCCGCCTGCGGCAGCCAAATCGTTTCCGGGCCCGGACCCGGGCCTACAGCCTCGTCGCCTCTTTTCTTCTTCGTCTTCTTCGTTCTTTTTTCTCCCCACTTCTTTTCTTCATCGGTGTAGTTTCTGTTCGTTTCACGTTACTCTCGCTTTGGCCGTATGCCGAACCTGGTCGATGCGAGTTCATTGGTTGCGCAACTCGCCAAAACCAGCATCTCGCCCCACGTGCTCGCTTCGCTTGAGTTTGATACTTTCGCATGGCAGCGGAGTCTTGTTCTGTTGTGTGGAGAACCGGTACTGTGTTCCATGATGAAGTTAACACTGGAATTACGGATCTTTGAGGTATACTTAAATGTTAAAGTGTCATAATGGAAATAAACGTATAATAATAGATAATAGACAATAAACAACGAGGGAAATAGATAGATCATAAATAATAATAAATAAAAAATAATAAATTTCCGCCTCTATTAAAGTCAATATCATTTTTCTTTAAGGTTTCTGCATCTATTTAGTAATTGTACAAAAAGGAAGAAAGTTATGATCGTAGGATCGTTAACATTTAAAACTGCTCAATATTAATCCTTCTTTGACATTTTTTAGTTTTATATTATTAAATGTAATATAAAGTATTTGAACAATTTTGTTTTTTAATAAGTACGAGATAGATATATAAAATTCGTTCGACGCTTAACATCCTAATGAGAATAAAGTCAATAAAATATCAGGGAGGTAAAATCTTAGATAATACAATAGATTCTGGTTTCAATTTTTTGCTATAAGAATCGTAGCTATTTTCTTTCCTTCTTCTACTACGCAATATAGTAGTCAAGATTTGATTTCATATATTTAGAATAAAATAGAGATGAAATTTTTGCACGAGAAAATATTATTCACAATGCTGTATTTTACACATCCATCGTATCTCATAAATTAGTATTACCTACAATTACTGAAAACATTTCTGGGAACTATTGAATTAAACAAGAAAACGAAGGGTTGATTTTATCGGGCTTGTCTTTCTCGAGACAAACCGGGTCCAAGAAAGAGAGCCACGTTACGTGAGGAAGATTACGTAATTGTTAATATCTTTTATTCGCAGGTACGAACGTACAGCAACCGATTATATGATAATTGCATGTTGTCCAATTGGACGTCAATAGGGAGCTGCAACGCAATTACGCGAAATAATATCTTGCTCGTGAGACTAAATTTTGCCGCGATGAGTTTCGAGCTCACGCGATCTTTAACAGCCTGAGAATGAAATCGATTTTACACAGAAGTAAACAAAATTAACCGTACACCTGCTGCATATGATCCTCAACCCTGAGCATTCGAGTTAAAACTAATCAAATCTACATCGCCTCTTGAACCAATTTATCATTCTTTATTCAATGTATATCATCATCCAGTTATCAAAATAGCATCGAAAACCCAGGAAGAAAAGATCGTCTTTAGAAACCAACGAAATTAAAAAAACCTCTTTTTAGCTTTGTATCTTCTCTCGGTGCATCTGCGTGTCCCGAAACCAGCGGCCACCCTTAAATGGAACGAGCCGCGTGCTTTTCACTTTGTAACCGCCTTCATCACGGCGGAAATCTGCGTTTCAGCGAGGCCCAAAAGCGCATGAAACAGAAGAACCTGGACGAGGGAAGGGCAACAGTCGAATTCTCGACTCTGGTGCAGGTCGCGATGCATATATCGAGTGGACGACGTTTTAGCATCGACGACGATCTCCGAGTGAGACCAGCAGCAGAAGCGGCGACAGTAAAAGAGAAAGAGAAAAGGGTGGATAAGAGAGGGACGGCCAGAAGGTGGGAGGAAAAGGGAAAGAAAGAGAGAGACCCAGATTTCATTTTCGTTGATGAGCTTGGCATCGGTCCAACTCGACTAAATATATACTCCCTTTCTCTTCCTCTCTTTCTCTCTCTCGCGCTTCTACCCCTCTTCCCGCCACTTCCATCCCGGCCCGTACCCTTTTCTTTTTCATTTTCGTCGGGTTCTATGCAACCAGAAACTCGGTAGATCCGCGAGCGAATCTCTGCGACTTGAACCGTGCAAAATTATCTGTAATATTAATCCGATAATATTAAAATCATGATGTCTGTATATCCGTGAAACATAACCGGACATAATCCGTGAAAGAATTAAGTGGTTCGGTTACATGTTTCAATATTAGAAAATGGTAGAATGGTCAAAATCTGTGTAGATCTACCTAAATATTAGTAAGGTATCATTCTATAGATACCAGGAAATTTTACAAGTATAATTACTCATAAAATAAAAATTGAAAAGGGTTTACATTAGATGAAATTAAGTGTAAAGTTAAAAATGAATACATGGGATGGAGAAATTCAAGCGGAAATAGGATATTCTATGCAGAAGATAAAAGTCGATATTGATATAATATTAATATCCAGTAGTCCGTTAACAATAACAATTTTCACTGGTAGAGAGCGTAAATTGAGAATAATATTATGATTAAAGTGACTAATTCTACTTTTAAGATCTCTTAGAATTCACAAAACGATATCTGACACATCATTAACATTTTAAGTACCATAACCATCTACCCTTCCAATGACCATATAAATACGTTTATGTGATTAATATTCCATCATCGAACCCATAAATTCATTGTTATTCAGATCTGAAACGTACAAATTCTCGTAACACGTTCACAGGAAGCTAAAATTCTCGCTAAAATTCCCAAATCGCGTAGCAGAATAGATGCGAGGTCGGAGAAATCGTCCAACATCCAAAGATTAGACACCATAAACCAAATCACCAAAACGAGAAAGCTAAAGGAAGGCAGAACAATCAGACAACAACTAAAGAAAAACTGGTCAAAAAAAAACACAATGGATGGCCCAAAGACGGGTTTATCCTGTTGACGAGCGTGAATTCACCAGGCCTCGAGAAGAACGACAGTCAATGCGTACGATCGAACCCGTGTTCGTCGCATTTTAATTTATGACTGTGCTCGTTGTAAATTTCACCTCGCATCTTGTTACAGTGCCGAAACCGTGCAATGAACCCGCCTGTTCCAACGAGAAAGCTGCCTACGACAATGTCTCGATTCATTTCGCTGCGAGCAGGTACTGCAAATGGCAATGAATTTCAAAGCGGCGCGGCGGGGAATAGCGGGCGGAGACTTTCGTTTATGGTCCCCTATAGAGAGGAAAATCTCGTCAACCGCCCTACTTAATTAAAGAAACAAGTAAATCCAGCATCGGTAAATGGTAACCGATACGACCGCAACGTTGTTGCTATATGTATGTTGCTGGTAAAGGAATTTGGAAATGGTTTTTCTTTATTAGGGTGATCTACTACATTTTCTTTGAAATTCACAGATAGTTTCTTTAAGACCCACAGTGATTATATACAATAATTTCCAAGTGCCCGATGCATATTCTTAACGACCCATTAGATTCATTATTCGAGATTTATAAAAATTATAATCTATGTTATTGTATCACAGTTATAATCTTATAGGCATATTACAAATATTTCTCCGCATTATATCAGTTTCCATTGCAACGGTCGGTGCACATGTTACGACAATGAAGCAGGTGAGGACTATGTTGGTGAAATTTTCAGATTCCCAAAAAAATGGCGATGAAGTCATCGAGTTTGGCGATACGTCGCTTTCACGAGCAAGCCGATTACGCGATCGCGCCATGTCCCTGCCGCGAAAACAATCCGGATCTCTGTGAGTGGAACGTCGATTGAAATCATATAAAATATTTTTTTCTCTCTTAATTGGACATTGTACGATGGCATTGTTGCGCGATCGTGACCTCTAAAGAACGCGTTAATTGTCTCTCTTTCTCTAGCTCCACTCCTCCAAAGAAACCTCCAAAGATAATACATTAAAACCATCCTCGAAGTAACATATAAAATTCTACTCCAAAAGAAACAACTTTCAAGATCCATAAAAGTTTCACGAAAGTTTCATAAAGCTGATGCATACAGTGTCTCGAGGAGAAAGTAATTTCTGCGAAGACGCAGCTGCTTGAAAAAATTCGATTGTCGCGTACGCGGATCGATTGTCATTCGACGGAGGCTTCAACCGCGGGAAACGTAATAAAATTTTCGAGAAAACTCTGGTTCGAATGTCGCTTTGGTGAAAACATCGCGCGAACGACGGGGAGCGATTGCGCGATCTTTCGCCGGCAATTCTACGAGCGGAGCTGCTCGTTTTCGGGTGACGACAGGAATTTCAATGGGCAGAGTTATATATCGGCGGGTGACGCGGCTAACGGTACATCCCTGCACGCTTTCAATGGTCTACCAACCTACCTACCTACCTACCTACGTACCTATATATCGCTCATAGCGCCTAGGCCCGCATCGATCGCGCCTATATGCATAACGCGTACATACATACATACCTATCGATCGTTTCGTTTCGTCGCTCTCGTCATCTCTCTCGTCGCAACCCCTCTCTCGCTATCTCTTCGTTTTCTTCTGCTCTTCACCGGTAGTGCCATACCGTCAGGCTTGTTTTCTCGAACGAGAGAAGGAGGAAAGTACGCTCTCTGGCTCTCTTTTTCTCCGCCTCCAACCTAGTCCAAGCCTTTGGCAACGCGAGACTTCTTTACCCCTCGATCATACTTTCGCCTCCTTTTTTCCCTTTCTGTTAATTTTTCGTCATTTTTCTTCTTCTCCTCCACCTCTTCTTCTTCCTCTTACTCTCTTTCATTTCGTTTTCTTTTCTCCTCGCAGCCTAGCTTTGACTAAACCCTTGACTGGTTACCGAGTAAACCACGAGAGACGAAGAACGAGAAAGGAGCTTCTCCGTTTCTCGAAATTGAGAGATCCTCCACAGCCGCTTCGAAAGAGCTCTAATTGTTCCGTCGGACTTTTTCGAAGTCGATCATATCGAGACTTTCGGCTATGTTTCAGTTGATTGAAAGAGGCGTTATTCTTTGTGCAAGCCGAGAGTCGTTCCCTCGCGATCCTCGTGACAGCTTGCTGCCTCCTTTGTCGACCGTGTCTTTTTGTATTCCGATTGTATCCGTAGCTTGTATCGTATTCGACGATTACGGATATGTTTCTAAGATTTCTCTTTTTAACGTTCTCAACTCGCTTCTTTCCTTTTCTTCCCAATTTTCATATTTCTCGAGGGAGTCTGTGAAACTAAGTTTCCTATGAAAATTTCTGGTCTTCCATTTGCTTAATTGATTCACGACGAGTGTACAGATCCATTAGCTGGCTGATAGCTTTTCTGTGGACAGTCAGGAACGTTGAAGATACGGGTCATTGACAGTGACCGCGTGTGAATAACTGTAATCCGCCGTTTCACCGTACACCGTAGAACCGGTAAACAGAATACACACGCCAGGGTCTCCGACCAAATTCGTTATCCACGGGAGCACTAGGCGACGCGAGTAGGAGGAGGAATTAAGCAAGCACGACGGGAGATGGAACTTTCTAACCATTTTATATAAGCCGAATCGACGTTATCGTTGCTGATAATCGTTACCTTCTGACAGACTGATCAACGCCGGATTTCGGATATTTACCTACCCCTTTGATATCTCTGCTCCATGCTCTTGTATTGCTTTCATATCATCTCATAAATTTCGGATTATCTCCCAATAAAAGATAATAAACTGTTTTATGAAGATATTAGTTTTTTCACTGAACCATCGAGAATATTGACCTTCACGCTTTATGATTTTGCTGACGACATAACACTTCCAATATCTGATAATTTGAACGACTATTTGATCGTTCCGTATCTTTTTGAATATGACTGCCTGTTTAACAAGTAAGCTGTATTTACCAATTGCTAGTGTAGTAAAGTTTCAGTCAAACGAAATATATTGTCCTCACTGCGAATTTCATCGGTCGTTCCTTTATAATAAACCCGCCATGCTCTTGTTAACAAACAATTAATAGGAAACGGTCAGAATTATACGGTTACGTTGTATTATAATATATATGCATAGATAGTATATAAATCACCCATTCGTTAATCATATCCAACGATAAATTAATGTTGCAGGATTTTAGATGGAACAAACTAAACCATTTTTAGATAATAATTAATGTATCCGCGATCTCGTTACTTTTTATACAAGCTATAAAAATCAATTTAACTTTGTCATGTTTTTGATTAAATAATGAAAGAAATATTTAGTTGTATTAGAAATGAAGCAGCTCTCATCGTATTTCAATTATTAACGACAGTTTCATAATTATATCACCCCAGAACTTAGAATTCTCAAATAATTCCGAAGAATAAAATTCCGCCATTTCATTACACCGTACCTAAATATATACAGGATATAGACATATTTTTTCTTTTCGAACGGTAAACCCAGCTCTCGAATAGCATGCACGCTATAGATTATAAAGACAAGTGGTTCAGGAGCACAATAAACGCATCTCCTCTTCCGTTTCCCGCGTAGCGGCCGCTGTAGCGGAAACCTTCTCTTGTTATTGAAAAATCATACGAAAAGCGATACGTCGTTCCGTGCGGGTGCGATGACTCGATTCGAGGATATTCCTTTATTTTTTTTTATAATACTTTCCTCTCTGCGCCGAGTTCTCATTCATTCACGACGAGCACCTTTGCCTACGATCTCGATCGTGTAGGTAACCTTGTTAGTTCACTGAGTCTCTTTGCCTTCGCTGTACGCAATAATAGGAGTCCTTTTCTAGTTCGGTATTCGATCACTATAGATCAATCGATCTTCCCACGTACCTGTACGGAAATCTCTGTATAATGCGCAAAACGACAATGAGATCGACAGGAGGGTGGACGACCTAACGGTACGATATCGTGTGTCGGTCCGTTCGCGGTGATCGAACAATCATACGATTTCAATTTTTATAGTATACTGGACTGATTGTGTTACACTCCGCATGTGATGGACAGACCAATTTTTTATACGCTTTATTTTATTGAGTTTTCTACACGGTACAATTTTTAACATTGTGGTTATGGAATTTCATGTAGGTATTTATTTTTTATAATATTATTTTCCCTTCCATCTAGATCTTGCAATTTTATGATATTCAGAGAACTTGAAGTATTTTTACTACTATTTTATTCTTTTTATTTTTTTATTTCAGCACGAACTTCAATGAAATAATATTTAGTTAGCTTTAAAATGAAAATATAAAATCTTTTAAGAAGATTTAATTTATCCAAAATTCATGCAAAGCTAGTTTCTTAATTGTTAGATTGCAATTAACTTTCCACTAGACGAATATCAAGTCGAGAATAAAGTAAAAAAGAAATATATGTATACAAATTAATGGAAAGAAAATTTCGCGGATACGTGTATGTTCTACAAGCACGACAAGAAATAAAGAAGTGAAATATGCTTTTAAAGCGCGGTCGGGGGACAGAGAGTGGAGTCAAAGCAAGAGAGTCGAAGAGTAAAACGTAAAACGCGAAGAATAAGAGCTAGAGGTAAAAGACTTAAAAGAGCTAAAGAGTTCATAAGAAATAAAGTGCAAGAAGAGAATATAGACTCGGGAGTTTCGGTCGTGTCGCGATATACCTCGAGTATAGTTTTAAATTGGACACATTTATTAAGAAAATTCTGTAGGAAAATAAAAAATACAATTCACGAGTTCATAAGACATGTTGGATTCACTATTTAACCCTTAACCTCGGCTCCGAGTGTACTTTACTTAATTGTATGATAAATTTCGTTTCCTTGAATCTTCCGGTATGATTCAACGTGTTTAAATAACATATTTTATCGCTTAAGAAGTTACAACGTTCGTGCAACAGCGGCATGTAATGTTGTAATAGAATCTCGTCCGTATCTTAGAGGAAAATTAAACGCGTTCGAATGATCTATCACGGCGATAATGTTCGTGGGACAATGAAGAATGTAATATCTACAAGCTGCTTGCTGTCACGGTTACTTTCCATTATTATGAAGTTCCACTGGAGTGATGGACACTATGCAATATCTCGAGCTCCACGCCCTTGCACGTTTTCCGCTACAGATGTCACATGATACGGGACATCAGGTCCGAAATAACACTGAATTTATAGCGGTACTGTCCATCACCCTGTGCCGCTGTTTGGAGCTTGTTTATTGCACACGAAGTGCATTTATGCTTTTAATAAAAACATTTTCATAGCGAAAAACTATGTCGGAAATTCAAGAGCTGTGGCTGTGCTACATTTATATTGTTATCGGTTTTGTATACTTGCCACTAGTACACTGTTATTAAAAGTTGTGCTTGGAACAGAGAATATCACAGAAAAAAGATGATTTTCGCGGAAAATCCAATAAAACATTTGTAGAATAAATAAAATAGATAAAAAGTAAAATACAACAATCTGAATATTCGTTTGTGCAATGCAAAAAAAGAAAAATATACTATGATCAAACAAATTTAACAATTTCGACGATTAAAACAGTAAATCCTTGTTCAGATTAGCCAAGTTGCTTTTTTTAAAGCCACCTGTGTTCAGTAATTTCAATTTATGCTTGCATATATATAAATCAAGTTATCTGTATCTTGAGGCAAAACAAGAAAACCAACTTCAACTAACGGATATCTGAAGTGACGCCAAAGAAGCTGATACTTTGTTGTTTGTAACTCAGATTGTACACAATTCACAATAAATTCAAATTGTGCTTCGTGTTCCAAGAAATAGTTGAAAGGACGTCAACTTCACTCGAAAACTGATAAAATTCAAATCTAGTAAATGACAGTAACGAGCAGCTTAAGTTCAAGCAACTTTCACTACGAAAATATTTGATATCATTTAACCACTTTCTACTCCTAGTGTTAACACGTGCAAAAAATAAATCGAATAAAAGATCCGAGATCGAGAGATCTGCTAAAACCCTAAAACTTCAACTTTCCCTAGATCACTGTATATCTTCCGTTTCACCTGCCTCGATGTAACGATATTTGACACTTACCGTTCAATGGCTGGCACACCTGGAACGAAACAAAGAAGAAACCCAACAAACGCAATCGGGCAAAGAGCCGAAGATTTAAGAAAATGAAAGAAAAAAACCGAGAAAGAACCGCGAAGATCCTGTTTTACTCGCTTCCTTTTATTCGGAGGCTTCAGTATTCACGCGGTGCCACGTGAATCTTTCATCGTTGAACATACGAAGAAACAGGTACCGTTCCGCGTAATGTTCCACGAGCGTAAAAGAACGACTGGTTCACCGCTCCTTTGCATTCTCGTCGGTGTGGTTGCACGCCCGGTTCCGCGTTCGCGAGTTAATTCAGATCGTGCGGCCGAACAACAGCCGGGCTTCTTTGTATTCGACGCAGCCTCTGGACTCCTGATTAGGGTTAACGGTGGTAGCCAGTCGATGGGTGTACCTTCCTTGTCGTGTATACATAACGCCTATAGGCGTCATCCCTGCCGATCGATCCCTCGTGAGATCGATCGTCTCGTGGCAAGTGCGTGCGCCGCTCGTAGAACATGCCTCTCGTTCGTCACAGGAAAATCGGACAACTTTCCGCGAAAGCCCTCAAAAATTTAAATGAATACCTTATCAAGAGGGTAGAAAGATGAAAGTAGGAAGTTGGGATGGGAGTTGTCGCTTGGCAATCACCTGCTTGGTATTTCGGATCAACGTCCGCTGTGGGAGGATGAAAATGAAATGTCAATGGGATGGTTCTCGACTGAGGATGATTATGATAATTAAATTCGTTATCGTATAGATTTGAATTTAAACGAGTAATTTTTTGGTTGATCAAGCCTGTTTATAACGATGGAATGATGGAGTGATGAAAGAACGTTCGTTCGAGGTAAGCTTGATCCTAGGCTAATGTCTGTCTATGAGCGACTGAAAAAACGTTGTAATTATGTCAGCAAATGATGTAGAAAGAAGCTGAAACGCGGTATACTCTTCTATAGTTATATTTACTGCGAGCCGTAGGACATTTGCATTTGTGGCTGAATACCCTGGGCTCTTCCACTTTCTACCGTCATTTTTCAGCTTTCTTTCTTCCGTATTAAAGAGCCAACGTCTCCATAAAAAAGGGGCGAGAAGAGAGAAGCACAAGAAAGAAAAAGAGGAAGAGGATGCAAAGAAAGAATACGTCGGGAGCGTTTACATTCGTCCGAAGTTAACTTCATGCTAAATTATAATTCTGAAAAAGTATGGCCGAGGTATGTCCTCGTTGCATGCTACGCCAAGCAATTTTATTCGTTCCCTTTTTTTCGCTCCTTCTTCCGCTACTCTCCGCTCAACCTCCTATCTGCCTTTTTCTAGAGGGACGAACTTGTATAATATTCAAGCTGAACTTTCCTATTTATCGTACATTCGTCCATCATAATTGAGCCACTGCCTTCCCTTTTCGTTTCTCTCGGAGTTAACGGGGAGCAACTTCTTGCATCGCCGCCGGTAATTTGCGGAATAGGAAAGAAATTTCATTCTTTCATGGCCCTCCGATGTCAATAGAAACTTTATGAAAATTCAATTTTCCTCCGATCTTGCGATTCTTCTTTGTTAGAATAAAAAGGATAGATCCGTTAAAAGTCTTTAAATATTATTTCTTTAAGAAGATCCCTTAAAGACACGATATCAATCAATCTGATTTAAGTCGCAAAGTTTTATCGGCTCGATGCGAAACGAATAATGAGAATACGAAGAGGGTGCGAGTCCCCTTTGTTATAAGAAACAGGATAGATCCATTGAGACAAATTCAACGTCTTTCTTAAAGACACGATATTTAGAATGCAATTAAAAAAATGTTACTTAAAGAAAGGTACGCTTCATATTTTAATTCTAAAGAGTACTTTGCTTCGAATAGTTTGTACATTTTTGTTTATACATTTAAATTTCCCATAAATATATAAATATTCGCAACTTAATGCTAATTATCAATCTGTTTTGTTTAAGTTAGAAAGTTTTATCTATTCGATGCAAAACAAATAATGGTAACCTAAAGTAGATATAATTACTCTTTATTCCTAAAAAGGTTTAATGTACCGGTTAAAGAGCTGATGTCAGTCAATCTGATTTAAACCAAAAAGTTTTATCGGTTCGTTGCAAAATAAATAGTGGTAACCTAAAGAGGGTGAGTGACCTACCCGAACGTGACCCTGTTTCCCTGAGTTTCTCTCCTTTCCACTTTTTTTTTCTCTATACGCTGTAGCACGATCTCGTGGAGGCTCTTTAGTTTCCTGTTCCTTTCCTCCCTTTTTAACGGTTTCTTCCTTTTACATGCGAGTTACCCTTCCCCTAGTCTATTCGTTTCCTGCGGAACGGGCCATTTTGTTTCGTTTTCCGTTTTGTCTGGAATTTCGCGAGCCCTCAGCCGCCTCTCTGCTCCCTTGAAAATTTGGTTTTCTTCTTTTATTAATATCAATGTTTCAGTATGCAAAGGTGAATCTTTCGTCTACCACTTTGGGGATGAGCTTTTCCTCCTCGCCCCCGTAAAGTGGCGCGTTCCTTCCCAATGAATGGTTGATTCTGTGTGACGAGTAAGTTTCGCGAGCGAAAACCAGAGGGAGAACTTTTTTACATTGACCAGGACGAGTGGCGACGCTTTCAGCGAAGATTCAATGACGTCGTGGTAAAACGAGGATGCTTTTCAACTGCATAAAATTGCACATGAACGTAAATATTTCACCTTCAACGCGGAAATGGAGTGCAGAAATGCTGCGCGTAATAAAGTTCATTGTTAAATAGCAGTAGTTGATTTTAAAACGTTTGATGAATCAAGATAATAAGAACGGAAGCACGAAATAGTTCAATGTGAATTTATCCAACGTATTATATTTCATAACATACAAAATGTTAATTATTTAGTATAGCTTGTTCATACATTTATACTAATATATGATGTATAAAATATAATTCATTCTATGCAATGTAATGTATAATACATTTTAGTTAGATAATAACATACAATGATACACTTTCATAATTCTCCTTGTTTTTTGTAAGTACCTGGTGTTTGATTCTTAAGTTATTCGCTGTTCTCTCCTTATTTTTCACTCTTCGACATGCGCTTCTCCTATCGTACAAGTTTCCGCACTCGTATATTCTTCTCGATCTGCTTACGACGTTGCTCCACTTGTTTCCCTTTAAACGTGCCACCTCTTTCTAAAGCTTCTTCCGTGTTGGATATATCTCCGAAGAATTTTTTATAGGATAAGCTGCGATATTCTTCACCGTCGGTAATCCGTTCCTTCTTATTTTATTAACGCCTACGAAAGAAGTAAAGAAATTTTTCTTTATATTTTTTCGGTGATGCGACTTCCACCGTGAGCTTCTCCCGTTGCATTCCTCTCCAAGACTTCGCAATGTGCAAGGGTAATAAATTAAACGCTCGCCGTGAGAGCAAATTAATTTCCTTCCGGAAATCTCTAGGAACGAGAGAAGTTCCGGCTCTGCAGCGACGACAGCTTCCTAGCTCGTGACATCACCCTGATGATGAAAACGTAATGAGCGCGAACTATTGTTAGAAAAAAAAAGACGAAGAAATAAGAGAGACCAGCCTATCTCAACCTGCTTCTGCCCTTTGAGAATCCTCCCTTTCTTTTGTGACCGCATGGTACTTTATATTTACGGGCACGACGAAATGCATCTCGTTTCTTCGTACACTCTGTCGATGCTTCCCTCGTTCACCCCCTTCTTTTGAAGCTCTTTTGAACTCCTAAGTATCCACACTTCCATTGTACCTCTATCCCTATTCCACTCTCTCCGTTTTCACTTTCTCTTCCTCCGCCCCCAAACCCGAAAAAACAAAAAAAGAGAAAGATTCTTAAAACCGCCTGCATTAGACGAAAAAGTCCATTTCAAATGGAGTTGGCGAAACCGCATCTTCAACCCCCGGACGTGGTGACGCGCGGCAATTTTCACAAAGGACGGCTGCGCTACCACGCTTTTTCCTCTCTCGCGCTACGCAGACCTCGAAAACTCCGACGATCACATGGAGGAAAAAGCAGGCCAGGGGGACGACCTACGCCAACCCTTTCCTGTTTACAACAATCACTCGACTCGCGAGTGTTGTGTCCGCGACCGGTCAGGAACCACCCTCCGCGTCTCTACCGTATATTTTTTTCCACCGTTTCAACCCCCTCGGTCTGTCTTAAGGGACAGATAGCCGCATACACACATAGAGTTCCTCGGTTAGTTCGCCCCTCCGGCACTCTGCTGGATCTGCTCGCCTTGCTAACTCTCTCTTTTCTCGTCTCTCTTTCTCTCACCCTCCTCGTCCCTTTCGATTCTCCCTCCTCCCTCCACGTAATCTCCCTATCGCGTCCCACCACCCCACTCCCGTACCCTCTCTGTCGAGCCCTCCTCACTGCCTCTCTGCGCTCACGCTTTCCCTCTCTTTCTCTCTCGCTCCCTTCGTAGTCAGTCGGAGGGAGAGACACGCTAGGACCGAGCGAGAGGGCGATAGTGTCACGGTGGGGCTGGCTCTCTCCGGTCTTGCGCGGCGCGCACCAGTCAACCCGGAGCCACGGTAGCGCAAGTACTGTGTTCGTCACGTTCAAGGGACAGTTACATCAGCAACGGCACGGCTCTTTTACCGGTCTTTAAATAACGTTCGTGTGCAAAGTGTGAGCTTCGCGTTGCGACCGATGTAACGACACGCGGCCAGATCGTCCCGATCGTTAGAGAACGTGTAACGGGCAGTTTTTTTTACATATGCGGTAATATTGTACGATCGAATCGAGTGCTTTAAGTCATCGTGCCTACGCATGTATACACATGCATACATAGATATAGTAGAGATTATTGGATTGAAAAAAAAATAAAGAATCTTATATATACATATAAATGTATATGTATATATAAAAATAATCTAACACGAGGGGAAGAAGGGTAAGGGGGTTGAAGATCCGCGAGTGGTGAGTGACAGGGGATATACGTACGTTGGACGACAGTAAGAGGGTTCAAGCGGAAATCGGCCGTGGATCGTGGAGAACCGATGGCACGCGAGACTACGGAGTCATCCCCTTTATCGGCTCGGTTCGATCGCGCTCTCAGTGATCCTCGTGCGTGGAAAGTCGCAGGGATGGGGTCGTGACTGTCCGCGAGTGTCAGTCGACGCCCCGGTCGCAACACGACGACCGTCGACAGTCGGTCAGAGGGAAGAAAGATCGCTGGCGGATCCTCTTTGAAAGCATAACGAACGATTTAGCCCCGTTATCGGACACACTGGGACTCGCCGCGAGTGGCGGCTGGCAAGAGGGGGAAAAAAAAGATATCGACGTTTCTCGGCGCGGAGAGTACTCTCACCCCCTCGTGTGGCGAACGTTTCTCAGCGAGAAGCGTGTGCAGCTACAGCCGTGTGTGCACCGTGGTCCCCGGTATCCATGGCTGGTTCACCAGTGAAAGTGAACGATGCGTCGAGACCACCGGCCTCGACACACACGCAGCTATTGTGACAGGGTTGCATTTCTGTGATAAGAGAGGATCGCTATCGCCAACCTGGTGATTTTTGGATCGACCAAAGGTATCGTGCACTCCCTGGTTGACGTCTTGGAGGGCAACTTACGTAGAAGTGGTGGGTTTCACGATTTTACGTGTTTATTGTATATCAACTCGTCGTTTCGCTCGGTTCTGATATAATCGTGGTAGACGGACTCATTATTTTGTACCTTGTCGTATTACATCTGATTTTCCCGACCTAGTATATAGGATAAACGTAAGGGGAGGTTCGTGGTTCGTTCGGAAATTTTTCGTGGTATTTGGGGCACGGCGATCGAGATGCAAGTGACGTTTTCGATCGTATTTTTAGCATCGATTACATTCACCAGCTAACGATCGGAGAAGCTCTCGATAGTCGTGCTTGTGTGTCGACATTGCGAGATGTCTACCGTTTCCACTTGTTTACCGTGCCATTTGTCAGTTTCTACTGATTGAGTTCCTCCGTTTCGAAAGAAACCACGATTTAAATTGGAAACTCTCCCTTTTTTAGCATTTTCCATTCGACCTTTCCTTCCTCATTCCTTCTCTCAATTCTTTTCCTTTTCTCTTTTTATACCTCATTTTATACGAATATTATTTATTTTCTCCCGAACGCTCGACGCTCCTTTCATGCGACTGTGAATGTTCCCCTGTTTTCTCGTCCTATCTTTCTCTGGCTCGCGATGTGCCTCCTCGTTCGCAAGTGTTTCGCTCTTTCTCGCTCTTCGCCGCTGTCTTTCCCTCCCCCCGTCCCGCCTACACTCCCATTTACCTCCCGGTTATGGATATTATTAAGTAATACCTACGTTGCGCGCGCGGCGATACGCTCGCGGCCGATTGGTTGTGTGCGTGCGTGCATGCGTGCGCGCGACGCCGCTGCGTGCAGTGTACTTACTTACTCGCGTGTATGCATGCGCGTTGGCATCGCACGCAGGCGAACGGGAAAGCGCGGGTTCTCATCTCGATTTTCGTCGCTGACACGCACCAAGTTGCGCGCAATACACGCTACCTTTCCTTTTGTTTTGCGCGCCCCGAATACGATCTTTGGGGACGGAAGTACCGTTAACCGGAAGTCGAAACAGTTGCACTGTGAATTTTCTTCTCTGGGCTGGTTTCCAGGACTAGTTTTGAGAAACTGAGGATTTTAGGATTTTTCGAAAACCCGTCAGTGTATTTAGCAGTGATATTCCTAAATATTATGATTAAGACGATTCACTGATTATTTCGTATTGATTTATGCTGGTTTTTAGGGATTTTTGGGAGTGACAGGTTTTAAAGGTTTTGGAAGACTTGTCAGGGTGTTTTGAAATAATAGCCTTGAATATTGGTCATTACGATGACTGATGATTGATTATGTAAAGAAATTGAGAACGTTTGAGGGAATTTAAATATTAAATATAATAATATTTATATTATAAATATTAAATATTTCAAAATATGTTATTGGATATAAAGTATTCTGGTGTCCTTTTTTAGTTCACATTTCATCGTTGTCTAATTTGTTCGTTTTTAACTGTTGCTAACTGAGATCGTTTTTCTATAACTACGAAATTAGAAACAAATAAAGATATATAATAATAAGATTTTATTTTATTAAGTATGTTGGTTTTACTCTTTGCAAATGTAAATGCGATGTAATTTATTCGTAACAGAAATGATATGACACGTTGAAAAATACGGTATTTCTAAATAGAGAAATCATTATGTCCGAATGATTAGGTGTTTGAGTTAACTCGTCTTTCCAACTATAAAATCTTCCGATGTAAGTTACAACAAATTTCGTTCGTATAATTGAGCGTAAAGCATAGTGATTTTCTTCTATCTTTCGACGATTCTTAAAGAATTTTGTTGCGTGAATTATAAAAAGTAATTATGGTAGAATGACACAAAGTTGCGAATTTATTCGCAAATGTCTGAAGATAATTGAGCGTAAAACATTGTGGTTCTCTTCCTCTGGTCTCTATCAGTGTTTTTAAGTGGCATTTGGTGGTTTCTTAAACGTTTCTATTATATGTTTTACAAGAAATTACGTCCGTTTAGATATTGTTAAAATAGAATGATCTAAAATTAAAAAACTGTGCAAGTAATTGAAGATCTACAATTCAACACAATTAAAAATAATCGCAGTTCTTTTCCTTGTATTACATTTCGTCAGTATTCAATCTAATGATGTTTAAAAAAACGTATAATATAAGTCGTTAAAAAATTATTAATCTCGAATGACAAAAAATATTTATGAATATAAAAATCGGAAATAACAAATATGAAGAATCAAGATGATAAATAATAATAGATTCTAATGACACAGATTATGCATTAGGAATAGTTTTAAAAAACTGGGTTTAACATTTATAAATAATATCGCATAAGTGGCACTGATTATTCTTAATTACATTTCGTAACGTTAAAATACTGGATGCGTAACATTCTTGCCTATCAACTGACCGAGTAGAAAATTAAATCGCAATCATAATCAAAATAGTTTCCTAAGGTGTTTTTAAGTGGATTATTGGACGTCAGCCGCTTTCTCGTTTCCAATAAATATTGGTGGCACACTTATTACGCAGGTTGGTGTCGTTGACTTCTGAATGAAAGTCCTCGATAAAATGCCACGTGCATCGGAGTAATTAAGAAAGCATAATTCTCGAGCACATTAGAGCCGTGGATACTCGTAATTTCTTATCTCTAACGATGTCCCCATGATGCAAGCGGAAATACCTATGTGCCGCAATATGAAACGGGAAAAGTTGTTTGCGACTGTAGCACAATCGAAACTCTCGTTAATGTATGCCTTTCGTGATCATCGACTCGAAATAATCTCAATTGGACTGTCACGTTCGAATAAAACTTAACAGTTACATCTGTCGTTATTTATCTTCAATGATATTTATTGAATTAACGAAGAATGCGTTAAAATTTCTTCCTCGTGACAGGAATTATTCTGTTTACATTAATAAGTTCTGCTGATGTGAAAGCATTTGCTATAAAATAAGGTACAATTAGGTGTATTAAAATTCTACGATTATAATAATTTATATATTTTCTAGTACAAAAGGAAGAAGGAAACAATCTTAAGAAGATTGCGGAGGTACACTGCTATTTCCAACCACTTCTTCCAAATTGCCTGTAATTATCTTCCAATACGAGTAATTAAAGTATTAAACTTTTGGAAGCAGTATTCGAGTTAGAGTTCGAGTGCGTAACAACTTTTATGTCAGTTCTGATTCTTCGAAACGTAATCGCAAATCTGCGGATCATTATCTGTGTTTAATTTTGCATAAATATAACAATCAGAAAGTCGTCAGTGGTATATAACATGTTCAGATATTCAGAGATTGATTTGTTAACTCGGTTTTGATTATCGTGATTAAATGAAAAATTTATCAATCAGATTGTTGCCTGCATTTATTGCCTTGACGGCAATAAAATTCCCTTCAGGTGTTCGGCAACTTACATGGGATCATAAATCACTAGTCAGATTGTCGAGTCTACTATTCATCCGAATGAGTACGTACTACTACCTACACCCCCGTTCATTAGTATTAGGACACCTACTAATCTCGTAATAATTGACCTAAATTATTAAGAAAAGGATTAATCGATTTTAAAAATTTTGTATTGATGCTAGCTGATGATTGAAGGGATATAGTAAAAATATGTACAAATTATTTGCAGCTGTGAGTTATGAACAGATAATGAATTAAACATTACTCTGTTGGTCCTTGTATGATTCTGATCCTGAATAACTTTCCAGATTTAGTTCATCTTTCGTAAGAGTCCTATCATCTACGAATATCTATAAATCGACAGTATGTCATTTTTTCCAATATTGAAGTATATAAATTTCATTTAAGATTTATTTATCAACATATAACGTAGGCAATAGAACTTTCATTCGCGTAATTTCATTCGTATATTCATTAAGTTTTCTAACAAACAACGCTTTAATCAATCAGCTAATATCCCATACTTACCATATACTCGTATCACCTGTTCAGTGATCTCAATTGAAGTATCACCTTGGAAAGTCGTTATCCATCTTAGCTGGTGAAACGCAATGACAAAACTCGTGCGTTTGTACGCGGTGCAGTGTGTAAAAGCGAATCACCTGCGTCCCTCGGTGTGTCGGACAGAACAGCAGCAGCAGCAGCAGTGGCAGCGATGCCGTAATAACGCCGGCACGCTCGTGCCAGAACCAAAGTATACGCTCGGTGTACACGACCTAAATAAGATGCGATGCCCCCCGGGGCGAAAGTAATTCACAGACACACGCGTGCACCGGGGATACACACGTATAGCGGCCGGGCTCGGACTATAGTTTACGAAGTGCCGCAGGAACGCGTCGACCGCTTTAGCGTAGCTTCGACCCGCGTTTTTCAATTTCTGCACGCGGTGCGTCGCGGATCTTCGTGTCACGTGGAACGCGTAAAATTGACGAGAGAAAGACTTCGCGCCAGATATCAGCCTATACGTTTGTTTCAGTCGTGATGATGCTTGGTGTAGACGAGAAACATAATTTTATTACGATTTCGCCCTGCTTGATTTGATACATCAATATTCCTAATCGCGAGACTGCATGATTTTATGTATTATACAGAATAACTAAAGCGTATGAAAGATATCAAAATGGAAAAATATATAATGCAGGAGAAAAACAAACTTTTATCTATATATTTTACAAAGACAGATAATTAAAGTGCTAAAAATTCAATTATAGATTTATAAAATTTATGAAGAAGTTACAAGTTGGTTATTTTGATCACTCTGGAAGTTTTAATATTAAAAATATAAAGATGACGAATTGCATAGTCATCAGTGCTAAATCACGACACTGTATGGGTAATTTATACTGGAATTTAGAAGCAGGGGACTAATTTTCGTCTTGCTAACCCAAACCTGACCTAAATCTCAGCCAAATTTAACTCAAACCTAATAGTAGGTTTCACGATCGTGTGTATTCATTAAAAATATATCGATCTATCGAATAGTCCAGTGAAACGAAGATGTATCGTTTCCTCAGGTCCTCCATTCGATCATTTTAATGTTTTCACGTTGTCTCTTTTCGATGTTTCTAACGTTTTCCCATCGTCGGTTCCATCATTCTCGTAACGTGTCATTTGTAAAGTTTCAGCAGTAATGTTTGTTCATTTGTCCAAGAAACAGCGCACAGGAATGTAGAAAAAGATTTCGATGCTGCGCGATTTGACAATTTCATACGTTTAATGATACAATGCGCACAAATCCGACTATTGGAAATATAATACAACTATGGAAAATATAAAGTACTCGAATTGCATAGTATTACTGCCGTAGAATCAGAACAACGTCGCATCATTCGTTTGCATCAGAGCTAACGAAGATCGACCAGGAGTTTACACATTGTCGCGCGGTAAGCGTGCTAACCGCGCAATAATGGATGCATAGATGAATTGGAGGATCGTTAACCGGCGATGGACGTCGAGATGGCGTTATCGCCGGTATGACGAGTACACCCGTGTTCGATGTTTTGTTGGTTATGTCGCTTTGATTTGGATTTGGAGAATGTTTCGGAATAGAATAACAGTTACACTTTGCACACGGTTTAAGGAACAATTTTGCGTTGTAGAAAGATTGAACTTGCTCTATATTCATTATTTCCTGGATAACTATATAAGTAATATATTGTTTTACAAAGTTTCATTACAGATTCCTTTTTGTATTACATATTAAGTCGTGTATTAATCGTATTACGAATTAACGTGTGAATACGTTTTTGATTTCTTTATAAAAATGCTGAATGAATATTACAAACGTTAGAAATACATCTAGTAAATTGTATAGGAAATTCAATATTTATCAAGAAAATGAAGGCTTTATATTGCCGTCTATCAATCGTTATAAGTATATTTATAAAAAAAAAAGGATTTTTAAAGGAAACCAACTCTCATAAGTCGAAAAATGTATCATCTCTAAAGAATTCCACGCTACACGACCATGTAGTGCACACCGAACAAAACGAAAACGTCGGATGTCCGATAGCTGGTGTAGAGATATATTCATAAAAAAAAAACCGCGAACCGGCGCGCATCGAGTCGCGAAAGGGGTTAACGGTTCATTATCACCCCATTTCATCGGTAGAGGCGCAGCACACCGGCACGGAACTCGAGCAACACCGGTGGAAAGACCGTATACAGGAGGGATAGAGTGGTGTATAGATGCATATCAGCGTGTGTAGAGTTACGTATATATACCGTATAAACGTGCATGTTCGACGGGACGCGTGGCGAACGAGGAGGCCCGCTAGCCGCGGAGAATAGAGCGAGAAAAGAGGGAAGAAGACCGTGTGTAGAGGAGAGGGAAAGAAGGAACGAGGAGTGCATCGAGGCAACGAGTCAGTGGGCTAGTGGGGCCGACAGAATGTAGCCCGTACTACGGTACACCATCTCCCTCTTTATCTCTCCCTCGTTCCTTCCGCTCTTCCTTTCTTCCTTCTTTTCCATCGTGTGCCTACTCTCTTTCTCTATAGGCCTATCTCTTTCTGTTCCACGTACCAGGCTGTACACCGTCTCATCTTTTTCTCCTCTCTACTCGTTCTCCGCTGCAAACCATATATAATAGCGGGTTCGCTATTCGTCTCGGTGTGTAGGTCGTGGTTGCAACCATGCAGCGGGGTTCTCTTTGCCCGTATGTCTATGTATGAGTACTCACACTTATACACATGAAACTACTTGCAGAACACTGCACGGACGAAACTACTATAGCAACGTCGATCGTGGTACACACAGATACATATATGGTGTTTTTTGCGTGATTATACAATGATAGGAGTGCGTGCAGTATCTACGGATTAGCGTAGCGGCGTGTTTACCGGTGCACTAAATATAGCAGCGATACGGTTCATTAGAGTACTCCGGTGTGCACTCCGGACCGCCGTATATTTACGTATACATATGTAGGCGCGTATATAAGGGAGTCGCGATTTTTTCGCGCGCGCTTTCGTCGCAGTTATTGCGTAACACCGTTGGCGTGTACACCGGCCGCCACGTCACACACGTGCACATCCCTGTTGGACTACAAATCATGCTGACACAGTTCATTACACGGGTGCAGTGTGTCGTCGTCTATGTACATGCATGTAGTTATGTATACATACTCACCTTACTGAGCGCAACGTAAATGACGAACACCTTGCATGTACACGGTTCTCTTCTCCCTTCTCCTGATGTACATGCTCTCTTCATGCAGATGTACACAAAAAACCATACGTACCTATACAGATACACGTTCTTCTCTCTGGCATACACCTTGTGCACATTTATTCTCGTCACATGCACGTGTTATACGTGCACGCAGGGACATACGCAGGGACATACTTACACGAAGAGGTACGTATGTAGCGAGTAGAGTCGCGAATGTAGGCACATCGCATCGCCTCGACGATGCTTCCTTCCACGGTGAATCCCAACCTGCCCTAGAGAGGCACTGTATAGCGGCATGAAAGCACGGAATAGGCCGTTGGTGGATGTGCTCCCGTCCGCGTCATTGTGTGTATATCTATACGCGCTTGTGGATAGGTATATAGGCGGGTGGGTGGGTAGGCAAGGCAAGGCAGGCTCGGCTGGTGGTCGCTTGGTTGCGAGGTTCGCTCGATAGCAAAGTGCGGTTCCCCTCGACACGGGCTCTAGTACTTGCAACGCGGCAGGATTAAAGGGGAACAGCCCGTGTACGGAAATGCACGATCGATGTGCACATGTCTGAATTTTCGTGTCAAGTCGTGACCGATCGACCACGTTCTGAGGTTACGCGACGCCCTGCTTCATCCCCCGATGACGAGCAATTCTATTCTTTAATTCTCACTACGAACTTTCGACAAGTTTTGTTCTTTTCTCTGAAGGAATTTGGTGATCTGGTGAAGAGTTTTCTATTCTTTTGTCGTGGAAATCTTGTAAGGAATTCTTCGTTCTTCTTCTAGGATACATATTTGGTTGTTTCTCGATGATGTGGAATTTCGTGCTTCTTTCCAAAATTTTGATGAAACTCTCGACCGAAGCGTTGGAATTTGTTATGTAACATGAGAGATGCAAATATGTACGATAGCTGCAAATGTTCATTTCCAGTCAATTCTCCTTTCGACATTTTCTAAGAAATTTTCTTTTTCTGGGCGTTAGGCTGTTTTCGGTGAAGAAGAATTTTGATTGACTTCTCGATTGAGGCGTCAGGCTGATATAAAGTATACGGGCTGCGGTTTTGTTGCTTTCTTTTCTTGCTTTCACTGTACGCCGAGCATGTTTTGTCGTAACGGGATGCAACGTGTTAATTAAATTCGCGATTTAACGGTGTCGGGCAATCGTGTGACAAGTGCCCGGAGCATATGTGAGTAGACGAATACGTCAACGTGTCGAACACGATACTCGTCTCGAAACACGTGCGTGTCGCTTCTGGTTTATCCGATCCTCTTACACCTCTCACTTCTCTTCTTGCGTGACTCTCTTTTTACATCTTGTACACGTGGCTCGTGTAATTGTTGTCTTTCCTTATGTTCCATATCACAATTACTCTTTCGTTTAATCTCTTTGTTGTGCTTTCGTTGCGTGCGCAGAATACTTCGTAGACTTGATAAACGGTGGAGCAAGTCGTTTTACTTAAAACAAATGAAATATAATTTCATGTATTTCCATTACACGCGTCCCTAAATAAAAATGCGATATAAACCCTAAATGGATCTGTAGATCCAAAACATCAATTAGTATCTTTATTCGATAGTTTAATTCGTAACTTCTCTGTATCCAGCTGAATCCGAAGTATCTTCATCTTGCTAACCTTCTCACAATCCTAATTTTCAAACCTTCCATCTTCTTCTCTAATCCTCGAATTTCCTGAAAAAAAACCTCGCATCTTTGATAAAACTTGCATATTCTCGGATTTCCCAAAAAATGTCAGCAGTACCGAGCGAAACGATAATCAAAGAGGGGCAAAGATGCTGACGAAACTGTTTGCAGATCGACGATCTACGAACGTGAGACGCCCGTGGCGCCATGTCACTCGAGGTACTGGCAACGAAAGCGACGACGAAAGCAAGGGACACGATCGTAACGTCGACGATCACGACCAGTCGGCTCGGTGTGCTTCAACTTCGCGGCGATTAAGGCTGGTCGGCAAGTCGGCGGGACGTTCATTAGCCAAGGTGCTGACGATACTAATAACAGTAGAAAGGTGATACGCGGTAAACCGTGTCACGCAGTGGTGTAGGGCGAGTCGGGGTGGCGTGGAGGAGGCGGAAGAGGAGGTGGAGACGGAAGTGGACGATGACGATGGACGCGGTGTTAACGCAATACCGGTGAAGAAGAGGGAGAGAACGCATCGCTGTTCGTACGCTTAAAATCGGTTCACGGTACCGGTAGTGGTACATCTCTCTCTCTCTCTATATATATATATATATATGTAAATATATATATATACATATAATAACAGTGTATCGATAAGGGAGAAAAAAGGTAGAAGAGAAACGGGTTTCAGTGCCGTTTGTAAAGTACGTGAATAAAATCGAGCTTAGTAAATAATCGGTAAGGAAGTAGAAAAAAAAGAAGAGAAGTGTTACTAAGAAATAGTTTTGTTAACGATCATCGATTCGACAATATTTAACGTGAAGCAATCGAGGAACCGGTAAAATATTGTAAAAACAATATTTAATCGTATAGAATCGAAAAGTCGCAAACGAAACGAAGGTACAACCGTACAAAGTGAAATTCGTATTAATGTTCTGGGTAACGATCCTTAGCTGTAACGATAAACGTGGTGGTGCATAGTACAACGTTACCATAATATAGAATAATCAAGGAACGATAGTTAACTACAATATAGAGAAGATATTCGAGTGACACGTGGGCTACGAGATATATAGTATTCTGTGCGTACACCTCGAAAGATATCCGTCTCGCTCGACGAAGACGTTCTTTCGGGTGGCGTCGCGGAGCGCCGCAGCGGATGTTACGCCGGGCTTGTAAAGGGCGCCGGGTGATCTACGGGAGTAGCAGCCTGGAAGTGACTAAAGGCCATCACCACGGCGTTCAACATGTTCGAGATGTGGAGCGCGGTGAGTTCCAAGTTGGAACACTCCGCGACCTCCTCGGGTTCGCCGTTACCTCTGACCTCGCACGCACCGCAAACGCCTCATACCTCGTCCGGGAGCATAAAAGGTAACGAAAAAGCTCCGTTACGATCTACCTCTGTGTGTGTGTGTGTATGTGTGTGTGTATATGCGTGTATGCGTGTATGTCTTATAGAAACGTACCGTTCCCACGTCGATTGTATACGATCTTAAGGAAAAAGAATCACGCGTACGTACCGGCCGGTTCGTGATGGCCTACTGTGAATTTTCTAATTCCACTCGTGTCGGAGAACCGTTGTACGGGGTCCACGGAATTGTCGAGTTTACATAACGTCCTTTTGAGAATAATGCGCTTCGTGCCTACTAGTACTTCAGTTGCCTGCTACTGTGTACAGGACAGTAGGTGTGTGTGCTTTTTTTTGTTTCTATGCGAGAACAGTTACTTCGTGGAATCAAGGAGTACATTGCTCGTGGTACTGTTTCATATGACTCGAGATAAGGCAACGGGCAAATATTTCTTTTCTTTTTGACGTTTGAATGATATATGGTTGGCGTGGAATTTTATAGGAAATTCTACGTACTAAAATTCTAGTTTAACTTGAGTAAATCGAAAGTTTATGAGTTTGTATGTAATTCAAATGTAAGCGTTTGACTTCTAATAAGCGTAGGAATATTTCGATACATTGTCCAACTTTAGCTCCTTGAAAATACATGGTAAACTCGACTTATGCAACGCACTTATCACACGTTCAAAGTTCGCGAACCTACAGAATTTGCAGTTACGCGAGTGGGAGGGTTTCGTTGATTCGGCGCGCGTCTGACCGTTCACTTCGCACGTGGGTTTCGTTCGCAGTACATTAGGCGGTTTGTCGTCAGACGCGCGCGCCCGAAAATCCGTACTTGGCCGCAACGACGAGACGCCGCGTTAACGATAACATCAACTCGATGGGTGAATTTTACTCGCTAACATAAACGTTTTAAAACAAGAAAAATATAGAAGAGAAGAAAGAAAAGGATTGTACAAGAGAGAAAAAGAATAGAATATTCTTAATTCGTATTCCGTGGTGGATGTCGTCGTTTGCATCGCGTGAATCCCATTCGGGGCACTTTCATAATTTCAATACGAACGCAGCGCGAAAGTTCTACGGTGAAATTTCCAGTGTGGCTCCAACGGTGAAACATTGAAACGTCGTTTTACATTATTTACACGGTGCTTTTGTTGCGAGTTAATTTCATTACGCGACTCGCATTCGTTCAGCGAAGTTACGTCACCGGGGAACCATTCGTAAAATTTTGGTTTCGAATTTCGCGCGGCAGCAAACGCGGAACAGTGCACCACCGCGGAACATTTCGACTTTAATGGCTGATAAACGACTACTAAATTGTCTCGTAAACGCGGTACACGTTCGTCACCGTCGATTATTCGATCCCGTTATCGCGCAAGATTGCTGGAATTGATCTCAAACATTGGCCACGTGATTGATGTAGCTTCCGAAATGATCGGCCAACTAGATAACTTCGATACGTCTGCGTAAATATGTATCGATTCACGGGCGTGTGCTCACGGCAAACGATCGTTAGCCAAAGGTTTGCGGTGAACGACGATTTTGGTGAATAACGTGCAACCGTCAAACATATCGGTTCCAATGATCTTAGGAGTAATTGAGTTTCAGTTAGAGTACAGAATAAAATGGGTCAATGAGTTTGTTACGTAAATTTGATTCGGTAAATTATCTTTATTCATTAATTTAGGAAAAATGAGAATTGAAATTATAATTAAAGTATAATAATGAAAAAGCAGGACAAGTGCACTTTGCTTAACCTCTGTTAGTGAACTTATCGGTAGATTATAGATATTTATGTATTCATAGAAAATTTATGTATATATGGAAGTATATAGAATACACTTAATCAACAAGATTATACGAAATATTTAAAATAAAATACACGTTATTTCTTCGTTGAAATACGAGTTGGCATAAACATCCGCATGCAAACTAGCAATTCCACGTTTCATATATTGTGATAGATTAGTGTAGGTTAAGAAATGTATTTTTAACACAGAATAATTAGCTTGGATTTTTCGGGAATTGGGTTTATTTAAATATCTTCTCTGAGAACAGCTTGAGTGTAACAGGGTTGTCATAAAATGTTCTGAAATGTTTTTACATTAAGCTTCATTGGTGAAAATACCCCAGACAGAGAAAGAAAGAAAAGGAAATCGTTTAGAAACCGGCAGCAAGGATACCTCGAAAGGTTTCAAAACTGCTTTTACGATGTCGTGAACCGCGCGCCGTACCGAATACAAATACCCACTGGAAAGCACAGATTCGCCAAGCGTGTCACACCGTAATACACGAGTTCCTTTTTAAAAATCGTTCCTAAAAATGGTTTCAAATTATGATCTATCTCTCTTCTCGTTTTTATGTCCCCATTGAAACGAAAAAAGTCAAATATTCTCTCAACTTTGAATCGTATAAAATTTTCAAAATTTCTAGAAACTCTCAAATGATTTTAATAGATTTCTAAAAAATTCTCGTTTGTATTTGACACTAGAACTATTTACGATCGAAGTATAAAAGTCATACCAAAAAGGAAGAATAGAAGAATATAAATGTAAAGTTATAAAAGTATAAATGAAAAGTTTTTATCCGTGTACTTTCTTAAAAGTAATCCAAATTGTCAAAAATGTACCATTACAAAATTTCTGTGGGATATTCAAACAATAGAATTCTATAAAATTTCTATGAAATATTAAAAAAGCAGAATTTTAGAAAATATAGAAATATACTAATTCCATAAAGTCTCTGTAAGAATGAAGAAAAAGAGAATTTTACAAAATATCGAAATAAAAAAATTCTGAAAACATTGTTAAAAATTAAAATAAAAGAACTCTACGCAATCTCTACAATAAATTGATAAATCGATCGGATTGATCATTCTGATATTTCTGCTATTAACGACGACTTTTACTCGACCAATCATGCTCAAGTTACAAACATTGTAACACGCGGAGAAGTATTTCCGCGTTGGCCATGGTGCGCGAACTCGTAGCGCCGGAGTGATCGATAATCAAACTTCGAGGCGTGAACGATCAAAGCTCATAGCTCGAGCCTTGTGTTCGAACTACGGAACTTCATCAATTCGAGGACGTTGAAGACACTGAACAGTGAGAGGGAAAGAGAAAGATAGAAGAGAGTACGTGTATCTTGGCTACAAGTTTCACAGAAATCGTTTCACAGGAGTATGACGGCGCATTTTCCACGAAGTCCGGGGAAAACGCGCGTTCGGTTTGAAATAGCCAAAGGACGGGGACGGTTTCAAAAGCAACTGGACGATGTCGCGAGAGTCATAGCCGTCCCGAATACGAATACACGATCGAAACGCGGCGAGTAAATTATGCAAAGCGAAAGTACCCACGTAAGAGCGGGTTGCGCAAAAGCTTCGTAAGAAGAACGACCGTAACGTCGGCTGGTAATGTCGTCCTGCCTTCGCGTTGTCGAGAAAACAAATTTCGCGGCGACAGCCACCGCTGCTGCTTCTACATTCGCCGATTACGCCGCCCCGAGTTTTGAACTTCGCCTGTTATCTTAATTCATCTACGTCTATTCACGTTCTTGACGTGACGTACGTGAATGATGGTTCACTTGAACAGTGGATGAATCTACGTGAAAAAATAAGTTGAGAATATGCAATAACATTTTCTCATATGACGTTTCACTTTTGAGAAAATTGAGTTTGAAAATTTGTCGCGTACGTGTGAAATTAACTAATTGAGCTGATAACTGTTTAATTAAATAGGAATGGACATTTTTTACTTGCGAAAATAAGTCGAGACTGTAAAATAAAATCGTGTCATTTAAAACCTCTTTTTTGGGAAAATTTAATTTGAAAATTTGTCGGATATTTATGCACTTGGCTAATTCTCGGTACAACGTGTTCAGACTTTATTTTCTTCAATGAAGCTTTAGACAAAATATATCGAGTTCTATATTTTTTACTTTTCTTCGCGCGTAGATTAACTCCTTATTAATTCATTGCTATTCAGCTTAAAATTAGCAAACTTCACAGTAAAGTGATAAAAAAGGTACTGGTACATACCCTTATCTTGCAATGAAACGTTTTTCAATCAGCCTCTATATACATTTCATTTTCACAGTATCAAGGTTTTGCAATCATATAAAAGTACTATTAAGTGATATGAAATTTAGTATATCTAGATCTAATTAATTTATATGCAAATGCTATAATAAATACAATGACGTACCAATACTTTTTCTAATCATAAATATCATACTGTATCGATTAACAACCAACTCGTACGAAAAGATTGTACTCCGTATCTCCGATATATTTTTTCATATAGAGTTATTCCACATATTCGACTGTACCAATGACGGGATTCCTTATATTTCCCTTCGATAAAGTTTGCTCTACCTGCTGGCTGATCTTGTTATCCTGGAAGAAGTTCCTTACAAGATGAATGTAAGACATGTGACAGATAAAGAAGGATATTATTGGCAAGTATTTAAACATGAAGTTAACGTAAACAGAGGTGTAGTGTACCCGTACACGCATAATATTTCGGGTCAAAGCGTTTACGGATATTTAAAAGTAAACTAAGTTCAATAGGATTTCATGATATTGGAGTAATAATAGTGCGCTGAGCGAAAATTGCTGTTATAAATTTTAATCTCGGCAATGTAACCGTGTTACAAAGCGTTTAACGTTTAAAATATACCATTTTTGAAATAATTATACCGCGTTCTTTTAATAATCGAAGAAGGTATCTCATGTATTTAACGTGTAATTTATATAATACGTATATAAAGGCTTTTAGGGTATAGGATAGCTTGTTAAGTGAAAAACTTGATAAACTCGAACGATATATTTTTTATAATAATAGTTAATGTCATCTGCAATCTCGTTCTTAAAACTTGGTCCATTTTTCCGAGCTTCTCAGAAACGTGAAACTATTTTTAATGGTACTGATCATGATTTTAACTTCAAACAAAAGGTTAAAGGAAAATTGGAACACTGATTTATAAAGATAACTTCTTAAAAATTTACGACGAAAATTTTGTTCTAAAATAACGATGTCCTACTAAAGCTTATTATACACGTATTTACCTCATATAAATATTTACGACGTTAATTATGTAGCTACAAATTACCCACAGCTTGAAATTATTGGGGACACTTGATGTCCTCTAGCATTCAAAATTTATGAGGTCGTTGGTAGATCGAAATACGTTATGGACAAATTTCAAATATTGTAAATCCAATTTTGATATTTTCGACGTACCAGCATCAGTTAGCAGGTAATCAATCTCTTATTTGATCAACGACGAAATTTGGATTCTAATTGACAATTGCGCATTTCGAGTTTTTATTTTATATTAACTAGATGAAATAATCTTCGTCAAAAATTTTAGATAGCTGTTACTATCGAATGATGTTGTATGTAAATCGAGAAACGATCACGCCGAAACGACAGACGAACAATTGTGCATCGATTTCGCAACGGGGCAACCTTTGACCCAAGCAATAATTTCATGGCATTAGTCAGATCTTTGACGGTTAATAAAATCAAATAATTGCGCACTTTCTGCGTGTCGTTCGATTCGAGAGCTACAGCCGATAACGATAGCCACGATGATTTCAGCCTCTTCTCTCATTGCGAAGGAGACGTCTAATAACGATGGCTTATTAACGAAACGTAGTGAACGTTTCGGGAACGATGTTCAGGAAATTAAGTAATTTCGTTCGACGAAGAAATAAATTGCGTTGTTTCGCAAGCGGCTCTTCGCAGAGATACCATTATATATCGTCGCTATTACTTGTGACAGTAATTGTCTATCTTGTATGGCCTATCGATTGTGTTCATGGAACAAAGATGTATAAAATTTTAAACAGTTTTTTTTTACTAGAAAGGTAAATAAAATTAGAAAACAATGACCCTAATCGTTAAATTTCCTAATTCAATTAATCGTTTGATGCTAAATTAACACGATGGTAAAAGGTTCAATGTATATGAAAAGATAAATAGAATAATAAAATAGATAAATTGGTAAATATTTTTATTGAAATTTACAAGATAGAATTTGCATACAGACACATAATTAAATAACATGATGAATGAGGATTGACGATTTGAATAAAAGTACAATATTTTTCGATCATTCTAAGCTATACACAGCAAATATAACGTCGGCGCAAAGAGAAAGAATATTCAGGAGGACACTTTAACCTAATTTAGGAAAATCCATAGACAACTCGAGCGGAATAATGATTCAAAGCATCGAACTATTAAAATCTTGTTGTAGGACAAAGAAAAGGTCGAGTTCAAAAACCAAATGTTACGTATTTTTAGTACCAGACGAAATGATCAACCCTTCCTTTTGTAATATTAAGAAAAAATTAAGAACAAAATTTAATTCTTTAGAGAATAATTCTTTCAACATTCTTGAATGGACAAATACGTTGTCGACTTTGTCATCTACGAGTTTCCTTGTATATTTTTTGCGAGTGAAAGCCAAAGTAGCCACGTGAGTTCGTCAGTGAACGGTGTTGAATCAGGGCAATCCTTCGTCCTCTCTTGGTCGCCGTGTTTTCAAAGCCGTCGAACGGGTTCGAAGGTTGTCGTTACGAAATCGATCCACATCTATCGTTTTGTCGTGATCGCTACCCGATTCATACTTATCGCGCTGTTTTGATCGCGTGGTTACCGTCCGGTTACTGTCGAACTTTCTACCAAACTAGCTAACGGAGCGAGTTTCGACCTAAATGACGATGATTACAAGGATTCTGGATCGTTCTACTATGGCTATGAGAGTCTTAATTCTAGATCATTATACTATATCTAAGCACGCAATCATTTTATTTCTCTAGTGTTTGAGATTTATTAAATACCAAATATTTACAGTTTATTTATTGAAATGACGTCATATCGTAATTTAACATTATGCAATTATTTCTTCGTAAGATTAAGTTTCATTTTTGTAATTTTAGTAATTCAAGAATTCAATAATTTCAATTTAGTAGTTCATTAGAATCATATATTTGGAGGGATTTTGTATCTTTCCATTAGAAATATATCGCATTTGACTTCCACAAATAAATGAAAGTTATCATATTTTTTCGCTTTACTTCGACTGTATATAACTGTAGGATTAAATACAATTTATGCAGCTTCAATGATATAGGTGCAATCGCATTAGTCACGGATGATCTTATTAACGAGCATCTGCTTTCGACTTTGAGTCATACTCGTCTAATATTTGTCTCGATGATTCTGAAATAATTGGCACGTAATCATTCACGTGGTCAAGAAAGTCGATATGCAGTGCCCCTTGTCGGTGCACGTATGCCACTAGTCATTCAAAGATCATCGACCTTATAGACGTCGTGATACGATAAGATTATAGTAATAGGTACGACTACTGTAAGTAGGTAAACGTTCCAGTCTTTACACGATAGAGACTCTATTGCGGGGCTATTTTCAGAAAAATATGATATGTTACGATAGCTTGAAACATGTTAGATGAACTAGGTCTGAACAAATTCTATTTAAAATAAATTTTATTTTGAAGAAGTAAATACACTTTGAAGCAGTGAATCATTATTATTTCAGAAATATATATAGTTCACCACAAATTACTTCCAAATAATTTTCTATATCTTTTGTCAAATAATTATAGATTTTAAATATTGTATTTTGGATACGTTCGAGTCATAAATAATATAGCTGAATTGTAATAGTATACTTGTGACTATTGTGTGACGTAACAACATTTGCTCTCAGAATTATCTTAATTTCAATCGCACTTGACCAGTAGATGTTAGGACTTGTCTATATGTGTTTACATTGGCGAAATTAATCATTCTGACGCCATTAATAATGATAACATAATAAAATCAGAAATTTATGTCGGTGACGTTTGTTCAAATGCGAAATGTCAAATAAAATTATTTGATTATTTGATTCGATGAACAAATTCGGTACGATAAAAACAAAGAGTATACGAAAATAAATAAATCTATAAATTCAATGCAGGATAAATGTTGCGAAAAAATTATTTATTTTAGTTTTGATTCCGAGCAAAAATGGTTGTTAACTCTCATCAACGGAGTTGTTTGAAATATTATATCACATTAAATTACAAATCCACAATTAATGGAGATTGTATTATTACGTTCGCTTGCACGGAGTACGCTTCAAAAACGACGATTTAGGTCAATTTTGCGTGTAATAAAGTTCCAAAATAATTTCTCTTGATGGTACATAATATCGTGCAATGGACTCGTGTTGAAACCCGGGCATCCCGTTTGCAATTAAAACGTAACACAGAAAAGTGGCACAAGAAAGCAATAGCTTAAACGCGGTACAATATCGCAGATATGAGGGAATAATTCGTCGCGTCGCGACGCCGCAAGGAAACATTATTTAAATTTCTGGCAATTCATTGTTCGCGCGGCCGATGTTTTTCACCTGGGAATAAGGAACGAGCAAGTTCGAGTTACGTTAAACGTAGCATTATAGCAACGGAAAAAGAGAGGACGAATAAAAAAAGGAAAATGTACAACCAGAAACGCGACTGAGAGAAAGAAAAACATCTACACACGTAGAACATCGTGAAATTCGTATAGAACATTCTGCCATGGTTAATCATCTCTTAGTGATTTATAAGGGAAGACTGAAACGTCTTCGTGAAGACAGACCATTAAAACAAACGCGCCACGGGCCGGAGATCCGTTCAACGACGCCGCTTAAAGAGATATTAATTATTCGACTTCTAAGCCCTTCATTATTCACATAACTGGAACTCTGGGCGCGCGCGAGCCGGAACACGAGCTCGAAGACAGAAAGAAAGAACGAACGAACGAAAGAATCGTGGCGAACGGGTGGTAGGGATAGCGAGAGCGGAAGAAAAAGGGGGTAGGGATGGTGGAAGAAAAGAAAGAGGAACACCTACCCTTTGAAATGGCCGCGCTATAGGTGTGCACGGAACGAACCACGGAGGAAGAAAGAATCAGAAAGTTGGAAGCGCCGAAAGGGAGACGGGGAAAGAAAGAGGCAGAGAGCGCAATAGGAAACGGTCGAGCGAAGAACTGTGAACGTGCGAGTGGAAGGAAGAAAGAGATAGATGGAATGAGAAAGATGCGAAAAGAGAGAGTCAGTAGGAAGATACCAAGCGAGGTAGGGGCTGAAGTATCAGCGTTGCGAGGGTTGGGCCGCGAAGCTGCTGGTTCTAGTGCTGCTGCAGCTGCAGCTGCAGTTGCAGAAGGGTGAGGCGCGGTAGAGGACAGGAGGAGAAACGGAAGCGTGGGTTCCCAGATCGATAGCCGCGCGCCCGTGCAACCGAAGCTCACCTCGCGTCGCCAACTACGACGACGATGTTGTCGTCGTTCTCGACGTCGTGGTCGTAGTCATAGTCATAGCCGTAGTCAGCGTGGTCGTGGCCGGTGGCGTCGTCATCGTTGACGTATGCTACGCCGTTCCGCGGCGCAGACGTCGATACGGCTCGCACGTGCAACATTTTCTCATCGTTCGAAAGTACGAGCTTTGTCGTGGAAACGACGGACAATGATCGAGCTTCTTCCTTCTCCCCTCGTTTCTTTCTTCTCCTCTTCTTTTTTTTTTTTTTTGCTTTTTCGCGTTTTCTTTTCTTTTTGTTCGTATCCGTCTCCAGCGTTTCTGCTATTTCTTTCGCCTCATTCTTTGTTTTTTTTTTCGTTCGTCTTTCTCTCTCTCTCTTGTTGCCTTTTAATGGACGTGCGTTGTTCACTCGATGCGACTTTAACGACTCGAGAATTTCAGGCGGAGTGGACGTTTCACGGAGAATGCAGAAGCAGATTGATGCGAAGACAGGTCGATACCGAGTTATGCTCTTTATGTACTTTTTCGTTCCAATGCATTTTTAGCTTTCGAAGAAGAGTGAAATTATTAACTATAGAACATTGACTAAATCGAAGAGTGGGATTCTTCCTATTCGATTATTCCATTCCGTGGATTCGATTGGAATCGATCTCGCGGATTCATTGTCTTCGGGAGTAACGCAGCGACTTACATGTACACGGATGTTGTTTGTTTCGTAACAGATAAAAACTGATTGAGCGACGAGGCGTGTATAAACGACGGAGATAATTGAACACTGAAACGAATGGGAATAGATGATTCGACAAATCGAGACACGAAGACGTAATAGGACGTTGATATCACACAATGGGTATTTATAAATATCCTCGGTCCGATATCAAATATTTACCACTTTGTTGAACGTTTCGAGAAAAAATATTAACATACTGTGGCTACATTATATCACGTTTAATGTACCATAACGAATTATGCGGTACATAATGCAATTACATCGAAATATTATGATATCGACTAAAATATTCGCGGTAACTGACGCGTTATATAATAATTTTATTCAAATAATTTTGCAGTTCCGGAATCGATGATTCAGATGGTTTATAAATTTCCATATAACGACTACTCTGGTAGCATGTATATTAATATATATATAGAAACATCGAAATAGCGTAATATCGAGTAACATGTTATAATTAATGAATTGTATAATGCAAGTACATTATTCTGGAGATTCCTCAAATTTTTATACAATTACTCTAGTAACGTATAATCAGAAATTTATGAATTATTCTCAATCGCGTTTTATACTCTTCAATCTTTCATTCGTTCATCGCATATTATTCTAACGGATTATGTGCATAACCGTATCTTGATTAATTTATTCCATATCTTCAGCATAAATTCACCAAAATGTCTGCAATTCGTACTATTCAAAATGCACAGACATTAACGGATGTCCTATCCATATTCACGAATGCTCAAACACACTAATCGCATCTTCAACATTTAATTCTAGTCTCTGATTCATTTTCCATCCGATCGTATTTCTCTTCTTAAATTAATAACATAAAGTATAATGAGAATATCTAAATTACGAAAAATTTAATAATTACGTTTCAATTTTTATTAAAAACGCTTTAAAACTTACATTTTGAATTATTAAATTATGTTGAATTAGAAATTTCTAACATATATTATTTAATTATATTTTAATATGTTATATTATTGAATTTTCGCTGCAAAGGATAAAAACTATCCAGTTTTTCTACCCATAATTTCTTAACTTAAATTACTTTCTATTAAAAGCAATCCGTTCATCAAATCAAATGGCCAAATGTCTTTCAGATATTCTACATAAATTCGTCACAATATCTCCAAGTACCTTGCGTCCAACGTTCTCAAATTCTCCCTAACTTTTACCTTTTCATCCTTGTATATTGTTATTATAGAAATTTCTATAGAAATGTGAAGCTAGTGACCACGAATTCCATGTCGATGTTTTCCAAGGCACGCATTCCCGATGAATGCCGAACGGTATCTACACTCAGAACGGCACGTACAGGAAAGCTCGATACTGCCATTAACCATAGGTCAAGCGATATTGGCCACGGATATGGGAATCGGTGAAAAACAAGCGGCGGCACCTTTCGACGAATAGGAAATTGCAAGGATACGATGTGTACGCGGCTGGCTGACGGGAACAGCGCTGAATCTCCTTAAAGCGAGATATCTCGATATCGTGAAACCCATTGTCGGGCCAACACGGTGTGCTTCCACTTACGATCACGTTTCTAACCTTTGCACCTCAAGATCATCTGTACCGTGAACAATATCAGCCCGTATGCGTGCGTTGGTAAACGTTATATAGACGAAGAACAAAAAACGTATATTATTAGTAAAAAATATGAAATTACTGATCTTGTTATTAATTCAGAATTAACGCTACATTATTGGTAATCTCTTTAGTTTGCAATTTTTTATATTAACGATAATGGTCATTTTCTTTATGTAGATAATTTTCTTTCTAAATTTTTGATTAAAGAGTTTCCTAAGCCGGCAAAGTCTTAAGCTAACATTTTCATAAATTTTTGGGATTTATGGATCACGCAGTGATTTAAATTTTTTAGTCAATTGTACATGGATCGTGACTCGTTGGTTTGTTTTTTTGATCGCTTGACTAATTATCGATCGACGATTCTCTAACGGAACATGGTGTGAAATTACAAAGTAGCCAGAAGGGATCGTGATAGGGAAGTAATCGCAAGTTTCATGGGAAAGAAAGTCCCGTTTCTGTTTCTTTCGTTCGATTGTGGGAATATGAAGAAGAATGTCGAGGGGAATGATGTTTGCTGCTTTTGAATCATTATCGTTAGATATTATAATTTAAATGGCTAAGCCTATTGGGAGAGCTTGTATAAGGTCCTGTACTTACTCGTATATTGTGATTAACTTACTTTATTTATTGTACTTAGTTACTTTATTTTAGTTAGTACGTATAAACTTCTAGATTTATAAATGGTAAATTATTAGATCAATAATAAAAACTTGAGTTTTATAGGAATCTCCAGTAACACAAAAAAATGTAAACAATTTTTCCATAGTTCATTTCTCAGAACTCAGTTAACAACTTTAATGCAACCACTTTCCCCATTATTATCTTATACCTTAAATACAGATAATAACGCTTTACTATCACCTCTTGTAAGTCGATCTAACACAAACATGTTCTCGGTTGAACCATTTAAATTCTATATCGTAGACCCTTTCTTCGGTATGCGCTAATGTGTATGTTTTAACAGGTGAGTCACAAAAAGTAGAGTACCACGTGGCCCGTGGCGAAACACTCGGAATGAAATAACAATCGAGCCGCGTTATCACGGGGGAAAGTTCAATATTTAAGCGTGACAGGAAGGCACTGATAGGAAGGAAGATTATCGACCGCCGATTCCCGGTCGGGCCATTGCTATGTTGCGATCCGATGTAGGGCGGCATCGCAAAAACGGCACTCTTGGCTCGTCACCACACGTTACCAATTTAGATGTGTCCATTTGAACGCGTCTTTGTACACGCGCGGAGTCGTTAGACTCATTAACGAGCTGCAAGCTAAGGTGTATCGAGTGTAAGGTGTTCGATTCCATCCATTAAGGAGCTGCAAAATTATTTTCTTAGATCCATTCACAATCTTCAAAAAGTATTTGTAGTTGTCTGATTTAGTATTTGGTGGTAGCATTGTGGTATTTAATTCTGCTGTGGTACTCGAATCTTTTATGTGTTAACGAGCTTCAACGAAAAAGAAACGTTTTTTAATGTTTTAAGAATGTTTCGAATTTAAGAAGATTTTCAGAAGTAGAAAAATACGATTCGGTTTCTACCAAATAATGCGATTTTATTGCCATTTTTATAACTTTGCTTTAATACTTTTGATAGCTTCTAGATATTAAGAATTACGCAGTTTGTATCATTATCTGCCTATTATTAGCTTTCTTTTTTTGTGTTGGAATTTTATTCGTAATATATATAATAAACTACTCAGTCCCAATACTTTTATTCCTTTTATAAGGCCTGATTAAAAAGATATAATTTTCCCAATCAAATTGGAGTTAACAATGAAATCTCAGATCTTTCCATTTTGTTTTAAAAAAAGGTATTGATGAACGAGTATTTTCGTGATAAAAAGGCATCGTTCAGTAATCGATCGATCAGTAAAACGTTGCCGTTAACTGGCTCGCACGAAACGCGATCTCAGTACCCAAAGGCCACGATTCTCACAGGCAGGCGCGAAAAACTAGCTTAACCGCGTTCCACGTCGCGTTCACCGCGAATTACGAATTCGCGCTTGTCCCGAGCGATTAATTGCACACGAATGCTTCTCAAATTTTCTTCTCGCATTTTCTATCTGTATATCTCTCGCCTCTCCTCTCATTTTTCCTTTGAAATATCATGTTTCGCGAAAGCCCTCCCAGCCTAAAGAAGAAAGGGAAAGAATAATAAAAGACAGACGTATCACGTCTAAACTGGAAAAATGGGTTGGTGGACCGCGGTAGTAGTGACGGGACGTAAATGTGAGCCAGAAACGCGAGCATAGAATCCTCGGGAAAGTCGCATTGTACCGATTTGCAGGAGAAAAAATTCACGACAGCGCTGCGAGAGCAGGTGTCACGTCAGAAGGTAAAACGGAGAACAGGGACGAAGAATTGAAAAGACGGAGGAAGAGAATCAGATGCAGTATTATGCAACCAGAGCTACAGCATTACATACACGTAGTATATAACGTTTTCGACTGCCCTTTTCTCTCTTTTTTTTTTTTGTATCTTGTTTTCTTCTGACCGTTGTAAACGTAACAACGTTCGTCACGTTAAATACTTCAAGCAGTTTTTATCACACGACAACATTTAGCAAACTTGTCAAACCTGACTTTAGTCAGTGAACGGTTCGAATTCATCGATCGATAGCAATTAATGGGCGAATTTTTATGATTCTCTGTGTACTAAATCGTTTTCGTTGGACAGTTTGCGATTTGGAGGACTTTTTTTAATGAAGAGAAAGCGTAGAGAAATTATTTCGTTATGACGAAGAGTGGAGGCAATTCGTAATGATCATTCATGAACTTGTTGTATATACTGTAATATTTCATAGCGGTCTGTATATCTTTGAAAATGACCGAATGTGGTAAAGACAAAGGAGAAAGAACATTGTGAGCTCGAGACGAACGATAAGATTGCGTAAGGCGAGTCCGACGGCTATGACTACGACTTGACTCTTGGTATGACGTGATCACCATACAACCATGATCATTAAGGTCTGCAGCGTTCCGACACGAATTGTAAAGTTAGAATAATGCTTCGTGGCGTTGCTCTAACGGTTTCCCGGTATTTTTAGCGGTGTCGTCCTAAAACTGTGGGAAAAGATGGACAACATGATCAAGCTTCTACACAAATAACAAATAGCATGTTTATCTCGAATGCGTCGCACGGATAATTTTATAATAATAATCCGATAAGCATGTTATATATATATCGATATTGTAACTGAGTTAAAACAGTGTAACACCGTCAAGCTTTTAATAAATATCGCGGAAATCCTCTTCATGGTATCTATGTTTGTTTATCGATGTTTAAAGAGACAAGATTGTGATAGCGCAGTCGCTTTCGATCAAATTACCTCTGCATCGCTTATATCATATCGTTCATATACTTAGTCGTTTAAAAATTCTTGAAAGAAACAAAAAATGTTATAAAGCGTTCTTGTAGCTACTCGACGAAATTATTAACTTTTATGTATTCCCTGAATCAGTTTGATACGTTATGATAGAATCAGTTTCACACTTTCCATAAAAGATTTTGATTTTTCATCTTTTCATTAATATTGATTTTTAATCTGCTGATCAGAGATGACTAATTCGTCATCGAGTGAACTCTTCATTTGGACTATCAATCTCTCCAACAAAATAATTTCTTTATTTAAAAATTCTCTATCTTCCTACCTAGTATCTTACTCCTCCTAAAAATAAGTTGTATCATATTTATATTTACAAGGACTGAAACGAATCCAACTAAGATGGTCTTTGTCAATTTTTAATTTCAAAACCACACAAAGTTCTTCCGTTTCAACAAATCAAGACCCACTCACAATCAGCGATATAATTTTTCAAAAAAAAAAAAAAAAAAAGAAGAAAAAACTAGAACATCATCGAAACTTATCAGTATCTTCCTTAAAGCCCCTTCGTCGCAATATGTTCCCCAAACTCGTGCAAACTACCCCCTCCATCGCTACGCGACCATTCGTCGGCGTTACGTAACGAAACAATTATATCGTATGTACGTCAGCATTGCGTATAATTAAAGTTCGATTAAGCCCGTTACTCTTTCCTCGAAATCCGCCGGTCGCGAAACTGAAAAAGGACGAGAGAGGAAAGAAGAGAGAAAAAGAAGAGAGAAAAAGGGAAAAAGCGCGCCACGGAAAAGTTTCTGCAAGTCCATCGGTTGGTGTAGAGTAGCGTGGCGAGAAGTTGGACTGGGCAGGGCAGGGCAGGGTGCAGGAATCGATCGTCGTGTTTACCCGGCGGCCGCGTCGCAACGCTGCGGGTTTCGTCGCGACGCGCGATTTCGCGCTCGAGTACGCGAACTTCGCGTTTTCGCGGTTCTCGTCTCGCGTCGCGACTAGAAAAAGAGAGAAGGTCGCTGCGTTTTACGTAATCGCATCCTGTGTGAGTATGACAGTTGGATCTCGTGTAAACAAGCGTTCTCCACCGGTTGGTACGCAACGCCGGACCGTAGGAAAACTTGGGGCGAGAACGCGCGATTTCCCGCGGGTCTCCGCACGCCGCCGCGACGAAAATGCGTGTGACGTAATCGTGTCATGCAGATTTTGCTCCGCGTCGCCAGTCGCCTCGCGAACTATGAACCGCTATGAATCTTCTCTTTATGCTAAATTCCCTCGATAGTCGTAAAGTTGCTGGATAATTTGTAGATTCATAACAGAAGATGGAGGACTTGTGTTTTATTTTTGTTCATGATTATATGAATTTTAGAGATGCTTATTGCGATGTGCAATTGCCATTAGTGGTCATAATTTTACGAAAATTGTAAAATGACCAGGAAGGAACTTTGTATCACGTATTATTTGATGACGAATGTTTATCTATTTTTGAGTAGTTTAAAGGTGTAAGAATATACATAATATGCTTCCAATATTTATATACATGTTTTATAAAATACTGGAAATATGGTATTCCTTATAATATTTAATGAATTTGCTTGAATTTCACTTCTTTAATTACGTTGTAAACGCATACAGAATGCACGAAATACATATAATATACAGCAATATATAAAATATTCAGAGTATAATATAATATAATATAACAGAGTATAATATAATATACTCTGTGAAGATGCAATTCACAGAATAAATATAATATATGAGATTCGCTTACATTTCCTTAGTTGTGTTCGTAAAATTTTGTTATGTTCATAAAAATATGGATTTGTATAAAGATTCACAGTTTAATTATTATATAAAAAATTCTTCTTCCCTTGAATCATTGATAATTAGTCTGTCTGACTACTATGGTCCTATATCACTGCTAGATGTAGTGCTGCGGTCATAAAAAGAATGTAACATTATGTCCAGTAACTATTAATATGTTCATTTTAATGAATACTAGCAAATATTTAATTGATTGATTCATCAAGGGTTAGGAAACTTACAGATAGAATTTTTATACAAACTTGCTGCAATTCACATATATACCTACTTTGTGCTGTTCATGCAAAGCTAACAAAGCATTAAGTCCATTAGAGGTGAGCAATGATGGTATGTTGTTGCAGAATGTTTCCGACAAATTAATTAATTATCATACATAGCAAAGATAAAACACCGTAATAATTAGATGTAATTAGTAGGTCGAAGTTGAAAACTTGTCAATGAATGTTTTTCTACGTAGTATGGAAATATCTCGCCAAAGATGATTTGTTCGTATTTAAGTGAAACACTATGTGTTTTATTGTCAATCTTTCCTTACATACATGATTCTTCTTCTGTATAATTTAATCTAAGATACGAGTATCAAGTAGGAGAAATTTCTTTAATTTCGTAATCACGCGCTATTTGTACTACATATCTATATTATGTTAATGCAATAGAATTTATTTCTCGAATACTTCACGTGAAGCATGAGCGTATTAATATTAATACTCTCTGTTCGAAAGGAATTCCTTCGATTCTTCGATCATACGCGTCCCAGTTACGCGACATAATAAAACTATGCGAATCAAACTCTCATAGGGCTTAAATACTCCCTTAATGTCTGTACTTCTATTTTTTCGCATTGTTTGCGCTTCTTTTCACGCGTATATTACGTTCTATGAAAAAGTACTCTAAATTAGTTTTTATTTGATTTACGTATTTTATAGGAGAACTTTAAAAAATAAAACATTTAGCAAAATTATAACCCGTGAAAGCTACAATATTTAGCAAGAAAAACGCTCTCTGATCGCTAAAAAAACGTGAAGGTCGGAACGCAATCTGTGATTTATCGAGAATTAGACGTTCAAGGAAGGAGGCGTTGCGTTCGCTCAATTTCAGCAATACTTTTAACGCGGCAATAAAATCGAGGAAACGATCAACCAACACAGGAGAAGCACGTTGTATCTAGGATTCAATGAGTTACGTCCGCACGAATCACGCTCGTATGACATCAGCAGTTTTTAATCGTTAATAAATGAATTAAGACAAAATGAATGAAACACCAAATTTTATAGATGTTTGTCAAAAATATGCATTTGCAACATTGATAGTCCTTAGACAATGGGGAGATGTCGAACGAACATACATAAATTTTATTCTTTATGAAAGGTAAACTTCAATCGGTAAGTTAAAACAAAAATTGATTTCGTAATATGGTTTATTTATAAAATACTTTATAGTATAAAAATAATTTAAATTATTCGAAGTTACTAGAAACGATGCTTACACACGTGGTCATTTATTTATCATGCTTATACAGGAAATCTTTGCTTCTAAAATATCTCGTAGACGATAATCGATAGGGATTAGAAAATTTTCGATAGCTAATCTTCTTCAGATTGAACGTAAGTAAATTCGCTTCCAGTCAACGCCGAGTCATTTTAGCCTCGTAAGTTGATGCAAAATTTTCCTAGTATATTCAACAAAATTCGCAGCATATTACATAGTAGACGAAGTACAAATAGAAAATTCAACTATTTTCTCTAAACCAACGAAATACGAATTTTCACAAATTTATGAAATATAATAGAATCGTTTTATTTCGATAGAAAATTTATAATACGGTTATAATACAGATTTTTACTTTAAACGTGATATTTATTGAAATAACTTCATAATAAGCTCTTCGACATATAATACAATTTAGTTCTCCCTGTAATGTACACGATTGATACGTGTCAACTTCGTTTCTTGATCACAGCGTTACATTCTTATTTATCCCTATACTAAATGCTAAGTATGTATTCACGAAGTAAGTGGCCGGGGACTTATGAATAGTAGCATACATAAGTACATTTATTCCCAATGGTTGCTGGCTAGATGAGCGACTACGCTTTACATCGACTAACAATACCGACAACCGTGTCGTCGATCTCCAATAGCGCGGCGGCGGCGGACCAATAAAAAGAGCGTGCTTTCATGATAATGCGCGGCATGACGCAAAGTTTCCCGCTGCATTCACGGTGTTCCGTCTCCTTAAAGCGGCTCTCGTTGTTTTGCACGAACCTCGTTAAATCATGCTGCCAAGGTAACCCTAGACGTGGAAACTCACGGCTACTGACGTGCTCATACTTCGTCACACTGGCACTTTCGATCTTCACCATCATAACTCACAAGTAAAGTCCTTTATATCACTTTCAGATGTACAGTAGAATTCAATCGTGGAACAAATAGTTCATATAATTAGATATCATATAATAAGAATTCATTGGTTCTCCCCACAATCTGTAATTTTACGTTCGTATAATAAGAGTTCAGATATAAATAGATTCAGCCATGTATTTAATCAGATACATATAACAAGATATCTTGTTTTCACGATAGCTATTTCATTAAAATTTCGTTAAAATTCATTAAAACATGTTCTATTAACATGTCTTTTCAGTGCAAAATTTTAGCGATGCTTCAATCTCTATTGTAGTTTCAATGCAATGTATTTGATAATGAAAAATATGTACGTCGTTGTGCAGTTCGATCGTCTAGAATAGAACTAAACAGCTTTTTATTGGAAAAAATGTCGCTGGCACAAGGTCTCGGTGGATACTCAGGTGTGTCGATCCGAAGATGCGAACCGCGCGATGTTCGAGACCAGAAACATAAATAATCCTAGACAGGGACTCTTGGTGTAGGATGCTAGTCGACCGAGTTGCCTAGGAGAATAGTAGGAGAATAGGCGAGAAGCAGGAGAAAAAAAAAGATCGAGGAAATCGTTGGAACGTTCAGGCAGCAACGTTCGCGGCATCGTGTTTCCTCAATTAAGTCTGGGCAAGGGAAAAGGGAAGCTCGCGTTCGCGGTGGATCGTATCGATCGACGTATCCTCCGCAAGCGGCGAAACGCGTGCTCGCGACCGGTTATTTTTACCGTAATTCGCGGCGGACGTGAAATTTAAAACGCAGTTGGGAGATGCGCGAGCGTGTCTTGAATGCGCCACGCGTCTTTCGAACGCGCGATTTTAGAAAATCAGAAAGTTATTTCGATAAACAAACAAACTTATATATACGTGAATTACACGTTGATATACTTTTTTTATTCAACGTACAGTATTATTCAACGAATAGTAATTCGCGTAATTTCCGTTAAATTCTACCGTATGACGAGAAAAAGAATGAGGAACGGAAAGAACGAAGAATCGGCGGCGAAATCGCGCGGACAGAAACGACGAGTGAGAACCGCTGCGCGAGCAGCCTTGGCTGAAGTTGTCGAACCCGCGACCCAGTTACACGCTCGTACCAACACAATCGCGTTTCTCACCCACACCTCTCGGAGGTGCATGCACTGTGCAGTGCACGCCGATGCGCGCACAATTCCCCTTCTCTTCTCACCCTTCGCCATCCACTTCGTCCCACCACCCTTCTCGCCTTCCCTCTCTTTCACTCTTTTGCACCCTATTCACCCATCTTTTTCTCGACCCTCTTCTTTCCTCTATCCTACGTTGGTCTCCCTGATTCCCTCTTTCTCCACGTTTTCTCCGTCTTCCTCCCTGCATTTTCTCTCCCTTGCCGTTCCCCATCTCCCTTCCTTTCTGCTACTCCTCCGTCTCTCCGTACTCTCCTCTCGTAGCTTCTCGCCGTTTTCTATGCCTCCTTCTTCCACTAACACGATGCTTTTATCTCTCTCTCATGAGTCTACCGGTCTTCGTTCTATTAGATGACTCCGTCTCTATCGTGACACGGGGTTCTCTCTGTATCACTCGCTGATCCACTCCCACTACTGTTCAGCAGCCCCTCTTCGAGTTCACGCCGCAGCACCGGCATACGCATGTACGTATCGTCATCGTCGCGCACTTTCCTCGACTTTCGTCGTCGTCTTCGCCTTCGATGCACAGAGGAGCGCGGAATTGCGCGGCTTCACGCGCTCCCGCTAATCTTTTTGATACTCTCCGTCAATTGCAGGCGTGCGTTCAACGATTCAAGTATTTATTTGAATCGTTGATTATCTAATCGTCCTTTTTGTTTCCCCTTTTTCTATCTTTTTTTATTTGGATAGAATGCCAGTGGATTTGAAAGTAGATTCATAAAGTGGGCAAGAGGTAAAAAGGTTCTGTAAAAAGAAGTTATTTTGAAACGAAGATCAGCGGTGCGACAACCTATTAAACAGAATTCCGGAAGCCCATAAATCTAAATAGAATTGCATTACACATTAATAACAGTACATAAATACATAATTTAGTATGATATAGATATACCTATTGTAAACGTTACTTTTAAAATATACATAAATAAGCATAATCTTGATTTAAATATTGTGATCATTACCAGACTTATCGAACTCAAATAGCAATATTATTAATAATAAACAATGAATAATTTTAAGCAGAGTCGCTTGAAAAAGGCGGTCAAATATTCAAGCATCATTGGACAATAATATCCTAACAAATTCTTTAAACAATTAACCACCATCGGTGAACCTAAAATATACTCTTCTGCCACGGTTAGCAGGTACAAAGCGATTCTGCCACCGTTCAAATAATTACCTCCAGTAGAAAGTAAAGCAAACTTCTCTCGCGTATTCAATGATTACAAAACTGCGCTTCGCTGTGCATGCAAACGAAGCCAGAGATCGCGGGATGAAAGCAACCGGCGAAGAAAGAGCAAGCTTTTTTTAACTCACAGTCACCCTGTTCCGCGATTCTTCGCCGAAGACGCGCTCATAAAACATCACCACAAACCAGTGATTCGTTACGCCGCAACGTTATCGTTGCACCCATTCCCCTTTACGTAACCCGATCGCCACGAATCATCCACGTCGTACTATTGCAAACTGTCACCTCGTTCATCTAGCCGAGATGCAAATTATACTCAAGAGACGATATTCCGATCTTAACGCGATAGCAGCATTTATCAGTTTCTTACATTGTAACTGGCCTATCGTGACGATATAATACCCGTAAGCGTTTACACGTCGTCATTGTCCGCTTTCCACTCGACTTTCCTCGATGTATCATCGTCGAGGCCTCGTCTCAGACGGTTAGCTGCGCTCGAGCGTCGCGGCAACCGGAGCGTTATTAAAAGTACAAACAATGCTCGCCTCTTCCGCGAACGTTTGCATGCGACAACTTTGTGATTTCGAAGAATCAAGAGCTTCAAAATACGTTCGAATTTTTTACCTCCTACTGTTTTCTCTATTTCTTTTCTTTTTCTCTGTTGGAAATGAGATGATGTTCAAAGTACACGTAATAGTAAAGTTCGCGTCCGTGAGTCACAAACTTTCTGAAATATGTTCGAATATCGTGAGCGGTTGGATTTGAATTTCAAAGATATCAGAAATACACAGTATCGAGTGATATAAAGAGGCGAGGAGAGGGAGCATGGACGCATGCACGTATATACGAGGGCCGACCGATGCAGGTCAGTCGGTCAGAGCTGAAATTTTCAAGATAAACAGTGGCGGTGATTGCTTTTTTCAAAATTCATATCTCAATCCATTTTCACGTAAATGTCAAACACCACGCGATCTTTCGAACGTTGGCTCGTAGCCCTTTTAAGAAACCTTTAGGTTCTTCTCATCTTTAAAAATGTCGAATATACAGATACTAAATATTCGGACTATAAACTAAATTTCTCGTTCCTTTTCCTTCTTCCTTTCTCTTGAACATTCATCTCAATCCGGAAAATCTTCGTATTCTCACAACTCGTATCACAATCTTTGGCCGATTGTTTCATCATCACTCCGGCAGTTCTTCGTTTTTTGAATCACCTCTACTACTTTGTGTATCCGTAGCTTCTGTTCTAAAAATTTCTATGTCTACGCCCGGCGCGGCAAGCCTCGACGTGTTGACGTATTAACGAGACGGAAAAACTAACCGGGGAAACACGTAGACGCGTTGAAAACACCGGGTAAACATCGCGTGCAAGAAGTGCGCTCGTCCAGTAATCCTTTCATCAAACGTGCAAAACGACGCGGCGCATCGGGACCACGCTTTTTGCCGGCTCTTTCTGAACCAGGTATTTCGTAGCTTTTAATGAGTTTTACAATTTCACGTTTCCGCGTTCCCTTTGCACGCCTTGGAAATGACACGATATAAAATCCAACGGGAAGGGAGATTTGGTACCGTGATAATAAAGTTCCGCGAGCAACTGCGGATTTGAAGATTTCGAAGTAATTTAAAAAAAGAGTTCAGAAATTGGATGTAATATAAAATAGTTGTTGAGAATGTAAAAATAGGTGAATTGGTATTAACATCGCTTTGCTGCGTGCTTGATACATATGAAATAGCTAATTTTGCAAATATGTAAATAATGACAGAATTTAATGTTGCAATTTTCAATGTTACAATTTATAATATATGTAGATATGGACAATGATATTTTATGATAGGTGTTATTTCGCTGATAAAATTCGTAAATATATAAAAAGATGATAGTTAGAAAATATAAGTCAATAAGTCGTTTTATGTACATATAACATCGTAAAATTATAGCCTGACATGTTTGACACGATTTTCCGACGTCGGACAACGTCGTGAAATTTCCGGATATGAAAACTACATAGCTACTATAAGATTGACCCGTTGTCGTTCCTCCGCCGTGATTACTAAGTCCGTGCGAGTTATTTTGAGATAATCAATAGAAGCACCTTTGTTCTCACCCCGTAGAAGTCGGACATTTACCCGATTCATTCGAGTTATTTCTCGTTTGCGAAACAACTCGATCGATTTCCGTCGTTACGAAAATCTTCGTTCTTCAATCTACCAAACTTATTAACATATCTTCCATAAATACTATCCAACGTAAATTATCATTTCGTTTCTATGTTACTTAAAATTCGGGATAAAATACATGCATTTGTGGAAATTGGAAAATCGGTTCATAATGATGTTTCATGATTAATTATTGGAAACGATATCAGCGTTCATAAAGTTACGAGGTATTTAATTATCGAAGATGTTCTCGTGTAGTATATAATGTAGCGCCGAAATATAACGAAATGCATTAGTTTTCGCTCGTGTAATCGTATTAATGGCCCGTGCACATTAATGTGAGATATTAGATTTTTCAGTGAATATAGACTACCATACACGAACACGCGTGGATCAATATCTAATATTAGACTGATAACTTTATGCTCGTCAACGTACGATACTTTTCTCGTCTCAAATATACATTTTCAGTCGTGATAATTATTTTCATAGTTTTTCTATATTTGAATAATATATCGCAAATTCTAGAAAAAGAAAGAGCATAAAAGTAGCCAGTGATATAAGTAGCTTTCTGACAGGCACCACCAATAAAATAATTGTTTAGTTTCTACTTTTACTATCACATTCCGCGCTTAAAATATCACGTGGTGCTTGGACGATCGCTAGGCGATATAATAAAACGGACAAAAGCAAACATCGCTTCATACACTGTTTTCTTTTTCTTTTTTTATCGTCAAAACTTCATAATCTCCTTATACGAGTAGCTAGAATTTTTTCAATTCTTGATCTAATCGTATATATAAATCTATTTTTAAAAAACACGATTTTAAAAATATTACGTAGCTATATAGAGAACTTTCTTATCATCGTGTAACAGAGAACGTAAAACCTATACTGCTAAATTTGTAACGGAATAATATCAGACTAAACTCATTCAAACTTCGACATAACAAACAAAATAGATAATTGAGATTTTCTTTTTAATCTCGGAACATCGTGAACGATTACTGATATATTTAAATTACAAAATTTCACGATGAAGCGCCTGTGTTGTGACAGTGAATGGAAAGAAGTTTCCACGCGAAAAACAATAAACGTGCAGGATACACCTTGCGAAAGTTCACAAGCGAATCGTAAGCGCGCCATTACGCAATTCAATATCGATACCATTGCGAATATATCGGGACTGGTGCGTTCGGAGCACGTTCATACTTCCCAAGGAAAAGGAACGTATCGCAACGATAAAATCGAAGGAAACGTTAATACGTGCTCCTTTCTTTTTTCTCTCCACTTTTTCGCCTTCCATTCCTTTTTTTTCTTTTTGCCTGTTTCTTTTTGTTCTCGCACAATGCGGCGCAATGATTCGCATGAAATAAAGCGTGAGAGCACGACGAGAGCGAAGCGTAGGCGGATTAGGCATGTTGATATGTGAGAATCGACTAGTCGTAGGCGAATGATCGGCGTAACGTTGATTGCAATTTTACATGGGAACCTCATAATGCTTGTGTTCGTTTGTGTGCTCGCCAACAGATAATCCTGCAACTTTATGATACCCGAATGACGTTGTCGTGTTTCACGGGCGCGCAACGTATCGCTTTGTATTCCGTTTCAAAGCTTTACTACCATTACGAGATCCGAATTTTTCCAAACGTTTACTGTAAATTGATATACAATGATTCGTGAAAGTATCCGAATACTTACTATAGAAAATTTTTATGAATGTATTCTGTGTGTTGTATTAAACTTCTTGAAATATCATTAGCACTGTAATGGGATACGACTACCGTGATTATATTCGTAAAATTTTAAATCTTTCTGCAAATGTATATGCGTCACAGGATTTACTGCAAACATTTGTGGCATGGAATAATCGGTACATATCATGGAGTATTCTTAAATATGCAATTAGTACCAGAGATAGAATTACTAAACTTTGTGGCTTCGAATACTTTGATGATCTCTGTAAAATGTATATTTGCAATAAATATCTTGCAACTTCCATGTACATTTTCAGTTTTATATTAAATTTTACCGTTATAAGTATGATGATAGTGTGAATCAAGTTACAATGCTAATAAAATTTTGGAATGTTTTGTACAAAACATACAATAAATGTTTATAGAGAGATACTTTTGTAAACTACTGTACACACGTAATCGATAAATTATCGCAATTTAGATCTCAGGGCGATGGTGGTAATGAAAAGATCCTTGTGTTACATGATTTACAGATATGAAGCACACAGAGAAAAAGTTAAGCTTAGAACAGCAAATGTCCGATAGCTCCTTCAACGTTTAACTGGATTTAATGAATTAGGCAGAAGGTGCTAATAGTTGGATGATAAATTGTAGCCAACTTGTATTTCTTCTTTATCTGGATACGAGCAGTGTGATTTCTTAATCTGGTCGTTAGGAATGGTAGATAAGGGCATCTTAATTATTCTGCCTGGTTTTTCAGCATACAGGCCAGTAATAAATTGCATAATAGCAAGCATGGTGATTCGTTTTCTTATGTTAGAACGTATATTTTACCTGAGAAGGACTAATAAAGTAGTGCGTTTAATAGACGCATTGCGTGTGCTGCCTTTCCTCTTGCTATTGCATAAATTTTATGGTTATGCGATGTGATATTCGCAGCCCAATTTCGATCAACGATTCCAAGTTTCACTCGTAATTTCTACTAGTTGGCTTACTTTATAAATACACCCGCTTATCTCCCAGCTTAAGTGTTATTTAAGTTGTTAAAACAAATATCAATTTATTATGTATATATAGGTATTTTAGAATTTTCCTATTTATAATAACTGTCTTCGAAAAATAATTTCAAATTAGGGAATATAATCTAGCTTTAATTATATTAACAATTAATTATGCCCCTCCACTGGAAATAGACATCGAAGTGCCTATCGATTATTTATATCGAAACATTCACAATACTAGCAATTTAGTATTTATTGCTTCCTCGCAATATTATCGATCAGTAAATTAACTCTGTTTTCGTTTGTAATTAACGAGCATTTGGATTATTGAAGTTTCATTTAACTTCGGATCAAACCAGGATCTCTGCTTTTCCACGGTGTTTTATTTCCGTTCTAGAATCAACCTCAATCAATGACATTAGTCACAATTATTGGCTAATTTATTTTATAAAGTAGTCATTAGTAGGTATAATGAACTACTGCACAACCGACGGAATGTTTTATTCTGCAAAACTACGTCCCATTATAATTTATGGAGATAAATGAGGCTTCTAACACGAATCAAATACGAAGAAACTGCAAATGGAATGCGTTAAGATATATGCGTTAGACATATTAAAAGAGTTACTTTATCCAAAACCGAAAACATCCCGTTCTTTCCAAACAATAATTATCTACGACAATACGAACAAAATTTCCAATGTCCTCAATCTAAACTATCCAACTCCACAAATATTTAACTCTGTAACACTAATTTCTAATCTATTGTCAACATTATAGATGCCGATCATCTACTCACTGCTATTATCTTTAACTTGTATCACACATTATATCGCGCTATTCCTAGATACTTAAAAACATATCTTCCTTGTTAAATAATAACCGCAAATACCATGTAGGACTTATTCAGATACCTTCGAACGATTCCAATAAAAATACTTTCGATCGAATGAATCTCAATTCCTTCGAAATGAATCACCTATCTTGATCATCATCATCATCAAGAACAACAACAATAACATCGTCTGAGCGATACGGTTCGCCGCGGAGAATCCCAAACAGCCCGGCAATTCGCTCGAGTTGGCTGGGCTTTCGTTGGTAGGATCCATCGCCAGGAAAAGTCTTCGTGGAAACTCGGCCCGCTAAAAATATGTGCGCGTTCGATGAATCAACCGCGTGTGCCGCGCTGTTCCAAACAGTTTGCGCGCGGTTGTTGCGTACGCCTGGTCGCGCGCCGAATGCGAAATCGCTATGAGGAGACACACGCATGCACGCACGCAACCATGCACGATCATCTCGCGAACGGTCGAAACGTTGGCTGCGGGCAGCGTCGCGTTGCTTTCGTGTAAATCTCGCGATTAACGAGCGAGCAAGCGCGAGAGGCGGAAGCGCAAGCCGCGTTCCGATGAAAATGGACTCGCGCTCTCGTAGATGAGCACGGCATCGTCCCAGACGGTTGCAAACCCGACGAAACGCGTTTTCTGCATCACACGCTACTAGATGAAAATTTAGTTGGAAGAAGGTGGTCGCTAAGAGTAGGATAATAGTACGTGACGTGGGACTTTGAAGTAAGGGTTTTCGAGTGAAATGGAGGCGAAATTAAGGAGGAAAGCTAGAGGAGATGCAAAATTACGGAGGTAATAGCGTTTGTATTCATTTTTGAAGGACTTTGGATGAAATTTCTATCAATTTTGTAGATCAGGTTTAAGCGCATTTTTTGCCCGTACGTAACGTAATATTTTTCGTACTTGAATTATTGAGCTTAACGAATTTTTAATGTAAAATTTAGTAAGGAGAATCTTAGTCGAATTTCGTATTAGATAAATTTCTGGTGGAGCTACTGCGCGTATTATGATTTTAGTTAATTTTGCATAGAGGATTTGAAATTATATGCATAAGGAATTATATGCGGGATAGAAGTTTCACTTCATATGAAAGTGGACAAGAACGACTTCTAGAGAAGAAGCTGTTTTGTACATTTTTAGGAGAACGAAGATAAGAGGGAGTTCCAGGGAGAACGGAAGATCCTTTACAGTCAAAGTTTTGATATCTCTTGAAAGACCGTTCGGCGGTAAAGTTTAAGCGGAGATTTAGAAAAATTTATAGTCGTAGTTTCAAATACTGACTCTTGCGATACATTTCTGGAGCACAAAGTTATTTCTCGACTACACTCGCCCAGTGAATTTCGTACGGTGATTTTATTGGACCTATATTTCGTCGGCAGTTTGCTGACGTACGTATGTCGAATCCTTTAAAATTTTCTATCTATAACCACTTAGTGAACAAGACAGTTTTCAGCAAGAAAAGCAATAAACATTTATGAAATTATTATTAGTAACGTTTAAGAGAAAACATGTATAAAATAATGTGTATATACATATGTACAGTATATGTATCTACATTTAAAACCGAAATACAAAATTTTCGTGTTGCGTACATTTAACCTAATGTAATAGAATGACGAATTTAAAATGAGTAATGTAAAAAACTCAATGGGATTATGTATTACGTCAAGTAAGATATAAAAATCTGATGATTATCTCGAATATAGAATAATATGTCATAAATAGTCACTAATTATACACTTAGTCATAGCTACTAACCAAAATTAACGTTTTCCTTTGACTTTAACCAACCAGCCCCCGTATATTAAATAAATAATTGTATCAGATATTATCGAACAAAATTAGCAACATATCGTTCCTCGTAGCGAAACAAATCTGTAATTTTGTTGAAACGGCGCTCATAAATATGCAAGATCGCACGTAACACGTGTCAAAAACGGCGGCGCTGAATATCATCATCTGAAATCGTATAGATCGAACGTTAGGAAGAAAACGAATAAACCGACTTCGTATGTAAATGCAAAACGGAAATTGATTCCTCCTTCGTTGGCTTGCATTTCGAATGGTGACATTTCGATGCTCCGGTGCATCCGCGTTCGACGAACGCCACACGTGAATATGCACTCGTCTGATAGTCTGATGCATCGTACTACAATCTGTCGGTCGTCGATGGTCGTGTGCTCGACCGATAAGATCGTCATCGGGCTTTTCGAGTTTAACGATCGGAGCATGGGGCAATTAAACGAGCAGGCAAGATACGTCGTTGTATCTCGGATCGGTTCCGCTGATCGAGAACCCCCGTTTCAGGTAGCAGAGACACCGTTCGACGGTTAATCGATTAATCAACCGATTCGCTCGGCCAATTAACCGTTTCGATCGTGTAGGAACGTGTAGACGAGTATCAGCGAGACGATTAATCAACATTTTTGGCCGATTACCGTTGCCAGTCATGTTTTCCGGTAATTAAACCAAGAGGAAGCAGGATCGCGTAACGAGGATTTTTTATTCGGACAGCTTCTGGCGATTCGTCTAGCAGACAGTGGAAGTGCGCAAGAACCATCGACGCGAGCCAGTAAGAACAGGCGTCAGACTAGTAAGTGGATTAGAACAAAAGTGCCGACTAACGTGTTAAATAATGAATTTTTTATGATCAGTCGATTGTCAGCTGATCGATCAGTGGTGTTAATGGATTGCTCCGGTCAATTTAAACATGCGCAGCTTTCATCGCGACAGGTGACGTTTAAGTAAGAGACAATTACCAGGATGTCGGGACGAATACACGAAAAATGGGGGTACGAGATGGTGGACTTGGTATCTTCGTAAGTCTTTCACAACGTTCGAATGTAGGTTCTTCGTATCGGAGAGAACATAATTTATGAGAGAAAAAGAAGGCACGATTAAAACGAAGGGAATCCTCCAAGCATCCCCCATTGTCACAACTGTGTACAGACACGTATCGACTGTTGGGACGATGTATATTCAGTGTGTGACACGCGGTCATGCAGATGCGGGCGAGCTTTCTAAATTTCACTGCAAGCATTCCGGAAAACGAGTGACGCGTGCCGGTCTTTCGTCAAATCGAATAAAGGCTATTGTACGCGTCGGCCGCGCGCAGACTAAAAATAAACGGAACTAAATGACGAGCGCGTTTTACTGGCGCGATGTAAATCGTCGTGGTTGCGCCAGTTCCCGACAAAGACGTTTCAATTGCGCGACAAGTTCGACGCAACTTCCTGCCGAACTAACCGACTTCAATAAGCTTTTATCGTTGCAAAAACTAAAGTCGAAAAAGAAAGAAGGGAAAAAAGGAGAAAAAAGCCATCAATTGCTCTCTGTTCGTGTCGAATACTTTTATTACGCCCGGCTCGTTAGTTTACCGCTGAAGCGCTGTACCAAAAAAGAAAAGAGAGGAAGAAAGAAAGATAGGAGGACCAAGTGAGGAAAGAAGGCTGAAGGATGGTCGGCTCTTCAGAACCACTCGAAAGCTAAAGTCCCCTCCGTGCCGTTTCCTTGGGGACGAAATGAACTTCATTACGGATATTCTTCAAACGGGATCCCCGGAAAAAGGAACGACAAAGCTGAAAGGAATTAATTTCTTCAGTTGCAACTGGCTGGCTCTCTTTCTCTTTCTCTTTCTCTTTCTCTCTCTTAACGAACGGGACTCGCATTTGGTGAACGTGAGAGAGTGCCGCATTAAAATCAATATGCCGTAACTTTAAATGACGGGCATCGACTGCGAAGTGAAAAGCGACCATACAACACCAGACATGTCTGAAAAAAAGAGGAAAGGGGTGAACGAAAGATAATGTCGACTGATAAAGGTGTCGTTAGGCGCGAAACGTAATCGAAACTGGCGATTAATAACTCCTCCCGACGGTTGCTAACAATTATCGGACGCGGTCATTAATATTGTTAACTATACGCGATATCGCGACGGTGTTCAAGGTGCTGTGACTCCTTTCGACATTCTCTCGTACGTAGGTGCGAGCACCGTGCAAATTATACACTATTGGAAGAAATACCTCGCATATGCGAGCCTACTCTCCTACGAATCGTTCCAGTCAGATATAACAACTAGATAAACACGAAACGACGCAGAAAAACGAGTTTCTTGTTAATTATACGTTCTAATTTTGTCTTTTCAGAAGATCGATAGCGTTATAGTAAAATATTAATACAGAGTATGAGAATTTTTTTCTTAAATTTCAGGAAATTTATTTTATACTATATATTTATTATTCTCTTTTAATAAGGTCATAAATTTCCATTTGATAGTAAGATCGTGAAGATCGTGAAGAAACGAGATATAAGCTCTTGTAAAAATATTATGTCGATTCTTTTGACGGCAAAACAGCATTGACACCCGAGCACGAGCAAAAAGGTAGTGGAATTCAGACGAGTGGTAGTCACGAGTGAACAACGCTTCAGTGAGTCAGTTTCAAGTACAGACACACCGTACGTGCCTTTTCATATTTCAGAGATCCTCTCGGACCCTCCAATTTTCCTCGAATCACGAGTGCTACCGGCTCCCGAATTTTTTTAAATTATCGCTACACACGTCCTTCTCAAATTCTTTTTTTTTACGTCGGGCGCTATCTAATTATGAAATGTAAATTCATAACTTTTTTCCCAATTTATTTTCGTTCAAATAACCCTGACATTTTCTTTTTCAATCCCTCTTTCTCCATTTACATAAAACAGAAGAACATTTGAATCAATGTTGCTCCAACCAACAACGCAATTTTCTAATTAAAATCATTTCTTTGGTTAACCGGTTTGTAGAACTGATACCAGACAATCAAACCCTCATTTTATCAGCGTAACCTCTACGAACTCTCCCGAATCCTCTGCGACTCTCCTCTAACCTAACTCAAACACTAAAGCACGTATATTCTAATTAACAACCGACTTCCCATCTGTTCAATTTTCATCAAATTAACACCCATCATCATTGCTTTCGTCATCATCGAACCCATCCAATTCTCGCGGGATACTCAACAGAGAGTCGGTGCAAAGGAGAAGAGCATCGATAAATCGCCAAGGGAGAGGAAGAGTGAGCGAGAGCACCAGTAAGAGACGGAAAGGTGTGTGTGTGAAACAGAGAGAGATAGAAGAGAAAGAGAGAGAGAGCGCGCGAATGGCGCGAACAGCGCGCGAGTGGTGGCGAGTGCCGCGAGTAGCAGCGATGTGGGTCAACCGCGAGGCGACCGCGAGAGGCCCCGAGGGTCGCCGAGAATCGGCGAGAACGGCCGAGCGGCAATCACGTTGCGCGCATCTGGGTCACCGGCGTACTGGCGCATGCGCAGTTCCCTCCCTCGGTCGTTCACCGTTGACCAAGTTACTAACCTTCCGACACCCGGTCGCCAGTTAGCTTCTCGTATTGACCGCTGGAAAAACGTTGACTTTTCTCGCATGAGAAACCCGTCGGAGCTTTTCGTTGGCTCGATCAGAAGCACAAGGGAGGCCGCGACCGACCAGAGAACGGTGAGCGGTGGCTAAAATGTCTCAAAACATGGTGCTTGAACGTTTAATCTATTGTACAGACAACCCGGTAATAGACATTAACTCGCGATCGAATCGACGCCGTGAGATATAACACGGCCATTAGTTGTCGTTTCATACTATAATCCTTACAGGATAAACGCACTGTCGATAGACCCGCGCGTGTCCACGTTCGTAAAATCGAAGCGCTAACATAAACAGATAACATCGTCTGGAGGGACAGAAGGTAAATGGCATCGGGAAGAACGCGACCGCTCTTCGCGTTTATACAACCCGGCTCTTTTTTCAAGCGTCCGAGTTTTCGGATAGTAGATGTCGCTGGAAGATACGGTCTCTTACCGGCATGCACCGTTGCCGTGCCACAAAATATTCCAGCGATCGATTTTAGCAGCCAAAACTAGAAAATGCTGTGGGGCTCTACTCGAGATTTCCACGAGTATCGACGAAAAGCCTCACCGACTAACGACACGCGCCATGGTCTGCTGACGAATGAAAAAGTATCGAACGATCCGGAGAGCGTGACTCGGAGGGACGCGAATCGCGTCGTTGTTAAAGTCGACCGACGAGCAGAGATGCAAATCAGTCCCGTATTCGCGGCCGGTGCACCGACGTAGCATAGCCTGATACGATAAATTCGTGCGCGTAACGGACCACAATTTATCCGCGACGTACGCGTCCGCAGCAGAGACTGCGTGCGACGAAAATACATAATGAATGACCACGAGAAACGGAAGACAATGTTGAACCGGTTGAATCGGCCGATGCGTTTCCGAGCTATTCGCGTCCGGCCCGGCCCAAATTCAAAAATCTTTTCGAGCGATTTTGGCACCGGTCGACACCGTCGATCGACCGCCGCGCCACGCCGCACCATGTCCATGCCGGCATCGCAGTGTCGCAAGCGTTGCCACATCTGAATTCGCTTAAGGAAACTGTAACGGTCATTCTTGTCTGTGCGACCGTGCGGGACTCCTTCGCAGTTGCGCACTGCGTGGCCCCAAGGGCCGTTTGCATCTCTCGTTCTCGCGTTAAATTATTACGTAATCCATGAGATCGGTCATTCTCACGGATCACACCGGTTGCCTTTTATCGCGTTACATTTTGCCCCGTGCAATCATGGAGACTACATAGGCGTAGTCATAGTATCGAATCGAAACATTAATATCTAAAAATAACTATCGGTAAATCGAAAAATCGGTTACGTTAGGCGTGTTCGTCTCGGTAATATTCACGTTGCGTGGGATTCTCCGAGTTATGTATTAGTCAGTACCTTATTCCCAAAGATCATCACGCTATATTTTGTCCCGCGTATATTTAGGCAGCAATGCATGGGTGTAGGCGATGGAAACAGATCGGTGACTCGAATAAACTGCGTGTTCGTTATCTTGCCAGTAGATGAAAACGGCGTTCGATTCGAATTCCAAGAAATTGCAACGTACGGGTAAAATTGGTAGCTGTGGTTCTCTATTATCTTATCGGTCTCAAACTTTTCTCGCGTCGACTCGAACGTATTCGGTTTCATCTTCATTCGACGACAAACTTCAGCTATTCTAGTGAAAAATTTTGCGAAGTTTCTTTTTCTTCGGCGACGTTGCGGTAACCCGAACGTCAAACAACATGTTGTCTCTGTGCGAGATAACAAACGATAGGGAACGTTTTATCGGTAACCTCGATAGAATCTGGATGATGCAGCCGAACGGGACGCAATCGCATGTCAATCCTAATCGTAACGCCCCGCTGCGCGACGCAAAATGCACAGTCTATTCGCGGGCGTTTCCGCGAATGTGTGGTGTGTTAACGACGCCGACAGGCCGTAGAAAGAAGAGAAATATTAAAAGCGTGCGGAACGCTTGCACTCGTTCATAAGAATCTACCTCCATGCTGATTATTCTATAGCCTGACCTACATTCATTCCGAGATTCACGCCACTCGCAACTGCCGACGACAAACGCGTGAGCTCGCTTCAGCGACTGCACGCAACGTCTGCTTTCTGCTACGCGGATATAGAGAACTAAGAAGGAAGCAATAAAAATGGAAAAAATATTTGGATAAACTGAGACCAGCCAAGTTCTCGTTTCTAATAAACGGAGGTACACGACAATGACTCAATGCGGTTGAAAAGACCATACGAAATTTTAAACTCTCCCAATGGTGCAGGTGTATCACCGTACCGCCCGACCTGCCAGATGAAACAATTCTAATTGTGGTACATACACAGTGCACTAAAGTTTACCGCATCATCCTTAGATCGGTGTTGGATTCTGCCACGGGTTATGTAATACTGTTGTTGTTTGTAGCGACTTAAGGGAGTATCTCTAACAATAAGAGTAGTCTCTTTTGGAGCAACTCGAATAAAACGACATTTTTTTATATCGATGATTACAATATATTGAAGAATGTCTTATAGGTTGTTTCTCATGATAGATGAATATATATTTATTGATTATTTTGAAAATTGAAGAAATAGAATAATAGATGAAAGTATATGAGCCGAAATCACTTTTTTTAAAGGTAGAATTTCGTTTACCATATAGAAAATGAGTAAACAGTTTCAGATTAAATCAGTCTATGAAACAGCGGATATGTGGTCTGTAAAATGGTCATATAATGCACAGTTTTTCATATCAGAGGTATCAAAGTATACGATTTTTATTTATAATTTATCAAATAAAAAGTAGGAAATAGTCCATGTATTAAACGTACTTAAAATATTATTCAATAACATGGAAATTGTAATAGCACTTTCAAAAATAAATATAGGCATGAAACATTAAATTATGCAATTCCTACAAAATTTTGAGATTGTCCAAAACAACACGCAAATACCACTTGAGTATCAGCATCTTGTTACTGGAGGCGATTGGTCCTCTAACAGAGTGTATCGTAGAAGACAGCGCGAATTAACGCTGTCACTCGGCTGCTTCCTTGCTGCGATGTCTGACATCATTTAACAGGGCCGCGAGGGGACAACAGACTTCGCAGCAAGTTCCTAAGTGTCATGGAAATAAACATCAACTTCGACCGAGTAATTTGCGCCAAGTCTCTGCGCTTAACGGAGTTACGACCGATCGAAGCTGTTTCGACATCCGCACTGGTTGTACCTCACATCTCCCGTGGAAACACGCCTTGCGATACATGTTTCTAAGCCACATACAGCTCTGATTCACCTGGTGTAAATTTACCCGACAGCTGATCGACGGCGTGACCACGATTGGCTCACGCGGCTCATCGTTCGGGATTCCGAGTTCATCATGGTAAGCCTGGATCAGGCCGATTTTTCGCCATTTATGGCGCAGCCTTCGACCTCGAGATATACATAAAGAGGCATCAAGCGAAACATGCGGTATGTTCTTCTTCCATTTTTCTTCCACTACCTCGTCGAATATAACGCCGAATTGGCGAATAGTGGCGCGTACGCAAAGGCAAAGGGAACGAAACTGAAACAGGTTTGCATTGTAAAGTGGCTCTGGAGGTTCCTGTTATGTAACTTAACGTCTCTCAACGGGAACATTTCAGAAGATCAAATTTTTCTAGAGATTTTCTACCTTATTTCATGAAAAAGAAAACATACTTAATGATGTTAAAAATATTTATATTACCAGCGAATTTATTAGCAAAGATGTATATGTATGTGGAACTCAATAATAAATCAAGCAGGTGCTTAGTAAAAGGGACTGGTATCGATCAGTAAGTGTGAAGAAAACCAAACACTGATCCGAATTTGCAAATTACATAACATGGAAGAGGATCGATTAGTATCGTTCGTCGCGCAGCAGCCCGATGGCAGAAAAAGTGTATCGAGAGCGAACTCGTACCTCATATCGTCACGTATGAACATATAGTTATACACAGGGAAAGTGGCTGAACGTTGGGCGTCGGATGCGTGCACGCATCTCAGCTTCCCTCGTGTGTGCATTGTGCATACGTGCATTCTGAGGCATGTACGGCTCGTTATCGACGAGGGTCGGCTTATCGGCTCCAGCTATCTGGCCATTTCATCGTGTAAATTCCAAGCGTGGTAACGACGACGTCGCCGGTGCCCAGTCGAGGCGCTGGAACGGCGCAAAGAGACATATCGCCGGGGCGATTATTTATTTGCGAAACGTATTTATAGAGTATTACGCGGCGCAGGTTGGCAACCTCGTGCACGGTTATGCAATAAATGAGAGAAGGAGCGAAAGGGACACGGGAGAGGGGGAGGACGAACGAGGGAACGGCCTGAAGTGAGAGGAGGCGATGCCTGCGGCCGCGGGGGCAGAGACAATAATACGTGGTGGAGCGAGAGAGGGTGGAACCGGAGGGAAAGAGAGAGAGAAACTGTCTGTGAAGGACGAGGATGGAAAATAAAGTTGTACGGGGTGGGGATGAGTCGTGGTAGTGGGGAGTACCGTGCGCGTGTCCAAGAGAAGGAACGAACTTCTGAAAGAGTTATTTGATGATAAGGGCGAGTTAGGGGAAGTCAGGGGTGAGAAAGAAGTATAAGAGGGTAGGAGGGTGAAAGGGAACATGATGTGTGCATGCAAGGAGGATTTAAGGGGAAACGCTATAAGGAAAGAGGCAATAACTTGAAAATTCATGTTGGGACAGAGGGCCAAATGGAGTATTCGAGGGATGAGGTTTCTGGAAAACGTATGTGTGCATGTTTAGGTGGGAGAGAGATGGCGAGAAAGATGAAACGACGTTTCGTGATGATACTATTAATGTGAGTGTTAAGGATATTAAAAAAGTGTTGCTTTCTTTGCTTTGTATAAATCATTGTTGTTGGATACAGATGAAGTAGTATGCAAAATGATTTAGTATTGTGTACCATGTCGAACATAGTTTATGCTTGAACTTCGAATCACTGATTACATTACAACAGATGGGATCGGGAATGAAAAATGCAATAGCGCGTGAAGAAGGACTGACTGTTGAATCAAAATACTTTCAATGGGCAGCGGTGCACGTTGCATTAAGTGCATTATGCTCGGCACAAAAATGAAAGTGACCTTGGCACAAATGCCTAAAGCGTACACCGATCGTGGAATCGCATTAACACTGAATATAAATTAAAACTGATTGTTACGCACCGTGTAGCAATCCCGTGGCGGCCGATATGCAATAGTTCGATTGAAAAAGAAATTGTGAAATATGAGAACTTGGAGTTCGCCGATTAAGTCTTGCATTCCGCCCATGCAACCGTAGAGAAGTTTCTCGTGCGAATATCAAATCAAGGTTATCTAATACATGTCGTACAGAAGTTTTTCCCTCTTTCTTACATATTTTTCTACATTCACATAAACAAAAAGCAGTTTATATATAATACTTCGTCTGGTATTTGCAATTTTTGCTTTTATGGCAAATGAAATAAAAATTTCCGAAAAAGGAAACGTTTTTTGTGTGGATACGATACTTGAGACGTCATAATGACGTCCATCAAGCTTCTTCTAATTTATAAAAGGTAAAGATATATCCATAAAAGTAACGTACCTCCATTTTTATTGAATCATAGTGTCCATAAAACGCCGGTGCCACGCTCGTTAGTTTAAAATCTGGTCGTAAAATACGGTTGGTATCGGGCGGAATCTCTAAATCCATTATTCCCGTTCCAAAATCCTGCTAACCGGTGGTGCGTTCGCGGTCTTGGCTACACCGCGTCGCGCCACGACTACTCAACCTTAGGTTAAAGTCGTAAACGGCGAGAGTAAACGGAAAACCATCGTGGTTCTTTAATTAGTCGCGGCGGTCGTAGCAGCGGCGACAGTTCTCGTCCCCAAAAACAAACTTTCCGAGGCGGCAATTTCCGAGCATCGTCGAGGGAAACACGATACGCACGTGTATTTAGGAGCCGGTGTGTCCTTAACGAGCTGCGCTAATAAAGTTAACGTGCTGTGCCACACGGGACGAGATCGGAAAGCCCGCCTTCCTCGCTCGTGTTCCTCGTCGTGCGTTTCCGTGATCGTTCGGAGTTGCGCAGTCGACGATCGTAGCGTAGTTTGGTTTGTCGGCGCAGCTCGGCTGTACTCGGTAGTGGTCGTGTTGCGCGGGTGGTGGGAGGGCTACAAGAAACATTAGGGTGGGGAGAGCGAAGGGTGAGGCACTCGGCCATCATCGGCGGAGGCGCGCACAGTTCAGTGACCCGACGCAGCGTCATTCGGCGGTGGGGAAGCGCGGGGAGTTCTGACATATTGTGAGATGCCAACTCGCTAACGCCGGTCCCCGAAAAACACCTCTCTCTCTCTCTCTCTTTCTCTCTCTCTCACTCTCTCTCTCACTCTCTCTCTCTCACTCACGTTCCTTTCTAACGTTCTTTCTCTTTTCCTCTTCTACACTTTAACCCCCCTTTTTCTGTTTCCGTCTTTTTTTATCACCATCTCCCCTCTATCTATCTGGTTTTACTTCTTCTATGCTTTTTTTCCTTCGGTTACTCCCGCTCTACCCCCTCTCCTACCATTTTTTTCTATCTCTCTTGTTATATCTCTCTCCCCCTACTTTTCTTTGTTTCTTCCCCTCCGACCCCTGCGGCTCACTCGTTTTTCTATCTTTGTCAGTTCCATTATCTCTTTCCTTTGTTCGTCTCCTTTCTCCGCCAGTGACTCGGGTATCCCGTACAGCCGCGAGGTTCATCAAACCCCCGAAATATTCTAATGCGCCAGTCGCACGGTGTTTCCGCGAGTTTTCCCTGCTGGGCCCGAGTAGGAAGCGTGGTGGCCGCGCCACATCAGATAACGAACGCGTACCGCGTGTTGGTTTTGCCACTTTTGCCGCTCGGATCGGACGGTCGATTGGATCGTGGTGACGTGCGGTGTACGCGTTGGTACGCGAGACTCCCGAAATTACCGCGGAGGAAGGAAACGTGGAGGCATCGTGACTACGTATGCGCGCGTGTACATGAGTACACGTGTGCGTGCGTGCTTGCGTGCGGGCGCGTGCATGCGTGCGTGCCAGTGGTCCCGCTCGGTCGAAGAGTACGTTCGCCTCCGTCGTTTCTCCGCTCGCGTTACACCAGCATTTTCCTCGTTCGGCCCTCTTCCTTTCTTTCTTCGCACTCTCCATTCTCCTTTCTCCCCTTTCTCTGTCTCCCGTTGCCATTGCTCCAGCAGCACTCTACTCGCCACCTCTGCTCGAGTGCTCCATGCGCGATCGAAGACGTTGCGGTTCTTCGCGTTTCGAAATACCACGAGATACACGAAATTCGGCGTGTTTTTATGGTCGGCCTTCGGTCGAACACCACGCCAGACAATGAAGAAGAAAACGACGATGGTGCCGTCGATGTGTTACCGGGACAAGCTGGCTCCGCCGTTCGACGTTGCATTCCGTGTGCGTGCGTGTTAAGTGCAGCCAACAAAGTGATCATCGTGGCTGGAAAGGCTCCAGGTGGAAAACGCGCGACCTCCTCCCGTCTGTGTACGCGTTTCCCGTGGTGTGTGCTCATAGTGCGTACGTGAATGCGTGAATGCGCGCGTTCAGTCGTCCGTGTACACATTACGTACACACCTCTCTCTGTACGTGTACAGTGTACACATTACGTTTTACATGCGGCGCTTGCGCGGCACCTAGCGACGTTTCGCGCCTACTCGCGGTGTGGGAGTTTCTGCCGCGGTGGAAACGATCGGCTATTTGTGAACGATTCACGCGTCGCTTCTTTGGGACACGGTGTGCTCCGAAAATGATCGAGAACCGTCCTGCCGCGTTAGGAAATCTCCTTCTCGAGCGGAAGGCGCCCGGCATGATGTGTCCGTTCGACATACGACGACGGTAAATGGAGCCGAAAGATTGACAGAACTGTCGTGTGACTAGGTAACGCGAGGAAGATACTCCGCCGCCGATATTCATCGACGTCGTTGAACGATAGATGTCAGCGAGATAGCGATATGTTGATTACGCGCCACGCTCTGTCACAACTGGATATTACAACTCGGTTAAAGTTGGCCGGCGTGTCGACACGTTGCTGATTTGCTTACTTGCTTGCTTGCGTGAGCACGACTCTAAAGCTCGTTCCTTGTTTCACTTTGTCGCACTGTAAGTTTCTCTCGATTGGTATTCCACACCGTTCCATCGGTAACCAAAGTCACTTATGCGTTCCCAATTTTCACGCTGTCGAGCTGCGAGTTCACGTCTACCTGTAATAGTCGGAACCTTTGACCACTTTCTACTCGATTCTGTGCAAAACAGAAGCGGATTTCATTCGTCGGATGATCCGACTATAGGTAGCATAAGAGGCAAAGTGAAATATGGATCTAGTGTCTCCTCGGTATCGTTGAATATTCGTCGCCGAATTTCTCTTTTCGTCAATTCGATTCACACTCCAAAGAAAGCACGCTTACATAAGGATAAAAATACACGATTCTCTCGTGTGTCGTCGGAAACAGCTAATAGCTTCCAGCAATCGTAAATAAGAGATCGTTGCAATATGTGGCTGATGCGTTACTATGTAACCAAGAAACCATGTTTATGCTTGGAGTCATTAATTTTCCTCCGATTGTTTGAAGCATCGTCTATGCAATATTGATACTCGATCGCTGTCTATTAGACGAATTGTACACAAAATTATGCAAAATCTCGTGGCTGCTCAATATTCTAGTTCGCTGGTGAATTAATCGTTATCTCGAAACAACGAACACCGAACTTATTGATTCGATTTGGTAAACGTCAGGTTGCCTTACAATTAGATTTCACTGGAAATTGTAACTGCTGTTTCGAACTATCTCAAGTCAGAAACCTTTAATATCTCTACCGGTGATAGACGTTCGTAATAGTCTTTTCAAATAAAAGACATTTTATTTATTTCGATCATCTCTTTTTTACCTCGCGTCGTAAAAGTTTGATGACGCCTATTTCTCCGTCTGGCACTTTAATTCTCTATAACATCTGACTTAGTAATAATATACTCTATATTTATTTATACTTTAACCTATATTTTTCAGAGCATGCATTTCTGTCCCCACATTTACCTTTGTTTCTTCTTAAATTATGGCGAATAAAACCAGTTTAGGGTTGAAACAGAAGGAAATGATTCGAATTTCATTATTCCCGGACATATTAGCAACGTTGCATGTGTTGACCATCGTCCTAAAATCTTCAACTAGAACTGCTCGAGAAGGAGCTTACTTGACGATCGGGCTTAAGTTTCGAGTGTTCTGGATGCAACACGCTCACTCTACTATTTGTCTCTTTCTATTTACTCTATTCTTCGTTCCTGTCCCTGTCTGGAAAATCTTGGGTCAGCCACTCGAACGAACTCACGGAGTTACGTGATTAACTGGTTTCGACTTAATCGGTACCGTAGCTAATGATATCTTTTCGCCGTCCAGCTCTATTTATTTATCCCTGTGCGTAGTATCATTCAGAGCATCGAAAGTACATATGTACATATTTCGAACCAAGTGGAGACTCCATACGGAACAATGTGACTGGATGGCTTTGATTACGAGAACGAGAAAAACTTAACAAGATTCCTTTTCATTCACACCGTTTCTACGACCTTTTCTTCGCCCTAAGTTTTCCTTCGTCCGTAATTGGAATTTCATTGCAATTCATAGATATAAGTACGTTTTCAGAAGTCTTCTCTCCTTAGCTAAAATGTCTTATATAGAATTTTTCACCTTTCAAGATACGTTGAAATATTTTAAGTTCCTTGTAGTTTAAAGTAAAGTTATACGAGACGAATAAAGGTGGAACAAAGAGAACGTTAAAACTTCAGTTTCCTTTAATTTTGCAATAGATGGAACGTTTTAACTAAAGAGGGCAAAAGTAAGCCACCTAATTATAGAGGACGTCAGTAATTCCAAAAAAAAGTGTGAAACGAATTTCTTTGTATAATTGTTTCTTTGTATTATTCTGCTTTCCTCCATAGTTGTTCATATAAGAACTTGCTCTAGCCATCACAATATGACTTTCTTAAAATATTTCTGAGGCTGAAAGATTTCGATGACTCCGTTAATAATACAGTAAATATATCGTGATCTGTCGTGGCGGTCAGATCGAACGATATCGTGCTCGATCCCGTAATTCTCTCTACAAACAAGTGGAAAAGTCTGGAGGACGTCACTGATTCTATTCGCGAATCGTTCCATGGTATATACACGTCCGATCGTTTCAAGATCTGGACAAGTTCCAGCCGTCCTCACGAAATCGAACGTCAAACGTCGAGCTCTGTTTCCGCGATCTGGCAAACACAGAATACACTCTGCTTCCGTTGGTCGATTCCACACGCGTATTTACCGTGATTCGTATGCACATGTAGGAACATGTATGCATATCTAAGGGGAAAGGCTAAAGTTGCCGAGGCATGGCCGGACAAAGCTATAACCACGGCACAAAGTGGCTTCGATTTCGGGAGTTCCGGGGTATATAGTAAGCGCTGTGCACTCTCCTCGAGGCAACGGCATGACGCACATCAAAGATGCGAGCGTGCCGGGTGACTGTACTCTGGGTTCATCGTTCTCGGTTATGTAATGTTCGACCGTATGGTGCAAGCGCCTCGACGCTACTCGTGGCGCTACAGTTGTTGGACGAGAGAAGCACGATATACAGACACGAGCCGCTTCGAATCTTCCTCGCTCCAATACAGTAGCCGGCAGCTTGTACGAATGATGCACTAACACACGTGCATGTGTGTACATTCGCGTGCGCGTTCTCATATACATAAATACACGTATATGTATATATAGTATATGCCTACATACATAGATGTGTAAGTACATATACGCATATATTCATACATACTTACATGCATATATACATAGGTACATTCGTGCACATATACATACATGCATACATATGTACATACACATCCTACATATAGTATATTTACCCATACTTACATCCATGCATTACATATATGTATATATTCGTGCATATATACATTGATACTTATATATACAAACACATTCACATACAATGCACACATGTATGTATGCATATACATATGTACGTATACATATATAATATACAAAGCATGTGAACATCGTTCCTCTTTTCTCTCTTTCTTCGGTAGCCTTGCTGGTTCTCTCCTTCTTCCTGCTCTAGCACACCCTCTTTCTTCTGTCTCGCTTTAGCGCCCTCGCAGCACACGATGTAGACGCTGCATTACCGAGCTGAGAACGAAAATAGAGGGCAACGGGAGCCACTGCAGCAGCCGCATTTCTACTTTTTCCCTCCGTTCCATCGCGTCTTTCCCGGTTCCGACTTCGTTTCCACGCGTTATCCAACTTTTTCAATCGTTTTCGCCCGCAAGAGGCGAACGAAGGCTGTAGGCTGGATGATTTTGATTGGTATCGCGTGGTAGATCGTTCGTTCGTATGCGAAGGAGAAGCAAGCGTGTGGTGATCAATGAGGTTTAAGCCCGAGACGGGAATTTGTCGCGCGCATTCCATATTCGATGGCGCGTTCGAAATCGCGACCCATAAGCCGCGATTGATTTAGGGGTTGCTTCGCACAGAGATCGGGATGTATTCTTGATCAAAATTTAGGTTAGAAAGCGTATAAATAGACATGACTGGAAATTGTTCCGTGGAATATTGGAACGCAAATTTTCGCCGCCTCGTTCATTTCCAACATCCCTTCATTCGTTTTCGTCGTCTTTCCGATATTGTTATGACCAATAATTCCACGATTTCAGCAGAGGGCAGTAAGACGAATATAAAAGTTCGAAGACTATTTTCGTATTGCAGCATTTTAAGGAAAGTATCTGGTTAGCACGTGAATTATATTCAAGAAGCTACATTCTCTCGGTGATTGTGCTCATGCAGCTCCATCGATCGAGCTAGAATCGATTATGTGTCAGCACAAATTTTCTTCGACAAACGATCCTCTTTAGACTGCTGAAGAAAAATTCTTCGTGTGTCCGTGGGACATCCTATCCCGCCCTCTTTGCAGGATACAGCGTGAAACGTGTTCGGAATAGAGTACTCACAGTGTTCTGTTCCATATACCATCTCACAATCGATGGGACGACATCTTGAGTCAGTTCGATGACTAAGTTGTGGAAATTCTTCACGATTGTTTTTCGCTGTGGAAAGTTGTCACAAGTTGGTGGGGCGATAGCGGCAGTTATATGATGTGAACTGTAACGCGCGAACAATGGATGGTTAAAAGGATTGTGAAAATTCAGCGAAATACCACCGTAATATGTGTTCATATGTAAGGATTGTTGGTGGATTTTAAATGAAACACCCTAGTGTGAAACGTAAATGGAGGGAAGTCTCTCAACATTCGGTGGGCCAAGTTGGGGGGCGGACAGTACGAGCCCTCAACCGCCAGAAACGACGAGAACCAGGGTATCAGTGCAAACTCCCAGTCCAGAAAATAACCTTTTGGACGATCCAGTTAGACTCCAAGTTAATTCTATACGAGGTACTCTAAACTATGGCAAATTTCAATACTTCGAACTCTGTCCCATCTTCAAATATAGAAGTATATTAATATAATTTAATTGATACATTGAATTTACATTCTAAATAGAATCGGAAAATGATATTACATATTTCGTAGAACATTACACAAAATATTCTTCTCGATTAAAGCAGCTCCTATTTTTTTTAAAACAGCAAGAAACATCTCGTTAAAATAATTTTATTATCTTATATCTGAGAACATACAACTATGACACATGGATATTCCTTTCGCCTTATCGTAATTGTTTACGTGATAGAGGAAACAGGATTTTAGCACGAAACTTTAGTCACGTCTTCCTCGTCGACACGAGACAAAGATATCTTTTAGAGGCAATTTTTAAGATTTGATGGGAGTGCATCCGGGATAAGGAGTTGCGATTTGTAGAAACACTTGTACATGAAAGGCGTCTTTCTGCCTGACATGGTATTCGCGGTGCAAAGTGGCTGCGTTTCTTTCTAGCTTTGATTTCCTAACAGAAACGCCGGCCACGTTTATCCTCCGCTTTATCGCGACACATTAAAGTGATAGGAAATCTCTGGTGTGACTCCCTGGTAGATAGCTTACGATACATTCGAACGGTTTGCCGCGGTTGCATCGCTACAGAATCCGCCGTGTAGTATTGTCTCCCAATCGAAAGGTTATCCATAAATATACTATGCGAGAACGACCGATGGTGTGATGAACTTCGACGAGCCAGGAATAAAGTGGCAACATATAAAACGTCAGACGTTTCAGTCCTTCCTCTTTGATACACGTTATCAAGAAATGATGAAAGAGTAAATAAATGTCTTGAACTGAACATTGGACATTGGTTTAAGTGGTAAACAATTAACAATGAATTGCATGCAGAAATAGGAATTAGGAGAAAGGAGAAATGAAACTAGGTTGAGTAATAAATTCATTCATGTTTTCTTAAATGAGCACACGAGTGAAATAAAATCTGTATAAATAACATATGACGAAGTATCCTACAATCAATAATCATCAATTATTTGAATCTTACAATTATAGTTTATAAATGTAGATTTAAATTTCATATTGGGGCGACTCAGAAATCAATCCGAGCATTGATATACATAGCAATTCAAGATTAAGATACGAAAACTTTCTTTACCTAAAAAACAAAATTTTACGAAAATAACCTCTAATCAATATCAATTAATCTACCAGATGAAAAAACTTAATGTAACCGGACTTTATATGTAACATGCAACGACTGAATCTCTAATTAGTTACTCTTTGATTATTGTATCAGTCTTCGATTGACACTTGGTGTTACAGACAATTTAACGTTTTCCTTTGTTTATTGCTTTCAGCCCAGATCGAAATAATCCCGTGCAAGGTGTGTGGCGACAAGAGCAGCGGCGTTCATTATGGCGTGATCACCTGCGAGGGCTGCAAAGGCTTCTTCAGGCGGTCTCAGTCGTCGGTCGTCAACTATCAATGTCCGCGGAACAAGAATTGCGTGGTCGACCGTGTAAACAGAAACCGGTGCCAGTACTGTCGGTTGCAAAAGTGCCTACGCCTCGGCATGTCTAGAGATGGTGAGTGCATATCGTTGGTTGGAGCCTCTGTTTTCTCGGAGAACCTCAAGGTTGTCACGGACTCGCGTTAGTTTACGTTAGCATCTCTAACGAACAACGTAACGACTGCTACTTAGAAAACGATGTCACTCTCTTGGAAATTTATCCGTGGATATATTTCTATCGATTAATGTAAACACTTATAGTAAAACTAACAGAAACTGGTATCGTTTGTTGCTTCTTAATATTTGGGGGCTATAAGGGAAGATAATGATAACCAAGCTTTACGTTCTCAGCAGAAAAACAACTTTTTTCAAATTTAATATTCTTTCAATCAATTCTTGCCTGTTTATTTGGTTTTCGAATTTTATACGTATTTTTCCTGTTCTCGTGAATATTGCAAAAATATTGATTGTCTCAACACTAGGTATGCTATTGTTTTTTTTTTTAATAAAAGTTTATTAGACTTTTGGATTTAACAGGTTATTCAACTATGTAATATTTGAATTTATTTATTTATGTTATATTCCTTTTAGATATCAATATAAAACTCAGTAAACCAACAGAAATAACATTATCGTATTTTTCCCGCTCTTGATTTATATTCGGTTTCTAATGCATTTTAGATAGTTATGATGAATTGTTCGATTTTTATTATCTACGGCTAGGGATGGAAAGAAAGGAATTGGTAAACAAATGAACTATACGATAATGCTTATGTATAAGTGTCGCGTTAGAAGTTCCAGCAACGATCCAACAAATCACGAGCGTCGATATGGAAATGGAATTTCTTTGTTTCGAGCGCTATCATCGAGTTTAATTACGCGACACGTGAACGTGTACGTTCTACGATATACACTCATATGTGCATTCTGTTCTACCGAATATAACAGAATGGTCAATTACAAAATGAAATTTATATCACGATTATACGATTCAATATATTATTTTTTTTTATCCCTTTCGATGTCACGATTCATATTTATGAAAGCAGCTAACGTGCGGTGTGTATTTGTTCGGCTTTTATAATACCACATTGCATCGATTTATACTCTGAATACACGTACGCGTCCTATAAAAGTGATCGACGTTTGCATATAAACGTTTATACACAATGTCGAAAAAAAAGAAACCTAAAAGTTGTCAAATTAAAAAACAACTTTGTGTTTCAATAACGTAAATTGCTGCGTATTATTCCCAAAACGATGTTCTCTATGGAACGTTATAGCAAATTTTCAACAAAAGCCAATTCACGGGATACGAATGTCACAATGGACGGATCGATGCAAATGTATGTGTTTGAAAACGTTTCAGAGTGGCAACGTTTTGTCAGTTTTATTCGTTTCGATCGATTCGAAATTTTGCGAATTTACGTTGAAGCGCATTACCATGGCGACGTCACACGTAAACATTCAACAGAGAGAGAGAGAGAGAGAAAAAGAGAGAGAGAGAAAGAACTCGTCAAATCAGATACACGGGGATAGCAGCGACCACGCGTGCCTCTCGGGGTGTACGACCCTTTATCGGAGGCTGTCCAGCCCCCTCTCGACCCGAACCTCCGCCACGTCTCAACACCCCCGCACGATTCTCTCTTTCTTGCTCTTTCGCTCTCCTCTCGGTGCAGCTAGGCCTCTTACCACGTTGCTCCACCTTATCGGACCCTGAGTACTTACTTACACGAGATGTCTTGGACACGTTTAACGACATTCACGCGCAAGCGTTCAGGTCTGTGCCCCGGCGATGTGGCTGCAGGTAGTTTTTTAGATTTTCACGTGGTTGAATGTCGGTTTTATCGGAGAAATCTTATGAATTTGACAAAGATTGGAAGAATGCAATTGAAATGATAGGATAGATAAAATTTTTTGAGGAAAATAAATTAATTTTAGGTATTTCTTCGATTTGAGGAATCTGTCCTTTTATCGCGAAGCATTAACTTAAAATATTTCTTTCAATTAGACATTCCTTTGAATTAGATATTTCTTTGAGATAAAGAATTTCGTTATGTTCTGCATGTACAGTGGTAAGGAAGGAAAGTTTAAAATTGCTACACTATGGATATTAATAATCTTTTATCATATTGATGACAGTCATCGATTTCAAAGTATATTATATTTATTCACTGCTCGTGTCAAATGTAATTTTGCTTCGTACCTCCTATCTTTCAATCTTTCTTTCGCCCATCACTGTAGGTACATAGCGTGGAAAATAATTAAACTTTATTCTAGTTTGTTATATATTTTATATATTTTAAATATATTTAATATATATTTTATAATTTTAATTATTATAATAATATATATATTATATTTTAATAATTATAAATCTCATTTATATAAATTTATATAATTTTAAAATTATATAAATAAAATTTAAATAAAATAAAATATATTTATATAAATATATTCTAAAATTTTGTATAGATCTCTATAATGAAAAATGATTCGTACCAGAAGATACAAATTCAATATTACATCCCCCCGTCCAACTTGTAATTCTTGTAATTTTAATAACTTGAAATGCAATTTCATGTATTCGTGCAAATCTGACACACTGTATGATATTTGATGAATTGGTCATCATGTAAAGAATTGAAAGAATCCTAATCGCTTTAAAAAAATTGTCGTCATAACAACATAAACGTATAATTATTGTTAAAAGAAGGATCATCTTTTTTTGAATCTTCACGTTATGTCGAAGCACGTCTACGTGTGTTGAAGTGTTTCATAGAGGTTGTTTCTACAGTTCGTTTTTGCGAGTGCTCATAAAGTTTTTTAATGAATACTCTCCGAGCTTCCAGGTTTCTGCCGTTAGATAAAAAGCCACGTTCGATAAAGTAGCAGCCGAAAAGCAGGACATTGCGGTCGCGTCTGAATGGAATCGCAGCTGTTTTTGATATGAAAGAACGGACTTTGCTGCCGATCTAATTGTTCATCTTATATTGTCACGATTTAAAATTAACATATTTCTCTGCAGTCCTTAAAATCAATAAAAAAATTGTTTTTAAAAATTCTCTATATTGTAAACGATGAAAAAGGAATTAAATAGGAATAGTTCGAGATTTAAATAAGATTAAATTGTGAGGTAGAAAGAACGAGTTTGGAAATATTATCCTAATCGTGCAAGTTGGTTCTTCGATAATAATCGACCGTCTCCTCACCAGTCATCGTTTGCAAATGCTTGATAAGGATCCAATCGATCTTCATCTCTTCTGTACGCCATGCTGCTCCTTCAAAGAACATCCTCGCTTAGTCGACAGATTAAAATAGCATTTATCAAGCAGTCGATTCAAAATATCTGCATTTTCTGTTAATCAACCGTTCACCTTCGCCGACGAGATTCATAAATATTCTTGAATATTTTAGAATAAGATCCTGTTATCATGAACTTTGACTTCTTGAAAAATTTACGCTCTTAATCTCTTATGACTAATGAAGCAGATAGCAGAAAGAAATGGAATTTCAAGAAATTTTAGACATCCTCTAGCTTTAGATTTCATAGCATTTTTTAATGAATTTTCTTAAAATCTATTTTAGAAGTATTTGTGGAATTATAGTAAAGTGAAAGAGGAAAGGAGGAAGAATAAGGAAAAAGAGGAAGAAGGTGTATTTATAGTGAACTCATCTATCACATTCTCTAGCAGATCTTAGACCTTAGAAGAAATAGGGCCTGTAGGTCCTGGTGGAATTTAGGTTAAAGGCAGCATTTCTATAGAAAGGACCATTAAATGAGGATTTTTAAGAGTTCTATAGAAATAGCATTACAGATATATTCAAACTCTTTCGATCGCCAATATATTAATTACATTTCCAAGAATTCTACAACCCTTTTCCCAATCCCAAATTCTTCATCCTCAAACCCAGCATTCCCGACACATCAACTTTCCAGACTGCCTACCCTGTCCCCCTTCTCCCAACAGGCTGTCAAAACCGAAATGTCGAATACCTCACGACCGAACGCTCCGCCGTGAGGTCATTGACGTCCCATTCGTTGAATCCTCATCGCGAGGTGTGTTGGTCGCGCGTCGCGCACCCCTGGACACGCTGGAATCCCTTAAATGGCTTGATATGCTATCCGAAAGAGGAACATCTCGAGCAACGAGAACAAATCCTCCCCGATGTACATAGATTTGGCATGATAATCGCGTTGCTTCTCACAAGCCGGCGTCCGGGAGTATTTGCGTCGGTTGATAAGGAGCCAGTCTTCTTGTCCTCGTCTCGTTGCAGTATGCGCTCTCATATACGCTCAGAGGAGAGTGCATCGTGTGCTACCGGTGATGCGCGCGCGCGAGCGCATACTCTTCCTGTTGTCATCTTTCTCTCCTTCCCTTTCTGCCAGCGTTGTCACGCTCTTTCCCTCTGTCGTTGCCTCCTCGTTGCTTCATCAGAATCCCCAGTCTGCTTTCTCGGTCGCTCGTTTGCCGCGTTCGGTCGATCACCCTCCGCTTCTGCCTCTCCGTCGTCCGGCTAGAGCTTCTCTCTCTCGTTTTCCTCCGCGGGCGATCCCGATAGCGGTTTCAGCTGGCAGCTGACGTCTCGCGACTCGTGTCTCTCTTTCTCTTTCCCCTTTTTCACGCGTCTCGTTCACCAACGGCTCACATTTCTCTCTCGCGCGTAACCAACAACCCCGTCCCCGAGAGCGGGACGGTACCAATCTGATGTGTGTGTGCACGCGCGCGCCTGAATGTGTGCGTCAAGTCATGCGTATGCGGTCGCACAACCGACCGCTCGAGATTTGTCGTGAGTGCATCGAAATGCGTTTTAGAGAGGACGGACGGAAGCACCGCTCCCCCCCCCCCTCCTCTTTTTTCTTTCTAACGCTAGACTTCGGTTTTTCAGATGTCAATGCGGAGAGTCGTGGGGAGGATTTGATCGATGCATTGAAATCTTGATTTCAGTTTGTGTCTTTTTTCGGTTCAATTGTATTACCGATATAGTTATTTGTTTTTTATGTGTTTTGCTGGAGCAAGTTTGGGTATGTTGTTATCGTAGAATAGGAAAAAGAAACGTCGATAATATCAATAGAATAGTAGTTGAATACGTGTATGTTTATTGGATGTACATTGCCGTGGTTTGGGTGATGACTAGGAATAGGTAATATTAGTAGCTACGGGCTGTTCTTGGACGACGACTATGTTAGCGCATCTATAGACCGATCCATAGATTATGATTAGAGCTAGTACTAGAAACGAAAGGACTAATGTAATATACAGAATTTGATAATGTAAGAGAATTGAATTTTCGTTATTACTTGGGTCATTGATTTATAAGGGAGGTTGGTGAGATTTTATTGTTGAGAGTTAAGTAGTTTACGTAATATTAATTATATCAATCTGTTCAGCAGAGAAAGTTTACGTAATACTAATTGAAAAAGTTACTTGCTAGAGATCTGTCTATTTGATTCTTTTTTATGAATTCAAATAAAGTTGGTTCATAAGGTCTTGGAGTCAAATCGCTCATAGGATACTTACAATTGGACCTATTTTTAACACTTTGAAATCCCTGCATAAGAGTAACGAAAGCACTCAGCTTAGTAGATGGGGATCGTTAAAACGAACCACACTGTACTTTTAAAATGTCATATATCAGGTCAATTATAGTTCTCGATCCCTTAAAATTTTTATGCAAGTTATTTTATACAAAATTTTATGCAAATTTATGCAACTATCTTTGCTGAGTGAACAAAGAATCAAGATCATGAAATTATATTTAATTTTGAATAAACATAATTGGCGATTTTGTAACGTTTATCTATGATCTTACTTGTCTTATTTCATACAAATCGAAGCTAAGGTCACATAGACAAAAATTTGTTCTGAAGGAAGATCAATTTTAACAACGAAAATAATTTTACAAGCAATTCCTTTGAAATAATTAATCTTATAAATTAAGCTCCGAATAAACATAATTAGTATCAAACGTTCTTTCCGACTTTACTCGTCCTATTTTATTCGAATCAAAAACTAAATCATACAGTCTGGTAGAGATCAATTTTACCAACGAAAGTAACTTCATCGCAAGTAACTTCCTCTAATCAATTATACCAATCTTATCAATTTATGTCGAAATAAACAAGATTCAAAACTTCGTTACCAATCGTATTTCTCGGCTCTCCTAGTCTCGTTTCGTGCGAATCGAAGCCCTAAATCACACGGATTCAAATTTCGCCGGAAGGAAGATCAATTTTCGAAGCAATCAGAAGCCGCCGCAACAATAGCTCGTTTGAAAAGAGGCGCGTCTCGTCTGAACTCGCGAATGAACTTGAGAAACTGGAGAACACGGAAGAAAAAGGAAGACGAACGATTCAGGTTCTAGCGGTTGTTGAACGCTTCACGTGACGTAGCGTATCGCGCGCGCTCTTCTGTCATAGTGTTCGTGGTGCAGTGACGTCACTGGGATGGGTGGGTGCATCTGAGCCGGCGATAACGACGAAGAAGTCCGAGAGATGCAAAGAACTTCCGCGTTCTTCGAATCAGAACGTTTCTTTGTAGCGTTGTTCAGCGACCACTTTATAAACAGGATTATATACATGTATATATGTGCTTCGTCGATCTTTGATCTTTATTAAAGTCGTTTCTTCCGAAGTTTGATCGAATCGAGACTAGTCAATTAACCCGTGTACAATGATCGAGTCACACCATGAGATACATATGTATACAGCGATCGAAATACATACAATACTTAAGAAGAAAATCATCGATCAAAAATTGGTAATTTTCGTTGATGTAATATATGTTTAGCTTTGGTATGACGTTGTTGAAGAGAAATTACTGATTACAGATTTGTAATGAGGGAAAGAAGCTACAGCCTGGAATTAGGATCGGTGGAATAGTGATAGAAGCGCGTTTTTTTTAAATATAAGATAAGCTTTGTAGTTATCAAGGGACTGTTGATATTTTCAAAGTATTTATGAATTTAATAATGAGCCGCAATGTTTGAAGGGCATTTTTGCTTATTTATTTTTCTTTATAACATTATACTTGAATATTACTTATGTATCTATATTTTTATAATTTTATGTACTACACAATCTACCTAAAATATGACGGTTAAATGCTTTCTAAATTCCACATTTATTAAAAAAATTGTTGGAAATCTTAATTTGCTCTCGTACACAAAACTTTAATCGTAGGGCATTGAAATTTAAGTTTAGCCAGTTTTCCAAACTAAGGATATCATCACTTGTATCATTTCTTCTCTGCGCCTCTTGATTTCTGGTAGTTAATTGAGGACATCGACTATTTAATTAAGAATAAAACACGTTAAAAATTTAAGTGATTCTCTTGCTAACTAGTTGTTATATGAGTTTGATAGAGGACAAGTTTAAATTTAGATTTTGCGGTAAACGTCGAAAGATACTGCAACGAAGTGATATGATTCATGTTGCAGCCGTTAAATTCGGGCGCATGTCGAAGAAGCAAAGAGAGAAGGTCGAGGACGAAGTTAGGTTCCACAAGGCACAAATGAGAGCGGCCTCTGAGACAGCGCCCGATAGCAGTGTGTTTGAACATCAGACCCCAAGCAGTTCGGATCAGCATCACCCTTTCAATGGCGGGTAAGTTAGTCTAAAGTAATTTCACGTCAGATGTAAATGATCGTAAAATATCATTAATGATTGTAAGAAATAAATGTAAATTCATCTTGTCATTTTATTGATTGAGTCTTATAATGTATTTACATATTATATGAAGCTTCAGAAGGTTAATGAAAATACTAGTACTCTGATTATTCTGAACTACCTAACGAAATTAATAATAGCAATGTTATAGGTGTACAAGAGCTGTAATATAGTCTACAAGGAAATTAATTAGAATTTTATGGATATTATACTCGTATTTCTCTGAAAACATTACATTTCACGTACATTGTTGATTCAAGCTTCATTTGATACATTAGTCATACTAAGATAATATTGAACTTCTAATTAAACTGTGAGATATTTAGATGACAAAAAGAAAACGCAAAACTTAAAGCGAAAAATATGATACGATTGATCTATTTATGTGACTAATAATAAGTGACATCAGACATAACATAACTAAACTAATCAGACGTAACTTCAACTTCACAGCTTCTAATAATGCTGCAGTCTCAAAGAAGTTCTGTTTTGTATTGTTGGTGTAAATTTTTCTTTCCTGTCATGTCAGTATAAAAAAAGCAGATAAGATAAGTAAATTCAAAACATCAGCTGCGTTTCCAAATCAGATATATCGATCAAAAAGGGACTCCTTTTTATGCAATCCAAGCACATTAGTCAATACCAATCAGGCTTAATTTTATACGCGTATCATGGACACAACATAATCGTAATTTAATCGTCAAATATATAGACTTATTCAAAAGCATGAGAACATTTATTAATTTTAATGATAGAATTATTATTTCGCATTCTACACACGATATCTAGTGAATTATTTATTACATATGCACTATAATGTTAACAAAAACAAAATACATCAGACTTGTTAATAGTTTCATAATTTATCGAAATGTACATTACAACTGAGCAAGCGTCCTCGTATCTTTCAACGAGGTTATACAGTATGCTTATTATACTAGTAATATTCTAGGCTCAAATAAATACTATATATTAAGATTTTTTCATCATGCACGCATATCTGTCTCATTTCTCTCTTTTTTTTTTTTTTTAAAGATATAAAACAGAAATAATACATTACATTTATTCTCCTTAAAAATCATGAAATGAATTGAAAGTAAATGTGAAAATAAAAATGTATAGTATCGGAATTTTATGCCGCATAAAGGTCTACAACGAAACGACACTTCAGCATATCAATCTCGAAGCTTTTGATCAGAGAGGAAGTGCACGTTCTCATCCTCGTTTCGATTTGCTGTCGCAGGTACACGTATGGCGGTAGTGAATACGCTTCTCCCGGCCCCGGCACGGGTGGGTCGGGTTATTACAATCATCAAGCGATGACGAACTACGAGCTTAGCGCCGACTACGTCGACAGCACGACGACCTACGATCCACGACCGACGCAGACGCAGGTCGCGGACACTGTCGCCCCTGATACGCCCTCCGCTGTCACCGCGACTGGGGTACTTCCCAGCGTGGTCACCACCGGTGAGTACTCTCCTCTAAAATCCTTTCAATCTAGTCCATCTTTTTTTCGAAAAAAAAACGAAAACAAACGTTGGGGTCGCTTCTAATCTGTCTCTTTTTCATTATCTCTCGATAAACAGTGAAAAAAGCTTGGTTTAACGTATGAAGGTTTATTTAATAATGTACTTTTTGAAAGGGTGAAATTGTAAGTTAATGTAAATCCAAGTTTAATATTATATAAGAAATTGAGATGTCTAGTGTTATATCTTGTGTTTAAAACTACTGAGAGATGTGAAATGCTTATATTGGATTGCCCGGAAAGTTCGTTTCGATTTTTAAGGAATTTGATCGACCTGAAAGATCGTATTGAAAAGTTTTTCGCCAAAAAATGTGAGAGCTTCTGGAAAGATGGATTATTCAAGTTGCGTGAAAGATGCAGAAAGATTGTAGAATAAAATAGCACCTATATAATATAATAAATGTATATCGAGTCGAAATGTAAATCGGGACGAACTTTCTGGGCGACCAAATATTTATCGAAGTAAAGATCATCCTGTGATTAATGATTAAATAGCGGATATTTATGCAAATTCATATTTTTATAAAGATAATTTAAAAAGAAATATACTTTACTTTGTAGATTTTGTATTTTTTACATATTATTCGCAAAAAAGTTTACACTCTATTGATAATTGGTCAGAAACAAAGTTACAACACTTGATGTTTGAATTTCTTATATTATCGTTGGTCGAAGTCCTGCTTTCTGCTTGCTTTCAATCTATTCGTTTCAATAGAAGTTCCCCTCTGCTTTTGGTTACTTTCGTACAGCGAAACGAAACGCCGTTTATTGTTTACGATTCGATACAATTTTATTTTTAAAACTGTTCAAAAAACCGGTCAAATTTATTCAGGATAACAAGATTTTTCAACTAGTCTAGTTTATTAAATATAAAAATTTAATAGTTGACCTTTAAATATGAATAACGCCTTCTTCCATTCTAAGTCCTCAAATTCACGAAAAACAACCCACTAGTTTTACATATTTAGAGGAAAGATCTATAAAGTTGCTTAAACATTGCGATAATTTATTCCCAGAATTACGATATAATGTACAGCAGTCTACGAATCTCTCGCGATGTATATTTTCAATTTTGATCGAATGCAACGTGAATCTGGCTGAGTAGCAGATATAGCTGAATCCGAGCCAAGCCGGGAGTTTATAGTTCCATTGAAGTTTATTGTTAACGAAAGAGAGGTAACAAGATGTCAATCGATGAACAAGCAACGCCAAGTAGTACTGGTCTCTTTCAGTAGCACGCGGCTGATACAATTACTGTGTTTATCACTGCCAGTTGACTGCACGATGCATTCGGTGAATAATATTGATATTGGTGGCTACGAAGTAACGCTATGGTCATAAAGATACGATTGATTTGCCGTTTGAAAAGCGCGATGATGTTGCAGCAAAATGTAACATCTTTGTAAATGTTTAAAAAGTTATTCTCATAAACGCATGTACCTCGTCATTTTGTACAATATAATATCCCCTTTAATTGGTAATTCCACTGGAATTATCGAGCCAGCCAAAATGAGTTTTTGATGATATTAATGTTTACTTCTATTGAGACGGAAACATGATTACATACAGTGGCTATAAAAAGCATTTGCCCACTTACGTTTTCTTTTAACAAAGCGCTCTTTTTATAAGGTTCTATATACATATTATTTTCATAGTATCCTTTTTTAGTCGTATAAAAGTACTACTTTGTGATACGAAATTTCATATATTTTGACTTAATTAATTAATATGCTATAACAATTAAATATAATAGCGTGCAAATACTTTTTGTAACTGTTGTATATCTATTTATTTTTGTAACGTGTATTACATGTTTAGGCATATATTAAAGATTAGTAAATCTAGTGTTAATAACAAATTCTTTTATATTTCACTGTTAACTTTCCCAATCCTGATTATTCGAACTAATAATAACACACGCTATTTGAATAATATAATTTCTCTGAATAAAATGAATAATTAAATAGAACCAAACCTTCTTATTCATTTCTTACTCTTGTATATATTTTTTCTAATTTTACAAGGTACCACCCTTACAATTTCCCAATTGATGTTCTGATAAGCGAGGTTCTACTATAGATACATTCACTAACACATAGTCAGGAAGCGACAATCTCCAAATTCCCTACCTACCATCCAAAAAAAAGCAGGATCGATCGCAACCGCATTCCATCCTTGAAAGGTCTTCGCCGTCCGTTCCATCCTAGACATCCTCTACCGAATCTCGTCTCATCTCGACAAGCCAACAAACCTCATCTCAATTTCTATTCGATTCAAAACTCGAGGACTTGTTATACTTAACCCTTGAGTAGCGTAATTTCTCTTGTCGTTGGGGGAAAAGCAAGAAAAAAAAAGAGAAGGAAAGAGAAGGAAGCAAAGAAAAAGAATAGAACGTAACAGGAGAAATAAGAGTAACAGACGGAAAGAGAGAAATAAAGGAGAAAGAGAAGTAGTAGTAGAGAGAAAGAAATAAGCAAGCGAGGTACAGAGACCGAATGAACTTTGACTTTTCGCGTACCAGGGAAGTCGCTGTCTGCCTCGACGACCGGAAGCAGCACGGGGGGTAGTGGTGGAGGTAGTAGCGGCGGCGGAGGCGGTGGAGGCGGTGGTGGCGGTGGTAACGGTGGTGGATCCGGTGGTGGTGGCTCGGGTGGTGGAGGGAGCGGTTCTGGCACCGGCGGTGGTGCGGCTGCCGGTGGCGGTGGTGGTGCCGGTTCCCTAAGCGGGGGTGGGATCGTTGCTGTGAAGCAAGAGACCACCGTCGAACTGGCCAGCTTGGGCCACGGCTCGTACACGATGGTCGACTCGACGACCTTTCTGAGCAGTCAGCAACAGAGGGTCAGCAATCCATCCGAGGACGACGATGTGCCGAGTCTGCCCAGTATGTCCCATGCGAGATGTGAGGTTACGTTTGTGTCCCTTTGCATGGGCATGCGTCGCGCTTTTTCTTTCGTTCGCGTTTTATTTTTCTTTCTATTTTACGTTTTCATTCTTGTATTCTCTTTTTTCTGTTTTGCATCGTCAATTAAATCGATCGATAGTTCTCGTGTTTCTTTTTCTTGTTGTCGCCGACGGGAGAGTACGCTTTTCTGTGTTTAGAGAAGAGGGTGTAGGAGTTTATATAGCGGAGTGAATTTCAGTATGGAAAATGTAAATGGGTACTGTTAGGAATTAAACATAAATTTATGTGGAATTTAATTTTTATAGCTGTGTAATAAGCTTCACATATGGTATTTATATAATATATTTTTAAGAGCGGTACTTGTATATACAAATATATTATTCCGTTGTATAAATTACTCGGGACTTATTTTTGAACTATTGAAATGTATTGAAAATTATGAAAAAATTTCTCTGTATTAATTATTAGTAATAGAAACGCGTTACCTTTCCTGGTGTTTTTTCAGCTATATCGAAAGCAAATACATTGATCGTTTAGTTGTTTAATAGCTGTAATAGTAAATTTGATTTTTTTAACAACTCTAGTACGTCAAATATTTATCCTATTTAATCTACAAGTTACATTGGAAACTTACTCGAAGAAGTAGTAAGATGTATTTGATTAGTGTTCTCAAAGTTATAGACAACAGTGTAAGAGTTGAGTGGCTGAGAGTAGGTAATTTAAATTGTTGAGGGGAGGAATTGAATGAAAGGATTTGAATTTCGCCGTGGCGATTCTTCGAAGCAAAGGAGAGGTCGTTTAAAGTTCTCTGTCTTGAAAACTGAAGTGAAACGGCTCTGGTAACTGTAGCGATAATGTAGTTTGAAAGTACTGTAATTATAGAGATCTACAACGAACTCGACCATAGATTTCGCTGGTCCATATTGGCTTACGTGAACTTAACCTGGAAAACGTGCTCTCCCATATCGAATCGTTGCATTCTAACATGTGAAAGATAGCAACAAATGCATATATAGCAAAGACTAACCGCAGTGTTTTTCTTTTTTAACCATCTATCGCTTATACATATACATATTTGATTCATGCTATACGTATTCAAAAATTTACAATATTTCTCTCTGTGTTATATTTGTTAATGATTCGTGCAACACGTGTTGAAAAATTTACAATTTTTCTCTCTATGTAATATCTCTTAACGTATAGTCGTTTTAATAAGTAGAATGTAACTGTTAAATATTTATTTTCTTGATATTTTTATTAATATAATCGTTGAAGAGTGAGATTTCAACCCGACATCCTGATGGACTTTCGTAGATCCGGCACAGATCAGCGAGTTGCTCTCAAAAACGATAGCGGATGCACACGCAAGAACGTGTCTGCTGTCGACGGAACAGATCCAGGAGTCTTTCCGGAAGCCGCACGATCTCTCCAGATTGATCTACTACAAGAACATGGCGCACGAGCAGCTTTGGCTTGAGTGTGCCCAAAAACTAACCACCGTTATCCAGCAGATCATCGAGTTCGCCAAGATGGTTCCTGGATTCATGAAGCTCTCGCAGGACGACCAGATTGTTCTACTAAAAGCTGGTGAGTAATTTGAATTTATATTCATAATCAAGCTTTATTGGAGTAGAGAAATAGAAAGTAACAGTTTAAAGTTACAGTAATAAATTGCGGCGGATTTTATTCGATTGTGAATCATAAAATGGTATATAGAACGATGTAAATATTGCTCGAGTTAAATAAATACTGGTGTAGTCCCACGCCTTATCTTGGAAGAAAGAAAAACCGTAACGGGCGTGTAAGATAAAAGTCTAATCCCACGCACGCAATCATTCACTAGTGCTAACTAAAGTTTCAATTTTTAAGGTTGTTTAAATTACTATAAATAGAATAGTACTAGATAAATAAAACTTGAATATATCGAGGAATATCGGAGAAGAGGTAGTGAAATTCAATAGATGCTAACTGTGTCAATATTAACCTTATACATTTTTAATAGGAAAGTTAAGACTCTATGAAGTAAAATTTATCTTATTGAAAGATTACCTTGTTAAAGATAAACACTATTTAAAGATTAACTGTTAACTCAACGCATAATAAATTTAAATTATTGTATAATCAATTATTTAAAAGCTTATAATTAACCGTATTATAATAAACCGTAAAATTTATATTTTGACATAAAAGTAAATTTTGTAAAGAGTTATTATTAAATACTTGTAAAATACTCATTAACTACTTGTAAGCTGTATATATATTATAAAAAAATATTTGTCATTATTCTAATAAAAAAATTTAATTAAATACTGTTATCAAAATATTTTATAAACATTGTCTTATATACGTTTAGTTGAATACATTTATGTATGTTAATTTTCTCAATTAATTAACTACTGCTCATGACGTTTCCAGGTTCCTTCGAGTTGGCTGTGCTACGTATGAGCAGGTACCTCGATCTCCAGCAGAACTGTGTCCTCTACGGTGACACCATGTTACCACAGGATGCGTTTTACACGACGGACACGGCGGAAATGAAACTTGTTTCTTGCGTGTTTGAGTTAGCCAGGAGTATCGCCGAATTGAAGCTTACGGAAACAGAGCTGGCGCTTTACAGTGCAGCGGTTCTTCTTAGTCCCGGTTAGTGAAGTTCTCAACCCTATATTATTACTTTAGAATGCATTTCTTTTCCTTTCAATCACATAACGCTAAAAAAATATTATCACTCGTTACTAATTAAAGGTATTGTTATAGTTACGTATTCATCTATCGATGCAATATATCATAGAATTATTTTACATGAAAGAAAAAACACGAAGAACAGCAATAGCGCCTCATTAAGCAGAATAAATGCAATTATAACCTTTGATATCTTTTGCTTCGTGGAGTCAAAAGGATTAGCTTCCTAGCCAAGTACTTTTGACGGTAATCGATTCAGTAACTACAGAGTGGATGGTATTAAAATTCTCTTAACTAGTTAGCGTCAGAGTTCTACAGTAAAATCTAAATTCGACTTAAGAAAGATACAAACTAAAAATAATGCCATTAATTGAAGCGATTAAAAAAGTTGCTACCTATTTAAAACACATACATGGCACTATAAATGCCACGATATCAAGTTCCTCTCGTCCCTTTGTCCCTGATTCATTCTCCAAAATTATCCAGGAACTCGGCCCCCCAATTATCTCCAGGCCGCTTAATTCGTCCCATTTCGTCACGACGCTCCTCCACAAAATTAATCGCCGCTTATAAATACTCGTTCGACGGAAGTATCTCGTTCCTCTCTCCCTTCCGTCTTCCCAATAACCGTTCCTGCATGCTACTCCTTCTCAACAGCCGACAACCTCCACGAAAGGAATTGAATCCCGCTAAACATCCCCGCGGAGGCGAGGGTCGGAATGGCCAGAAATAAACAGGTCCAAAAATAATTTCAGATCGGCCGGGACTGAAAGGGCTCGCGGAAATCACGAGACTGTCACAGGCGGTGATCAGGGCGCTCAGGTCGGAACTGGATCGTAACCACGTGTCGCCCATAAAGGGCGACGTGACGGTGTGCGACGCGATCCTCGCGAAAATCCCACAGCTCCGGGAGATTTCTCTGTTGCACATGGACGCTCTGGCTAAATTCAAACGGTCGCAGCCGCATCTCGAGTTCCCGGCCCTTCACAAAGAGCTTTTCAGCGTCGACAGCTGAACGATCGACGCGGCGCAGGGCGTCCCGACGTTGACGAACAAAGCGGTACGCGAGTAGCGCCGGGCCTTGCTCTGTCAAGGTGAGTTTCACCGTCCGGAAATGAATGAACACAGAGAAAAAGAAACGAATAACATTTTTGGGGAGGACACGATGAAGCGGGCAACCGCGTATCAACGACGACGTTACTGCGAGGTTGGGCATTGAAGCTACCTAGGAAGTGTCGCTCTGATAACCGCCCGGAGGCGCATTCTTTTTGGAGGCCGTGCGCTCACGCGAAGAGTCGAAGGGTTAAAAGAACTTAGTGCGAGTAATGAGATACCGTCAATTGTCGTTCTTCTTTTCCATACTTGATACGTACTTTAATTCTTACAAGTCGTTCGTTCAAAAGCAGGACACAAGTTTTCGCATATGATTCGAGTCTACTGGATATTACGAAGAAAATAGTTATCTTTTCTTCTTCTGTTTCTTTTTTTTTCTTCCTTCTTTTTTTAATCATACTATGTACTCGCGTTTGCTTTCATAGCTTTAAATGAGAATGCTTAAATAAATAAGGAAACGGATAGTGTTATATAGATAGATTTAATTTATGAAAAAGTTCATTATATTTAATTCCCGCTCGTGTAGAGCCTTTGTAATTTAATCAAGCGACCAGAGACATCGTTGTGTGCTTAAGTACAAAAGGATTTATGTTATAAAAAGATTTATTTTCGCCCGTGACTTGCACGATTTTCTTTCAAGCCCTCCGATTCAACCAATGAGAGTTAAGATCCTCGAATCGAGTCGTAGACACGAGCGAATTGCGATTCGAAGTCGAACAAGTGGTTGTTAGGCCACATACAGCTTTGTACATAAATTCTCCTTTTTGGTCTCGTTCCTATTGACGAAAATGTATAACGATGATAGAGCATGACCATTTCGTAACCGAGATAACAGAATATCTTTAATCTTATCTGTAAGACCTGCGCAACCCGATTTCACGATTGCCCAAACAACCAACTTCGTTTACAGCTCGTTATGCTTCGGATCTTGAATTTTACATGCAAAGCATGGCCTGGCTTTAAAAAGTCGGCGATTTCGAGCGGGAAACAAGTAACTGCGGTTAGCTTGCGGTCATTGTAAGTTTCTTCGTTAAATTTCTATACTTTTATTCGTCGTTATAAATAAGGAGAAGGAGAGAAAGAGGGAGAAAAGAAAACGGACACGTAACTTGTATTTTTTTGGTCAGAAACTGCGTAGTATCGTTTACGATTATTATTATTATATTATAATTATAACTATTATTATTACTGTTACTGTTACTATTACTACCATTATTATTATTATGTTTATTAACATTTCTTTTTATTTTATTTTTATCATCTTCCCCTCGTTTCGTTTTTTAAAAGCTCTCGTTTTGTTTTTTCCTTTTTCGACGTGTATAAACTGCCGTAGAATAATTCGCGCTAAGCCCTCTTCTTCTTTTCTTTTTTCCTTTTATCTGTTTCGATGTTTCTCCTTTTTTTATCTCCTCCGCAAACATTAATTAATCGTATTTGTTAAGTGAAAGTTACCTTGGTGTTTCTGAAAGAAAAATACAGGGTTCGCGACGAAAACCGAGCGTTCGACCAGGTAAAACGACAACACGGACGTACAGAGTCTACCGGGTTTTTTTACGCGTCTCTTTGAGCACACGTTCTGGGTTCCTCTCGAAGTTATAACCCGCGACGCTAACTAACTTATTCTCAGCTTGTCACGTGCTCACATGGAGCGTTAAACGTTACTTTTTTCTTTATTTTTTTTTTTAGCTGTTATTATATAAATCGACAGATTATTGTGTAAAGCAAACGAATTTTGAATTATACACGTTTAAATGTCTCATCCTGGGACGATTTTGTAAGAAATAATAAAGTATTATAAGCGACTTAATCGTTACGTGATGTGCTTTTTCTAACCTATGAAAGTTTGTAATTATGATATAAATATAAGAATCGTTTTCGTCACGCGTTTCGTTCGCGTTCAGGACTAATTTAATTACTCTTCATCGTAGGTTCATTCTAAAATCGATACGAATATGATGCGTATAACGATAACCACGACGCTAACATTGCGTCCTCTGCGTTTGTACATATTGTATAAATTAATCTCGTGAGATGATCGAAATGATCTGCCGTGTCTTTTAATTTGTTTCTTCCGGTGTTTGCAAAGGGTTTCTGAAAACCCGGTAGGCTTCTAGCGATCGCCAAATCAATCACGGAATTCGAGCTTTCTCAGCGCGCGAGTCAAAAGTTACTTGTTTCTGATCTACAGTGATCCTTCCTAGGGAGCATTGAGTCGGGACACGATGGCATGCAAAAACGAACTCAGGATCGTAGGAGGAACAGCGTGAATGGAAAGCGTAGGGAAACGGGCGTGTCGAGGCAATCAGAACGAATAGATGACAGCAAAAAAACAACATTTAGAACAGATTTCAATAATTTTTACGAAAAGAAGAAATAAATTTTAAACGAAATTAATTAATTAATAATACTATATTATTGTATTAGTATTGTACTTTTTAAATTTTAATCAATTATGTAATTCTTGCGAATGGAATTAGACACTGCGATAAAAATGTTAGGAAAAGAAATTCAATTGTTAAAATTCTTCGTCCAAAATGAATAGACTATTTGTTTTCACAAATTACACTTTATTTCAAAATTTCTTCCAGATGTATGTTTTCTGTCCTTAAAAGAGGAGAAACTCCAATGACTTGAAATAACTATTCAATTTGGATAGAGAATATTAATCATTCAAAGCCATAAAAAATATCTTGTAAAAAGTCGAGCGGAGGTAAGGTTCGTCCCGCTCGGTCTGACCATGGCGGGACGCATCTACTTGCGTTCTTTTAGCCTCGATAGGTAGGAGTCGCCGCATCGGAAGCTGGCGCCACGAAAAGGGAAAAAGGACAAGAAAACACACACACACACGCGCATTCATGAAATAAAAAAAAGAAACACTTGGACCCGTCTTTATCGACTGAATAGTTCTATACTCGCGGTGCTTACGACAGGGAGCAAAAAGGTACAAGCGTTTAACAGTATATTCGTCTCCTTTCTGTTGCAGATTATTTCCTTCGTAATGAACGTATTGGGCCTTAAATAAACATAACATTGTTATATATAAAGTATACATAAAAAGCAACATAAAGTATATATGAAAGATATATAGAAGTATATATATATATATACATACATATATATATATACACACAGATATAAAATATATTATATATAGCGAGAGAAAGTGTACGAAGCGTGCGAGTTTGTGACAGAAAGAGTGTGTTACGATTACGTGCGTGTGGGAGAGAGCGAGATGAAAAATACGTGCGAATGGAGCGAATGAAAGAGAAAGAGAGCCGGAGACGACAAGGAATTTAAAAAGAAAATTAAGAATTGCAGTAACAGAGGACGAGAGAAAGAAGCGTGTGAGAAAGATAGCTGCGTGATAATAGAATTAATGAGAGAGAGAACTGAGAAATATCGGTTGTTATGATGATACATACATAAAGAAGTATATATATTGTATTAATTAAAATAAAGTAAAAAAAGTGGTTAATTAAGGGCCCCGCCAGGACGGTCCACGGACGACATATATAACAATATATACATATATCTATATTACGGGGGACTGGCGTGTACTAAAGAATGTTGGTCGGGTCGTCGCTCGCGACATAGAAACTGAATACATTTAAATAAACGCAAACGGTGCAAAAGCAAAGAATTACCCGAACGAAATAGCGTCGACGAAGGGTATCGGCGTTGTGTTCAGCTGGAGATCGCATCGATGTTACGAGGAGATGTCAACGCTATATAAAACAAAATAGATGAAACGAACGAAGGAAATGGAATGTATGAACGAAAAATGAAATAAGGGAAAACGTCGACGCGATGTCTAACTGGCCACGCTGTTCAACTCCCGCGTTAGTGGTTCGCATAGTTCCCTCTGAGCTACTTTAGACTCTATATATGTATAAACACACACGCATATATATACCATAAATATATATACATATTAAAAAGGGTGAAAAATGAGCACATTCCGGCGGCACGATCAAGATTCAACGGTCCCTGTGCTTAAAGAGAAGATTTAAGAAAAAGAAAAAAAAGAGGTGAAACGCGAGAATGAAAATATAAAAAGAGGAGTGCTAGAGAGACATATATGTATATATATGTATACATGTATATATGTATATACGATATATACATATATATATATAAAGATAAAATAAAGAAAAGAATGGAACTTTTGTCCCTGGACCGGCCTGGCCGGCTCACGGACGCAACACGTGGATATAAAAATGAAAAAAAAAGTACGAGAAACACAGGCACACGGATACATACACACGATATACACACACCTGCAGCGAGACTAAAAAGAATACGACTAAAATGGAACACTTTTACATACACGATGCCTGCGCGAGCGCGTAGATAGAGATTAATCGAGGTAACATTATGTGCGCATTATAAACATTTTGGTACTGTACGGCACTGTATGACGCATCTCTTTATACGTAAACACGTACTTCTTAACTAAATAATAATCCATCGCCGCGGTGAAGCCTCTCGAAGCGTTTTTACGCACCGTTACCGGCATTCCTCGCTTTCGTCGGCCAGAGGATACTGGCTGGTCACCTATCGTGTCACGAACGAGCGCGCGCCAATTCGATTTCCGTGAGGTCTGAACGAACAACTGCTTTTTGCATTCTTTGAATCGTGTTGTAATCATAGGATCATTTTCAGAGCGATAATTTTAAATATTAAAACAACCTCCTGAACAAATTCGATATTTGAAGAAAATTTGATAAAAATGATTTGTTTAGTGAACTTTAAATTTCTATGAATTTGAATATTATACTATTTAATTTGAAATGAAAAAAAATCAGTTACACATTATAGTTTCGTTAATAATTGGATACTAATGTTATACAACTGATTATACGAAATTTAGTATACATAATACATTTTGTTGTACTCGGTTATTACAAGCCATTTGCGTAATTCCATTCGAGATTGTTTGCGCTTGTTGTGCCGTGTACTCTACTTTCTTTCTCAAAATATTTCTAGTTAGACAAAGACTACTTTAGGTATTTGGTACTAAATGCTAACAATGTAATAATATCTTCAGTACAATAATCACGTATGTAAGTTTAATAGAACTTCCAGAAATAGAAATTACAAATTTCATGAGTAACACGAAACAACGGTGTAAACAAATAAATCTGCTTGACCATTTAAAAACACCAAATAGAACCCCCCGGTCAATTTTTATGTTAAATAAACGTTTTTCTAAATCTTCTAAAAAAAAAAAAAAAAAAAGAAGAGAAAAGGCAAGAAAATAATAGAAACGGTGATAAAAATAGGATCGTACATGAATCTCCATTCCTTTCGTTGCTTTGACTAAAAATAAGAAACAAAAGAAATCTTTTAAAATCCGCTATCACAAACGAATATGAATTATCAGCGAAACACGGACTTCTCAACGAGAAATATTACGGAAATCGCGTTAGCTCGGTGCTCGACGCATGGACTGTAAATGGATCGTGAAGAGACACTTCGTGGATTCAGTATCAATGTGATGACGATCAACGACCAATAGGTTTTTTCTTTTTCGAGAGACGTCGTTTGTTGCGGCCGCACGTTTCACTTCGCTGTTAAATCCGTTTTTTGTACGCGATCAACGATTCCGGTTAAAGACACACACATTAGCGCGTTAGTTAGGTATTATTAAATATAGAGCCGGCCGTTTCTATCGCAGAAAGGGAACGGTTGGGTCGTCGATGAGATGTTATTGTTGGCGAATATCGTTAGACGCTTTAAGGAAAACGCGACAACAATCGGGTGACTCGATGATTTTTTCAAATCGAGAATGATGTCGGTCCTGTATTTTCGACTTTCTATTTATGGCACGAAAAAATTCTAGCTCCGTTATAAAAAAAAAAGCTATGCTCCAAGATCGTGTACCCCGTGAGTTAGTTGCGGTTGCGACGTTCTTCGTGATTCGATCCATCTCCAATCCGCCAGATTGTGACTGTCGTCGATTGAGCAGAGGATATTGTATAGTTGAATAAATTGTAGTCTTGATCTTCTTAATCTCTAAATAAAAGCCGCGAATTTGTATTAGAATTAAACACTCGAAATCACTGAATAATATATAATGAATAATAGGATATTTCGTTAGTTGAAAATTTTAAAGTCTGATTCGATCGAAAGATGAATAAATTCCTCGCTAAATTCTTCGCAATATGAATATTTACATATCTGACTGTTTTTTAAACATCGTTGATAAATATCTTTCAAACTTCGCGTTCGTCGTGATGTCAGATAAAGACAACTGACGATGACTGACTGTCCGTTATTCAACTATATTATTTCTTCTGCGCGTATTCCAAACGCCAGCTCTCGAGAACGTCGAATTAGCCAAGTTTTTAAGCCGCTAAGTTGGAGTTTCGTAGTGCATCGGGAGCGTCGATACTTTACAGTTATAAAGTGTCCCACATTTTTAGCGCAGCTTAGCAGACCGCGTAGCGTGACCGTAGTTGATAGATTTAAACAGAGTTTATAGATAAGTTTTCTTCACCGTAAAGTATCGTCCGCGTCTCGTAACAAAATCCCTTTCAATTTATTGTAATTTAGCGTGACGCTTAATCCCTCAAGTGGCGGCTCTGACTGCCCGAATCATCGTTCGTTGAACGAAATAATCGAGCGCATTTTTTGTATTCGCGAAGATAGAAAAAAAAAGAAAGAAAAGAAAAGAAAAAAAAATGGACAACTCACGTCATGTTACATTAACGTTTCAATTGTTCACAACGTTCACTATTTAATTATATTGTCGAAAGGACGCGCTGCTTAAGGGATTATTCGGTTTTTAATCATCATTTCGTATACTTCGACCGAGTTGAGCGACGTGTCGAGTGCAGACAAAAAAGGAGGTGTAACGAAATAACGAAATAATAAAGTAAAAGGAAACATAGCGACGAAAGTGCAAGAGGGAAACGTGGTATTCTCAGACGAGACATCGCTTATTGAGACGTCGGAGACGCGAGAGTTATAGCGAATTGTGAAGAAAGAGGGAAGAAAAACAAAGGTGAGAAAAGATAAGGAGAGGAAGGACGAGAGAATGAAGTAAGTTATAGGGTGTTAAGGAGAAAAATAGAAAAAGGCAAGAATGAAAGAAAGAGGAAGAACAAGATACAAAACAAATCGAAAAGGAAGAAGGCTCGACGATAGCGATGGCGAATCCGTCACGGTGCGCCGACTGACACGTTTTCGGACGGTTTAAATATACTTGTAGCGAAATTAAGAAATGCATATTATTCTGCCGATTAACGAGTAAGTGCGTAGAATTCGTTTAACTGTAGATAAAGAAAAACACGTACACAGTCACGTACGCGCGAGTGCAAGATACATTACCACCTGTAATCGTTCACCCACGACCACCAAACCCACCCATATATACACAGCGTACAAAACACACAGGTACTGCATAACATGAAACAAACAAACAAACACACACACATACGAACCTACATACATGCATACACAGGCGTAAATACATGTACACAAAACAGTTACATTACTTAGACATCGGAAATAACCGAAGTACGATTTAAGAAACAAAATAATAAAACAAAAAGATCACAAAAACGAAACGAATGGAGGAGAGAAAGTGAGAAAGCGAGAGAGAGAGAGAGAGAGAGAGAGAACGAGAGCGAGAGAGAAAAGAAGAATTAAAGAAAAAAATTAATGCAAAACACACACACACAAAGGCGCAACACGTACACGCGCACGCACGTTGCAATTAGACGTTATTATCGCAATTTGGAGTTAAATTTTATAATATATAATATATAAAAATATATATATAATATATATAAATAAAAGTTGACGGATAATATAGAGTTATATTAAATATCGATTAAAAAAAAAAGAAAAAACGAGTGAAAGAGTTATGTTCTTTAGGGTGGTGCGACTCACGCGCTATCAATTCACCTTTTTCATCTTAATCCCCACCTCCTTAACTTTCTTAATCTTTTTAACACTTCCTCTCACGGTTTCTTTCAAGGTAGTCTTGTTCCCAATTACGCTCTATCTTCCTACGGATTCTGCTTTCTCTCCATTACTCCAGTACACATTATTGTTTTTTTTTCATTTACAACATAAATTATAAAATGAAAGGATGATGGAATAAAATATGTATATGGATCATATAGGTACTATGATAATTTTTCATATTTTATTACATCTTCAGTTTTGTAGATTTTAATTTTTGTAGGTTTTACAACCTATTTATTAGTTTCATTTCTTAGCTGAATTTTTAATTAGTATGTATGTAAAAATTAAAACCTAGAAAAGGATTCAAAATGTGTTATTTTACATAAATAACACTTGTAACTACATATATTTATAAAATTTAAATAACAATTTAATTATTCTACAACTATATGGAATCCTTTTCGAACCTGTTCTATTATTCTACAAAATATTTTCAATGTTCTAATACCAGATTTAATAAAAATAAGATCATCGATATTATTAATAAATTTTCTGTATATTTCATAAGGAAGAAGAAAGGTGAATTAAATATTTTGTACATCACATAAATATTTCTTAATGTTAATATGAATTTATTGTGAGTTGAAGCTGCTTCAAGAAATCCGCGGCGACTAATTCTTCGAAATCACCAAGGAGGGCGTGTTAAGAGTATGGTGATAGAGTGACAGACGCTAAAATGAATACATTTGGCAGTCGTCGTACAAAGTGAGAGAATTTATAAATTTAGTTTAAGATACTTTTATTTTACTAACTTCTCATTATTCGTTTATCACAAAAAATTTGAAAAGGATTCAATGTATCTATTGAAATTAACATATTCATCTTTATCTTTTTGAGGTTAAGTCTGTTATGTGTGTAGTTACTAAAATATAAAACAGAAACATAATTTTTCTATAGCATAAAAATAGCAGTAGGAGCTTTAGTATGCGAGGAAAGTATTTTAAAAGGGGATATCACTATTGGACCAAAAACTATAATTCATCCAAGAGCAAGTATCATTGCAGAAGCTGGCCCAATTATAATAGGTGAAGGGAACATTATAGAAGAAATGGCGATCATAACAAATAGGTAATTTTAATTTCAAACATTTCTTTGCTCTTTCTTACTTATTATTTGACTAAAACATTTAATTATGTTATTATAGGTTACCACCAGATACTCCCGAACCAACAACAATTCCGGTACAAATAATAGGCAATTATAATGTATTTGAAACTGATTGTACTTGTGAAGCATTTAAAGTTGGAGATCATAATATTTTAGAAAGCAAAGGTTACTATATTGTAATTGAGAACTTATTTATTTCTGATGCATCTTATTATAATTTTATCTTTATTTGTAGCTCATGTTGGTCGTGAGGTTGAACTGACCAATGGTTGTATTATAGGAACGTCATGCACAATCACAGAAGCAGACACAATACCAGAAAATACAATAATTTATGGTAACGAATGCCAACGTAGAGAAATGCACGATAAACCATATGTGAGTTTCTATTGAATGTGGGGTTACATTATAGGTAATATTTTGTTGTTTTATAATTTTATTATTTATTTCAGCCTCCAATAAGTCAAATAGAATTTTTGTTAAAAATTTTACCAACTTACCATCACATTCGTAAACCTAATGTAAAACCAACAAAAAATGAAGGGGGGCTATAACAAACTATATACATTCTTAGGTAATATATTTGCGATATAATGATTTAAAAATGCAGCAGATATTTATACATTTAATGTTAATTCTAAAAACTAACAGTGCATTTTAATTGCGTTTCTGTTTTCTAATTGTATTTATACATTCTGCACTATAAAAGTATTATTATTATATGTATGATAAATTATGAGTAGTTTCACATGTAATGTACAATACATCAGCATACAGCCCTTATGAGTTATTTGAAACAAAAATGAATATGGTATGTATAATAGCATCTTGCGAATAATTTTTTAATATAGATTTATTTTCAAATATTTAAAAGTGAACTTACAGAATATTTTGATAATACTTTGAAGTATTAAATAAAATATGCTTCTTATATAAGATTTTATGGTTTACTGTAACATCATAGAAAACCTACATCTATTCAGTGTTCTTGTCACATATTAGGATATAAGAATAGTACTACTGTATCATATTATATTCACTATGCTTTTTAATCAATGAATCGACTATATGTACATTGTAGAGTGAGGTGTATATGTATATCCTAGTAATAAATTTAATTTCCTGCTGTGCCAACAGATGGCAGAACTATCATCTATTTTGAAATCAGTTCTGAAATTTGACGAGAAAACTTGTTTTATAAAAAACTTATCAATTTTATTATATTCTAATTATGTTATTTATTTATTATTTATTATTACGTATTGGATTTGAATACGGTTCTGCAGTTTTTAACATTTACACTTTTTGACAACAAAGTGCAAAATATGAAATATGTTCTATTTCTATTAACAAAGTACCTATATAATTTACTTATTTATTATATAAAATACATGTATATAAATAATTCTATCTACATGAAATTTTTATAATTGAGCATTTTATGAGTACATTTCCATCCTTTATTAAGCTCCAATAATTAATTAATTATTCATATAAGTCGCAAGATCTGTAAATAAAAATATATTTCTTATTATTCATTGGAGCTTAGGAACCTGGACGAAATTTCGCGATATCAGTGAGTCCGTGCGCGTCGGCGATGCGACAAGTTAATATAACTTGATGTTTCTCCTTCTCGACGTTCTTCTCCGGGCGAACTCTCCGGAGAATCGCGGCGGCACAATACTAAACGCTACACCTATGAATATGAATTAGCGTCTCGTCGAGGGGGTTGGATGCGAACCATTTACCGTTTCCGTCAGCTTAGCCGCGTACCACAGTGGCTCTCAATGCGATGCTTATTTAAGCAACAAATGTGCGAGTCGTGTTACTACATAGTTTGTCCGAATTAACTCATTAATCATCTATAGACGACATTTTATTTTGTTTATACTACATAAAGTTCAATTGAACTGCTTCTGAACGATAACAGAAATAATATTCAATTTTTACTCAATTTTATCTATACAGTATAACATAAAATTTTGTTGTTTGGATTATTTTAGTTACATCTAACAATTTCTAATAAAATTTTACGATAAGTAATTATACTATTAAATTTTCTAGTTTATGTGAAAAAACGTTTTATACGAAATTCTGTATTAAATATATTTTATATAAAAATTGAATATTATTCAAATAAAAAAATAAATTTAATATGTTTTATTATGTAACAAATAGAACAACAATTTTTCTGGAGGAATATATGAAGAGGAAACGCAGTTAAGAGCGTAGCGGTTGCGAGTGCCGCTTTATTTTAATGATCGCTCTTCGCAACCCTCTTGAACGCAACTCTTGTCGCGGAAAGTGGTGACCCGAGAGAGCTGTCATATTTTGACGTCCGCAGCGGGCGTTCTAGGCCAGAAGGGGGAGACAAGAAGAAAAGAGATTATTTTTCGTCGCGCTGGGAGAAGCCAGAAATCAGTACGACGGCACAACCAAGGGAAAGTCCCTAATGGCGTAACAACCACAGATTTGTGCAAGGTTTTCTTATCCCTGTTAGAGCGAATTCATTATTGATAAACTTTTAGCGGATGATTTTTGTCTAAATTGAAAAGAGACTTAATTCTTTAGTTGCTAATTTGAAAATACTTCAAACGAGATATAGAACATATAACAAACAACATAACAAATTTTGGATTACGATACTCTTGAAATGTTTCTTCAACTTCAAACTTACTACTAATACTTCACATATTATTTTTTACAGCACTATAATATTCTACGACACTATAACTACATCAATTATGCGGGCCGCAGTATCTTCATAAAGAAATTCCTTCGCAAAAGTAGTTATCCAGAAACAGTAAACTAATTCCACAAAATTAATTTATACAAACAATTTTCTTATAAACAAAATTTTATTTTTGTAGCATATAATTCTAATTTATAAAGGCGATTACCGTAGTTATGGAAAAAGATCATTTTTAGATTTATAACAAGGATTACTCTTGCTTAATAATCGGGCCTAATGGATGGAATATGAAAAGAACTACAACTGCAACTGCAATTGCAATATAAAACAACGAAAATCACGAAGAGCACAAAATAAATTTAGCACCAAGTGGAACTTCAACCGCATTAAAATCATCCGCCAATAATTCAGGGAATAGTTATCGTTGGACGATTTGCGCTAGCGATAGACGGTCCCTAGAGAACGTTTCACGATGATCTTTCGTCCATCAACGGTGGCGGCGATCGTGAACGCGTCAAACAACTCTCGGCGCCCTCGCTCTTGCGCTTAAATTGACGTCCGCGGACAACACGGGAGAACCGCTTTGTCGAGCGGCGAACAAGAGTGACGAGCGTTGCGAATGCACGACTCGCTTAACATTTCCATTGTGAACGCAAACGAAGACTGGAGGGCGAAAAATGTCATGTACGTCGACGGGATCGCGCGTAGAATTAATTCGATATCGCCGCGGTTTGACAGAGATTTCCCGTAATTACTGGGAAAACGTTAATCCATTGCGAATTAAGTCTTTGCTTGTTTTATAGTTAAATAAAATAAGGGTTCTCATGACATTGTATGAAATAACACTAGAATGAGTAAACTTATAACTCAATCTAATATAATTTATCCATGGAAATACGAGGAGTTAATCAAAAATGTAAGAAATGACTCGACCTCCATATCATTCTAAGTATCTTATGTGACCGAAATCTTCGCAAATCATCTGTTCGGTATTGAAACTTGGATGGGTCGTTTAGGTCCATTTAGCGATGAAATCGTCGCATGTCGAGAGATCCATGTCGATACCGTGTACACGATGTCGTCGAGAGCGATCCCGCCACGCGGTCAGCCGAGAGGCGACGAGATAAACGATTCAATCGTGACAATGAATAATACTGGAGCGACGGTTAAACGCGGCAGCGGATCGGATCGGGTCCGCCCACAAGGCTGTCCGGAGGGAAACCACCCGTAAAATCCAAAAGGGGTGCAGTGGAGCGGGAGCGGCAGGGGGCGCCAGGCGACTCTGTGACGCGATTATGCTAACGAAGTTATTCCATTGTAACGCTGTTTACAACGGCGCGCATTAAGGCTACACCGGAACAATAGCAGCCCCCTGCCCCTCTAACTCTCTCCTCCTTTTGCACGAGCCAGGGAATCCTCGGGAATCGCGCGGCCATTGTACGCCCTGTTCGAGAAGGAAACACAAACGATGCTCGATGATTGACAGAAGTGAAAAAAATGTCGAGGGTATAAATGTCAGCGGTCAGCGATCGTGAAAATTACGGCCAGAAAGTTTTGATAAATAGAATTTTCTTGTTGAAATGTTCACTACCTAGTAATTAGTGTAATAAATGCTACATAGTTCGAAATAGAAGTTTATCAATATTCTTAGTTTATAACAGCTCAGCTGCATTTTTTTCTTTTCTGATTAATGCTTACTGTTGCATCATATATTCGATCTATGAAATCGTTAACAACAGTTCGTAAAAAGTACTTTACTGTACGTGAATACCCTTTGCTATTTACGTTATTGTACATACAATTAATCTTATATTTACAAGAAGAAACAAAGGTTATTTACTTATATTCCTATACGTAATACATAAGGCAAAGAGAAGTTGCCAAAACCATCGAACACAATGAATACAAGAGGGATGGAAGGGGCCCCGACCACTCGAGTCTGGTTACACCCTATCAGGGCGCCACTTGACTCGTATTTAACTTTCAAATATATTTTATGCCTTTTGCATTTTAATACTTTCATGGATTCGCTATTTCTACACCCTTCTCTCGGTTCGCCTAATGCGCATGCATTTTCGTTCCAGTGAAATGTAGGCGATTTCGTGTCACAAACCATTGCCACCCCTCATACGCAGCAACACTGTCAACAACATATCTCCAATCCCATTTGATACCAATGCTATTTTTAATTTTACACAATTAAACTTTAACGTATCCCCTTGTATTTTTTAGAAAACTCTTTTGCGTAATACTAATTTTCTAATCTGCTTATCAAGATAAAGCTTCTAATTGTTAAATATCGTACCATATTTTTCTTTCTTACAACAATGATATAATATCTCACTATTCACTTTTCATATTTGTTCACGAATTCGTTTTTCTTCTATGAAAATTTGCGATCGTAAAAATATATGAATGCACTTCACCAAGTCATAGATTCTCCGTTTCATTGGCTGTAAAACTTCGTCAAAATTTGATTTCCTCGCGATAACAGAGAGGCAAAGAGATCAGCGTGGGCGATTCGAGACGCAAGAAACTCATGCACGAACGAGCTCGGCATTTATGTGTCCATCGAAGCGTGACGACGCTTCGACGGGATTATTTGTAGGATTCAGTCGTATACCCGACGTTTCCGCCGAATCCTTTGTACCATTCGCCCGTTACGCCATAGAATATTTTCGAGACGTATTTAGGCTTGTTTCGGACAGCCGGATATTCATCCCACTATTTTTACTCCATTCTATGGCCTTCACTTTCTCTCTCCTTCTTATTTTCTATCCTATGTTATATTTGATCTCTGAAAATTCGATTGAAAATATAAAACGTTATTTCGAAGAGGCAGATATTATCATAAGTAACAAATTTTTGGCAAGTTTTAAAGTCATCAATATCTTTCGTAATGGGGGTTACATAACTTTTTATATGACAGTCGGTGCGTATTTTCTGTTTTTCATAAGACACTATTAAGACCGTGTCTGGGAACAATTGTTTGAAATGATATTTCAATTTTAATCGTGTAAAATTTATCGTTTGAAAGAATGCTGTTTCATTTTCATTATTTAGATACATATGTATTTAATTTACATTCTATATTAAGAATATTTCAATGTTTAAGATTTTATATAAAATACATACTACCTTATCAATGATCTTATTATTCCTGACACAATTACTTTTACTATTTTACTAGTACGTTAAATTAACAAAGAATGCAATTAGCGTACAAGATCACGTATCTGCACAAGTGTCTATCGACATTCAGTGGTTGTTAGCTAAAATGAGAAAGAAGAGCAAATCGAGAGGACGACGACGAAGAAGATTATCTCGTACAAAGTCCGTCTCTGTGATTCTTTGGACTTTGGACGTCGAGCTGCTGTTCGACTTGTCCCTTGCATCCGAATACGACTGCCGATCGCTTTGAAGTACACCGACGACACCGTGTACATATTCTTCCCTGCCAGTATAATAACTTGCGATGAGAAAAAATTAATTAGCCGACCGAGCCAGCTGTGCTCCGTTTAAGTAAACGCGGAGATTAACACGCTTCCGTTTCTTGATTGATTTATGAACAAAGCGGAAGATATATACGAAGGATAAAGTTTCAGTTGCGTAACTTTCTTTTATTTTGTTACTTGGTCTTTATAAAATTAAGAAACGAAATTCAACAACGCAAATAAACTGAACAAAATCTTAAAATGAAATGTTAACGCCACATTAGTCCTTAATCAGATTTTACGTTATTTACTTGCTAGTAAGAGAAAAGTAAAATGTTTTAATAATAAAATTTGTCACATAGATCGCATCATATACGTTGATTTCATATGTAAAGCGCCGACACATAATATAGTATGGCTACGTCGTACCACCGCGTATCGATACCTTTGCCTAACACATCATTACCAAAATTCACAGTTTATTGTGAATACCAAAATGTATTTAAAATTGTATCTTGGGTTAAATAAACATCATTAAAAAAAAGATATACGTTGATTTCATTAAAAGAATTCAAACAATAAAGAAGAAATTGATGAACAATTTCGCAAATATCAGCTGTATAACGTATTACCTCCCTTTTGTAGACACAGACTACTGCGAACGAAAAAGTTACCGTACATACACGTCGAATCAGATAATCTTTCCACTTCGTCCACAGAACAGAAGCGTGTATGCAGATGTGGTTTGCCGAGGGAGAGCCAAGCAGGAACGTAGATGGCATTCCTCTAATTTGTCGGCTCGACTTTGTCGGCTAATCAATCGAGTTCGTGATTACCATGCGCCGCGAGCGTTAACCACGACGAGATTCCACGCTTTTCGTGCTGTATCTATCTACGCGTAATCATAGCTGGAAAGTGTGCATGTGTATGACTAACCTTTATTATCATACTATACAAACTTTCTACGCATGTATGTATGTACATGGATACAGCTAAAGGAATAATGTAGTTAATGGTTCAGGCCACAGTTTAACTTTGACGCATAGTTGAGGATTTCTTAGAAAAAATCAAATGAAATAAAATTAAATTATGTATAAAGTCTTCCCCTATTTATATATGAGTTAATGTGAAATTCATTAATTGATAGGCAGATTACGCAACATTTTACGAAACTTCTCTATGCATGCACCTGGAAGTGAGATTTTGCGGCATAAATCCTGTTTTACAAATGTACTTTCCATGCACAATTAAAAACCGATTACATTCGTTTTGGCGATTATTCAGACAAGCATGGTGAACGTTTCAAGCTCTTTCTACGAGTGCATCTATGTATGTACATATACGCTGGCTTGACGTGCCATACGCGCGTTCGTGCTGCCTGTCGGCAAGCAGACGCACGCATCGCCGCCTTCATTTCACGCATAATTGAAAGCACGTCCCATTTAGCGTCGAGGACGTTCGCCACTTCTCTCGACTGCGGGCTTCCTCTTAAGATAGCACCCGTTTAGTCGTGTCCCGTACGATTAACGTGATTTAAGTATCGTACCCGTTTAACGTCTCAACGAAAATGTCCGCCATAATTCAAGCAGCATGTTTTTTCCTGCATTCTGGCACTTCGTAAACGCGTGATCTTCAATTCTCGTCTATGAAGTTTCATATAGATATATGTTACACAGGCATTTATATCTAATTATACGGTAAAATCTTATTAGACACCAATTAAGAGGACAACCTATTCTTGGAATATCGATTAAAGCATAATTCAGGATGATTTCTTGTATGCGAGATTGGAAAACAAAAGTAAGAATTTATTTCACGCCGTCATCCTTAAATAAATAGTAACAAAAGTATTACTTTCCAAGCATTCTATTCACTCCCTTGTTTCCATCTTACCTTTCCTCCTCCTCTGGGCTTTCCTTCCTGTTATTTATTACACTTGTATTAAATAAATCTATTACGTGTATACTTAAATTATATCTATCCATATTCCGAGAAAAAAAACATCAAAAACAGACTATTAGCAAATATCCGACGAGCAACTTTCGAATAAAATAGTTCTTAGTACCAAGAATGCTAACTACTGCATAGAAGTGTACCCAAATACTGCAGAACGTTATTATAAGCCATTTCAACAGCTCTTTACACTCATCATGCTAACTTCAACTCCCGAATTGCTCTCCTTTGAAACGCATCATTCAACCAAACGCAATAAACTGTCCACCTTTTCTGCTAATGCAGCGTGTCGTGATGCACGCTACGGAAATCCCACCGATTACAGGGCGAGCCATTTTGTCTTCGTGCGTACAAATCCTAACATTTGCGGCTCGCGCTGCGACACGACGATGGATTAGGTTTCGCGATAGGTTACCAGCGTCTCCTTTTCACAGTGTACGATTTGTCGCCACGGCGAACCAAAAACCTTTGGTTAATCCATTACTGTGTACGCGTCGTTTCGGTTTCTACGACGCCCACCAATTTGCTGACCATCGATTTCTGTGCGCTCTCTCGTAAACCGTGGCCCTTCTTCTCTCAGCCGCTGCGGACGCAAATAATACCAAGCCGCCAATCGCGAATTCTAGACCCTTTCCATCCACGTTTTTCCCCCGTACGGTGGTTGCTATCTTTGGAAACGCAGGCGCGGCAACCGTGTCCCTTTTGACGGAACCGGCCACCGTGGCCTCTCTCATCTGACGTTGCGTTCCTCTTCTACTTGCTTGATGGATTCGCGTGTCTCGCGGTTGTCAGGAACTCAAGAAACTGGTGTTCTCTTCGTGGAATCAGAATTGAATTATGGATATAAGAATAGCGGATCTCTGGGTCCTGGATTGAATTAGTAAATGAATTTGGGACGTTACTTAATTTTGAAAATTTAATAAATTGAAGTGTAAAATGTAAAAATTGGACAATATTAGAAAAGATGATTAGTCTAGAACTAAGCGTTTCGTGATAAGGTTTCTGTTGCCGTAGCAATGTTTTTCAATTATTCGATATATTTCGACGTGTATATTCAGGATTCCAGTTTGAGTCAAGATTTGGTTAAACGTCTTATTGTAAATCATTGTGAAAAGCTCGTGGGTAATACCCCATAAACGAAGGAAAGAGGAGAAAGAGAAGCGTAAGAAGTAAGGTGACAAAGAAGGGGAAAGAATAAATTGTCCGAGGAAGATAAAAGGAAAGAGATGTTGCAAAGGAAATGAGTCGTCAAGCGTAGATAGTACTATTTTATCCTCCATTTTAGTAGTATCCAGTTTAGCCGTATTAAATTTGAACTTGCGCTTAACTTATTCTCAAACATCTATTTCAACCATTTGAGCATCATAGTACTCTTCTTTTTAATGAGTTATATAAAATACAAAAGATATATAAATGCAATTATACATAAAGAAGGTATATATTAGAACAAATAGAACGTACGAAATATTAATTTCATTTTCTACATTTAAAGATCATGTGATTAAAAGAAAAGCGAAAGGAAGAAAAATGAATTGCTCTTAGGAAATAATTGGAGCTTAACAAAAACGCGTTAGATATATTTCCTCTATTACCGCTAGACAGATGGTGGTTATGCAGGTCCATATACAACTAAATAAATACAATTAAAACATATACAACATAATAAACACAATTAAAAATATGCAGTTTAAATACAAAGTTGTATCACCTGCTGAATATGTTTTCTCTATATTCATAAAAATATTGTCTAGGTATTGACATATCGTGCATATATTCTTTGCATTATAAAATTCCATATTCGTAAGTGCATAAACATCCATTCATAAATAGGTTTAGCATAAACTAATAAATATTCCGTTCATACTGTTCGAATAATTTAACTTTGTAAACGTCACTGTATCGTACCGTTCGGCTGACGAAACATCAGGCAATTAAAAGTCGTACTTTTGTCGTCGGGAGCGTCGCGGCGCGCTTAAGAACCGAAGCGTTTAAGAGTCAACGCTTCCGTTCACACGTGCGTAACGAAAGCTCCGCGGGTCGCGCGCAACGACGCCTTCGAGGAGCAAAATAAAGAGAAGCCCAGTGACTTGCCTCGCGAGACAAGATTTAGGGCCGTCTGAGTATTCGTGTCTGAATCTCCTTGCGCGCGTTTTCCACTCGTCCTGCACGCCTAGCGAGATTCTGCTTGGGAAAATCCGTGCTCCATAAGTCGACGCGCGTGAAATGATGAGAAACGCTAGCAGAAATGAATTCCGTGTGAATTTCAGTCACCAAGACGCTTACGATTCCACAATTTTCTCAGTTGAGAATGGTTCCAAGAAGATATAAATGGTTTAACATTAGAGTTATCTGTTAAACTTAACGAACTCATCGAGTTCACAGATTTCTTGTTATATTTTGTTATTTTACAGAACAGTAAAGTAGCTCCATTGGATGATACCAAGTGAATGAGATACTAATATAACAAAGTGCAATAAGATAGCGGTAAAAAGATCACGCATCAACTCGTAAAGCATCGTTGTAAAGGAGAAAGTAGAATCTCTATCGTAGAAAAAGGTTTCTAAATACCACAGAATTGTTTAAATTCCACAAAATTGTCAAAAAATAGGTATGTTTATTTTTTCAACTCTGTAATGTTGTATAAAAACATTTTTCAAGAAAATGAACTAAACAAGACGAAAATTGAGTTTTGTCCTTTAAAATAGCTCTAAGCAAACTGTTGCACGATTTTTGTTCATAAAGTTATAAGAGTTTACATCGACAATTTTTCGTGAAAAATCTCGTGAACCTTTCATTTTTGTTGTTTAATATATTCTAATCATCAGAACTAATTTTAGCCTTCTTTAAGAATATTTATAGCAAAATAGAAATAAATACAAAATAATTAAATGAATTTAGAAAAATAAATGAATATGACATGGATTAGAATATGCGGTTTTCGTGAAAAATTCAAACAAGTGACGACCTGAAAATAAATTTCTATAATGTGTTTCTAGCAAGAAAGTCGTCTTAATTACGTCCTGACAACATGCACCGCTTCTTGAGTTTTATTTACAGCACTTTCATTTTGCTTTACAACCCGTTAAGTGCCATTTTGTCAAGCTCCGTATCCGCCTGCAGATCCGGTCGATACTCATTTCCGCTTCGCTGTCACCGGGAACAACTTTTATCAAGATGATTTGCCTCGCACGATAAACTTCTCTTGACAGCTTCTTATACAGCAACATATTCTCTGTATTTAAATGTATTTAAAGACCATTGAAACCCGAGGAAACGAAGGGGCGTATAATATATTTATTTTAATTTAATTATCACTGAATGAAACTGCTTTTAACTCCGATACGTTTTTGGGGTCACTCTGGATCGAATCGTATTCTTGTATTGTAAGGAAGTTTCCTGAATTTAAGGAAAATATAAATGAATTCTTAATAATATATATAATTCTTCGTATGTATTCATGAATATGATGAATGAATATATAATGTATTCAACATAATTTAATTATCAATACTTTAATGAAACTATTTTTAGCTCTGTTGTTTTCTCAGAGTTACTTTTGATCGAATTGTATTATTCTATTGCCAAGAGGTTTCTTAAGTTTGAAAAATCATAATTGATCAAATAATCTTAGACGTCTTTAAAGGTTGTTGTCGCGACGAACTCGAAGATATATGTTCTTGCGCTTTCATATAACGACCAGCCGTTTAACTTTAGATTCTGTAAAGCTCAATTAGACTCGTGTTGCGTTAACGAGTGCCGAAATAGCGCCACTATTAGCGTGATGTACCGATTAGCCCCAGCTTGGAAACGCCTACAAATAGAAGAAACCACGAATGGGTGTAACCTGCCACGGGAAATTATGCGCCAGTAAGTAATTGCATCCTTTGGTCGTCTTTTCTTTTCCTTGTACCTTAAAATCTCCTTCTCTTTATGTATTCTGTACCTTAAATAAATAAATAAATAAATAACGTAAATATTACAACAGCAAAATGCAAATTTAATGTGACATTAAGGAAAAATAGTTAAACATGTAAATTATTAGAAGAGAATAGAAAATTTGTACTTAAGTATGCAATTCACAGAAAAAGTTACAAAGATCACATAAGAATAATTAAAGCTGTAAAAAGTAGAAATGTTGGATTGAACGTAAAATGTAAAAATGTTGGATTGAATGTAAAAGTAGAAATGGATGATACAATTCTCACCCATTATGACTTGAATCTTACAGATACTGAACTTCGATTCCTATTCCTTGTTTGTACGAGTTCTCATTCCCATAACATATATAACTAAAGTTAATTTCATTATGAAATAATTCGAAAAAGATGTAAAAATCTAAAAGAGGTTTTTTTAAACACTCAATGACAGCGATACCTTAACAACGCACGAATTATCAAAATTAATGGCAGCTATTCTTACTCATCAAATTAACGTTCATCAAAATTCGGTGCAATGGGCGAGCTATTTTGGGTGGTCCGACTCACGTGCATAATCGACGCGTTATTAGACGCGACCGGTCACGTGGGTGTATTTACGTCATAACGAGTATGCATAGCGATCAGCGTTAACGAGCCAGCTCGCTTTCAGCACCGTAAGCGTTGCCATAAGCCCACCAACCGCGTCCCTTGTATTTTTATCGTTCGCCCGCGAACGCCGCCGATGAACGTGTCTCCCATTAGGTTGCTCACCATGCCACCCCCGCACTACGCTTCCTTAACGAGCGCTGTTATCCGAACGATCTTGGCGCGAGCCAATCCACTCCCAGGATAATGATGCACCCTTCTTGGTGTCAATCCGCTCAGCGTCATCGAGATCGTACTAACTCAACACGAGAATCAATCTCGTTGTGTATTCTACGAAATCGTTCCCTGACTTTGGCTTTTATTCTCTTGAAAATCGATTGACAACTTGAGAGCAGATGCTTTCGTTTTGATATTACGGTATCGGGGATTTAAGTTAAGATAATTTGATGACAATACCTACTTGGAGAAGGAGTAGGAGCTTTGAGAATTGTTAGAAGCTTCGTAAATGATTGCTGTCAAGTATTACTGCGTGATTTATTCCCTTTTCTTGAAACTCTATTTATTTATATCTCTGTAGATATTTATCAGACTTTCGTGTTCTTTATATTACGTTTTCTATACATAGAGGAAACATGATTCGTCGATGTCATAGATAATATACAATTATATCTTGATAGTGATTATCTATTTATCATGTATGTAGGTAATATTCGATAGGTAAGTTTAAAGTAGGTAATTTCAATAAATGCTTCTATTCATAAGTTTCAAGCATTGTAAAAAATGGGTTTCGTTCTTTCTTATGTGTTCTTTTAAAAAACTAATCGAATTAAATTTAGGGATTCTGGAAGAGAATGTATTGTTCTAGATAAGTAATATGTAGCGTGAAAACTTCTTTGATGAACTTCTCTCCTTGATGCGTCTTGTCACAAATCAATTTACCTAATCCAAAATCATCGATGTGTAGCGGCACAGAAGTCAAAGGACTTCAAAGAGCGACTCATGCTGTTGTTTCGCCTCAGAACATTGATTCAGCCTTGACGCAGAAATATAATAATAAGCAAACTCCGGGCAAAACAATGTCGCCGCTACATGCAAGCGTCGAATGAAGACGAATTCGAATTTTTCGACTCTGCTCCGACCAGTATAAGTAAACGGACGCGATCGCGAGCGACAGAGTATCGTACAGTATCTACAGAGCATCTCCGAGTATCTCACGAGTATTTATCGAGCTACGCGACGAGCATTAATGAGTATTTATTCCGCGATTTTATTCTATGATTTATATTTTGTACTAACGACTCACGTATACGGCTGTACATTAATTTATTATTTTAAATATATTCGACTGTTTCAACAACGAGCAATCTCGTTCTTTAAACCTCACGTACTAACTATCCTCCACAGATGCATTCACCTAATGCGTTTGCACTATTCACCAAAATTGACGAGACATCAAAATTTCTATAGAATTTACAATTTCGAGAATACTTCTCCAAAATAGTTATACCTACAGATAACTATGTATACTCTACGCTTATTATCCTCACTATATATATTACTTTACACTTCTCATAAACGATCCTAACTATCCCTAGCACAACTTTGCTTCTACAACATATTTCTATAGCTTCTTAATAGAATAAAAAAATACGAACGAAGCGACCGTCAGTGAAACGAGAAATAGCAAAAGCGGCAAAAGGAACAAGATAACCGCATCGAGTTCACAAAATACATGGCAGTTCGTCATAGGCAGTAATTAACAGAGGGATCGATGGTAGAGTATCCGGCCTCGTAGCGGGTGAAATTCATCCTTGGTTCAAGCTCGATCACGCCGGCGGATCGCGACCACGGAAGGACAAAAGCGGCCACGGTAGCAAGATGGCGGTCCATGGATCGGTAGGCGCGTCCGCGAATGCAGTTGGCCCGAGCTACGACCAATCAACGACACGGCTGAACCACGTCCGTGCGGTTACGCGGCCACGCCAGCAGCCACGCCGCCGCGAGTCGGCGCGTCAGGGACGCGGCCCGGCAATTGAAATGCGGCTCGCCGCCGGCCGCCAGTTGCCCGTCGACTTGTGCCCCGTGCGGTGCTCTCCACGTGCTCTTTTTTTCCCTGCCGACTTCTTCTCGCCCCCTCTGGTTCCATTACTCGGGTTCGAGAACGCGTATATACGCGGCATGGCAACGAAAAGGTAGAAGGGTTCCTGAAGAAGAGGATCGAGTCGTGGTTCAGAATTTTGTGGTTACAGTTTCGGCCGGACAAGTGCGGTTTTCGTTTGGTGATTTTGATTTTCGGAACACGACGTGATCAGGATATTGGAGAATGAACCCTGGAGATGAATAGAAAGAAGGTTTCGGGCGGAAGAAGATTGTGATTTGGAATAACGGATTGTGGTTTTTGAAACGGAAGATTTAGAGGATATTTTGTTTTGAATTGTAGTATATTGTAAGAGAAGAAAAACTTGGATTGGACTTGGAGAGGTGTTTTTTCTTTCTTTTTTTTTTTGGATACTGTTTGTCGTACTGTCTATTTTGGTACTGAGTGTCGTACTTGAAGAATTACATAATTATGTTGGAATGAGAAAGACAGTGAATTGTGAACAGCCTTTGTAGATTTCCAAAGACAAAAAAGTGAAGAAGGCATAAGATCGTTACATTTTCGTGTATTTTAAGAAATTGAATTCTGTCTAAAAAATGTCAAATATTGTAAAGACTGTATAGGGTACAAAGACATCAAATACTACGAAGACAGTAACGTGTATAAGTGACATTTAATGGAAAATGTTCTGCGAAATACAGTATTAAGCCCGATAAAAGATTACTTGTAACTAATATGTTCAATGTATGAAAAAATATATAGTTGTATCAATCTTAAACACAATATCTCTTGTAAGAGGAATTATCATATGTATATGTAGTAGTGCAAAAGAAAAAGCACTTATGTTAGAAATAAATAGTTTAGCAGTTACTGACACATGCTGACGATGGATTTATCGATGCATACACACGTTTTAATATACACATGATTATAAATACTTATTACACATTACAAAATAGCGGTATCTCTTATTATTCATATAATACAATTTTAATACAATTTTTGCACGGCGACGTCTGTTTAGAATTCATAAATTCACTTTTAATAGAGCAATAAATATTCATATCGAATTTTATAAGCGCAGAATCGCTACGACGCAGTTCAGTATCGTTAAAACATAACTCGACAAGTACGATCAAGAATAAATGTATTATTCATAGTAAGGTATTTGAAAATCCGGAAGAGAATATTTAAAAAACAACGAAACATTGTCATCCTGCGTCTGAAGTAAAGTTTGAAGAATCATCAAATTCGTTGCACAAAAAGAAAAAATACAAAAGCTGTAGAATTATGGAAGGACAGATCGCGTGTTAATTGTTACCGTAAAATCTGAAATCGGAAAACAAAAATGGACTCAAACGTAGAGGAAACGGAATTGGACGTCGGATCAGCGAGCGACGAACTCGAATCTTCGATCGGAGAGTCGAAGTTACCGCGACGACCAACGCCAAAACCCTTCACGATCGAAAGTTTGATCGGTAATTGTGGTACACAGAAAGGAAGCTGTGAATCAGGAACACAAGGAGAGAAGACGAATGAAAATGAAGAGGATTCTGATCGAGATAGAGAATATCTTTATCAGAGACACTACTTGGCGACCGCGGCTGCCAGCGCACTACCTCCTGGTTGGTTTGTGTTTAACATGGCATGCAAACTATCTCTTACTCTCAATTATTTGGAAAACTTCGAAATAGACTTTTTACAATACTCTTCTTCGAATCATTATATTCTTTTCTATTTGCCTCTTTCTATAAAATCTTTTCTTTTTTCCGTTTTAACAGCTTCAAAATTATGCACATATTTCGTTCTAGATGGTAATCGTAGATTTTATACACTTAGGCTTCGTTATAGTTAAATAACAGTTCTAGATTTTGTATGTTTTTTGTTTGACACATTGTTATTATATTGTTATGTGGTAATTTATCGACTTTTGCTTTTACTGAAAGTCATATTATACAGTTACCAGTTTTAAGACTCGTAATAACTTTATAAATTATAAAATAGAACGTTATTAAGATTTATAGATTTGAAAAGATCTAAGTGTTCCGACGGTTAAAATTGTCAAGTTTCTTTAATTTTATATTAGTTAGTCAGTCATCACAACTGTTATAATATGGCAGCTGCCATAGCCTAAACTAGATTATAAGGTTGTATAACCGGCTATTGGAGCATATCATCATATAGTAGGTATCATATATAATCAGAGATCATAATATATGATAGACTACTTTCTTATCTTGCATAATTATGGCGTACTGGTGTTAATTATACTCATTTTCATATTCATTTATTCCGGATTACATTTAATTATGCTTAATTTTTCTTAATTTAATATTAATAATTGACTAATTTACTTATGATTTATACTGGCTCTTTATGTCATGTTATTTCATTTATGTCATTTATGGATGCTTCATAAAACACTATTGTGTTTTAAAATCATTTGATAACGTTAATTCATAACTTAAATATTGATTAGATTATCGCTTATGTGAATTATTTCTTTCGTCAAGAGCGACAGGAAACGATGAGTTTAACTGTTACTAAACCTCTTAATTTATACAAAGTAGAAAATAAAATGATCGAGCATGCTTCGTTAACGATTAATTGCCCGTTACATATTCTACAACCGCTTTTTCATTTTGAATCTTGCAACTACCGGATGTAGCATGCATAATTTAATCCGTGAACGTCCTACTTTTGCCGCAGAACGAAATCTACTTAAAATAAGTTCCACTGAACGCCGTCTTAAAATATTACGTCATCTCAAGAACGCGATAAGCTCCAAATTTATATAGTATAGGTATAGTAACATTATACATTTTCCATTTTACAGATCATTGGCCACTGATTAAATCGTATTACGTATATCATATAATTCACATAAGAATGAAGTAATTCCTCATTAGAGTATCTCACAATCAGTTACGTCAAATGTTATCTATATTGGTCATACAAGTATTATTAGTAGCACTCATTGAAATGCATATCATGATAGCGATAGTCTTTATATGATTTAGAACAATAAAAGAAATATGAATTTATATCGTAGAGAAGGCAGAGCAAATTAAGAGAAATATTTCACTTTAAGCGTGAAAACTTTTCTTCGAATATTAAAAAATAGATATTAAATAATTAATTGATAACTAATCCACTATAAAGTAATTGGGAGTCGTAAATTATTGCATGCAAAATAATAATTAGGAAACAGTTACAAAACGTGTAATATTTAAATATTCGAAGATTAAAAGATATTAAATGTTTGTAGTATTTAATTCACGATAAAACTATTGGTAATCGCAAACTGTTGTATCCAGAATTATAACTACAGTTATAAATACATTTACCAGAACGAAGAATAAAATATATTTCAATTCACAATAAAATTATTGATAATTAACAATTAGTACGTGTTAGTTACAGTAAGTCGAGTGATGTTGTAGAAATTATTCAGGAAGTATTGATTAGTCTTCTCTATTTCAGGTTTTGGAGTGCCACTCGGATTGTACGGTGCATGGCTACCAATGCGGATGTACGGCAGCGGCGGCGCTTCCGGTGTTCCAATGTTACCGGCGCATACCTCTGCCAGTTATCCGTCTCACCAGGATCTATATCAGAATCGGTTATCGCAGCATCTTGGTTCAGGAACGAATCATCTCCAAGGTGCGGCTTATCCGACCGCTTGTCAGCGTGGCTTGAATCATCGTGGCTCAACCAGCTTCACAGATAGCGAGGACGATGGTAGTATCGATTCACCGGCATCACCTGCTCACGATCTTTCTAAATCGAGACATGGTAAGTTTTTGCGTAAAACGTATAGCGCGATATTTGTTTTTTCTTTATGTTTCGTCTCTTTTACAATAAGCTTTACAATAAGCTTACGGTATAATTTCACTTCTTTTCATTTAAACAAAATTTTATTAAGCGATTGTTTAATCGAACTCCTGCTAATTATATGAAATATTTGTTCTCTAATTTGTGCATACAAATAGAGTGCCATGCCATACATTTATGACTGAAACTATTTGATGCTCAGGCTCTTGAATGCTTCTATGTGAATATTTGTACGTAAGTTGGAATATTTTAAGAAAAGAGTGCAACATTTTGTTGATTGTAGTTACTAATTTAAACTGACCATTGATAATGGAATATTTTTTTTAATTCTGTTGAAGTGAGTCTCACTTCTAGGAAAACTCTACATCTTCTCTAGTGTTTAGTTTTTGGCACAACGATTCTCTTTACAGCGGTTTCTTTGGTCTCTATTATAGTACCGCGGAAAGATCGCCGACATACAGACAATGTCGACGATAAAGTGCAAATGCCGACAAGCCGAAAGGGTCGGAAAACTTCAATAGGCCTAACGGCCATCAATATATTTCGGCACCGCAGTCGTTGATCGTCAATTGGTCACCGGAGAGTTTAAGAGTCAAGAATCGTTAATCGAGAGTTGCCATATCACACTACTGCATTAAGTTCACGTTAAATAATCATCGTTTTCCGTTTAATCCACTGTAATAAATCCATCTATCAATACATTATCACATAGGATAGAAACTATCAGAAATCCTAATTTCTAACATTTCTGAATAAAGAGTTTCTATAATAGATTCATCCACGCGTTTGCACTCTCTATTCCGAGATATATAAAACCTCAACAAATTCAATTTTGTAGTCGACAATGTATCAAGGAACAGTACTGTACAAATATCTTGGACGATCTACTAAACAAAGATAACTTGTTTTTATGAATGAATATAAGGGTATTTAAGCTATTATTTTAATAACCTGATGCAAGAATTGTTTAAAATTCAATAATTATTTGAATACATATTGATTAATTTGAAATTATTCATACTCCGTGTAATCTTCTTTCGTTCTTTCGACAAGCAATAGTTCTTTTCAGGGATGCTGTCGAGCAATTGTTTAACAAACTCGTTTCATGCATACTGTATTTCTCTTGTTATTATTTGAAAGAACTGCTATATATCTCTGATTTAAAAGTAAACTTGTGGATTAAAACCTTGTAAACAGGTTCCACGATAAACGATGGAAAGAATATCTAAAGATTCATTTCCACGTAACAGTATAAAAAAACATTTTTTAGGAATACGTAAATGAGACAAATAGTATTAATAATTTATTATAATTCAATTCTTTAATACAAAAAATATCTTCCATGTATCACTTAAATATTTTTCTTATGTGAAAAAATTACTTCGTTCTTTCTTTTCTTGTAAACAAATTCTAATATACATACAAAATATACATACAACAATATACTATTAGACAATACTTTATTTAGATAATACACGATTATATGAATTTTTGTGTAGTATTCATACATCTTTTCTACGTGCAATTTCCAAAATGAATAAATATTCTCTCACAGCATGTATTATGCTACTTGAGATTGGATATCTTCGATTCTGATGGTTTATTAACGGCGATGCACTGTCATGCGAACGGGATCGTGAAATACCTATTTATTTATATTCTCCTATTAACTTACAGCCGGTAATTCTATATTCGAAGCACGAGCTAGCTCTATACCATAGCACGATGTCTGACGGTAGTTAGTGTTAACAGGATGCGGGAGTGATCGTTTCAATTATTTCTAGGACTGACGAAACATGGTAGCAATTAGTAATTAAAATAAACGTCGATCGATGAGATTCTCATTAGGATAGTAACGGATTCCCTTATGGCGTTCTGGCTTTCATGAACTTGCTTCTCAATGAAAGCTTTGATTTTTCGGCTGTGAAGAACATGATGCATTTGTTGTTTATTAATGAAGTTTTGGACAGAAAATATACTCAGTAATTTTCATTCACATAACTTTGTATTTGTATTCGCATAATTTCGCAAAAACCGAAAGTGGTGGAAAAAGAAAGACAGTAGAGTAAATAAGATAAGGTTAAAGTTACGCGGAGTTGTATTGTTTCATTGAAAAAGAAAGGATAGTATTTTATAAAACAATTGGAATTTTGTAATATAATATCGTTGATTCTGATTCCAAAAATTTTCTTAAGCAATGCTACATTTTTATTAAAGTTACCAAACAAAGATGAACATCGTGAATGAACTTTATCGCGATTCATTATCGAGCATTCGTTTGAAAGTCTCGTTCGGAGAATTCCTTCTGTACATACCATCCAGAATGATTTCACAGAAAATATATTCGATAAATTATCGATTGGATCGGAGAAATTTCCGAACATCGCCCTTGTGTTCGAGGAACAGGGGTTCTTCCTCGAATGTTCGTTCGGCGTTTGAAATTCGGCCAGGATTCACCGAGTACCGTATCACGTACTGTAAACGCGTGTGCGTACGGAATTTTACACGTGTGTGGGAGCTGTATGAGATTTGACTTTGGGACGTCTATAATTTATGCACGCTACTGTGGATCTCGGGCCCTTTGCCGCCTTCGATCGTGGCGACTGCGATCGTAGTCGAGGATACGCTCCTGGAATCCGTAAGCGATTCATTGCAATTTCTGTCGATTCGTGTTTCTCGAATAACACTCGTTTTTCTTCCCCTTTTTTACCTATTAAAGAAAGGTAACAGAAGAAAGTCTGGATTTTTAATGTGCCACCTTTGAATTTCTCTTTTATTGTAGACTTGAAAGTAATGATTTAAATCAGTGAAATTTGTAGCCGAAGAATTAAATAAGTATTATATTAATAAAATTAAAGATTATAATTGCTTGAAAGAGTATTATTCGAGTTAATGAACTCTGATCACGAATCAACGAAGTCACGTAACACGTTGCTTGCTTACTAATCACTTTTCGTTCCCATTTCGTTCAATTTATTATTCCCTTCCTCCTCCGAAGTACAGTGCACGAAATAATCGAAGGATCATCCACGTAAATTAATTTAAACTTTGGTTATGCTACTAATTGGAATGACTTGAAATAGATGCATTTTCCTTATCTAAAATAACCGTTTGGTACATCATATGCTTCTTTCTATATGACGACCACATTAAATATTATTTATTTTTCAAAAAGTATAAAATCTTATTAAGATTCATTTTGTATACATTAACAAGATCTATCTTTCATTAAACATAATCTTTTTCAGACATAAACTATGTATATTTGTGTCTTCTATTTTGCATACATGTGTCATATATCTCTTATATCTTGTATTTTGTATTTATTACATATCACATGCCTCTTATATCTCATAAAATTTGATAAACCTATACGCGTATTAGCCAACTTATGAATTAACGTGAGATTTTAACGAAAGTATGTTCTATTAAATAATGCAAATTAAACGCAAATTTAATTTTCATTACCTGCTTATGGATACCTTGACTACTAAGCGATCTTGTCGAATAAATACATCTAACAAGTAAATCTTCATCTTTTTCAACCAAAGTCTAATTGACACTCTACCTTGTAACAGTCCTGAAAGTAAATTATTTTATTATTTATAACTTCTCACCATATTCTACCTAAAATTTACTTCCTTGCTCGCTGGTAAGAAGTTAGTTTTCATTTTCCTATCGTATACTATTTCAACTTCTCAATCAAGAAATACGCGACCGCTTAATTGTTTGGAGCGGCGCGAATAAACCCGTAATGGGTCGTGATGGGTTGTTCAGTCGTGTCGTATAAATGGAAGGGGGTATTGGATGTTCGATGGAAAGTCGAAACTCGCCGATCACGTATTTCCGAAGGTGGCGGGGGCGAACGGACGATCGACGAAGTCGCGCGCATTTATTCGTGGCCGATCACTTTTTATTGATGTACCGCCGACCGAGGCGATTTCGTATGCGCAACGAAATGGCTTCGAGGAATCTGTCATCGGTCATTTATGACGCACCGTGCCGAACCGGTGTGCCGATCGTTACGACGAACACGCCGATCGAGACGCATGCCCTCTCTATTCTTGGCCCCCGACCATCGGAAACGATTCACCTGAATTGTTGCTTCTTCTCGTTCGGCTCTCTGTGTTTTCGGTTTATTGTTTTACGTTCGTCTCCCCCCTCCTTTTCTCGTGTCTGATTGTGTTACAAAGAGCTTTCAATAGAGGAAGTTCTGACGTGATTTAACAGTTTAACCTGTTAAGTGGAGAAGATGAGTTTAGTTGTCGTTCGAATTCTTAATATCTTAGACATAGTAATTTCTTTATGTATAGATTCTCTGTTTTTTAACGGCCTTTTTCATCGTTGTTTGAAATAAATTGCATTATTATTGGACTGTGAATGTTTATGCATTTAAAAGTGTAAAAATGTGCAGAGTGCATGTGATATGCTGAAACGTATGAAATATCTAAAATAAAGTGTTCACTGTAATATTTTGCGTAGCAAGTCCTCGCTTAGATTTTATTTCTTTAGTTAACTGTATAAAAATGCTTATCGAAATAAATACTTTAAGTTTAATTTGTGAATAAACTTATTCTTGGTGCTTTTTATACCATTTCCTATCTGTAGATACAGGCATTTTTGTTTGCGTGTCCAATGAAATTGAGAAAATCTAAGGTCACAAGATGTAGGTCTTCTGCTTCGACTATTTATTCACTTTGCAATTAACTTATTTACCTTCGACTTAAACAAGACAATAGCTTACAGAGTAATTAATCCTTTCTTTTACTTATGTTAAATTATGACATAGCTGTTATGTTAAATTCTAGCCATTCCTATAATTTCATTATTTCACGGTCAATTTTAGATCGTTTCCAAACAACCTATTTGGCTTTCAAGTTTCATTCACCAAATTGCCGCGTCAGTTTTATATACTTAGTTTCCATTTAAGAGATGATCGATCGCACTTTTATGTAATTCTATTTGCGTGTCGTCTGGACTGCTTTTAAATGAACCACGATGAGTCTTAAAACAGCTTCAATCTCTCTAATAAAATTCGTAATTATGTCATTCAGTTTGCCGAAATACAGATATATAAATGAATCGTATAAAACTATGTTCATGTGTGCACTTTCGCACGCAGAGCTTGAGTTTTTCATCTTTAATTCAATTCATCTCAAAGTTTGTCAAATGAAAGTAGCTATTTTCACGTGAAATTAAATGCAAAGATGAGAATGAAAGTTTTATATTGAAATTCCAATCAGGAATTTTTTACAGTAAATTTCATGAAAATGAATATGATATTTATCTGCTTTGTGAAACGAAGATAGATGAAATATTCAACTGAAGATTCCGTTCTGTTTTATAAAATTGGTGATTGCATATTTTTATTTTTGTTTTAAAATTTTAACAGAATATACTGTCGAACCAGAATGTGAAATGATACAGAATCTATAGGAATGTATCTATTTTTCACGACTAATCGCGAATACCATGCAATTTATACGTATGGTATAACAGCATTAAGACGAAGATGAAAGGATAAAAGTTTACAAACTATATCCAAGTGTTCGTTTGAAGTTTTTAATGAAATTTTCTTCCTTTAAGAGGGTGATGGACGTTGCATTGAAAAGTGGCTTAGTTGACGTGACAAATTAATCACATTAACAGAACGTTCTAAAAGAAGAACGAATTTTGAAAACGAATAGAATTGCAGGAACGACATATCGATCGCGAATTAAATGAAATTATTCTATGGACGATTCCTCGAATGAATAAGACTTCTTTGTTCTTAGATAGCTTAGATAGATTATCTTAGATTCTTAGATAGATTACAGGATTCATAGCACTTTAAAGAAGTCCCTGCAATGGGCGGATGCATTAGAAAAACACGACGTATCTAGTCATTTTTCAGAGATCAATATATGAATTAATTATCGTATAAGTAGAAGCGAAAAGTCGCGCAAGAGTCTGACAAGTTTACTTTATACTCTAGATCACATATGATGATTTCCTTTTCTCAAAATTTGTAGCATTAAATTTCTATTTGTGAAGTTCCTTTTTCGTTGAATGTTTATGCACTTTATATACCTTTGAGACGTGGTAGATAAGCTTCTTCTTATTTTCGAGGAACGATATATTTTTTCACAATCCGTTTGTGATTTCTTCTTTTATATTTTTTTAAATTAAAAAAAAAGATTTACTCTTCTTTTAAGATGTTGAAAATATATAGTTCGCGTTGCTTAGCGAACTATCTATGTAGAAAATTCTGTTTTACCTGTTTTGTTTCGGCGAAGTTTAAATTTGGTATCGGATAATGTAAATTTCATTTGCATTATAAACGTGTTATAAACTTTTTGGTTGAAATTGAAAATTAATTGTTACATGTATATATGTATCGTATATATCATACATATCAAGAATTGAATGAATCGCAGATAAAGAATTCCCACACAATGTAAAGATTCAAATAAAACATAAATAGCTGTTTCAGTGGCTTCCAGTTTCCATTAAAAATTTGTAGTATATTGATTGAATCAGGACAATCAGCTTCACGATTCCAATAAACGATGTCGTCTGTTTGTTAGGTAGCATGGTTTATTTAGTAGTTATCCAGGTAAATCACAGTAACATATTCGCATCGATCGCATGTTCGAATGACATCAGACATGAAATTAAAACTAAAAAGCAAGAAATAAGAGGGATTGAAGTCATTATGTGATATATCCAGAAATAAATGTAATCACCGCTTCGCCCTATGAAACATGTATGATAACTGCTTTCTACAAATCCAGCGAGTATCGTTCTAATTGCATAAAGATTTAGGATATCTAATTTCTGACAAACGAACATAAATTAATCTTATTTTGTGAAACTGCGATAGAAATATTAATGTCTTTCTTAAATACTGAATCTTTTACAAGTAAATAATTTGCGACAAAGAGTGAATTAACAGTATTTTATAATATACAGTATCTACTCTTAGTAATATTTATAATAATATTTATATAGTACCTACTACAATCTCTGCTAGTAAAAAGAATATAAATTAATTTTATTTTTCTTTATGAAATCACAATAAATAGTATGTCTTTCTTGAATATTGGATTCTCCGTACAAAATTGTAACAAACAATTTTCTACATTTTTTTCATACTATAGGTATATATTATTTTTTCATTATCGAACAATTCGAAAAGAGACTCTTTCTGCTTTTCTAGCAGAATTTTTGGTTTTTGACTTTTTTTTCTTATTTATTACCCACCGTGATGCCCGTGACGAGCAACATGGCAAGGGAGGATCGCCTCGCGTTGCTATTCGCAAGGAGAAACCAAATTCTGACGAGAAAAAAAACGTTGTCCCCTTGCGGGAACATGGTCTGAATTGGATTCTTCGATTGGTCGATACACTTAATGGTCTTACGACACAAAAGATTTGCCAAACACAAACCATATATCATCCACGTCAGTACCAACAATTAAGTTTAATTAAGTCGAAAACGATCGTCTGGACTTTTTTACTCACGCGAAAAGTGTTGAAGGTTTTTAATTATTTTCCAATATGCCTTTTGTCGTATTGATTTGATCGCGTCATTTTCATCGAAGACCATATTGGGACACATAAAATTAGTTTGTTGATCTGATATTATAGTTTGTATAAAATGCAACCACATTGCTATAACCTAGATATTTATATCTTCGTGCCTGTGAATTATAAAAGTACTTATAGTTCGACGATACTTCTATCGACAAAACTAGCGAGTTTAAATATTTCATTAATATTTTAAATACTCATTAGAGTATGAGTGAGAGATTTTTAATCTTCGCGACTAAACGACACCGTCCCAACTATTGTAGATGCCATTGACACAATTTTCTCACATGAAATACATACATCCATATTTTCACAGATAGTATAGATATACAGTAGATAGGTGTGATAAATAAAATAACTTTTATTTATTATAATGTTTACTATAAAGTTCCTTTTCCTTAACGTTTAAAATTATACCTAATTTAAACGTTTTTCTACGTCTATATATATAGGTGTCTTATTTCCCTGAATTTTTAATCTAGTATTTACACTTTTAGGCATGTCATCAGTCGAAATTAACTAGTAGAAATATTTTACGAACGAAAAGTTATTGAGAAGAAACATAAAAAGTAACAATAGTAATGAGTTAACAAGAAATGTTCAACTTTTGACACAATAAAGTTATCGATATAACTATACAAAAAAGGTATCCTATTACATAATTAATTCTATTTCAAGCCGTAACTACTGCGAATGTAACGTCATAAGATAATAGCTCAATGCTTTCTTTGTCATGAAACTCGAAATGATTACTTAACGATCATACAACGAAGAAGATTATACTTTGTTGAACCAGATTATACCAGTTGTTATAATATTCGTATGAGTTTCACTTGTTCTCACTGGAATACAGAAAAGATAATTTTCTATCTGTCAGGGTAAAATATGACAGTTTCCACGTACGACTGTAAAAAGACCTATTCAGGAAATATGTACATCTGTTTCTATTTTTCAAAACATTCACTGAAGAAGAATATATCATGAAGATGTATAGTTGTACAGCGCCATTCCGACGGGTGTAGAAACCGGATCGAACTCTGATCTGGCAGATCGCCAGTATCTTAGTGAACACTGCACTCAAGCGGGCATATAGAATGCACTATACTGCATATCTTCCTCATAATCGCAAGGAATAATAAAAATCTTGCAATTTGCTGAAGAAGACCCTGATCGTGCTATAGCAGTTATCGTGTTATTAAATTCTTCAATACCAAATCTGTATACATATCTGTTTGAAGTCGTGAAACTCTATAGAATTTATATTCTTTATTTCCTCCTTTATTTTGTATTAATTTGAAGATTTTATATGATTTTTCGTAGCTGGTGTTCAAGTCAATGGTGAAAACATTATATTCAACTATTCAAAGAATAGTTACAAAAGAATAATTTTTAGGGAAGTAAAATGACGTAAAAAGTATCGCAATAATAATGATAGGGTATTAAAGGAAAGAATACAATAATGAAACAAATATAAAAAGTACAAATATAAAAAGACACGTCTTTGTTTTTCGTAATAGCAACCTAAATTCAGTTGTTTAACTAAATCTTTTTCCAGAAATGTTTCAACTCTTCCAGACAAAACGGTACAATTTTTGTACCACCTCTGTTTTGCGATTGTTACACGCCGAAAAATTGTATCACCAGCATAAAATGTTTTTTAATAAACCTTCGTTTTCAATTTGTTAAAAACATAAAATACAAGACTTAAAGAACACGATTTGTTGTATCAGTAATATTGAAACGGTTCTGTGCCTTTCATACCAAGAAGAGTTGAAACTAGAATAGAAAGCAAAACAGAAAACTCTGTAAATAAAATATCGAAGCTCCATTTACGCCTCTAGAATATATTTCCCCAGCTGCGATAGACATTTAGAGTCACTTAAATAACAGGATTCGCGGCCGTGTTGCAACCAATAGGTTAAAAGTCGATTCTTCGATTCTTAAACGTCTTCGAGAACCAAAAACTTCACCCGCCCCGGTATCGAACAATTGCTCTATCCAACCTTAATAGCGAAGAAATAGTGCAGAATAGAGATGTAACGGTATCGTTTGAACGATCGATCAGCTCGATTCTCCTATCGTACAAAATGTAAAGACCATAAGAGGACAACGCCCGAACGTTTGTTCGTTGTACTTGCCAAGAGAATATCGCAGACTCGTCTCTCGTTCGCGGAAGCGTATGGCCCATTCAATCGAAACTCTTTGAATTAATAAACACGCGGGTGCATCAAACTCCAGCTGCGTTAACTTAGCCGCGGAACTTTGTGTTCCGCTTCGTACTACGCGTCGCGTCCTACGGCCGTAAACACGAAAATGAATAAAAGACGGAAGCTATAATCTCGACGACACGTAGGTAGTTGTTGAAAAGACATTTATGCGGTCATTAATTCTGATATGTTTATCGTACTTTTAGAAGAATAATTTGCAAGACAATTTCGCGATTTCTATTAATTTATAGTTGAAGATTACAGAAGAAGAGTGCATTGATCTTGTATGTTGCGAAAATTGCCTTTTTATTTGATTTTAAGACGTGATTTAAAGACGTTTCGATTTAAAGACGTGTATTTTTTCATACTACTCAAAATGTTGCTGACAATATTAAAATATTGACTAAATTGATGATGGCGCTTTTCCCGTTTGTATTTTCCATATGCTTGGAAGAACTGTTTATGATTAAAATCGTTTAAAATTATTGTAATACAAGATGAAAGTGGATTATGTTATATTACAGTTATATTATATAGTTTCATATAATTTGCATAGGAAAAGGTTTCGAAAACAAACGAGTTGTATTTTGAGTAGAGCTTGTTGAATATTTTAAAATTTTTTAAAGATCAGACAGGATTACTCTATATTTTTAGTTTATTGGCCATTTTTAAGCATTTTTAGAATGCTTTTATGTAATTATAAATAATCTTTTTCTACCGTAAGTAATCTACTAAGACAAGATCTAGTTTTCTACAAATCGTAGAATGATTCCTATTTTCCTTTCATGTTACTGATATCTTTCAAGTTCCGTATATCGATCGTGTTTCACAGTATTGTTAAGTACTTTAATTCATAATTTCCATAAACAGCTATGATGACTAAAGATTCTGAATAATCTATAGCACCCGGTTGCACTTCTATCAACTTCAATATAACCACGCTTCTTCCTAGAATTCCTCACTTCGCTATAACTATTTTCAAAGGAAACTTTTCGCTCGAGTTCTTTCAATGTTGTATCCATAGGGCTACTGAAGTGTATAAAATGCAGTGAAATTATAAAATAATATAGTTTGTAACGTCGTTTACAGTAAGTAAAGTGCTCAGCTGGCTGGTAAAAAGACACAAGGAAAGAGAATAGAACACGTGGAAAATAACAAAGGTAACGGGTGAGACTTCGATCGAGAGGCATACGCTTTCTGATCGAACGAGTTGCATGTCTCGCATATTAAATCTTCTTCTTCTTAAACTATATTACTGTTAATTAGTTTCCCGTGAGTCCCTGTGCAATAGTTTAACTACTCACTGACCTGGAATTCAACAAAATGACGACCTATCGAAAGTAATCTTTATTTAAAATGGTCAAATGAAAATTGCATTGAGTGACCTTAAAATCACCAAGGGGGAAATTAAACAATTTTTCAAAATACACGCACTGATACCTCAACTCAATAAAAATTCGAAGATCAATTATGAAACATAAAATATAAGAACAGCTTGTTACATAATATATTCAACTTTGGAGTACTAATTTTTATGGGAATAATTTTGTATATTATATTCAGCCTCTTTTGGTTAGTAGGCTGCAGATTTATATTGGGAAATTTGTAAAGTGCAAAACTGCATATGCACACAATATGCAAAATCACGTAAGATATTCTAATTATAGTACTCGTTGTAATATTTAATAGACGAAATAAATTCCTATATCTTATTTCTTTAACTGTATTCATAAAAGTACGAATTATAAATATTCGTAGTACTTTGATCAACCTAAAACTAATCACCATTCACTAAACCCTCTTCCCAAAAACATTCTTCATTCATAATCCGCGTTGGTTCCAGGTTCAGAAAATGGTCGCGCTTCGGCGGACAGCGAGGACGAGGGTGGAGGATTGAGCGTCGCTGGTGAGGGCCACGATGCGACCGACACGATGTCCAGCAACGCATCCAGCAACGTTAGTCCCGGGGGATCATTAGAAAACGGTCAAAACACGTCAACAAGCGGGTCCAGTAACAACAAAGCCAGACGCAGACGAACAGCCTTCACCTCTGAACAACTCCTAGAACTCGAGCGAGAATTTCACGCGAAGAAATATCTTAGTCTAACCGAAAGATCGCATATTGCTCACGCTCTAAAATTATCAGAGGTCCAGGTGAAGATCTGGTTCCAAAATCGGAGAGCCAAATGGAAAAGGGTGAAAGCAGGATTGAGCGGCGGAGGCGTTGGGTCTAGTGCAAGCAACATGGCCACTGCTGGTACATCCAATAGACATAATGGAGTAGCTGGACAACATTCTGGAAATGGTACCAGGATCGTCGTGCCCATTCCAGTGCACGTTAGTCGATTGGCAGTTAGATCTCACCACCATCATTTGGAGAAATGCGCCAGGCCGCCTAGAGTTAGACCAACGACGGATAGTCCTACGTCCAGCGCCTCGTCGTCGGTACTCGGAGACGCTCTTGGATTGGTCAATTCGTCCATCAACTTGAGTGGACAAGTGCAAAGTCCTCTGAACAGCGGAGTTGGAATCGGAGTCGGTGTTGGACTAAGAGCGTTTACGGTACCCTCTCATCGAGGAGGACTCAGCTCTTCAGGCAGGTAGTGAAAGCTACGAAGTGAACTGTGAACGCGGGACTAATTGTAGATTCGTGGTGAGAATTGTAATCTTTGAGTATTTATGAGAAAGTTTAGTGATGAAAGAAGTGAGTTTTTGAAACAGATGGACGGTGTAGGTGGATATTTCATAACGATGGGTGATATTTGTGGAATTGTATGGTGGTCTGGTATCGTTGTGTGAAGGTGAGTGGTGAGAAGATAAAGATTCACTAGTGATGGGAAATTTAAAAGTAAAACTGCCGATGGTTTATAATTCGTTGTTCGAATAACTTGTATGTACCATTCTTAGAAATGTGGTATATAATAGTAGTTCCTTCACAGCAAGATGCTATTTAGCTACAATGTTTTATCTTTAACAGTTTTTAATTTTAGATATCTACTAAATACGAGATTCAAAATTGAGATGGGAATTTGTATTACAAATTACGACTTATATTTTTACATCTAATCATCTCTCTAGATCATCTTTCTCTCATCACTCAATTTCTGTATCGTGGCCCATCAAGTCATCTCAAAATCGTCTGATTTTCTATCATATCCAACGACAACAATAAATTGATCAACTTGTAAATATACATACCTATGTTAACAGGGAAGAATTATGTAAATAGCTTTCGCACAGACTGTATATCCCGTACACGGACCGTAGATCGTACTTGTAGATAATTTCTTTACGTTTAAGCAAACCTCTGCTCCATCCCAGAAACACTTTTACAACGATATCGATATTGATCTAGCGTGCGATTTCCGCAGCTGTATCAGGGATACGGAGCGGAAGAACAGCGAAAGTGTATATCAAGAAGGCAATAAAACGTGCGAATATCATGTGGAATATCATAGTGTACTCATGAATGTATACCATATCACAGATCCCTAACTTCTCCGCGTTAATTTTAATATCGTTAAAGGTTCACAAAGAGACTTGCTATTTTACAATTTTTCACGAGTTATATATCGTACAAGATGGTTAAGAAGGCGCTTTTATTATTCATTCGCGAGTTAAGATGCATGTATATTTTGTGCTTATTTCGAGTGGCCTTCAATCAAGATTACAGCGTGCTTTCATTCTTGTCAGAAAAAGTAGTTCGGAGGTAAGTGATCCATCTTCTACTGTTATGTCTATCGATTGTTTACAATAGATGAGAATATGTTTTATTAACAATGGTATGGATGAATAATTCAATTGGTGCGGATTTATGGCATCATTTAATTTGTCGACAGTAAAAAAATAGTAAATCTTTCTTAAGTCCATTCTTTAAGAATTAGAAGGATTCATCATCCTTCTTAAACTAACATAGCAATAGCATAAATTTTTTAAAAATTATAAAATTCGACTTATGATTTCAATTATAAAAACAACTAATACTTTATTACAGTGGTCGATGTGACTGTAAACAATTAACTAAAAAAAATATGCACCTTATTCATAGAATCCTTGGAAAAAATGAAACATTTCCTAATTCACTAAAGGAAAGTATCTCCATTGATATATCTGTATTGATACAAATGAAAGATTACAAACTACCCAATGCTACATCTGTCAAACTGCCAAGGGATTCTTTCCAAGAATCTACCCAAAGATTCTCGTGCTCGTCTTTTCGTTGCCTTTAGATCTCTGGACAAATTAGCTGGGTTCACGAAACCTCAATGCATATCGAGAAGCGGTTAGGTTGCGCGGCCAAAAGTGGCATATGGGGTCACGCCTACGAGGCGTTCACTGAAGGTGAGCATGGGGTCCGGCTTTTTCCATGGGTCCCCTCGAAAGACGAGCCAGCACGCGCCGCAGCCTGCGAAAATACGCGCGTTGAATCCCGCCCGTGGTGTGCAGCCTGCAATTTTCCACGTCAAGGTGATCCCATGGGAGACACTGATCTCGTTTGGGAGCCGACAAAAGCCACCCCTTCGGGGAATCTAGCTCGATGTAATTGTCAAAACAACTCGAAAATCGATTACGAAGGCGACTCGAAAAAATACAATGACACTGATTTGTAGATGGAAGAGGGCGTATGTGAGACAAAGTGAAGTTTCTGGAAATAAAATTGGTACGTTATAAGGTTAAAATTGGGAATTCTCCGTGTGTTATCCAGACAGGGATAAGGGTTAAGAATTAAAGGATAGGTATAGCTTTTGCATTTTGTTTAAATTATAGAATATAAATATAAATACTGAAATCTGTTTTTTTATATCATTGCAAATTCCTTATTGGATATTTCCTTCCATATTAAATTACTAACCCTTAATTGATATTCTTGAATCATAGATGATTCACGCCTTAGCGTAGACTTGAGTTCGATTAATTAATTTAGAGTTTTAAGCTCAATTTGTACTGTATATGCCACGTTATAAATATTATGAATTTACTAGAAATTTAATAAGAATGTTAATTTAAAACGCAATGATTTTGAAATGTTTGATGTATATCATTTTAATTGTTAATATCACGTCACACAATATATGATAGTTGCATTAAAACGGAAATCGTTTATGTTTCTTATCATCAGCAAACGAGATTGAATTTTGACGTGCCTTTTATCAAAATGCAAACGATACGTAGCTTATGCAACGCCTAATCGATCAACATTTGCGACTACACGAATATCAATACGCTCGTGCATCTCACGCGCATTAAAGTAGGAAGTGGATCGGGTAGAATCATGCAGTGACTTCGGCTTGGGGCGTTACGTCGGGGGAAAGAAATTATGGAACACAATAGAGTAGGGTTCAAAGTGCACAGGGTATCGGTTTAGCGTACGGAAGGTATCATAGCTGTAATTTTCTTGCTGCGCCCTAATATTTGCACGGTGACAATTCTAATTCGATATTTGAATAACAAATGAAACTTGTGTGGGAGATATAGAAGCAAATTAACAACATGCTTTTTTGATATGTATTCTTGAAGCGTATTTAGGTACTTAAATTATTAAAAGAAATGCGATATTGCTAGATTTAACCTCTTCATGTAATGAACTATATTATTTTTTATACAGGACACGTATTTCCCAATAAATATATAGAAACGAAACAAAGTATTGGACTATCTACGATATAATAGGATTAACTGCAAGAATTAACTCCGTCCTCTATTTTTGAGGAGAAGAAATCGTTACTTATTGCCACTCTTTCTTACTCTAATACCAAAACTAGTAGAACAATCGAAGCGATCAATAGCAAACAATTAGTACAGAGTATACGCCATCGCAGTATAAGCCATCTTGGACATATAATAAGTGTTAAATATATTACTACTGACTTAGTACTTTTCTGATTTTTGCGAAATCTATACGTGTACTAAATATCTTATAACTTCTACAAAAATTATCAAATTTGTTTCAAACTTTAGCGATATGTATAAACATTATAGTCGAGTCTCAATGAAGCTGCAAGTGAAATTTCACAATGTTTCCTAGAACGGACATAATATATTCATAAAAATTGTCTGCAAGTGTTCGAATATTTTTGTGAACCACTGTATACATTGGAACGGAAGAAGCAACGTGGTCCAGAAAGTAAACGAGGATAATCCACGTCGCGGAACGAGAAAGATCGTTCGGACGAGGGGTTGCAAGATCTTGAGCCAGGCTAGCTATAGTTATATACAGTGCTCACAATGGCAACGGCAGAGTGCATTACGGTTAATACACGAAGGACCGCGGTCGTTTAGCCGAGGATCTCGGCAGTTACCGCTTCGCAAAGGATAAATCATCTCGTGATTTCAACCACGCCTACCGTAGGACAGAGAAGCGGCTCCCCCAGAGCGTAACGTACGGCCTAGACGTTCTCTATACTACTCTCTCTTCTCTCTCCTGCTCTCTCTCTATTTCTCTGTCTCTTTTTCTCTGTTATATGCCGCTCGATGAAAACGCCGCTTTCGAAAGCGGAAAACTAATAATCCTCCGCCGCGGATATCTGTTCTGGAACAGCCACTAGCACGGAACCGAATATATTGATAGCCCAGTTGTGGATGTTTTCGACTGTCTGCTGGAAATTTGGCTTCGCAATCACCACCAACGATTATCTCACCATTCTATGGGTTTCAGTGAGGAATATCACAACGTTTAGGTATTACTGCATTTTTATTGCATTATGATGTTGTTACGTATGCCGAATGGAATTCGCAGAGAATTTAGATTCGGCTATAAAGAAGTAAAAGTTTGTTTCTATTGACTAGGAATATTAGTTCAATCTAGCGACAAATGCTTCGTAAGATTTTGTAGTAAATAAACGTCTACTAGGGCCATTTTGGACAAACATTTACAAACCAATAATATTAATCAATTGATGAGCTTTTTACAAATTATAGATTGTAGACTTTTCCTTTACAGTTGTACAATTTTGTATAAAGTGGAATACTCGAATTGTAATTAACTACCGACTGTAATGTATACATTTTACCCCTAACATCTTGTTTTATTACCAAACTTATTACTGCTGAGTAACGCTGTTTACTAATACCGTGATTTGTAACTGATGACTTTTAAAACTGATGAAGGAATAAAATAACTTTAGAACGATCGAGAGTTGTTGGAAAACTGAAAGGGAATTAAATTAAATTTAATATTATATAATTTCAAACGGAAAGTTCAAAGTTTTAAATAATATCGACAATTAGAAATAGATTGTTCTATCCGGTAATTGAATACAAACAAGGAATTGAGAATAACGATCGGATGTGTTGGCAGTATTGATTCGTAAATTTGATGGGTTAAAAGTGTATGGAGGACACAGGAAATGGGTTTTTGATATAATTAAGTTTGGAGTTAGAAATATAGCGAGGATGATGCAAACTTATTAGCTGATAGAAAGATGATAATGAAATTATTTTTTTATTTAAAAGTGGCTAGAAGAAGGGAGAGTAGTAGGGCAACGTTGAGTTATTTGAATTAACTACAGCTTCAATATCTTAAAACTCAATCTTAAAACACTCGAACTTCGCACAGAATAATCAATCTTGTAATATTATAAGATTATTAGATACATTAGACTTTAATATACATACTAATGAAAAAATGCAAGAAATATTGTGTATTTTAATTCAAGAAGAAAAGATATAGAAAAAGAGAAAACGACCGAAATACGTAATTCTATGATATAACAATTTAAATGAAAAAACATGAAAGTTATTTGGATCAAATAAAATTTCAAACTTAAATGAAAAAGCAGTATTCATTTTTTAAGCAACATTTTAATACATTTGTGCACCATATCTCGCGCGTGTGACTACTGGCGAAATTAAATTTATAGAATTAAATTTCTTAACAAAATCAAGAGAAGTATATTGCTAGATTGAACGAATTCCCACACCCACATGGATGGAGAATGGCAAATATAAACGGTGAACTAACGCGGTCTATTTCCCACACTCGGCACTGCGGTCGAGTGCTGGGAGATTTTCCCATTTTCCCCAAAAGGGCCGTGAAATTGAGCAGACAAATCGTAGCTCGAGAGAGCGCGACGAATTTCACCAGGCCGTGCCCTCTGCTACTGTGTCCAACGTCTGTCACCTTCAATTTCCAGATCTCCCCCTTGTTTCTAACTATTATTACTGGAACATATTAATTCATTTTAGCTGTCTACTAGGAAAAAATGCTCATCTGCTTCAATGTACATTATTTAAAAGTATTAAACATATATAATATATGTGATACCTCTTCAATCGAACATTCCTTCAAAAATCTCAAACATTCTGTCTCAACTACGATCCAATCAAACCCAAACCCCTGCAACCACTCGCACGCTGATCGAACCCAAGAGCCGTAGCACTCGAGTCACGTCGTACACAACGAACTGTCTGAGGGAAACCACGTGACAGTAGAAGAGAGCCACATAATTCCTTTCCCGTTAATCGGTCTCATTACCGCGCCTACTCGTAAAGCGAGCCACCGTGGTCGAATCGCCTCTAGCCTGTCGCCTCTAGGAAGGAGTTGTAGGGTACGTCTAGAAAAAGAGGGTGAAAAAGGCGCACAGCGTGGAGCAGGATCGTTTGGCGGTAGAATCGGTCGTGTGCAGTGGCCGTCTGCCTCCGGAGCCAGAGAAGGAGAACGGTGGCCGTGGAGCGAGCGAATGAAACCCGAAGAGACGGAGAGCTGGACGAGGGAGGACCGGAGACAGGGAAACGGAGTTTAATGTTCCCCTCCAGTGGGTGACTCGAGGGTGTAATTGCCGTAGTGGGCGGAACAGAGCGGGTATAGCGGTGATGGGCGTGGTTCGCTGATTACACCGCGTTGATACTGATATCTCGGCTACCAGCGACGAGGCCGCACCCCTCTCTCGCTTTTCCGCTCACCGGACCGCGCCGATATCCGTCCTAGCCGCCCGGGAATCCATCGACACGGATCGAGTTCAATTCGAAAATTACCCGATCGACTGACTCTTCCTTTCGATACTCGTGACTCGGGCTATAGTTTTGGCTCTCCTCGATTTCCACGATTCAGGGTAATTTGCTCTTATAAGCGGAAATGGCGCTTATTTTCGGAACGTCGGCAGCTCGATCGGGTGACTTGCTTGATTAAGTTGAAAGAAAGCTTGTGGATGAGAGAAACCACAAGGTGATTTTCGAAGATCGAGAAATTGGGAGAGGTGATTGGAGAAGAGAACGACGGAGTTGGATATCGTTCGATTAAGGCGGAACGAGGGTGTATGGTTGGTGCACTTTTGGAGGGTGTTTGTGTGAGAATGATTTAAGCTTTTGAGGGCTCAGTTTGTATAGAAAGGAACGAAGGCGTTACTTCGATTATGGGGTAGGTAAGTAATTCTTGGTTTTAATCGTCAGGCATATAAGAGTCAACGACTAAAATTGTAGAAAGGTTTGAACGGTAATAAGAGAATAATAAGAGCAGAGGAAAGTAGAATATCAGGGCTAAATCACGTATAAAAATGGTAGACAAAATACTGACTAATACAAAAGGATAAAAAATGTCTTAATATTTTTAAAGAAAAAAAAAAGAAGGTTCAACCAATTGGCAGAACAAAATCGAGTATTTTATATATTAAAAGCTAATAGTTTCTTTTTGTCGGCTTTCTCGGTTTTATTTTTTCTATATTTCAAACAGAGGATCACTTTTATTCAATTTCGTTAATGGATCAAGTCGAATTAATTTTTCACAAGTAGTTGATTCGTTAAATGGAACATTTCAGAATATTATTAACAATTTAATTTCTCCAACGTGCTTTCCACGCTGTTCTTAGTATTTCTGGTCTCTTTCTCTCGAACTCTTGCAATGCATATTGGCTCGTTGCTTCCTTCAGCTTTAGATACGAATTTACGATATCGAGGAAGTCGAGAAACCGAATCAAAGCTCGCCAAGGGACCTCCTCTTTCTGATATCGCGTGGACAACTGCCAGGAGTGCAGAAATTTCAAATTCACCTACTCCGTTTCTTTTCCAATGAATTCTCATTAAAATTACATTGATTTTGCCTAATACGATACGGTATACCTGTTTCTACATTATTTCTATCGTAACCAAAAATTCTTCAATTTTTTATTCAAGTGTTGCGAATCTTGCAATTTTGATCGTATCTTTGCTTTGTATAATAGTTTCATTAAAATTTACTACTCGGCTTCTTTCGTGAATTTATAAATACATTTATAAATACATAAATACATAAATTTATAAATACATAAGAAAAATTGTTCTTATTATTATTAAAATTCCCCGATCGAATCAACAATAATTTACAACCATAAAATGTTTACTAAATTTAACGTATACTCTAAATTACAAATACCTTCACTACGATATACAATCCTTAATGAAAATTGTACAGGTTGTGGAGATGATACACATGATTACAAAATCAATCTTCCAATATCTTAATTTCTTTTAACTCAAGATCAAATACATTTTTTGTCCAGGTTCCATCTTTTAAATAACTTGTATGAAAGTATGAATTTGTATCCGCAGTCTACTTATGACTGAAAGTGTAGTTTTTGAATAAGAAACGATTTCTAATTGCACTCATAATGCTTTTTTGTTATCTTATATTAAACTTCCCACAGAAACAAGAATTATGAAACAACGTGACGAACAACGTATCTCACTTTTCTCTTTCACGAACTGAAATCATCAGTTTCTCAAGTTTCTCAAAGAAACGCAACAGCGTTCCACGTTAGAGTTCGTTTGTCCCCTTTCGCGAATCGCGCGCGTCAAGTGATTGCCAGCGAAATGAACGAAAGTTGTGCAGGGTACTGGTGCCATCGGCGATCCACGCCCCGCTGACTGGACTGTTTTTTATTGCCACCGCGCCCGAAAGATCGACCCGAGCCACAGGACGATTCTCCTTCGGGGGACACGCGGAACTGTGGAACGGGGAAAAAGGAAGCGTACTAGGAAAAAGCGGGCAGTGCGAGGCCAGGGGAAGCTTAGGAAAACTGGAGTCCAGTCCGTCTGCAACTGTAAGCAGGGATAAAGTGGGTGGAGACACCGGCGGCGAGTAAACGTTCGAGTCAGCGCAGCGCGTTTGTAAACGTATACGCGGCCCCTTCGTGTTACGTGCAAGCGCGCCAGTATTCTCGATTTTGTGCAGTTTTTGAAACGCGAAAAATCACGGTACCTTGGATTTTATGTAACATTTTTTTAAAATATCAGAAACTACGATATCCTTGAGTTTATGTGATTTTCTTTTAAACACAAGAAGGCGGTCTCTTTTTAGATACGAAAAGTTAAAGTGTCTGCCATTTTATGATTTCTTTTTAAATACGAAAAATTATGATACCCTTAATTTTACGTGCTTTTCCTTCAGTACGAATATTTACGATATTTTTGAAATTATATAGGTGTTTCTTTTTGAGATATGCAAAATCACAGTGTCTTCTACTTGACGCGATTTTTTATTTAACTGCGAAAAGTCAAGGTATTCTCAACTTCGTGATATTTTTTTAAATACTAGAAATCATGATATTTTCGAGTCGGTTTAATGTGATCTTTTCATAGTAGGAAATAGCACACCCAAACGTCAAAATAGCGTGTTTTGGATTTTCAGTTTCCATCTTTACCAAAAATATGCAAGTGGTTTTGATAAAATTAATGCTGGTTTTTACAGAAATGGAGAGATTCTAATTGTGTCACTTCGATTATGGACGTAGGCATTGTATGGAGCCGAAAAAAAGGCGAACAGAAGGAATATTTTTAGCCGAATATTATTAGCCGAAGCGAACATATCTACCAGTGTCTCGCCTAATGAATGGAATAAGTAGAATATTGCTACTTTTTCTCTCTTTCTCTCTTTCTCTTTCTGTCTGCCTTGTTTTCAGCTCTTGTCACTATTTATTATCATTCGATAATAGAAGAATCGATTCGTCTGTGCATTAGTATCAAAGTATTGTTATACAAATTTCTTCTTTTTTTGAGCCTTCTAATTAATTAAACCATCTTCTTATATATCCAGCATGTATTAACGTTTCGTGGCTCAAATAGTATTCGACATTTGGTTTCAATTAATTCTCAATCAATTAGCTGTTTTCGAAAGCTGAGACGTAAATCTGAACTATACTTTATATTTTCGTAATCAATAATATATTTGTTTTGATTTATATCGATATATTTCTTACGTAATGTTAGAAACTGAAGAAAATCAAGTGACATAGAATATGAAATAGTCGACGTAAATGTAGAAATACGAGAATGATGTACGAATGTATAAAACGAGCCAGCTAACGAAATATAATAGAATTATAGATAATAGAAATGTCATACATCTTGAAACGTCTATGAATACAGCTACATATACGGAATAATAGAATTATGTTAGTGAAGCTACACTGTATTGATGTTATGCCGGGAGAATCAATCTTAATTTCTATAAAACATTTCTTCTGATACGTTTCATATATTTGAGAAATTCCATTGAGAAGCGCTACGATTAATTGTGATATTTTCCTCTATATGCTTAAACATATCACGAACCAGCGTAATAATGAACGTATTAAAAATAGAGAGACAGAGAGGGAGAAAGAGAGAGAGAAATTATTTGAGAATATTTTATTCGAATTTTCTCACCAATAATTAATTTTCATATCCGTCTCATTAATTTCCATTCTTTATGTACTAGCACTAGGATTTTCCAGTTTCATTCCAAGATATCGGTTTCAGTCCAATTCCCATCGAACGACTACGATATTCTTTATTATCCTTCTTTTCTGAATCAATATTTTGCGGTATATTTAGCAATCTTACAACTTCAGATGTAAAGAACGTAACCTGTCGATGCTATAAACCTTCTATTCTTTTACCACATCGCTTTCAACAGTATCATATTGCATCGATAAAAATGTAGAATTAAAAAGGATGATGCAAATGAGGTGGATGAAATATTCTTTGCGTTTCTCCACGTGTCACTTCTCCCCTCTACCTTTCAATCTTTCTAACTATACAAAAATTTATATTTCAGAAATTAATTTTTCTACAGAGTAATACGAAGGGACTTAAAGAAGTAAATAAATATAACGCCACACAAATTTCATAACTTAAATGTTATTATATACGTATACATAACGTAATTATTAAAATTTGCTATCCATGAACAATTGAAAATCCGTGTCTCTCATATCTGACTATAGAAATGCAAGAAATTTGAAGGACGAGGAAATTATTTTCTAAATCGTTTGTTCTAATTTTTCGTCATTTTATTTCACTAGGAAAGCAAAATGTTAATTATGGCAATATTATAATCGCATATAGGACACGATTGAAAAATATAAAAGTACGTACAGTATACTCTGTAGAAATAAATAAATTCAACTAATTATCACAGACCGCACGCATTTGTCACCATTTATCGTCCGCGAACGTGGTAAATGCTAAAAATTCAGAACATTTAAATGACAAACGACTGGAATTATAAATCATTACTTCTGATGGAAAGAAGTAAGGAACCAAACTTTCCAAAAACTCTGTATAAACGCGTCACAGCTCGTTGGAACTCGAGATGGTTCGCGAAACCGTGATAACGTATTCAAGAATGGGAACAGCCGAGAAATCGCGTATTCATTTCACACCATCGATCGAACGTACCGCTAGTAAGAAAACAGCGAATCAGATCGATTCAACGTCGGGGATTTGTTCGTGGATCAGATCGTGGTATCGAGTGGGCGTATTGTTCGAGGGTCAGCTAGTTGAGATCTTGGTTTTGCCGTTTAACGAGGAACGTCCCTTCTGTAAATGAGACTCGATGACCTGGCGGAAAACGAGAACGAGCCCGTCCTCGGTCCCGGTTCTTGCGTAAAGGAACGATATCGTCGAGGAAAAAAGGATACGTGGCACTGGTACACGAACTACGCTCGAGTTTCTTCGATATGATATCATTGCTGACTCTTTCTATTTCATAACCACAGCACGCAAAAAGGTTTCTTCCGACATAAACAGACTCTGCGTGGGTAGAATTTAGTGAGAATTAAGTTGAGGAAAGAAGAGATTATCATTGGTAAAACTACCTAATTTTCTTCATTGTGACGAAGTATGATTGCATATTTCGAGATGGAGGATATTTTCGACAGAAGATATCCTTTGAAGGCTTCCTTTTAAAGGATGCTTCTGTCATAAGACTGTATTATTTCGAGTTGCGACACTTTTGAAATACAAGAAGGGTTCGAAAACTAATCGGTATAACCTAGTTAAACATGAGTTACGTGAAGCAAATACCTTTTCATTGTCAAAACTTTTAGCGGCTGAACCAAGTACCTACAACGACGAGATATTTCCAAGATAGAAGCCATTTTTAACGAAAGATTAACTTACAATGATTAGCCTCTAGCTCCTTCACATGTGCCACTTAGACAAATAAAAAATTCCCATAAACCACCTACACAAAATTTATTTTCACACGTTTAATAGATTCATATAACGATAATAGCAATGAGTATCGAGAACGTTCTCGATCGAAGACTAAACACCAATATGTTGAGGTAATTGTTTTTAAACGCAGGCGTCCTCTGCCCGGTAGAACGTTCGTATTCTCTGTGAAAGCGAGTCAAAGGGCACCGCTTCCTTTCCGCCGATCTATCATGGCCAGTTGAAAATTTATCGACAGAAGGCAAGGAGACAGTGGCTACTGGTATTCCGCTATCCGATCCCGTATTTCGAGAATCGTTTCGTAACCGAAGCCCGATGCTCTTTGCTCGGCAATGCCGCCGCGACGCACGCCGTCTGCATATCAAGATGCCCCCGTAGCGCCGTGCCTTCTCTCCGCCTCGCGGGCACGTACGTCGCTCATTGTCAGTCTGTTACCTTTTTGTACTTATTTAATACCGTCCTCTGGCATTTTCCACGTAGCGTGAATGCGTAAAACGCGGTACGGTGGCCACAAGGGGTGAGGGGAATCGCCGACGATGGATCGCGTGAAATCCTACGTAGAAATCGCCCGTGACGCGTCGCTTTTAATTGCATTTGGCGCTGGAACGGACTGCTTCCAGGAAAATCGTCTAATCTGTGTCTTGATGTGACGATGATCGACGATGAATCGCGAGTGAAGCTTGTACGAGGTTGTTGTACAAAGACATTGCTTTGACGAGAGTAATCTTTTTTTAGTTCTTGCACATTTCTTTTAAGTTTCTACATTCTGATAGGATATTTTTGCCTCAATCGTGTCTTTCCGACGTTAAACATTTTCTTTAAGTTCTAGGGGAGTACGAAAGAATTGCTACTGAAACGTTTTCTTGTTTCAATTTCTTGTTACAATTTTATGCTAAAGTTCTTCTTGGAATATTAAACGTATTTTTGTTTGTTGCAACAAGGATGAACTGAAGAGTCAATCTTGATTGCAATTGCACAGTTAAATGTAAGTAATTGATGAGTAGAGCATCAGAATACACAAGATCTCTTTCTGTAAGATGCACAAATAGATTTTTAGGTGTTACCTGAATATTCCTGAATATCGTATTTGACGATATAATTAACAATTCTTGTAAACAATTAGTGGTATCGTGCCGACAAGTCTGGGTTTTGTAGAAGTACAAGAAATGGATGTCTGTTCTGTTTATAGAGAGCAGTCACTAAGTTGAATAGGAAATGCTTAGTCAACGCATTCATGTAGGTTAGAGATAAGAGGATTGATCTTGATGAAATAGAAAGTGATTTCCGAGGCTAATCGTGCGGTTTCTAATTCTATCAGAATTCTTATCGGAATGGACATTCTACTAATTTCAATTATAAAAAATTTAAGCGAAACTCATCGTCATGGTAACGAATCGCTAAACAATAGTAATTACTACAAATTACGCTGGATATACCGAAGAAAGGTCCGTGAGAATCGACATGCAGCTATAAATTCATTAATATCGCGGTGGACAGTTATTGTAAAGCTCACCAATGATGCGCAACAATGAATTAGCGTGCGAAATAATGCATAAATTATCGGTGCACGATGAAGATTTCGATTATACAGCAGTGGTCGACAGGCACGCCGACTCGGTTAAGAGCCGAATAAGGGTGTCGAACTCACGCATTACCGGCTCTTTTATTATTCATATGCGAAAGTGAAGCGGGTGTAATGCTCGCGATGTCCGCGCACGAGACATTTAATTTCGCCGCGTGCACGCGCGACGAAGGGAAATCAACGGTCACGCTGCCACCCTCTTGTCAGGGGATGGGACAAGACCACGCGTGCGTCATTTCATGTGCAATTGTGCGAGCCATCGATACACTCACATCTCTACTACTATTGACCGACTGTGAAATTACGCTTTTAAAACTTTTAAATGCTGCTATCACAGACCTATGTTCCACTTAAATTTGGAGAAAATATTTTGTTAACACTAGAAATACCGAAGTTTCTTTAAATCAATCTAAAGAAGACTCTGTCATTATTGTAAACAAAATATTAGAAGCACTCGTCTTTGTATAAAGTGGAAAACTTGAAAATAATTATTTCTAAGTGAATATAACTTTCGTCGATTTCTCAATTCGACAGGACCAATTGATTTTGATAATGTCATACTGTTGCACTGTTCACTGTATTATATACTCCTTATTTCTAAGTAGTTTTCCTTTTGAGCTATGCAAATAATTATATTATATACGTATCGTTATTTATTGAATAACATCTAATTTGGTTTCATTGTACGAGTCGAGCTCAATTTGTAACTTATTGACTTTGTAGTTTATTGATACCGTTTCGTTGTATTATTTGTAAGATAAGAAGAAGGTGAATTTTGTTTTGTCCAAGACCTCTTGTCTGGAAGAATTCTGTGGTGCTCGCCAAGCTAAGATGGGTGTGACCGGCGACCGCGATCGTATCGCGCGGGTTTGTTTAAATAATCGGACGTTTCGGGACCGTGGCAGGTATCTCCGTGTCGGCATCTGACCAACCAATATGTATGATAATTTCGACATGCCTACAGCTCATAATGGATCCTGAGTATGTGCGAGCTGAAGGATACGAAAGTAAAAGAATCCAAGGACATGTATATTGGACTTGAAATATGATCCAAATGAAAAAGTGGGAACTAAAAAATTGATTTCGCGCACCGATTTTTGGAGGATTTAGTACCCTCTGCTAATAATAGCTTTTAAGAACAATTGTTTATATATTTTTTTAATTTAGTCGTTACATATGATTAATTTTTTAGTCTTCGTTAACGTCATGTACTTTTTGATTTGCAGAAATGTAGATTATTTATTTAGTAATATTTGCTAAGGTGATTAAGAGGCTTTGTTGGTAAAGTAGGAAATTCAAATTATCCCTAGATTATTCTTACGTCGGTAATCTGTAAGAATTGTAATCTACAATAGATTAGAATGGTATAAAGAGGTTGATGTCTATTCTTGTATCAAGAAATACCTGCTGTTGGTTAAATCGAAGTCGTCGATTTTCATATTCTCCCTGAGAAGATTCTTAAACAAGCAAGAAATCAGATTCCTATATTGTTATATAATAATAGAAAGAATTTTTTTTAGTTAGCTATTTGAAAATGTAAACTGTACAAATCATATCACTCTTTCAGATTGTAATCAGTATTTTATTAAACTAAATGTTTCACTTTAATTATTGCATGTTGTCCTATAATAGTTGATAATGTATAATTTAATATCCTATATACGGAAATTATTGATAATAAAACACCCATGCAAACAGATCACGTATCATATAAACAATTGATAGCTTGAAACAGTTTGACTATTCAAAATTCTGTTGAAAAAATTATAATTCATTAAGCTATAATATATTGTGGAACAAGGGAAGGACAATAATCAGTAGATAAATCAAACTTCTGAGTGAAATATGTATGTATATATATCTCGTGAAAAAGCTTTGACAACATTTTATTGTTAACCGCAGAAAAAGCCATATACACTTTCACACGAAATCGATCATAGTTTGTAATAATATCGAAAATTTATAATAATTGAATGTTGTACATAAATATAAAGACGACGATGTTGCACGTTCTCGTGTGTGCCAAAACTGTACAAAAATTATCTCGAACATCTTTCGCAACGCTCGTTGAACAACTTATTACTCGGTGATTGTGGCATTAATATAGCATTCTCTTTATCTTCGTTCTTTTCTCTCCTCTGTAATTTCCATTCCTCTCCCCTTTTAATCTCTTGTTTTCATTCAGTTTAACAACTCTATTCCTCCCTGTCTTATTAGTAAAACGACATACTAATTGCATTCTGAGGTGCGTTTACAAGTTCGCAGAGCCATTCTTTGACTTTTACATGAGATGCGATATATTTAAAATCGATAATCAAATACACGGCCGGAGCGGGTGGAAGGAACGTGTTTTTGGTGTTTTTTTGCGCTTCTATAAATCTATCTATCCTATGTACTTTTTTTTAGCCGCGACGGTCAAGTGCCATATATATATATTTATTTATATAATTTTTTTGGTATTTTAATCGGTACTTCGAACGCAGCACGCATAAATTGGTATTTTTCTTCTCTTCTCTTTACATCGCGAATTATTACTGATTAACAACAGCGATTACATAGTATTTAGACGTGGCGTGTTCCATTTTTAAATCTCTATTTTTTTTCTTTCTTTATTATTTTAATGTTTATATATGCATTTATATAATATACCTCTCTTCTCTCTAGAATTCCTTTGCGGTGATGTCGTTAATGCGACAAACGTTATCGTTATTATTTTTTGCCCGCCATCTCTTCTATCATATTGCTCTATCCATTAACATTGAGATCATTCCGATATCTGACTGCTTTTACTTCCGCTTCCTTGTTCTCCTTCCTCTTTCTTTTGTTTGCTCTATTATTAGTTATTATTCCCTAAACCGATTCGTTCGACATTATCGACATGTCAATTATGCATTTACCATGTTAATACTTATTAAATATTCTTTTAATTATTGTAGATCACAGACAACTTGTTCTTAATCCATAAAAACAATTCAATTATTATTTCTTTCCATAGGTTACCAATGTATATTCGTGTTAGTCATATGTGTGTTCGTATACGTGTGTACATGTGTGTATACATGTTCGTTGAAAAGGTGTGTCTGTGTGTGTGCGTGTGTGTATGGCGTTTTTACGTATGGAACAGGTCGCAAACTTGTAAAATGATGAAAGATCACGTCGAATGAGAATCATACGTGAGATCATCTTATATAATTCGATGCTGTGTTAAATATATTAAAATTATCTTTTAATACAGATATTTTAACTGTTTCTCGAATCAAGCACCATAGTAATCACTTTTCGCGTTCTTCAGCGGAAAGGAAAATAGTCTATATGAAATCTTAGTTGTCTTTTACTATGCTTCCATTTTCTTTTTTGTAATTCAATCGCTGAAATTAGCGTTGTTTCAGGTCTTCGAACGTAGAAGATTAGGTTCAATTTGCGTGGTACCCAGGGTGCGACTATTTGATCGATACTCTGCTCAACAATAATTCCAGAACCGAGCAATGGAAAATACTATTAATTTACATTCGTTAAACATAGATCTCTGAGTTAATTACACAATGTGTTCAAGATTCATTCTTTATAAAATGCTATGTTTACATTATAACTAGTACTTTGTACAAAGTGGATATTAATGTTATTCAATATTATTCTAAATTCGCTCATGAATTCTAATAAAACTGACAATGCAGGAGCTTTCTAAGAATAGAACTTGTAGGTAAGAGTCTATGGTAAATATATAGGTGTCGAACATATTTTTTACTCAAATAGTGGAATGATCATAAAATATTACAAATATCGAAAGAACGATCTCCTTTAAGATCCATTATAATTGTGAATTCAAACCTAGGTAATATAATAATAATGAAACTAAAATTTCCGATACAATTTACGCAAGCACCAAATATTTAATTACTATCTTATTTTATAAGCTCCTTTTTCAGAAATCTTTTCAATTATCTTTGAATTTCAGTGTTAAAGGACAGTAATGACACGAAACGGATCAAGTTAATCCGAATATCATGATATTACCTGTCCAAAAAGAAGAATATGAACTTTAAAGAATATTACAGCAGAAATTCATTAAATAACTCGAATTTGGGTGTTGCTAAAATTTGTTCAGCATGAATTTTTGCCATCGATCTCAGGGGCGAAGGTTCGCCTGTCCTGCGCCACTCGTATCGATTTACGCGCAGCAACGATGCCGCGAAAAAACCATCGTTACTTGTTTCACCCTCTGCGCAAGTGGCACCCTGTGTCCCTTTACGTAATCGCGGGGGTGAGTTTTCTTTGAGCCCGCTACGATAGCGGTTCGAAATCTATAATTTTAAAAAATGTCGCGTGCAACATTTGACTGTGTGCTACTCGTTATTCAACCAGAGATACAAAGCGGGAACAATGAACTTTCCGTTCCTTCCTACTGATAAACGTCACCCGATCCACCTTTGAAAAATTACATTCTTTCGCGACACGAAACTGTATCGTGATGCCATACAATATGCTTCAGATAGGGCTGATTCGTGCTGTGTGTCGATCTACTGATAAAGAACTGATATTGGTTTGATAAAGTTTTGTTCGATACCTTTTCACTGAGCGTTCAGCATACAAACAACGTCGATTTGAACGCCGACACTTCATCGGATCTTATTTGTCAATATATTGCAGTATGAACGTATTTCGAAGGAAACATTTAGGTTCATTGTGGCAGTATCTCTTACAGACAGTATTTTCATAGCTCTCACTAACCGCTTTGACATACAATAATTTGTTACATAAATCCTTTTATATTGTTGTATTATTGAAAAAATGATCGTTTGTTAATAATAATTTGTAATATATGAAATGTCCATTTTTGTTGCATCAATTTTTTAAAATTTCTTTTCAACAAATATTCTTATTCCTATATGTTATCTTAAAGCTGAGAATTTTCTCTATCATATATAATATTATTTTTCTAACATTTACGTATATTAATACATTCTTTTACGATTCAGCCAACCGTTCAAAATCGGACATTTCATATGTTTTAACGTAATACAATAATAATTGTTTATAATTTTGCGAAAATTATATCAAGTCTTATATACTATATACTTATAGCAACCTACTGATTCAATACGCCAGCAGAGTTAGAAGGGGCTCAGTAGTATCACCCGAGACTAGTCAGACAAATCCACAGTAGATACGAATCAGCCTTCTCACACGATTTCCATCAATCACCAAATTTTCGATCACAATGTTCTACTCGTCGTTTCTATCATATCCGAGCGACCTTTATCTTACTTTTGCCGAAAGAAAACAAACGCAGAAATCGAGTAATCAATGGAGGAAGGGCGCACCCCTAAAGCGTAATTTGAAGTTCGCCGTTTTACGTCTCGGTGAATCGCGTCGAATATTTTCAGGCAGAAGCGTGTATTTACGGTTCACGGTAAAACGGACGTGTACATGTAAGTGTATGTGTATGTATGTTCTGTGTACGTGAAAGATACAGTATATCGATACATGTGTGGTTCACGATTCGTCTACGATGCACGTGAAGTGGCGTTTCTCGGATGCGCGTCATGATCACACAGCAAGCAGATTAACTTAGTAATACTTGTTAACTTGGTAACGGTACTCTTAATTCATTAATTTACTCGTTTTAAGTTTCTAGTCCACTTGAGTAAACGCGACCGTTTCGCGCAAGCTCGGTTTCTCTCCTCTTTAGCGTTTGCCGATTATCACGACAGGGATTACATTTTCCTTTTTTTCTCATTTTTTACATTTCCTTGGTCAAGTAAATTAGAGTCAGCCAGAGTTGTGCAAAAAGGACCAAGTGTGTGTATGTGTGTTTTTTTCACCAGGCGCGTGCTATCGAAGAAATGGGCAGGAATGCTTTCGCTCGACTTAGTATCACGATGAGGAGGAGTGAATCGCGTGACTGTTTATTACATATAATTTATTCTGTCGGTGATCGAATGGTATGGTACGTTCAACCCGTAGGAAACGATTCGCCTTATTTGTCTTACATTCGCAGGCTTCCGTGAGAATAGTTACGTGAATTGCATACACGAAGAAAAAATCGCCTGACTGCGATTATAGGGCGTCGATACCGTACAGAGTGTTCCCGAAGAAGCTCAACGACAAATAATTCCTGTACTCGACACGATATATATATTATATATAATGATCTCCAAAATCGATCCATTTCGCAATTCTCTTTGATATTGTGCTACGAATCGCGTTTCCCCAAAGCACAATCATTGAGAATTTATACAATTTCTACGTTTGTACAACGTTCCTCGAGCATCGCTATGAGCAAATTCGGAAACTTGTTAAATCGTCAGGAAGAGGGATTATACAGTTTAGATATGGAATGGTTTCCAAGTCGATGGTTCATTTGCATCGATCTTCCCTCAATGGCGATCGAGTAGTGCCGGGAATTTATCCTGGAAGTTCTTCTATAATGTTTCGGAAGTACCCTTTACGATACGACGAGACCCCAGAGATGCTCGGAATATCGGCAACGAATCCGAATGTAATGTTTCCTCGCTGGATCCTCGCCAAGCAGCCGATCGTTCGACCTCGGTGCCGGGCTAAAAACGCGAGCCACCAACGGATTAATCGATCAGCAAGAACCGAGAGGTCACGTTCTTTGCATGCGTTTCTCGTGATGCCGGGCGGTTGTCGAGTAGAAAAAAGTCTGTCACAAAATATCGTTATATCTCTATTGGATAATAATTAGCGCGTACACAGTGTGGGACAGTATCATGCGATAGCGTTGTGGCATATTATTAAAACACTCTCTTTCTATCTTTCCTTTGTCTTTCATCTTGAACGACACTCTGGATCAAACCCTATATCAATTACATTCTTTTTTTCCGTTTCTTCGCTTTGAGGAGAGAACGCCGACGAATATCCTATTTTTATTTTCTTTCTTTTATTTTTTTATTTTGTATTTAATTGGACGCAATTGAACGCCCGTTCCTTTCGAAAACTCTTACGTTGAGCATCGTACACCACTGGTTCAATCCGTGGAAATACCTGAAGATACGGTCGCCATTGCGGTCTTTTTTCTCTATTACATATTTCATAAAATTTTCGTTCTTCATCTTTGATAGTCGGTGAGAGAATATTGGCTATATTTGCGGTCGGTAACTTGAACAAGCTACGTAGAAGAAAAAATTCTTTTTCTTTCGCTTTTTCTCTCGTTTCTTCTAGGTCCCATTCTTGGGTTCCCGCTTAGTGCGGTTTCCAGGAGATGTTGTTCAGACCTTGAAAGTGTCGCTTCAGACTGCTGCCGTCGGCCCAGGGGGAGTTGAGATACTCGTCGTCATCGTCTTGCTCAAGTTTCTGAAACAGGTGTATCAGCGTTGGTTAACGTTGTAAATGTATACAGTGCAGACTGTAAGAAAATCAAGCGTCAGATGATAATTTAGTAAAGTTGGGACAGTCACAGTTGATACGTAAATTTACCATTTTTCCACTTGGCAGTCTCGAGTGATGAAAATTGGTTCTTAATCTTTTTTTGAAACAAGAAAAAGCTATTCTAAAGATAAGGCGCTTGAATTTTCAGTATTGGCAAAAATTTATAAGTATCGCACCTACACTTGTGCACACATCTACGTACATCTACTCACATCTATACACAAAGTGGAAAAGTTTATAATAATCGATACCAAATCTCCATTATTTGCGTTTGAACTCTGAATGACCCAACTATAGCGGATAGCGAATTAATGATAGTAAATTGATTACCTTGTCCTGTTTAAGAAAGAAAAAGTTAATGGAAGACCTATGGTGATTAATTTTCTCACCTCAGGTACATAATTTTCGCACTCTCCCTTTTAGATTCGCACATTCACCCATCCTTCGCAGACACACACATGTACACATTTTAACGAAGATGGAGCGTCATTCTTAAAACGAAGGATTTGTGTGTAAAGTTGGGATTTTTAAATTTTCTTTTTTAAGTTATGATTTAGATTAACGAACAAAATTTTCCATAACGTAGATTTTATTTAGTTTTCATTTTTTATTGGTATTTGACGCTACGAAATAATATGTACATATTTTAAAAAGAAATCTTTTAAAATCCCTTAAAAATCGTACTTCTGACGCTATTGTAATTTTAATGCTTCGCTCACATGCTACGAAATAATTTTATTATCGATTTCATTGATATCCCAAGAGGCTCTTGAAGATCTTTAATGCCACCAAGAAGCTCGTCAACGACAACGATCGAAAGATAATCCAAGTTTGCCGATGGTCTTAAACAGTTAAGCAAATGAATGGTCTCATAATCTAACCTTAAAGACCAGAGACTGGACCAAGGAAACTTTGCATGGTTCATAAGATATAGCATAAAATTCATTTTCGAAGTAATATCGTTTTTCCTCGATCTTATTTCAAAATTTAATATCCTTTTCTGTCCTAGTTTCTAAAATTTACTAAGAAAGGAAATGAATAAGGTACAGAATTCACTAGATAATAATTCGCAAATATTACAAAAATAACTGTTGGAAACAGTAAATGTTGTTTAAATTCGCAATAAGGTGCCTATTTAATTTTTTAATAATGTAGATATAATATAACGAATAATGCATCAACATTTAAATTTTATCCTTCCAAGATAATTCAGAGTTCTTATTATTTGTATATAATTCAGTTAAATATGTAAAAAACCATAATGTATTTAAAACAGCGTATCTTATAAAATTTTTAAATCTCTTTTTATTTAAATTCTAAAAATACTTGATATTTCGAACAACTTCTATGTAATTTATTTGAATATGTAAAGTAATATATTTAAAATAATATAATTATCTTACAAAATTCTAAAATTCCCTTTTCGTTGCTACGTCTATCTAATGGAACTAAATAACTAAAATAATAAAATTTTAAAATCCATTTCTTCTTCGAAAGCTCTAGATATCTAATACTATTTTCATTAATTACTAAAGACTCTTGTTATAGAACTACATCTCTTCATTTAAAATGTGAATTAACGTTCTATCTTGAAATTAATAAAGGAACGATAAACGCTCAATTTATCCCAACATTCTCAGGATAAATTCCACCGATCGTTTGCGCGAAATGAAAGCGAATAAAAACTAGTGTGCCGAGGAGAAATAAAAGGAAAAAAGCGATCGCGCGAACGTAGAACGATTAATCGTTTCGAACGAGAAGACGACAGCAAATCCCTTAATGTTTATCGGGCGCATGCTCTACTTGCTGCTCGAAACCAGTCCAACGCAAAGTGGTGCCGTATTATTGATCAAAATGTGTACACGCTGTTCGACGTTGAAAATCTTCGAAATTGTACGCGGTTATCGATTATTACTTCGTGAAACAGCATGCGATTTCCTGCAGTAATGTTACACCGAATTCGATACGTCAATCGAACGGAAATCAGAGGCTGTTAACGAATCGGCCAATTGGAGGTACTGTTACGAGAATAAAAATAAAGCTTCGAAATGGGATAATAGTGTAAATGCAAGATCGTGTGTAGGCAAGATGCCAGAATCGGGGCTATATATTCAAACATTCAACCCGGACAGCCCTATCGATCGAGTCACGCTAACGAGTGATTTCATTTAGTATTAAATTCATGTTAAAATGTGTGTTTTATTGATCATGGACATTGAGAATGTACATAGCTTAGAACGTTAGTGGAGAATGAAAGATAATAGCGTGATGTTCGATTCTTCTGATAGGTCGTTCCACGTTTCAATTATGGAATTCTCTTTGCTTTTAGAAGTTATTGCTGAATTATCTCAAAACACTCAAATTTTACTATAATATTTTTCGCAATTTTATATTATTGTAAATTGATTTTCTAAAGGAGATCCATCCTTCTAAAATAATGTGAGGTAGCGGAAACAGTGCTGAGAAATCGCACAAAATAAAATTAAGTATCTTGTAAATGGCTTTTTGGAAATATAAGTATATCTGACTTAATTGTATGTTGTGATTTTTATTTCTTGTATTCCGAGATTAAAACGGTAGGATAAAAGTTTTCTATCTATTGTCTTGCGAGAAACTCAACCCGGTCGAAATGGCGACGAAACGAAACAGCATGAAATATTCACCTTCATAGTTTAAAGGTTAACCTAACAGTAATATCGTATTCCACTCGTAACGTTCATGTTTCATCTGATATCTTGGGGTCGAGAAACGAAAGAAAATTAGAGATCGTAAATTGCGAAATTTCAAAATCCTAATTAAGATCTTTAGTGGATATTAATAGAAGAATGTTACTATTCGTCTGGTCTCCAGGAGTAGGTGACCACGAATAGGTAGACGAGTAGTCAAGTAAAACAAAGTCGCAAGGTTCAGAGTTGACCTGACAGAGAAGGGGTAAGAGCAGGTTGAAAGTGGAAACGGGGTGAGTTGTTGGAGTTAGGCTAGAAGCTGGGATGGAGGTGGTTAGGTCAGAATCGATGTCTGCGTCCTTGCCTGGCCTCACTCACGCTACTCACGCATCCCATATAGAGGTTGATTTACGTATAGGAAAAACGTATGTACACGGTACACATTTCATTGTAGATTTAAAACGAATTAATTGTTTGTGATTTGTCCAGGAAATTAGGTTGAAAAAGATGTTTGTACCATTTGGAATATTTAATATGTAACTTTCTAATTTTCATCCTTTGAATTTTTAATTTTTTTGAATGTAATATTTTATACTACTTTCATTTTACGATTACTGTGGGATGATACGCGAGAACTATAGGTATCGCTAAATGTAAATACATATATGTATGCATGTATGTGCATACATAAATATATAAATGTATATCTAGACAAGGAGTAAATCTATCAATCTTTTAATTACCAATGAGAACTATGTGAGATAACGTTCTGTACGATTATGTCTTATAAAAGTTCATCCATTTGGGCAAGAAAATAAAAGCTTTTATTCTTTCTGTTTCTTTAACAAAATGTAAGTATGTATTTCTTAATTTCACGAAACTGGAATTAGAGAGATCAATTGACCTAATTTAATTTCATAAACTGTATTCATCGTTATTTTTGTCTTAGTCTGGATGATGTTTTACATTTATGCTAATTAAATAAACACATGAATATATATTTAGATACACGAGCAAGTAGCATCGTTTATGGTACTTCATCATATTTCTGGTTGTCGCAAACTTCGAACAAACTGATATTTGACTTCGTGTAATTTCACGTAGTATATGATTAAATTCGTGTTAAGTTCAGTAGTCTTAGTCTATCGTTAAGATATTAATATAAAAAATCAATTTATCAACCTGTAATATACTTGCTATAATTTATCCACAATTATTTTTAACAAATTTAATGTCCTCACCACCTCCAAAGAATAAGTCTGCTGGGAATTAATTCTGGTACCACGACTGTAACTAATTACATGTTGCGCTTCGAATTCTGATACGCGCCCCCTAAGAGAAATTGATTATATTGCGGCAAGTAAACTAATCGTCGTGGGACACCGAAAAGCCGATGGGAATTTCCTATTAAAGCAATTCGAATCTTTGACGAGCAGATAGATCTGTTCGTTGTACTTACATATCGGTTTCGTAAGTTCATAATCAGTATCGAGCCATTAAAAGCAATGTAAATATCATCGAAATTCCACTGTGAATTCAGGTGAGATATCGATCCAATATAGATAAAATATACATATCTTGGAAGATCAAAAGATAGGAAAGTATCCTCTCTTATAAAGCTGGTTAACGTTTTTCATTTATTTTGGAAAGGTGACTGTAATACTGTAAGTTATTTTAAATTAATGAGAGAAGATTGTAAAAGAGCGCAAGTATTTTGTTGTCTATTTTCTTATTTATTTAACTCTTTTATCTCTAAATTATTAATAGCCATAAATATTTACTTGTAATTTTTAACGCAATAAACAATGTTGATAATTTCCTGGTAAAATAAATAAGAACTTATTGAATACGAATATTTCGATGTTCAGGAACTTGTGAGGATTGATTGTATCTAAATACGAGAAGGATAAAACTTAACGATTTGAATTCAATCGTTCACACAGTTTACGCGACAAGTTATTTAACTGTGAGGCATCCTTAAGGAAGAAAGCTTTAGTAGCAGTTTTGGCAAGCCAACAACGCTATTATCTCTTCTCGCTTTGTTCGATGAGCTCCTTTCTCCACAATTCCATTTTTCTCAATAAAACAGGAGAGCTAACAATGAACCCGAAAGAGATTCTTTTTTCTCTTTTCTATCCATTAAAAGTTCAATCGCGACTGTAAACTCGATAAAATATTGCATTGTATTAGATCGTTTGATTTCCTTTCTGTGTCTGAAAAATTCAATTTTCAAAAGGTCAATAAATATTATCAATAAATGATCCTTCTATTTTTTTTATTTGAAATTTATCGCATATCGTTGACTGTCAAAATTTTAATGCCTCTGGTGAAATTTATATTCTCTATTTCGAATAATAAATCGGATGATAAATTGGCGCGCTTCAGTTTTCTATAACATTTTTGGTTTAATTCCATCAATAGATAAATGCTCAAGTTCATTCATACATTGTGTAGTTGTACGATACGATAGAGAAATATGGAATATGATCTCTTCTAGAGATCACGCGAAAATACAGAGCTTGTCAAAAGAGTGGTTTGATTTAAAAAAAAATAATAGTTTTCAAAAGTAGAATTATAAATCTGCATAAAATTTTATATTAATCCTCGTTTCTGACATAGAAGAATCCATCATTCTAAAAATATGTAAACTAAAAAATTTATTAAGTGTAATATAATCTTATGTAATAAATAAAAACTAAATTTGTTGACATTCTTTCTTTTTTTCAAAAGTATGAGCTACGAAACTATTGTGAATTTTTTTATGTAACACATATTTTGAAATGTCGTGTAGTAATCCATTGATTTCGCCGTAGACTACAAGGCGCTTACTCTCCTTTCAACTACATTCTATATGGAAACGGGACTACGTGTGTCATTAACAGTATTTATAACATCACATTCTCTAGGCTCTCAAGCATTTCCAATTTTTATTACGATAGTTTCTTTACTATCGATATTTTCAAAATGTAATATTTTGCATTATTTCATTACATCCAATACATTGAATCGTGTATATTTTAAATTAATAACTTAGTAATGTACAAGAATTGAAAGATTTAATTAATTATTATAGAAAATAATATCGAAATTTCACTTCTGTAAATATTCGATAAGTATTTTATGTATATTCCGGCCTCTCAATTTTTTAACTAATCCTCCCTTTCATAAGAATTTTATTTTTTATTAATTCTTTATTATCCTATCCTAAAGTTATTAGTTCAATATTTCAAAAAAATTAAAATCTACAAATTATTAACTTTTCTACTTTCACATATTTATATCGGAATAAAGAGTAGATAGACATTTTTTTTGAAATGTAGCTATCATGAGGGTAAGAACCTTTATTTAACTCAGATAAACGTTTAATTTACGCTAAAAAGAGGTTAGTTAAATTAATTGAAATCGACAGAGTTCCGTGATATCTTTATTACGAATTTCACAACTTCTCTCAATAATTGAACAGCGAAAAAGTAAATCATAATTTCCGACCTCCTCAGTGCTCTCGTATAATTCTTTCGACGAGTCAAAGCACCCTTCCATTTATAGCATAGCTCGGGAAAAACTCCGGCGACTGGTAGTCTGGAAAATAAAGTTTCCTATTGCCCGTTCACTGGAACTTCTGCTATCTACGAGAACAGCATAATTTTATACTTTCATAATTTCGTTGGCAACACCGAAATTAAGCAAAGAATCGCCTAGTTTTCTGATCTCGACTCGAAAACTGCAATCGACAGCGAAGAAACTCGATAAAGATGAAGATTCCCAGGCGAAAATAGGAAGTATCGTAATTATTATGTAGAAAGAATAAATTTTACAAGGACTATTTTTTATAATTTAATTAAAGATTACCACATATTCTCGAAGCAATTTCATTGAAAATGTATTTCGATCTTGGTGGAATCGTAAGGGTGCGTCAATTTTTTTATCGTTACGAGAATAGAAATATGTTCGAAAAATAAAGGAATTGGAACAATAGTATCCAGAAAAGAAAAATAAGCATTTGACCGTGTTTTCACTTGTTTTTATTGTGTGAAGATGCTAAATTCTGCTTAATGCAACGTAACGAACGGAGAAAAAAAGTTATCGGAGAAAAGAGTTGTGTTTTATTCGGATATCGAAGGAATAAAAATCGTCCTACATAAGATAATACCTGTAATTCGATGATAATTGTGTCTACAAATAAATTACATAAAAACCAATTACTTATTTTATGCTAACGATAAAGGAGGAAAATTGTCTTTCACGATCGTACGATGGAGTTTTAATTTCAGACGCGCTCAACGCACAGCGAAAGATAATATCTCACTTTTTGCAGTCAAAATTCAAATATCCCTGAAACAAATCTTTATTTACGTCGGATTTCTATACTTCCATTCGTAAAAATATAAATTTATATAAACATCCACAGTTTATTTAGAAATAAATCCAAAATTTATTATCCGACAAGCTTTTATATCTCTTTACTTCAAAGCATGTGTTTTTAAAATTACGATCAACACTAACAGAAAATCCAGATGAATCTTGTTCGACATAGAAATGAAGGATTTCTGCACGATAAGAGGATGCGATTCAAACTGGTGTACATATGTCAGATCTATCATCAGTTCATATTTATCTACTTAATTCTGTTCTACGTTCTATCTCGCGAATTGTTGATATTGCGACCGTTACAACGGTTATTTTGACGTTGGACCCACGTTTTTCATCTCTGTAACACTATCGCCGATGCAACTATAACGTATCTACAGTGATATGAACACTGATTGAAGTAACTGGAGCAAGAAAGTCGATCAATTGTCTAACTGAGCTTGATTTCTTGTAAAAGAATTTATTCCTTTTGTTCTATCGATAACTGATGTTTTTTAGGGATTTTTGGGAGATAGTGAAGAAAATTGACGTTGATAAAGGAAAAGTTATACTACGGATTCAAGTGATAGGTTCTGATTCGTTTCTAACGTAAGTATGTGTGCCGAGCAGAACATTGCGGAGATTGATTTTGTTCTATTTGTGTGTATACGAGAGCGTATTTTAAACGGGAAAGAATATCGTGAAGGTTCACGCTTTTATAGAAAATAGTCTAATATTTATCGATATTCTATTAAATAATTTAATAGAAAATATTTCTAAAGTGAAACGCTTATAATTTCGAACGATTAGTAAATTGTACGGAGAAATTGTAAAATAAATGTTTCATGTATTTCAGGCTTGTTTCTTCTTGAAGTTTATATGTTTCACAAATTGCGAAAATGAAGCGTTAGAAAGAGTCGAAAAATTAATAAAAATATTTGTGACGCAATGAAAATGGTTCATCAAGTTTTGCAATTGAACATGCAGGACAATTTCGTGGAAACACATTATATAATAAGCGAGTTCAAACAGGGAGGAACGTCGCAAGTTTCCACGTTAACGCTATTACCGTGCTTTCGTATTGCTAAAAGCAAAGACAGTTGAACGTTCGCTTCGGGTAATGAGGTTGCGTTAAATTCGCATTCTCTTCAGTTCATCGTCCCTCTTCTCAACAAAGACGATCATATTCCGGAAAGTCTTTTTTTCATTCTTGATCTACTTATAATAACTTTTCATATAGATTAACTATGTCTTAATTATACTTTTACAAGAAAAGACGAGCATTAAAAATGGATCTCTTTGAAGATAAAACGATATACATACGTAAGTGTATTTTAACAAGATTTCTTCATTGCCAAAGATTTAAACCTTCAGATTCACTCCGCTATACCATGAAAAGCAAACTAATAAAAACTTGAAAATAGAGTGGCTTTATCTTTCGAACAATGTTATACAAATAAGAGAAACAATTTTAGAACATTTCAGTCGCAGAATTATTAAGTAAGTAAGAAACTTCTATTCTCTTACGATAGAAAAGAACAAATACAAAATAATCACTCTCATAGGTAACTAGCTTCTTTCTTAAGAGGAAGTAAGTTTATAGAAACTGGTTTTATAAGAGTCATAGTTTTGGAGGGTGGGAAATCTCTTCAATACACTACTTCTAAAGCATCTTTGCTCCTGAATTTTTTATTCTGTGGACGAGCGTTAATAAAAGGTAATCATAAGCGAGAATAATTATTTTGATCGATAATGTCGTTCTTTTTTTACATTCTACACGTTCTTTTGTTATTTTCTCGTCTTTCTTTTTTGGAAGAAACGTTCTAATGTAATTTTATTCTATCGAATTCTTAACCTGAATTTCATTCACGTAAATCCTTTAAATCCTTTGTAGTTTATTGGCACCATTACAGCGACATTGATAATGTGAAGATTGTTTCTTTTATTCTTTTCGCCAATAAAGATAGAATACGGAAGAAGGCTACTGAATAAGTGAATTCACAGACATTTATGGTTATTTTCTTAAATATGTTGACAACACTATGACTCTTATTTACTTCGAAGGAGTAATCTCTTACGGCTTTAGAATCAATTCAATCATTCATTTCAAATACTTCATAATTAATAAACTACTTTCCCAAGAACTGCTCAAAATTTTTAATTCTGTTTGCTGAACAGTACGCTTTATATATGAAATCTGAAAGAAGTCGAACGATACAAGAATGTCAAGTTCAGTTCGAAGTAGAATCGCAGATGGCTAATATATTCTTTGACATTTCACCCGACCACCGAAGATAGCAACGAAAACGGAATTTCCACGCATCAAAACAAATTTCACTCCCACCGAAACGCTCTCTCTATCTCATGGCACGAATCCTGATAGTTCAGATTTCCCGCGACAAACATGCGACAACGTTAAAGATCTTCGTACAAAGGGTTAAACTGCGTTTAGGGTTAAGTCAGGCGAGCATCGTTCGGAAATCTCGAGGCCATAGATCCGATTCAACGATGGCTAATCGTATTCGATGCGCAGGCCGCAGTGTTTGCGCAGCCGAGTGATCGGATATCTTCGGTTTGTCGCGGGCCACCGGCGAAATTGACCGTGTAATCATCCGATATCGACGCTTTGTCGAGCTTGCTGACCGTGTGCCATGGATATTTATATACCTACGATCCGCGAGCACCGTTTATCTCGAGCGTATTTTATGCCTGTTCCCGCGCACAAAGGCCGCTCGATAACCGTTTTCCAACGACGATCACTCCGTTCTTCCCATTCGATGGCCGTGCACTCTGGGCTAAGCTTTTTGTCCTCGCGAAGGAATCTCTCCGTAGTTTTACGCCGATCGGATCGATACTCCGTAGGATACGCGAGGAAACGAGTTCTTCCATTTATGGATTCGCGAGAAAGTGCGAGTTAAAACGGAAAACCGAGGGTGTTCGAAGTTTTTAAGGGATGAAAAAGAGATTGACGCTGCTGTAGTATCGTGCAGTCTTTTGTGATGTTGATGGATATGTGTTCGTGTGTTCAGGAAAGGTTCTGATAGCGGTGTAATGTTTAAACTGTTACGAGAGAGTGTATTGAAATTCCAATGCAGATGTTGAAGGATTTTTCAGACGTGGTGAAGATAGAATGATGGTACATATAAGTATATGTACTTTTCTTTCTTTCTGAAGGTTTCAAAGGTGATGAAGATATTCGTAATATGTTGGAGAGAACCTGTCAGCAATATTATATTTTAAGAGTTTTGAGAAAGATGCAATGGAATTTCCACAAGGATGCCAAAATTTCGTTTGAGCATGATAAAGATCCAATGATGATCTATATATCTTCTTTTTTCTCCGAAGATTTCACAGTTATAATGTTTATCGAAAAAAAGCAAAGGTTAATTCTCTATATGTCATTTATGAATAATTATAACGATTTTATTGGTGATAAACTTTGTCAAAGAATTTTATCCTATAAAATCCTAAAACCTAACCCATTTTAGGGTCCTCATACAGATTAGTGCAAATAACAATCGATATAATTGCACTAACATTCTACTGTATTGAATTCTTCAAATCTTTTGTTATATTCTCATACGTGAATAAATACAAACGTCACTTAACAAAATCTGCATTTAAATTTTTACCGAAGCATACGTAACGAAGAAAATACCCAAAGAATTTCGGCTTACATTCCTTTTTCGAGTTTTACACAGTTACGTATTACGTAATTACAATTCGAATATTGCTATTTGTCCCTCAACATCATCTACTTCTTTCGTAAAATGTTTATAAACGTCCAAGATCACGTTCTGTCACAATATACAACTTCGTTGATATATTTTTTCTTCCTTTACTTTCAACGAGTAAATCGTGGGAAAATTGCTTTAACACGATTACATAGTTAGAATTAACGATTTCTTTAAACCCTACGCGGCTGAGTGTTGCTAGATTGACCAGAAGCCCTATGATCCAAGTAACGTGGTACTCTAACTACCAAGGCGCTTAAAACCACCCAAGTGTCCCATTAACGACGTTTGTTTTGGCTCGACTGAATCCTGACCATTACCTGTGGTTTATTACGCTATTAGTCGTAACAACAGAAATACATGATCTTTGATATGTAACCAGTAAAATATGACTCTTGTTACGCGGTATCATAAATTCTCGGAGCTGTTTTCGAAAGACGTATGCTAATCTCGCCGTGTCCGAAACTAACCCTTTGAGATGCATTTTTCAAGAAAATTATAGGAATGTTACATTCAATGGAGATTTATGATGATTTTGGGGTTTGAAATTTAGAAATTATTGTTAGTCGATACGAGTATTTTATTTTGCTAACGATAAAAATTCTGTGTAAACGTTTGATTAAGTAGAAATGTTTTTAATATTTTGAAATTTGTATGTAGTAGAGATTGGAGAATAAAATTTGTATATACACACGTGTCAGATTTTTAACTAGCGATTAATTCAGTAGTAGCATTTTAACAGTTTTTAACACTTTTAACAGCATTATACAGAAATTATGTTTCCTTCTATATTGTAAGTATTAATTTCGAATATGATTCAATTAACTAATAAACTTTTGGAGTTGTCTGTTGTTTGCTCGTTCAGATTTTCCAATTTTCCAAATAGCTTCCGTCAACGGAAAGTGGTGATACCATAGATTTATATACATAGAGTCTCGATAAATTGGATAGAGAAAAGAACCAGTCAGTCAGATTGCTGAAATGGGATTCGAACCCCAATTTTTCGTTTGGCAGGCTACTCGAAGCGATTGACCTATTTGACCTATCGATAAATTCTTTCTCCCTAAATCGAACATTCGAAATGTTTACTTCCTGTCGAATTAATCTTTAGAGATTAATCATGATACAACAAACATCCAATATTACGTCCCTCCATATTTAATAAAGCTTCCACATTTAATAAAGTTCGATATTGCATATCGACAATACTACTTTCTCAGAGTTCAGGAGCGCTTGGTCCTGAAAGAATTAAATATAAGAGCATTTTCGTACCTGTTTAGTACTGCGACTACTTTCGTTAGAACTACGAAATCCGAATTAACACACACTTTTAACAAACCCAGTTCCAACACCACCGAAATTCCAAAACATTCTCTCAGAAGTACACTCAACAACTGAACTTACACCAAACAAGCCGAAACATTCTCAACGCCACAAGCAACTCCACGTCCATAAAATCTCGAGATATCTAGCTTAGTTCAAGCATGAAACTTCTAACCTACTTCCCACTTCTCCTCGACCAATTGCAACTAACAGTTTTGCTCTCTACAAGATTGTAAGGCACGCAAGAACGAAAATGGAAAACGCAGAAACAAATGACCTTTTAGATCTTACAGATCTTCACGCTTACCCATGAGTGTAGTATGTGTTAGGTATCTCATCCAGGCTTTCTCTGCTGATGTCGTCGGCCATGGCGACTTTCAGCTGATGCCCGAAGCTTGCTAGGTCTTCCCTGAAAGCCTCGCTACCGGGCGTAAGAGCGCCGCTCGTCAGTGGTAAAGGTGTCGCGTTACTTCCTTCACCCTCTCCGCCGTCCTCGCCCTCCTCGCCGCCCACGAGGACCACCTCCTCTTCGTTGTAGATCTTGAAGTAGGCGATGGTGAGGTATATCACCGAGATTATGAAAGACGGTATCGGAATCGCCATCGCGTACACCAAATTCATGTAAACCTGCGGGGAATACGTCACGCGAGCAACCTCACTGGATGGTTCAACGTCCACTTCCGCTTTCGTGCGGCATATCAAAGAATAGCTCGTACGCACTGAACTGGTTAGGGGAGTTTAGTGGAAAGGATTTATGCGAAGAATTTATCGAATGGAATGTTTCAGTTTGATGAAAGCAGTTGTCTCAACTTGTCGGAATAAATATAAAGTATTACGGAACAAGTATCTTTTAAATTATAAGAAATTTTCATTCAATTTCTTGGGAGATATAGAAAAGTGTGAGCCAAGCAACTATAATGTAAAGAAATGATCTAAAACTCAAAGAAGAATAATAACTATGGAGTAGTAATTTCCTACTTAGTAATCAATAAAAGAAAGATCTAAAATATCCAAATGTAAAATTTCCTCCAAAATCTCGATCTTACTATCGATACATAGACACGTGTCCATAAAATGTCCTCTAAGACCTGTATTAAGAGAAAACAGCTAATAAAAAACTATTTCATCAAGAACACATTTTATCTCCGTCCGATACCAAAATTCGCGTCTTTACATTTTCATCCAATAAATTTCCTCGGTGGCGTCAAACGATCCAATGTCTGAACGCATCTCGAGGGCGCCGTTAATTTACGAAATTGACACACGTAGCGTGGTAGGAGTGGCAAGCTTTTCCACCGGTAAATCCACGATGTTATCGTCGCTTTATAAGCGTCAGGGCGTTCGTTCTATCTCTCTCGGTCTCCCTTCTTGCCCATTTTCATCCTTTCTCGCTCATGTGGATTCAATTCTACCGCAGCTGAAGAGCGGACGAGCGAGAAATTTTCTTTTCTTCCGGACAGCGCGGCACGAGTTTCATCGAGTACGATGGTTTCCGTCTTTGTCGTCGGGCCGGGTATTCAGCCCGCTTGAAATGCATTGTTCGTCACCGTACAGGCGGCTACGTTTCCGTAAACGTAACGGAATTTTACTGTGCCTCGCGCCGGAATATCGTTTTCCACGCCGAGATACCGTTGGATCGCTCTTTCCAACTCGCGACGCTTGTTTCTTTTTAAATCCTCTTTCGGAATTTTCCATCGACGCGCCACCAGTAATTTACGCGAATTAAGTAAAGTATGCGGAATATTTCCAGATTTATGGAAACTTTTATTTGAGATAAAAGTGAAAAATAATAATTTCGAATAATGTATCTTTTTGACTTTATTATTGACTATTTTATTATTTTCATTTTATTTTATTTTATTTTATATTATTTCATTTTAATTATTTATAATAAAATTCTGTGTTGAGATCAAATAAATCATTTTCACACAGTTTTCTGTTTTGGCTAATTTTTTCATGTAATTATTTCAAAGTAACTTGTAGCCGAATAAAACGATGTATTATTTGAATAATCATGGGTAAAACATTTTATTCAAGTACTAATATCGAAGCCCAATTTCTTTCAGGCGGATCGATGACTATTGCGATTTAATATATAAAATAATAAATTAAATGAATTTGTTTTGTTCCTTCTATAATCCGTTTGTGAATAACTGTATTCATTCTCGTATTATCCTCTTATACTGCAAACTCAGCAATTTATTGTGTTTCATAAGAATGCTTTATTTCTACATTCTACTTTTCAAATATTCCAAAAATCCAATTTGATACTCACGAACTGTTCACTAAAAGTATCTCATAATCAACGGATCGTTGAGACAAACCATTTTACGCTCTCTCGTAGATAAAATTCCATTACACAATTACATTCTTTTTGTTCGTCCAGGTACTTTTTAATTTTGTCTTTCCTGATAATAAGTGAAGAGGGAAATTTAAACGCGCACAATCGCCTTTCTTCTTCGTAACTCTTTCTCCCCATTGATGCAACCAATGCAATCGGCATCAATTACTCTAGCTCGCGGCTCCGTGTCTTTGTGTCCAAATTAAAACAGATACCGATCTCCGTTAATAATGAGCGTCGTTACGTATTTAACCATTTACTGGGGAGACGTTGTTCGCTGCATAATGCACTATGCCCTCAATAAGCACCTGCAGTATCGATTCACGGTCCGACGTTCCTGTCTACGGTAAACTCGCACGAAAGTCACACACATAAAGACTACTGTCGCGTGACTTGTACGTACAAGCACCGGGTGTAAATCGGCGACGTCTAGAACGCGGTAACCGGGTTACACCTCGAAGCAAACGACACGTCACTGCGACGAGATACGATTCTTATCCCTTTCGATTATCGTAATATTGATTCAGTTCGTAAAGACCAATTCCTCTATTTGCAATCCTGTCTGGAACGAGCATCAACAGTTCACGTTTCGACAATCAACGTGATACTTACTGTCGAATGATTCATATGGTAAATAATATCGTGAAGCTGATTTTTCAGTACCATTTGTTCTTCTGCTCAGTCTTACATCGCGATGAAATGGATATTGAATTCACTTCTCAATGATTAGCGTGGAATTTGATGTCGAACTCTTGACATAGTAAACAGTATTATCACATTTTTCGTTTTGGGAAATTGATTCGATTCTCTTGTTTGTATTATTTATAATGAATTTTTTAAATATAATTTTTGATCTTTTTATAGGTTACGATTGTACTTGACGTACTTGACTCTGCTTTTGTAAGCTGCTCGATAATTAAAAAACAAATATTTAATTTTTTGTTAGTTATAATAAATATTCTTGAATTTTCTTCATGCAGATACAAATAAATATATTGCAGGTTCGAAGGATATCAGGTAACATGAACAAGATGAACGGTAAAATGTCTGATCATGAGCGACAGATTCTATGATACTTGCTATACTTCTCACTTCATTTTAACGTTGCCGACATATTTTATAATTAATTTAATTTATATCAAGGTTTTGTTGCTCACTCCAATATTTGAATATGACTTTCGATTTGTAGTTTAAATTTGTGTTAGCATTTCTCTTGTTATCTCAATATCGTTATATTCATGTTCTCTGTAATATCCATATCATATATAAATATCCTTTTTCCTGCATATCTAAATAAGATCAAGATTCAGGAAGAATTATTACTATCTATACCAATTGGACAGATGCACATAAATGTGAATCAATAATAATATCCATTTCTTTTTTACACAGAACAATAAACTTAAACGATAGAAAAATTCCTGAGGTGTAGCACATAACAAACGTAGAATACAAAATCAACTGAATTATATGCATAGAAACCAGATACGTTGCATACGTAAGTGCAACAATGTTTCGCCCAGATTAGTGTTTTGCATAGTACGAGACAAATTTGAAGTAAATACGTACATGCAGTCTATAATATAAGATCATACATATATTATCTCTCTGCGGGAATTAATTTTTTTTATGAAACGTTTTACATAGATAAAAGATACATGTAAAGAACTGATTTTCGCAGGTATCGAATCCACAATCTTATGTCGTAGGCTGTATATAGGATATGGCAACACGTATGATACAACTGGACAGAAGGTTATTTCACATGCAAAATTAAGTCAAAGATCTAGAATAATTTTTCATTTGAAACTTTATTTTCAAAAGAAAAGTCGAGTACTTGTCGAGTACATATAAATTCGACTAATTTTCAATTGGAGACAGGTGCACAATCGATAATAGGTTACTATATTCGCGAAAATAAAATAACAAATGAAGAATAAAATCATAGCACTGACAAAAAGGTATCAACTGCGCCTGTATAGGATAAATTATTAGTTAAATATATTTAAATTCAAATTTTTAGAAATTTTATTCTACATTTTTAAGTTATTTACACGTACCCACTTGTATCATTTCAGGAATTATTCAAATTTACATATATCTCATACTTGATAAATCTTCCAACTCAATTTTCCTACAAACCTGAATACCCAAATGAAAAAGTTGTATTTCAAATTTTCGATTTATTTTTGTATACACATAGAATAATCTTCAATCTAGTTGTACCATATTGCCATGGCCTGTATACACACATAGAATAATAGAAAATCATAGAAAGACCTGCCACATGTCGAGTTCGCTGATGACTATCCCGGGATCCACTTTCGAGTAGTAACAGCTAAAGTTCTGCCCTATGTTGGCGTACTGCCGGTAGAAAATACTGCAATTCAGCATTGGAGGGTATCCACAGCCTTTTACGTTGGGGAACAGCTTGGCCCCGGTGAAGTACCACTCGGAGTCGTTGCCCATGAGCCCTGCGAACTTCGCCTCGTTATCATCCTAGTCGTCTCGTCCGACCGTCGACAGACATTTCCATCAATGAGAGGGTGAAAGTGGACATTGTTAGTAGAAAGTGTTTCTCTAGCGACAATATGGTCATTGACGTTCGAGAATTCGAGAGTTTGTAGGTTCAAACGATAATGAATTTTGCTATTTCGTTAGTGGAACGTGTTGCACGATGGTTGTTAGGTTTTCATGGTTACAGTACTTGACCCTTTATTTTCCGCGGTCTTTCGTGACACTCCTCCGCGGGATGGATCATTTCTGACATTTAGGAAGTAGGTCGAATTTCTACTGTCGTGCGGAATTGTTTTATTACTCTTAAGTATGTTTTTGTAAGTTGGTTTTGTACCGTGTATATACGTATTTTGAAATACATCTGTTCGGTGATTTGGTGTATTAAAAATATATATCTACGTTAATCCAGATACAGTTAAAGTTACAGAAGTTCCAGATACAGAAGTTAAATTTCGATCATTTTTATGAAGATGTATTGCCATATAAAGATTACCATATACAATCTTAAAAGCCATATTGGCATTTAGAGCGATATAAAATTCCCTTCTAATATACATGAAATAGATTTTCAGCAATTTCTTTCTAATCACGAAACTGAATACTGCGTTAAGATGTTCTCATATAGCAGTCCCTTATGTCGACAGGTTGAAATAAACTGAGGAAAATGATAGACCAAACTTCCTTCTACGTTTATCGTTCCATTTTATTATAGAAACTAATGAAACTCTCTTGTAATCGCGTTTTAAACATTCAACGCATTGAATCACGCTTCTACCGTACGGTACATTTTCCTATTACCTTCGTGATATATGAAATTTCCCCCCTTCCAATATTACTATTAAACTGATCATGTCAGAATTATCACTCGTATATTTTAGTGTTAAATTAGATCATCCACATCACATTAATAATAAATATGTAGATGAAAACGGCACAGTACGTTGCCCTGTACCTGTAGGAAAGGGTTTCGGCAGTCCTGCTTCGTCGTCTTCGGCGAAGTCGTCGTCGAGGTCCTCGATATAATCGTACTCCCTCAGGGAGCGTTCGTAACGCGGTTTTCCCATCATCGTGCTGTCTTCGTCGTCCTCGACACCTCCTACCGCCCCGCCTCCCTCACCCTGTCCATCGCTATCCTCGGACGTATTAGTCGGTAGCTTGTAGTTAACACGTATTTGCGTGCAATCGTACAGCTCTTTGGTGCAACCCTCTCTACAGGATGTCCATGAGCAGTTGCTCGTACCTGGACTCAACGGATCGTTCATGGACTTTCATCGATTGAAGACACGAATTTTACGGGGGCCAGACACGAAGAAACGAACTATTTTAACAGCAAAGAGTGGTGCACGCCGAAAAAGTAATTCGATGCAACTTAGAAGTTTTAGAATCGAGGCTTCTGGGTGTGAGCCGTATTCTTAAGGAAGATTTTTGAGGTTTAATCAGTGTTGCAGTTATCATCATTAAGGGGCTATTGATGTACCGCAGATGTTTACGCATTTATGGGAATTTTAAATCTATATGATTGTAAAAAATAAAAAAATAAATAAATAAATAAAAAATAAGAAAATAAAATACCGTACTCCTGCCTCAAAGTTTGGAGCATAGTAGGACTTCTAAAAAAAAAATAACTTGTTCAAGTGAATAAAAATTCTATTCATAATATCGTTAATTTGTAGTATTGAAGTCGTAATTGATAACGTTTTTATTTCTCAGAAAAATTTGTTTCGGAAGGAAGCATTTGTTTCGTCTGAAACTAACTGTAATACTGTGAAACGTATCTTACTCGAGAAGATGGCTCACACCCAGAAGTAACGATTCGAAAAATTCTGTAATACCGGGATGTAAAAACCTTAGATCTCTGATTGATGCAACTTATGTGTATCCGTGGAGTAAGTGGAATCGAAGGCCGAAGAATTTAACATGTGAATCGAAAAACTTGAGGAAGTGTTCATTTTTGAGGTAATAAATATTTGAGAACTGGGTAAGTATATATGAATCGTAGTATTGTGTGTAGTTTGCTGTTACTTTCGTTTTGGAGGATTTTGATAATTCTAGCTGGTTTGATAGATCTGTATATTAATCTATATCGTTTGAACGTATGAATTTATTGTATAAATTAAAATATTGAAGATAACTATGCAGATTTATTACATTTAATTACGAAAGGCTCTATGTAGCACAAAATTTAGTTACATATTTGGTACTATTGAATATAGATATACGTAAATTATATTTATTCTGAGAAACTGGAAGTTTGAATACCTCGATCTAGCTATAAATTGGTATTACGTAATAACATAATTAAAATAAAAAGGAAAGTACAAGTTACTACATTATATGTATATATATAATATATATTATAAATATAAATATAAATATATTTTATATTATATTATTATATGTATATAACATATAATATACTATAAGTTACTAAGTACAAGTTATTACTTTAATACTTAGTTTAAAAATTTGTATCAATCAAAACATTAATTTAAAGATACTAATATCTAGCACCAGCAAATTGAAACTCAAATACCAAGGAAACACTTTTCATTTATGAGAAAAACAAAAACAGCAAACTACTTTTAGAATTTAGATATTCTTAGATAAAAGCATTGGATAAGTAATGGAACATACACAATTTTTCGACGTGCATAGTGTCATACGAAGATATACCAAGAAATAAACGAAGACAATGATAGTTGAAAGACACACATGGCATCATTATCTCAAAAACTGATCAAGTTTCGTATCAATCGTATGAAGGAGAATCAATAGACAAGGTGGAAACAGGCGAAGTTGACCAGGGAGGAAAAATGCACGGTGACTTCCTCGAGATTCTCGAGTACAAGAAAATTGTAGTAAAGTTCTCAACTTAGTCCCTGAGGCAGGTTACGAAATCCTTGCCCTGACCTCGTCTTCCTCCTCGAAACTTTCGGAGAGAAAAGCTTCAGCAATGATGTAGTTGACATACCGGGTCACACTTTTGGATAACGCCCAACGTCCGGAGATTCCAACTTAAAAAGCACGTTGTTACAATTTTAATTCTTTTAAGACGAGTTTCAGTTCGAAACAGATGCGAGGAATGTAAATCGTGGATTTTAGTTATTGACTGTTGACAAGTTTTGATTAGTAAAATATAATTAAAAGCTTATTTTGTAAAATAATTTTACTGTAAATAAAATTCAATGCAATAAATAAAAATTCAATGCAATATTTTTAGATTCTGTATACAATAGGACTAAGTTGTAATTGGAATATCAAACGAATTTTCAAGTTATCACAATTAAATAGTCCGGTCGTTTGTGGAATATAACGATGCAAAGTTATTTGCGAGGTTGCGTCATGCAGAAATTTTAATTGTAACAACATGGAGCCGCAACAACGTCGGTGGTAATTCGTATTGTTAATTAACCGCAGTTGCAAGGCTGTTGTCGTATAGGGATGAATATAATTTAACTTCGTGCATTTTCTTCCCTGCACAAATTTGCCACCGAGTTCGTGTTCTCGCTGAAATCCTATTACGACACATCAGCTACGCGTAATAATCTTAGCAGTACTTGTCGCTGACACTTGTTCAATTGCATATGAAGTATTTGTGTTGAATGAACAATGTTATCACTAAGTGACAAATATTTTGAGAATTAAGTTCCTCTGAAGTGACATTTAATCAATCAGTGAAATTATGTGTTCTATAGAAAATTAGAATGAAATATTCAAATATTAAAATACCAAAGAATATAGCAAAGTGTAATAATAATTAAGTTTTATACAGGAAATAATTTAAATTTTTAGTTATAATTTCATTTTAATTTAAATTTCAAATAGTCGTAAATTTTAAATGGAAATTGTTTTGTTTGAAACATGGATTCGTTTCAGCAATTTTCATGATAAATTAAGATAAATGCTTCTGAGAAATGTGCATTCAAGGGATTTGCATATATGTACAGATACATTTATAACTACATAAAATTTATACCAGAGATAATACAAAAAAGCAGATTATATAATGCAGTCAAAGTTCATATAACACGAACATAACTAGTAGAAATCTACGAGAAGTCTGAAAATACATTGAAAACATCTACAGAGAGAGGATGGAAACCACGACAATTAATAGAATATCAAATACCAACAGTAACCAACATGATGACATATTCCAGAGAAACGAGACACATTCATATATAAATATCGCCAATCTTGCGACAACTGAAAGTTGCATTTGGTGTATGTATGTATATTTAGACTACATGCAATACATGAAATCTGAACTTAAGTAAATTTGTTTAACGCAATAAAGAATCGAAAACTTTAATCTATAGTTATATTTATATTTATTATTATATAGAGTTATATTTCACATTTCGCAATTGAATTAAATTATTTCACACACAAAGGAGAGCATCATTTTAATCACGATTTTAGGCAGTATTTCTTTTATAAATATATCATAACCGACTTCCATTCGATTTCCAAATTTAAAAATCGCGTTTTTTCGTTTTGTAGTTATTTAATAAAATTAAAAAATTTGTTCTATACTTATTATTATTGTTTACAGAAAATAAGAATATTACTAAGAATTATAGAAAAGGACAAATGGGATTACAAGAACAATTTAAAGAATCCTATTCTGGAATCCTTAACCCACCCTCCTATAATTTTTCTCTTCTGTTAATTGAAACGCAACAGCTAAGGCTTCTTACGTAATTCAACTAATGTTGTCAGAAAAATTTTATAAAACATAAATAAAAAATTACTAATCCCAAAAATGATTCTATTGCATAACTGTAACAAATTTGATATTAAAATTAGGAATATTTCAAATATACGAATTATAACTGATTTTTCTATTTAACATAAAACTATAAAATTGTAAGACTGTAAGAACTATGAGCAACGAAAGTCTATAACCTACAACATACAACTCATTAATTCGCTAATAGTTTTAATAAATTATATTGTGTAAGAATCTTGAAAAACAGAATTACGATTGGGTAGACATTATAATAATATTTGTAATAATTCTTCAAATGCCTTTCTTTCAGCCCCTCAACGGCGTCGCGTCGAAAACGAACAACCGCCGAGGGGAGAGATTTCGTTCTTTTGAGTGAAGTGAGTACAGGCTTTCCTGGTCGCCCTCCAATTAACGTCTAAACGTACCGCTGCAGAATTAAGCAAGGATGGAGTCCGCCGTGGATATCGATGCAAACGATCGCGACAAGAAATGAGGTAACAGATTGGACGCGCCGAGTCACCTAGAACTTTGGTAAACGACGACGTTATCGATATATCGGCGTAATAACGCCGCTAAAGAGGTACTAGACGGAGACGAGGCTAAGATCGACGCAACTGGTGTCTTTGTATTCACAGCATTCAAGTCGGTCTTGAGCAATCCGAACATGTGTCCGCCCCTATGCCTACACTTTGTGTATTCCCTCTTTCGTCACCCTTCCGCTTACACTTTAGGTCTTCTGTCGAATGCCAGCGGCCGTAGGCGGATGGTATTCTCCAACGATCGAATGCTTCGACGTTTGCTTCTTCATGCATATGTGTGTACACACGTTATGTGACATATGAATTATATGGATTATGTATAGCTGCAGGGAAAACAAAAAATTTTTCCTTTAATAGTAGTCATTTCACAGATTACGTAATTTAGTTTCTATTGTAGAAACAGAATGTGTATTTTTTAATATATAAATATTTAAAAAAGTACCTACTCGTATTTGGTTTAGAAAATTCTCCAGACTAATGTTATCAGGCTTCTTTTGTTTTTCTTTAAGCAATATATTATTGATATTTCCTAAGACGAATGTATTCGATAGACCGATTAGAAATTCAATTAAAATAGAATTTACTGATTATTTTTTAGGTATTGTCATATTTTAATTCTTATGTTACTATCTATTACTATTGTAATCGTAATGTTACTATCACTAGCCGAGGTTTATTAACATTTTCAACAAATTTCACGTATATATTTATCCAAAGACTAACTGTATCGTATTCAAAAATTATCAGATAGGTAAGAACTAATGTTTCCCTAAACCTTGTGTTAGGTGAGTGGTATAATATAGCAACAATTGATCGTATATTCTACAACGATAAAATATTAAAAGCGTCAAGACAGTTGTGCGTTTCCAATGGCCATCGGTAGCATTGTTCGTAAATATCCAACGAATTATTTACAGAAACGTCGAAACTTTCATGTTATTGGAACATTCCTATTCTTTCGTGACAAAACGAATTTCCCTGTACGGAAAATCAACGATTTTCGCCTGACAACTAATCACAAATATAACTCCTCGTTTATAACTGCCAAAATCGATACGTATAGTTACAAAAATATTGTCTAGAAGAATTATGATTGTCACTATCACCTTGCATGGTTTTTTATCGTATTCGAGAAATTGATTGACGTTGAACGTGCAACTGACCGTCCAATGACAACCGCTACAAGCGTTTCACAGTTCAGAAAGCTACCCCATCCTATCAACCCTTCCTGCCTCTCGTTTTAACCCTTCTGTTTAAATCTTGTTTCCATGAAAATCAACACCACAATGTCTGCCGGAAATATCGATGGAAACTAGGTCTTCGAGGTGGTCGAATTTATATGGGGTCGCGAAAAACGTCGATACCTTTTTACGTTCTCCCTTACTCTACTTAAATAATATTAATGCTCGTCGTTATTGTTCCTCATTACCATACGACATGCGATCGTAATTTATCGATAGTTCCCATTTCACGATCATTTATTATTGTATAAAACATATTTACATGAAACTCTCATCCGGTGAATTCTTCTTTTTTTTTAATATATATGTATACTCTTCGTTATTATTTGTTCTTTTTTTAAAATCAGGTAGGCGGTGTAACGATGTAAATCAATAAGTTACCATGATGGGTATAAAGGCATATTAAAGCGACACGAGTTTGTAAATGGTTATGAAAGTAATATCTAAATGTGGTGTACGAGATATCAAACGTTCGCAATCGAAATGAGTAATCGTTCTTCAGCAGAACTATCGATAAATATCTCGTTGCATAAATAGCGCTACGATAACCATTTGTCAATATGCATAAATAGTTATCGTAGAGGAAATGTTATATTTCTGGAGATACCTATTTTATATTCTATATCTGTACATTTTTATGGGAGAGAAGAAAGAAAGTTCAACTTTATGAGATTTTTTTGTTTCTCGAAAAACATGAGAGGAGTTCTCGGGAAATATTACAGTATATCTCTGCTGGTTTTTACGTTCCAAATATGTACATATTCGCATGAATCAATTGTTTCGGGAGATTTGGTTGCGTACTATTTAACTATTACAGGAGATTCACGTTTATTCATGATACCTTCCAATGGCATGTGTAGACACTGCGCCATCGGAAAAATGTGGGAAAATATGTTGAAAAAATCTAGTATAGTAAGTAAATTCATTGAATCTCTGAATTATTCTTCAAATGGACAGAAATTATGGAAATTTATTTGCAGTGAAAAATTTTGAGTACTGAAAATTAGATACTTCGATAAATATCAAGAAACAGATATAATCGATAATAAAATTTTGAATAAAATAAAAACTGTCCCATTTTATATTTTAATTCTCATAAAATGAGACAAAATGAGTTCTGTTCACAGGAATGTGTTGTTGCTTCTACAAGTATAATGCAAGCCGACGAAAAATCATCGTGTCAATGAAACAAGTATAATTCGAACACCACGACGCCCTTTCGGAAGATGTCATACCATGTATGCGCATATTTTTACTTTTCTTAAATAATGAACAGAAGGCAAAGGTCTCTCGGCCGCGAATCTGAACTGTCCCATTTGAATATTAAATTAAATGTCATTGCCTCCGCTCCGTGATCTGATATGCAATATTAAATTCGTCGTGCAAACCGTCGAAAGACTGTCTATCAAAACAGCTCTCGTTATTCGACTTGGCTGGAAATAGTTTTCTCAATCATTCATGCAAATCGTATATTCCGATGGTGACCCTATTTCGTGAATTAGGACGAATCGATTTATACATTCCGCAGTTCCTTTCACGCATATCCCGTCTTTCCTACGAATAGAACAAAATATTACACGTATACCAACATTTTCAACGTCACCTTGAAATATTTATTTATGAATATGGATGGGGAACTTCCCGAAAAAAGGCTATAGGACAAAATGACGACTTGAATAAATTGTATCTTCTAGAGAAGTACTAGTTCTAATTTTCTAGTATCCGTTATGTTTGAATTGATAACTATGTATTAGACCGCAGATTTTTATGCAACTTATAAAAAATTTAAGATCTAAGAATTTTAAAAACAATATGCAGCGATATATAAAATATCCAGGATAGAATATTCATTGTAATATTTCGTAAGTGAAACATTCTTTTTTTATTTACAAAATAAATAATATCTGATTCAACTATTTGACTGGAAAACACAGTTGAGATCTATTACATCAGATTTCATTGAAATTTGCAAAATAATTGAGATCATCATATTGGAATATCAATCGTTTCAATATTTAGGAAATCTTTCTCGCGAGTAGTCATTAAATAATGTAAAGAATTTGAAATTACGCATACAACTTTTTAATAAAAGGGCTAAAGGCTAAGTTTTGACGTGATAGACTGACTAAGATAGTTAATTAATTTGCAAAGGATGATAGAATTAAATAATGCAGCACTTATTAGACAATTTAATATTTATCATACAGATTTATTGTAAATCTCTTTTTTAGAAAGCTTCTCGCTTGGTAAATTGAACATGAACACTTTAAATAGACGTTGAAAGACAGAGTTCATAAAAGCTAAATTTAAAAGACGTACCTAACTGATTGATTAAGAGATGTTCTGTTTCCAATTAGAACACTGTAGATTGGATTATTTGGAAATTAATTGCGAACTCTGCAGGCTTGTTTTTGTAGAATTGTTGTAGGAAGTTACAATCGATGCTGCTTCCATTGAAGGTTTTAAGGAACGTTCTACGTTGTTGATTTCGTTAATTAATTCATCGATTGATGTTGTCTATTAATCAAACAATCGTTGGTTAAACGTTTCATAAAGGATTAATGAAGTTACAATCGATACTGGTGAACAGAAATATCACGAATTTGACATGTGTCAATAGAAGGTTACATATTTTATGAGGAGTCGCAGAAAATCTATTACCCTTTAAATATATTATTGCATTCTTTATGTTACATTTTCCCTTGAACTTGGTGTAATTTTAATCAATAACCATGATATAAACCTTAGATTTTAAACATTGGAATAATATTCTTCAAATATTTCCTAAATCGAAAACAACGAAAAATCTAATTCAAGTTACTTTGACCGGTAAGAATGTAATAAAAGCACATGTTTTAATTAAAATCGAAACATTTTTATTATCATATTAAAATAATATTTGTTGAATATTTCCTAAACTCTTCAGATAATAAAATATCTCAAATTTTACTATCATATAGTTTTATATAAAACTCTCTAACTACTATAATATATCTTGTATATATATTCCTATTTTCACCAGTGTTTTTGCGAAATGTGAAATATACAATTGCATAGAAGACAATTTTTCCTAAATCTTTACGTCAACCGTGCACCCTTGTTTCAACGAGTATATGTACCGCATATCGTTAATACTCATTCACTGCTAAATGTACCCCAAAGACGTACTTACATACAGTTACATGATGCTTAATCTCACGCGATGATCACACCATGGAACACATAGAAGAGAAATTATCGAGAAAGTATGAGAGAGTAGAAAAATAGGAGTATAGAGACGAACATAATTCGTGTCATCACAGACGTGGCTTTATATAGATCAAAGAGATCGGAAGGAAGCAACGTATCAAATAGTTCAAGAAGAAATTATTTACTTCTATACTTTAAACGATGAAGTACGCATACGATAAAAGTCGATGAACGTTTAATTATGATAATGGAGTGTCCTGCTACAATTAATGAAATTTGTTGAAGATACGATACAAAAAAGAATAAAAAGATGTTTAAATGATTGAATTAAATTTAAAATAATGGAAGTGAAGGAAAAGATACAAAGAAACGATAAAAATATTTCGTTAAAAATTTTAGAAACTGTCCATCAAATTCGAAGTTAATTTAAATATGATTTGTTGAAAGATTCGTGATAAATAGATAATCATTAAATTAAATGAAATATAACATTTTCTCACATAGTGTACAAATAAATAAATTACATAATATAAAATAAGATTTACTTTTAACATTAGAATAAAAGTGCTTATTCAAGAACTAAATTTCAGGATAACCTCAGAGGTTCATAGAACACGTATCTCAACTAAACTCGAATCTACATCCAATATTAATTCACACTTATAGAACTTCCAATACAACTACCAAGAAACTAGAGACAAAGTTCGATATTAAATCCAAAACCAATTTCCAATTAAACACATAACTTATATACGTCATCTTTGCTATTTACTTTTCAAAAAGAAAAGTCCAGATATATATCAAACTACGATATTACTAGACTATTCCAACTTGAGCGAATCATACACAAAACCCAATACACTGAAACAACTTCAGGACCGTTGAAACTCAGAGCTCTAAACCAATCGATCTAAAACTTTGTAATCATCCGAGGGATAGAAGAGAAAAATGACCTCCAAGAGAAAAATTCTGTTAGAAAAGAGAATTCTTCACATGCAACGACACAACGAAAGCGATCACCGATCGGACGAAAGAATTTGGTGAAGGGTGCCGATTGTTCACCTCTCCTGGACTCAACGTCGATGGTGACACACTCGGCTGGCCGAGTGTCGAACTGCATGAAGATGGTGGTGAAGGCGGGATCGATGACGAAGGGGACCAAGAAGAGGAAGGCAAAGAGGCTGAAGGTGCTGAGGAGGATGAAGAACGCGGTCGTGTAGAACAGCAGCTTCTGCAGGAACGTCTGCTTCTCCTTCTCCTCCGCCATTTTGGAGAACAAACGGCAGTGCTCGTTTCAGGGGTGCACCTAGTTGACGTCGTTGTGTTCGTCGTCGTCGTCGTTCTCGGCGTGCTCGCTGCCCGTCGTCACGTTCGACGTCGATGAGGCGAAACGATCTGCGGATTCGTCTCGAATTTCACCACTTTGCTTTTGTATCGCGTTTCGAGAGATCGAGCTTTCTCTTACAGACGCTTTCTCCACGGATTGGACGGGCTTATAGATTTAGAACCGAGCTTGTTGAAAGCAAACAAGTCAAGGGTTCTTATGGTTGGTTGAATATTTTGACAGAGAGTTACTTCCAGCTGTCTTGTTGAGCACTTATATGTTGAAGAGTGAGGTTTAAGCTTATAGAATCTCTAGGATAGATTTAATTTTTTTTCTAAGATAAGATTTCCCTTCATCGTATTGGATAATAATTAGTAAAAAATAGTCAAGGTAGCCATCAAGTTTCAGGATAGTCTGCTTCGTTTGAGTAATCTCTCAGATATTGCTGTTTCATCTTGATCTAATTCCGGAATTCTATTGCAGCTTTAAACATCATTGAGTATCATGAAGTTTGAACGTTTGAATGAAGCTATTTATAATATACTATATATAATACATCTATAGAATTTCTTGAGTTATGGCAGATTGTAAATAGCTAATCACTTTATCACTTTCTTATTTAATGAATGTTAAGGTATAATATTTGACAGCAAGGTCAGAGTTTTAGATAAAGGTTCCCCGAAATCTTTTAGACTTTCTATTCTCAAATTGGATTTAAGAATGCCCAAGAGACACAACGAGGATCCTACAGTAATGTCTGTTGTGACTTTACGTTCTGTCAACGCACAAGTTTGCTCCTATATTTGTGGTATCGATGTCGACGAAGTTTCAAGGAAACGGAGTTTCCTACACCGAGATTCAATAAATCTCCCCGAAAGCTATGCGCTTCTTGGAACAGTATCGATTTCGTTCTCAGGATCTTGTGATCCGTTTTAACCGCATATACCAACATTTGGAAGCACAATGTTTTCATTCTAGATATTCCTAACAGAAGTTATGCAAATCGAAAAAGAATATCCAGCAATGACAGCAATTGAAAATATTAATTTCATTTATCCACGAGCTTTATATGTAAAAACATGCCACAGATGATTTTCGAGGCTTCAAGAGGAATAGTTTTATTAACAAATTTTAATAAAATTACAAACCACACAGATTTTTAAAACTTTAGAAGTTGTAGGTAAAAATGTTGGTTCCTAAATTTTACTAGTTTCTAAAACAAAGAAAAATACGTTGATAATTAAGCTACTTTCACAATGCTTTTGAGTAATTTTATGTAAAAATCTTGATAGAAAATCAGAGAAATTCACGGGGCAACGTAATAAAAAGCAATGAAATGTAAATACACATTGAAATGCGTTTTATGAAGCTTTTCAATATTTACGGTCATTTCTTCAGCGACAAAGCAATATCTTGGTCTTTATTATCTTGTAAATAAGACGAAGCCTTAGCTATTCGGATCTTGAACTATCGTTCACGATGCCTTCCATTTATTTATCCAAGAGGAACGTGCCAATTTCATAGCATTACGCGTAAGATATTTCCATGACAATGAATCAGCAATGCGATACGCGAGCTACGAACTTTCCATTCACGTCTTCCTGTAATTGAGTCGACGAATAATTCTATTTGGATCCATCTGCGCTCGAAACTTTTACGGTATTTCATCTACGAAGCATTGCTTTGACTTTTTGGGAAAGTTTGCTTCGCGTAGACAGAGTTCAACCGAGCTTTACCGCTCTTTGAGCGACCGAATTACACTGGGAAAACTATCGCGTCATACCAGGAAAAAAATATTTCGTGATCCGATTGTTTGAACTTTCTGCTAGTACAAAACGTAAAAGTAAATATGCGGATTGTACTGTTTGATTTTAAGCTTAAATTTGAGAGCTGTAGTTTACATTTATCAAAAAAGTGTTACATATCACTCGAAAAAACGATGCATATACTGTTTAATAAAATAATATTTTTACAAAAATATATTACCTCCGAATTTGCCTTAAATTTCCCTATTTTTCCAATAAACCTATATTTTTCGATAACTCACGCTAAATAAATTTCTTCAAAGGAAAGACAAAACTTTTTATCGAGGTCTTCGACTTGACACAAACATAGAAATAAAGTAGTCGATATGATTTACACTTTAATAAGTCGCTCCTAATCTAAGAAACTTTTTCTGCGAAATTTTTTGTATAAAAAAGGAAGCGAGTCAGATTTCGCGCTCTCGTGTTCCGTAAATTATGGAACACTGGTGGCTGTTTATTGGATTTTAAGCATTTCGCCTATCACTAAACTCAGTGGCGGGCGTAGCCTGCCCTTGAAGGTTTCGATAAACGCCCATGTCGCGCAAGCTCCTTTTAATAAATCCGAGGAAACGAAAATAACTAAACGCACGATCGTGCATTCTCTTCTCCCCATCCTTTCTTTTTACTTGTCTCTACAAGACTGGTAACGGAACTTTAACTACACTCGACGCTTCCGCGCACTTTAGGCTGCAAACTACGGATTTGTTTTATTGGATTGCCCCGATTCACGGAGCGCCAGTATTATAGAGATAAAACTTAGCGCCAAGCTTTGTGTGGCATAGTCTCTTCCGCCGTGTAGTTTCTGACACCATCCGTTTTTCCCGCAATTAAATAGGATAAGTATTATCTCGACTTTTACGTTAATCGTTATTTAAAAACTAAGATTGTGATGACAAAGAATGATGACGAATGATAACAAGGTTTTGAAGGAACGATTAAAATGAAGTAGCGAAGAGTAATTGATTGATTAGTAGATAAACGGAAGCCAGGATGAATCTTTTTACTTGCAAAATGCAAAATTTCAAGTTGTTGCAATTTTTTGAGTTCATTAGATTGACTTGTTTAGTACTTACGTACTCCTGATCTGCCATGGAAGAGTTTGTTTTTTAAGCCTTGAATACACGATTTGCTTGCTTCCTCGCTAAATGACAATTTATCACTTACACCTTTTACCAATTTTAGTCGCCTATATAAACCTTTTAAAAAATGTCTAAACCCTTCTTGCATTGCGCAGAAATAAAAACGAGGTCTCTATGTTGTTGCACGTAGAAAAGGAATATAGAAAAATCTTACGTTAGAAAAAAGAGCAGGTTCATGATTTTGTAAATCGCATTTTTCCTCCTTTGGTGTGCATTTTAGGCCCGGAATACAAAGAAACTAGATTTTACGGCCACAAAGTGCTCTGTGTTCCTTTATTGACTTGACGAGTCTCGTGCCGACAAGTTACGTCAGAGAAAGCTTAAGCTAGACACAGAGAAAGCTCAAAGGAGTGTTTTGTGTAAAATCATCCTCATCGGTCCTTTGTAATTTTACATTTTTGCTCATTTTTATATCACCTTGCAAGTGAAGAAGATAATTTCAGCCTATATTTATATCTCCTACAATTTTTTACCCGCTACACTTATTACGCAGACGCGTCATTATTCTAATGTTCCGTTGACACTGAAACTCAAGTATCAATCAAGTATCAAAAATTTAGCAACACCTTTTCTGAATACGATTTAAACGATAAAAACAGCTTTTACGGTGAACAAGATCCTATTCATCACCCAAACGTACGCACTTATTACTTTATTCAAACTATAATTCAATTTTAATTTCTTTCTCGAAATACGAAAGCATCAATTAAAATGTAATACCGAAACACTTTATAGTCTTTCTTCTTTCAACGTTTCCAAATTTCTGTTTAAAGTATCAAAAATATTGGATTTAAAAAGCTCTTCATTTTCAACTAATGGGGAAGTCGTTTCTATAAATTTTGAAATCTATGGTGTGATTCAGAGCAGTTCGAATTACGACAAGCTCGTTCTCCGCCCCGAATGATCAAATTGTCCCGCTGCAACCCCTTCACGACAAAGGGGCGAGCCGTGTAAGAGGGTGGAGAGGGAGAACGCTTTGCATTTACAGAGCCACTTGACGTAAATCAACACGTTCCGCATTAAGTGTCCACGTTGATTACGTGGCCGCGTCCGTACGAAAGGAAGTATCCAATCTACAAGAAGCTGCGCCAGTGCCTGCAAATGGAAGCAGCCAGGCCTGCCTCGTTAACCAGCAATTAGTATATGCTTGGGTGTGCTTTTAAATTCGCGATTTCGTCCTCGTCCGCGTATCAGCATGCCCCTCGGTTGGCCTTTCTCAATGGAGGATCTTGAGAATCCTTTTCAATGATGGAAGAAACGTAATTGAAAGTGTACTAGAGATTCGACTCTCTTGATTTCCATGAAAAATATCGGACTCGTATATTTCTGAGTACATTTGAAGAAGCTACGAATGAAAACAATTTCGCAATGTTTTTTTCAGTCGACCAGGTTCACCCTTTTCACGTGCTACCGGGGATCCTCTCTAGGGAGATTCTAGCAACATTCACTCGATGGTTCCTATCGTTCGAAACTGGGCCAACCGAGTTCTTAAAGAAATCACGTCTTTTCATTTTTATTAAAAGTTTCTATTGTAGATGCTTATGTCACTTGTAAGAATAAATGAGATAATACGACACTATACGAATTGTAACAAAGAAACGGAAGAAGACACTTTAGAATTATAGAACGTGGAGTAATAACCGAGTCTCGGTCTGAATCGCGACTACCACCCCCTGACCCATCCATTCGTGAGGCAGCTCCTGAAGGCGCGTCCTACCCGTGTGTGAGAAAGCTCACAGACTCAGACGAGTCAACTTAAGAGAAAGCTCGATTGTTTCCGCGACGAAAGGAAGGGAACGGTACCCCCTATGAAGAAGAAGAGAAATCGTCGGGGCTCTGCGCCCTCTTCCTGTGCCCCCGCATCCTGTCCCACCTCCTCCTCTTCCCGCGTTCTTTGCTCACTGGCCTTTTCTTCCCTCCCCGTCTCTCTTCGTCGCCTACTTCGCGGCACTATGTCACACTGTTCACCCCCGTGTACATTTGTCGCGCGATCTCGCGAACCACCGCGCCTCGATCGAACCAAGAACCCGCTGTTTCCGTCGAAGCACAGCGAGGTCAGGTAACCAGAGAGAACTCTGACTAATAATTTTCAGTCCACTGATCGTGGCTGCCACCTCATGGTCGCCGTTCTTTTATTTCTTCTTTTCTTTTCTTCCTGTTCTTTTTTATTTCCTCTCGTTTCCTTCTCGTTTCTGTTTTATCGTACGATTTCGATGGTCGACACGAAGTGTTCCGTCGATCGTCTCGTATCTCTAGGTTAACCTCGAGCTGCCATTCGAGCTTCCATCGGCGAGGCTCACACGACACGGTGGAATATGATATAACCGCGGGAAATTTTCGTCCTGGCCGCGGCGCCGACGGATGCCGGGCTACTGCAGTCGGTAGAGCTTTTGGGCGAGCTTATTTTCGAGCGATGCTAGCGCCACAGTGGCATCTGGTGGCATCGACCGTCGCCACCGCCCCACCACCGCCGACGCCGCCAACCGACGCTCAACATCGACACCAGGGCGTCCCCTGACTGGGTTTCACTTCATCTTCTACGCCTTCCTGCTTCTTGTTTCACGACCTTGCGCTTTCAGTCCTTCTTTCTCTCGTTCCGTCTTTCCTTTGCATTTACACGTATACCTTTTTTCTTAGCATATCTGCGTGTATATACGCTTTTAGCATTGACAGATATGGAATATTCGTAGTGGTTATTTCTGAATCGTTTCTACACGAGCTACTATTTTTACGATCATGATTTAATTAGATATGGTTCTTTTGCGATATAATTCCACACAGCAGTTGTATAATATAAACAGGCATTTAAAAAGTTAAATTATCTTTTTCCTTTCCAAGAAAACCGATTGACATATGTATTTCCAGCAGCATTTTATAAGTTTATATCAATTATATAAGATGCGAATTATTCATTATAGACAGACATGTAGTTAAATACATATTCTAGACATATTTCCTGCTTTAGTTTAAAAGCAGAGTATTTAGTCCGAGTTATGGGAAAAACATAAATATTTTGATTAAATTGCGTGAGGCATTCAAACACTTATAGACAATATTGTAGAAGTACATAATATTGTTACGAACCCTTTACATAATTTAATTATATGTTTCCATTTCCCTAACAAAGTTGTTTGGGTCAAAAACAGAAAAGTGAAAGCAGAAAACTCATCGAAGACCTGATTGTATCGATCGGACGACGTTATTCGAGAAGAGGAAGAGGGTAGTAATAAGATTCTGGTTGAAATTAACGAAACGTATTTTTCGTAACACTCGACCGGAAATACTTGACGAAACTGGTTTACCAAGTTTCGCGATTTCATGGAAGCATCCGAGTGATTTAGCTCTGACTCTCCGCGATTTTCTTTGCAATAATTCATGATTCATTTCACGACGGTGGTATTTATTCTCGTAACAAACACTCGTTTTTTCTGGCGAACTTAGGAGGTCGACAGATTTGTGGAATTTCGGTTGTTACCATTTATATCAAATATCGTTTTGGTAACAGACCAGGTTGGTTTGCGATAACGTTTTACATATTGGAAATTAGCCAGGGAATTTTAATAGATGTCTGACATTTAAGGTCGAATTACAATGTGTTTATCGATAGCCGGGCATTGATGCTTCTCAATTTACATAATACTACTGCAGAGATTAGAGTGAAGTGTCAGTGGAAACTTATGGGATTGAATACAGCCGAAAGATTACTGTTTTTGCGCCAGAAAAAGGATTAAAAGGATTAAAATTAAATATAATGGCCAATATACAGGGTGGTTGGTAACTGGTGGTACAAGCGGAAAAGGGGTGATTCTACGCGAAAAAAGAAGTCGAAAATATAGAATAACAATTTTTCGTTTGAGGCTTTGTTTTTGAGAAAATCGACTTTGAATTTTCGCTCGGTACGCGTGCACTTTATCACGTCTCGTTATAACGGATCTCACTGTAGATCGTTGTCTCGATGGAAAAATTAAAAAAAAAAATTTTTATTCTATATTTTCGACTTCTTTTCGCGTAGAATCATCCCCTTTCCGCTTGTACCACCAGTTACCAACCACCCTGTATAAATAAGATGGTAAATTACACTCGTAAATTCAACTAACTGTGTCGCGAAGAATTTTATTTCTATTCTTTTTTAAGTTTCAAGAGTTCTATATACTTTCTATTTTTTCCATAATATGGGATTCAAAAGTATGTTTGTTATATTGTATTTTGGAGCATTGTTAGCCTAGAACAGCTTTTAAACTTTTATTTCAAGTAATAATTACAAATAAAAGTAAATTATATTTCATATAAGTCTATTCCTCGAATTTTTCAATTTGGTTAGCAGTTGGAGATGTTTTAAATATAAGATAATAAAATTTAAGAATTTAATCAAGTAATTCTGTAATATCAAACGTCGATTAATAAAAGAGAAAAGAAAAAAAGGATCTCTTGAAAATACAATTCAGTAATGAGACAAGTTTTTATCCTCGGATTAAGACGAGTCGCAAGAAATTGCGAGAAGGTAAGTTCTCCAAGATCGTGTATGCACTCTCCAGGGTTTCCCTAATGACCTAATGCTGATGCAGCCGTGGAGCTTTGGAACCGAAACCAATAAGAACCGGTCTACCATGAGTTTGGAACAGTTGTAAATCGTTGTAACGAAGTTAGCCAGTGCAGCGATGTTCGAGACGAGCCTGAGAAATTAGTTTGTCCGGCAGGGTAAATCGATCCTCTTCGCCAGGAATGCCGTTTCATTTATGAAACCTAGCTCTACGTGGATTCGTCGTATTAATCTGTCTATCTGTGGTGAGCACGATGAACCTCAGAAGATTTGACTGATTCGAAAACTGAATCCGACTGTTGAATTAAAATATAAGGAGAAAATAGGAAGCATCGTCCTACATAACATTTACTAATAAAATGGCTAATGTTTCTCATTTTTATAATAATACAAGATAGCATTTCGTATCTGATTTTGCTCTAATATTTTATATGACATTGTAATATTTTTATTTTAAATGACCAACTCGAAAAAAAGCAGTAATTTTTTGTTCGCTTTTTCTCCACCTTCCCAACCTTATGTTGCTTATACCTTACGGTAGCTATATTTTGAAATATAGCAAAATCCATAGAATTTTGTCTCTAATAGGTTAAAGTATTAAAACTTGATCTCCTCAAGTGCAGAAAAGGTAATTGTCCCCTGACCTTAATTACTTCGCTAAAGCTAAAGTAAACTTGTGGATAGTGCAAAAACGCATACGTATCGTGGTACGAAAAATTTCTAGAGATTAACAATTTTGCCCTGTTCCAAATTCGAGGATTATTCCGTGCGGTCAAACGTGGTCAGTTCGTAACACGCAAATCGTATTGAGCCAGCATATGCGTTTCGATGTCTGTTTCCGTCTACCGATGAACAGTTCGTTGATTATCGCATTTGCTTATTCTAGCTATTGTCACTCAACGTCAATTCCATTAAGGGAGATGACACCATCTCCAGGTTATTACGATTATCACGATGTCTGCGTTCCGTTACACCTGCGTTTCGTGGTATTCCCGCGGAACTAGTTAAAACTGGGACGACTCTGTCACGAGGTTTTTACCAAACGCCTTCCCTTGTCGTTGTCATAATTTATGGGACCGAATATTTCATGTCACGAAACTGCTATGAAAGTTCTCTTTTCTGTTCCATGATATTAGTGCTTTGCTCTAATTATCGAGCTTATATTTTGTGTTGGGGCAAAAAGGTTTGTATTCTTTTCGCGTATTCAAAATAGCGTAATACTTTTATTTAGAGGATGTATAAGAATGGCATTTAGAGGATGAAACAGATCTCCCCTTACATCCTATTTCTTTACTTAGGTTCATAAAAGTACGAATTTACATAAACATCCGTAGTCTAACAATACCGAAGTTAATCTCACAGCATAAAAATAATGAAAACAATAAAGATATTTTATAACAAAAGAAACATATAAATATGTATCTGACCCTGTTTTCGGGTCATAACGGTTTGTCCAATATATATGTCAGCTACTTTAGATCTTAAAAGTAAACCGCATTAGAAACGTTTCTACACGTATTATTCTTATCAAACGAACAGATCTAATATTTCCGAACGTCACTAACAATTTCCGACAAGATGTTCGCAACATTATTACGTACGAGCATATTATTGAATCTCGATCATCGTCGATTTAGATAGGAAAATTGAACCCATTATTTTCATCAATAATCATTATCGAGTAATTATAGAAGTTTCGTTTCGTGGCTGGCATTCTGACGAGTTTGTTTCGTGTTGCTCGGTGATAATTCCTTGTTCGAAGAAGAGCCTTCTATTCGTTGCTCGTTAGCACTCGAATATCAAGTATGTAAGCGTTTAGCCTCTAACAACAGGCCATACACATGGATCGATCAAAACAAATCCACAGGACGTTGCACTTTGAACAATGTCGTAACGAACCTTCTCTCCCCTGGTGAACTGCTTCGCCTCGCCGTATTGGAAGTGGAGTGCGCTCCAAGTATGCTCGAACCAGCTAGGTTTGTTTCTTTATTGATACAGACCGCACGGCGGATACTCTTATCCTCTTGATGATATGGAATATCGTTACCACGACACACTTTTCACTCTATTGCTTCTTTTTCTTTCTTTCTTTTTAATACTGTACACAATCACGAATCGATGTTGCCGACGTTTCATCCTTGTCAGTTTCCTCGACGATACGAATCCATTCATGCAATTCCTGATTGTTGTTTATTTTCTACTACCGATGGGATCCGTCGTGAAATGAAATTCCCGGGACGTCTTCCAGGGAATACCAAAACTCGTAACTTCGCGTTTCCTACTTTCCGTTTGATATACAGCCTCCAGAGTGTTTAGGATATAGCATATAGGATTCTTCCAGCATTGCGTATTGGAACGATGGTTCGATTTGAAAGAACAAAATGTGTATAATAGATTAGGTTTCTGGAAGTTCGTGGTGTTTCTGGTGATCGATATTAACTCTTTGTAAACGAGAATTTTTTTGAGAGTATTCCTTGGTGAATTGGATATATCTTTTATATAAAACGAAATCATATGGTGAAAAATTAAATTGTAATTTTTTTTATATTATTTGATAATAACTATGTGAATTATTATATTGATAACAATAAACAATTTGTATAAGTATTGATCACAAAATAGTAGCTGTTGATGATTAGAAAAGGAATGAAAAATTTGTTAATTAAATTTGTTTTTATTATGCAATACTGTTAAGTGGAGTATACTACCCTACATTATCCTAGTTATAATATAATACTAGTAATAATAGAAGTAATAATAGTAGAGTAATAATTGTGAATACAAATTGCTGCGAATTGTGTTGCAGCTAATGAAATGACTTTTTGCCATCATATTTTCAACCTAGTAACTAGAAGAATTTAATCGCTTATTTGACCCAAATGGTTATTTTCTATTGTGCATTTGGCTGAACTGAAAGGGAATTATTCATTAGAAATTTCAAACAACAAAATGGAATCGGTTAGTTACGACACAGTTCTATGAAAACACATTGCCACAAATATTTGTTATATTTTGCTACGAATTCTTCAAATAATCAAACATTTATGACCAATAATAACTTAACAGTAGGAAAATTACGACAACAACAACAAATTAAAGTATCAATTAATAACAAATATATTATTATTAGAATTATCGAAACAGAAAGATACAAAGATTATATCGAATAATTCCCTTCCTTCGCGTTTCAGCTTAACAAATAGCACTTACGCGTTTTCGAATAAACTGGACTGATCAGATGTACTCTTGCCTTCGACTGTTTATTCTTCCCTTCAACGTTCGAGTATAATATTTAGAGAGAGTACGGTCGCTGTATCCTCCTTTGCTCGCTGCTAAAGTTAAACTGTTATCGCGAGTTTCGTCTGTTACGAAACAGGGATCGGTATTTGCTCATGTACTTTCGAAGAATTCACTGGGTTAACTAGACTGCAAAATAATTTACTCTCGGGGCTATTGTTCCGGAGGATCGCGCGAATGTGTGTTGCTTTCGTTCGATTGCACCGTGAACTGGATGCGATAAGTAAACAGCGTATCGTCTCGTCATGTTGTCAACTCCTTCACCCGTTTCTCTTCACTGTTTATGGAAATGAAAGAAACGGGATTATTACGAAATGTCGTGCTGTTACTTGGACATCTGGTACGAGTATTTACGCATAGTTTTACGACCTTTGTAATTTTCTTACGTTTGATTCTGTTACGGCTGTTAATGATCAATGGTTCTACGCTACTGGAATTGTTTTCTTACTAGGGATAGGATCAAGTTTGATATGTACCTACATACTCAACTCAATCCCAATACAATTTCAGTAAACATACGGTTGTTTGTACATTTATGAGAAGTTCAAGAGTGCAAAAATATATAGAATACACGTAATACGCAAAAATATATAAAATATTCAAAGTATACCACTCTTAATATGGCAAGGTATGGCAACGGTACAACAGTCTATGGTATTCATACATTTGCCCAAAACAGAAATCTTCTGGATAAAGTCCTCATAGAAAGATCAATTATAACTGAAACCACTTCTTACAATTTTCAAAGTATTTGGTTATAAGAAGTACGAATTTATCTGGTCTAGATATTTAACCGTATTGTCTATTTAAAAATATTGTTTCTTTTTTTTAATGTTTGTTCCAGATATTGCAAACTTATATTGCAAACCTATGAAATAGAAGAGTCAAACTGTAAAAGTTACATCGTCTAGACAATTTAGCAAATTGATATAAGTTAGAGAACGTAAAACTGAATCACGGTTGCATAAAGTAAACTTTAGCTGTGATTCAATCTCTATTGAAAAAGGTAGAACGTTGTATGCAATCGTGGGTGTTATATATTTGCTTGATGCTTCCGTGTAGTGTAGAATCTCATTATATCGTGGCGGAAACTGTTCCGCGAACTCCGGCTTCAGTAGTAGGACAAAAGCATGGCCAGCCGAGAGTCTCGTAAGTAGAACATGTTTACACAGACTAGGCGTGGAGGCTTTGAGTGTTTGGGGGTCATTTTCATTGTTACTATACCTGTATGATATTTAAAGCGAATAACTTCACTTTAAATACTGTTTTATCAATCATGTTTAATAATTTGCGGTAACATTTCGATAATCAATAAACTTTTATATTCAGAAACTTATAAATTACTATCTAGTTTCATTATTTCAAATTTATAAGAATTGTTAATTCTAAAATTCGAAAAATCTTAAAATTGACCTGTTATAGTTTCTTCGCCAACAATTGTTTGAAAATAATTTATTCGTAAAAAATTGTGTAGAATATCTTTAATCTTTTTCAAATGTTAAATTTATATTTCCAGCAACGTTTGTAGCAGTTTTCCCAAACTTAAACTTCTGCCTATTCATGACGAGCAATAATAAGGTTGTAACATTTCTATTAAAATCTTAACACATTGAATGCACATGATTTATGGCAAATTTCATCCGCCTTATCATAGTAGATAATTGATAATAGGAAAAAATTTAATCTATCGTATTGACTCATCAAAGTTTGAAAAAACGATATTTCATATGCACCTACCTAATCCCAATCCTTCAAAAAATGGGTTACAAGCTCAAAGTACTTACACACTTTCTTAATTACTATTCAGAGAAATAATTAATCCTACTTAACAAAAACATTACACTACTCCTTAAGTAAATTTAATTTTTTTTATTTACGGCCAAGTCAAGGAAGCTATAGTTTACGTTGTGTATTCGATACAACAAGATGTTGCTGAATATTTCAACAAGAAGAAAAGGAAAAGAACTATACAAGAGTCATGGATATTGTTGTATTCTAGTTTCGTCTTAAACTCGTAAAAACAGCATTCACGATACTAACAATGGTGCTACGTCTTTTTCTGGTAGCGTGAAAGAGGCAACGAATCTTCTCTATTAGGTTGGGCAAAAAAAAATTGGCTTGTATTCCGTTGCCGTGTTATGAATCAAAGTCTTTTTTTCGCTCTTTTTACTCGTTTTGTATACATATACATATACTTTTTATTTGGCAGGAGAAATATCTTTTGCGGCTTTTGGTGTTTGATATACATCTATGCAGGAAACGAATTCGTTAAAATATAATTTCGTCAAGACTCAGTCTATTTTTCGGTTTTTTTTATTTAAGAAAATTATTTAATTATTTCGTGACACTGCAAAGAAGTCTGGTTGAAGAACTAACAACTTTTAACAAGCTCTTAAACTCCCTTAAGCTGACCAGCGGACCTAGTTGAAATTTATACGCGCAATCCTTGCTGGCTTCAAGCACGCTCAGTCGCAAATAAACGTCAGGAGATTGCTTAAAGTTGCAACAGTTTGTATGCTTCGAGGAAAGATATCGAGTTATTCCTGTTAAAGAATATAAGGGTTACGTTCACCGTTATTTTATCGGTCTTCCACGAATTGTTATTTCTTACTTTAAATAGTCGAAGAAAAATTAATTCAATGACGAATGAAAGAAAAGTCAGATATTCTTGCTCTTTTTTAAATTAAAGAAAATTAAAGATGAGTCGAAGTATTTAATCATCGTCAGACCTTTACGCACTAAAAATTAAGGATTACTCTTATGAGAAATGTATTCTTCATTGGACCATGTTTTACATTCTACGTATTGTATCTATTTTTGTCTGATTTATTTATATTGATATTGGTATGGAATTGACCAAGCTCTATCATTATAGTCGGTGAGAAGGATGTATATTTTATACCCTTAGGAGAAACTTCTTATTATCATAAAAAACTTCGCAATTAAAAACAAGTATACATCGCAAGAAATCAGTCTCTACGAAAAAACTCGATGGCACAGAAGCGTTGAGTGCCGGACAGCTGCTTAGAACGCAATAATATAATACTGACCGAAATTCCATACGCGACTCGCGACGAATCACGTACGTAGAAGACAACAAGGCTCGTAGGCAAGGATGTCAGGAATTTTGGTAATAATCCGCGATGAATTTCGAGTATTCGCCGGTGGCAGTTCTGTCCGGATGTGACGAATGGCTCTACACCGTCTGATCTCGATCGATTTGCACGGAGCCGCGTCGCGACTTCACTTATTCTGAACCTTCCATCTCGAATTCGCATGGTAAATGCCTTTTTGACCCGTGATGAAGCAGCGGTCTGTGTTTCTAGCTTTAGACCCTGCGGCATAACGAGCGCAAAGGAGATCAGAAAGACGATGAATCGCCATTGTGAAACGTACTTTGTCACCATGCTAACCTACGGAAGTCACGGCGACAGGGAAAAGATTGGACTGAGCAATTTAACCGGTGTCGTTTCAGAGAGGACGGTTTGTTCTTAGGGCGACGGTTTCTCGGGAAAATTGGCTGGGAGCCAATGAATGGAAATGTGGGCCAAATGTCTTCCTCGTATCCGTGCACGTTGTCTGTTCCATGGATTCTCTGATAATCTGTGGTCCATACCTCGCGGAATATACGATGCAAATGACGCCTGTATATCTTCTACATTAATTGTACACTCTGCCCCCAATCGACCCGTTTTCTCTTTTTCTCTTGATTCTTCTTGTTTACCGAATTTTTGTCGTGTGATTCGTGGAAGTTCCAATGGGGATTCTAATGATACCTACTTATGTAGTTTATGGTAATTCTGGGTCGATCAGTTTCTAAAGAAATATGTATCTTGGATTTTCTTGGCTTTCCATATTAACTTTATTATTTATCACATACAATTATTAGATAGAAATTTTGTGATTAGGAATATACTAAATGAAATGAAAAGAATATAAATATTCTTTTTTGATTCTGGGATATACATCCATTATGAAGGGAATATAAGAAAGGAACAGTTGAATATAATAATTTTCCTTCTTTCCTTCTTGTCCTTCCTTCCTCTTTTTTTCTTCAACTTTTTTTTTATTCGATCTTTCGTCTTTCTTAGTTTTCCACATCCTCTCTTTTCCTATTTACCTTTTCCCTCGCCTCGTTCAACGAATAATTTCACTCAAATTGCAATTTTATCTTAGAAAATAATATCGATGATAATAATTCTAATAACTTTCCTGGCGCAGAAAGGAAAAATCTTCCATAAAGGTAATTTAATAAATGTAAATTTAATAATAGAGTTAATTTAATAAATGTATAAAGGAAAGGTTTTATGAGAACATACTCGTATGTACGTTTAAATTTAATGTTCGTAACTAGACAATTCTTAAAAATGTCTTTGAGAGAAAAGTATTACTTTCCGGAGTTTTCGATAAACAACAACCAACTTATCGTTTTAACAGACCGCATCAACTGAACGCGTCGCAAATGGGATATCCCTCTGTAATACATCTAATGTCCATTGAATTATCGATAATCCCACAACTAACTGACAGTGTGTCAGATGCAAATGACATTGCCAGGTCTTCGACGCAGCTGGTCTTCCATTTGCTCGCATTCGATAACTTCTCGCCTTTATTTCGTTCCTTCTGACATTTGGAAACTTTTTGAATACCAAGTGTTTCCCTATTTCACTTCTCTTATGAACAAAACTTTCTATCGCGTTTCCTTTGTTAATTTTCTAGAAGATTAAATAGCAACTTTGGAATATTAAAATTATATTTTTAGATTGCAATAAATTTTGTAGAAAGTACGACATCATACAAAAAATCTTTTTGAAGTACAAACACAGCTGACGACATGCATAAGATTATGCGTCGTTAGCATAAAACAAAACTCGTGGATCATCCCGAGTGAGATGAATTCTCAGCGTGGTTTCTGGTATACAAAGGTTCCGCATAACTGATTTCACAGAAAATCTGCATATATGCGTCAAATGCAAATGACGCCGATAAATCTACAACACTAAGCACGGTTTGGCTGCAATTAAGAGGAACGCGAAATAAAATTATGGGCGCAGCTCTGACAAGTGTAACAAGTTAAAAGGCACAGTGTATCTTTAACTTCAACATGTACCTTGGATTTCACTCTAATAATTTAAATTGTGAGGTGTGCATAAATTGTAACAGTGCGCTCACGCGGAAGTGTGTTTAAATTAATTTTACATAATTTGTCTTCATATCTGCATCCCGTGTTTCCTGATTATTATTCCGACCATTTCTAAAATGATCAAAACTAAAAGTTGGAAAATGGAAAAATGTGATCACATTCTATATCGAGAGAAAATAAAAATCTTCACAACTCTCCTAAATAAACTCTTTAAATCCTCTAAATAACAAAGACCATCTTTTAGAAATAAATAAGACAAAAACGAATACCACATACTACTACATTATACAGTGGTGCGAAAAATTTTGGAACTTATCTTTATGTTACAACGAATAAAGAAATAAAAGACATTTAGATATGTAGAGCGTGTGTAACAACTCATCTACCGAAGCAACTAGCCTTGAAAATGGATGGCACTGAAGCGCCGCGCCTATACTCCGCCGTCAGTGGCAAGTGGGAAGGCACGCGAGTCTCGATCTCCTTGCGGGATCGAAATGGGGGGCACGAGGTGGCTACGGGTTCTCAGGGCGTAGGTCCACGCCCTGGGAAACCCCGATGAATCTGATATTCTCCTATAGCCGGATGGTGACTGGTCGGCGTCTTCGGCCCCCTCCAGTTTGCCGATCCGGTGCGGAGAACCTCAGAGAAGTTGGTGGCCACCAACGCTGAGGCAGCCACTGTGGCCGCCACCGCCTCTACCATCCGCGGCGCTGCCGACAGCAGCGATGACATGCGGAGGGGTGAAGTAAGGATCGGACCGGTCGACAAGCAAGCGTCCGCGAAGGACGCGGATCCGACCCACGATTAGGAAGAGGAGGATGTCGCATACCTGCAAAGGAGGGTGCGCCTTCTGAAGAGAGAGATCAGCCGTCTCCAAGAGACGGTGGAACGGCTGACCAAGGAACGCACGGAGAAGGCAGCCAAAATTGATAATAACGACGGCGAAGGACAAGAAGTGGGGATCACCTCTAAGAGGGGCACAAAAGAAAATGCTCCCCGGGCTCTAACGGGGACGGTTATGGGCTCCCCTCCCCCACCTCCCCCACACCCCTGGTCAGCGGCGCGCCGTCCCCGCTGCCCCAACGGGTCGTGGAGTAATACACAGACCAAGGGAACGGACAGATTTGGTGGTCCAGGACCTCGAGATCCACTAGAGGATCTCAAGAACCGCAAGTTGGAAGAGCGGCGACGAGAAATAATGCCAGGGGGAGCGATCCTCCCGGCTACGGAGGCTGGCGCTGCCGCAAGAACCGTACAAGTACGGTCGCGGCCGGCGAGAGACACTTCGCGGTCGACCGTGGAGTCGTCGGCCGACGAGGCAGGGTTCATTGCCGACCAAGGAGGAAGAAGAGGAAGAGCGGGGCAAAAGAATAGGAAGCCCTTGCAACCTCTTCCAACGGCCAACGCGCCGACCGGGGACGCAAAAACCAAGGGACGGATATCGTCGTCTCTTCCGTCGTCGACACTACGGACAAGGGCTTTGGTGCCCGGGACAGCGATCGGGAGCGGCGGAACGAGAGCCAAGACTTTCGCGGAGGTGGCCGCTCGGCCTCTGGTGCACCCTACGGGAAGGGAATCCATGCGAGGAGCGGGAGATGGACTCAGAGCCATCGGGGAGGTAAAAGACGCAACGCTAGTAGGCGGGACGCGCATAGCGAGAAAGTGCCGGGCCTTCCCCGACCCCCGCGGTGCGCCGCGGTTTCACTCACCGTGAGGGGCGGCTCGGGCTTCACGTATAGGGATGCGATGTCGGTGGTGAAGAGGGAAGTCAAGCTCTCCGAATCACAGGGGCGCTACTGTTTGAAATCCCAGACCAGGACGCTAGGAGCAAAGCATCACGACTGGCCGAGCGGATGGCGGCCACGCTGAAGGATTTACCCGCCAAGGTAACCGTGCCGCGAAGGACGGCCGAGCTAAGAGTGACCGGACTGGAGGACTCGGTCACCCCGGAGGAGGTGGCAGCCGCCGTTGCTGAGGCCGGAGGCTGCCAGGTCGATGAGCTCAACGTGGGAGTCATATAGTTACGCTACCGCTGACGGGTCGGTATGGCTACGCTGGCCGCTGACAGCGACCAGGAAAATCAGCAGAGGAAGAGACGCTCGACCAGGAGGTAGGATTAACATAGGCTGGTCAACGGCGAGGATTTCCCCTCTCCCTGCGCGCCGACTCCAATGCTTCAGGTGCATGGAGTCGGGTCACGTGCGTCGAGATTGCACATTGACGGCTGACCGGTCGGAGCGCTGCTACCGGTGCGGGGCGGAAGGACGTCGCGCCAGGGACTGCTCGCGTCGCACCATATGGGGTCACCGGCATGCAAACCGTCTGCCCGTAAGAGGAGGACCAGGAAGCAAAGACCATTCCAGGCAACTGTGCCAGGGTTACTGATGAGGCGGAAGAAACAGTACCGCCATCAGCATTTGTGAAGATGAAGAGGGCAGAGAAGTCGGACCTGGCGACTGCAAGAGATAGCGAAGAACTGCGGGGCAGACCTTCCTCTCAACGTGAGCCAAAGAAGAGGAGGAGGACAACTGCTTCTGCAGTGCAATCTTAACCGTTTCCGCCGGGCTCAGGACTTAATGTTCCAGAGCCTGACGGAGCGGCGGATTGCTCTGGCGGCAGTGGCCGAGCCGTACAGCATTCCCGACGCATCACGAGGCACTGGGGATCTGATCGGTTCGGTCGCCGTGTTCTGGACCGGAATCGCGGGGAGCCCCACCTGCCCGGTGATCGAGCATGGACGGGACTTCGTGGCCGTGAAATGGGGCGACCTGGCAGTGGTGGCCAATGGGGTGGCCTAGCGGTACGTATTAACATCAGCGGGACAGAATACGCGCTGGACGAACCGGCACGGGCGTTTGAGCTACCCGTCACTGGTCCTCGAGGGACTTCAGCGCCCCTCGGAGTGGTGCTCCCACAGGACCAACGGAAGGCGCGGCAATACAGGTCTGGGCGGCGCTCCGTCAGCTTACGAACCGTGGGCCGTCCAGCACGTGCGTGACGTGGCAGAGGAGTCCATAGTGGACCTCACATACTGGGCAAACCCTACCGCATCCGCCGATGTTTCGGTTGGGAACTTTTCCCGGAGAACTCTCTCGGACCACCTCTACATCTTGATGGAAGTGGCGGTTGGCAGCAGCGATGGGCGACTGTTCGTTGGCTGCGCGCGGGCCCATCCGGCCCACCGGGAAGATTCCCGGTGGGCGGTGACCCCACACTGCGACGAAGGATTTCATAGCGGCGGCCCGCTATAGCGTAAACTGATGGCTCAGGATCGACGGACGCAGGCAGGCTGACTAAGCTGAGCGCGACGCGCGCGATCTGCGATTCGTATATGCCGCGGTCTGGAGCCGCGCGCCTCGGCGTTGTGTACTGGTGGTCTGGGGAAGTCGCTCGTCTCCGCGAGAGAGACATGCATCCGCGCCCGGCGCCGGTACCAGATCCCGCCGTAGGCGCTGGGTGGACGGAGCCACGGTGGCTCGTCTGGCACGAGGCTACAGCGAAGAGCAGAAGGCTCCTGCCGTGAGCCATCGGGGAGGCGAGAGCAGGCCTGGGACAACCATAGCCAGCCTCGATTCTGATCCCAGCGGGCGCCGCCCACAAAATGGTGGTGAATGAAAGCTCCGTCCATGGGGCACCACCCTTAACGGAAACATGGACACACGATTCCTGGAGGAGGACGTCGGCACCTTGTTCCCCAGGGCAGCAGGCGAGGGAAGTCCTTCGAGAAGAGGAGAAAGTAGGAGCCTCAGCCGCCAGAAGAAGAACCACGTGTCTCTCCCGCGGAAGGTGGAGCCAGGATCGGGTGTGACGAGCTGGCAGGGCCGTCAGGAGGATCGGAGCGCGGGAAGCTCCCGGGTCTCGATGGGTCCAGCCCCGTCTGTGGAAGGACGTCGCCGGCGTCTTGGCCCCGAGACTAATGCGTCTGTTCGACGGATGCCTGTCTCGGGGTGAATTCCCCGCTTCGTGAAAGGAGGTGCGGATCTACGACCGACGCTGTCGCCCGCATCCGCTGCCTTGTCGAGGGGGCCGAGCTGCGTGGTTACGTGGCATTGGCCGTGTCGCTGGACATGGTCAACGCCTTCAACAGCATCCCCTGGGACAGGATATGCCGGGCCCTCGAATTTCATCGGGTGCCAGCGTACCTGCGGGGTGTGATCCGGGCGTTCCTTCGGGACCGGAGTATCGTCTACCGTCGGTGGAGAGTGACCGGGAGGAGCTGTACACCGCGGAGTCTCTGAAGTTCTGTGTTGGTCCGTTGCTGTGGAACTGTCGCGTGACGCAGTGCTTCGGACGCCGATAGCTTCCGAAATCGGCACTGTCGTGCTACGCCGACGACACGTTGGTGCTGGTCTGGGGCACGGCATGGGGTAGAACCGTCCGCCTGGCGGAGCTGGCGGTGGCCTGCTACGCGGAAGTCAAGGGGATTTTGACTGAGGGTGTCCCCTGAGAAGTCCGAGGCAATGTGGTTTTGCCGCAAAGGCCGATCACGGGACGCCTCCAGCGGAGTTATCGCCTGGCGAGGAGTTTGCGGGGGCTGAGATCGGGAGTCGGAACCACCGCCCAGAGTATCTGGGCTAACCCTCGGCAGCAGCTGCTGGACCTTCAGCGCTCACTTCGAGCGCCTGGCACCGTCTGTTGAGGCGACGGCGAACGCCTTAGGACGTTTGCTGCCTCGGCTGGGCTAGCCCGACGTCGGAATGCGCCGACTGTACGCCGGCGTGGTGCGATCGAAACTCCTCTACGGAGCTCCGATCTGGGCAGAGAACCTAATGACCAACCATCACAGTCTCCTAGCGATCAGGAGGCTGCACAGGACAGCGGCCATCAGGGTAGTGAGGGGCTTCCGCACCATTTCGATGCTCTCCGGGTTTCCCCCGCTCGGGCGCCGACGTCAGGGTTCGGGCTCGGCGGGCTTTGCTCGACAGATGGCGCGCCAGCCTCGACACGAGGGCGGGTGCGCCGGGGATAATGAGTGTCCTCGGGGCCGTGCTTCTGAGGTGGGACGTTTGGCTGGACGGCGGCGGGCCTCCCCTGACCTACAGGGTGACGCAGGTGCTCACTGGACACGGCTGCCGGTGTATATGCAGATCGGGAAGAGCGAACGCGCTTTGCCACCACTGCGATGCGGCGTGGATTCAGCGCAGCACACTGGAATACTGCCCGGCATTGGGCGTACCTCATCGCGGAAATCGGATGGGACCTCGCCGCCGACGATCCTTGAGGCGTGTTGGTAAGCGAAGAGAGAAGGAGGGAGGGCCGTGACTACTCCTTCTGTCAGACATGGTTATGCTTCAAGAGGCCGCGGAGAGGGTGGCGAGGTGCGGTACTCTCGCCTGGAGGATTGACCGGCGAGGCGCGGCAGAGGCCATGGACGCGCTTCACTGAGCGCGCTAGATCGCCGCACGCCCCCGGTGGAGTGCAAGCAGGCGCTGGCACCTCCCAGCGCCCGGGGCTTCCTAAAGCAGCCCGGTAGGGGAACCGGGCTGCCTGGCACGGCGGCTCCGGCGACGAGGCTCGGTGTAACAATGGCCACACACCGCTCCATCAAGTTCCCGGGCCCCTTTCGAGCGCAGCCGGGACGGTCATCGTGGAAGTTTTAGTCGATTGGAGTCCGGCACTACCACCCCGCTTTTCTCCAGAAGCGACCTGGTGTCCGTGCGGATTTCCTCCACGTTAATAAAAAAAAAAGACATGTAGAGCGTCTTTTTATGCCCAAATCTGTTAATTATTAAGTATTAAATATATCTCATTATAAAAAATATTATATTCCTGAACAACTTTTAAGAAAATATCAAATAAATCATAATTATTCATTAACAAAGCGTGAACAAATTTTCTAAAATGACTTGCCGCCATATTGGGGGGTAACTCACAATCAGTTCTATTCGACTTTTCATCCAGGATAATTCTTTACTATACAGTGGAAGTATAAAATAAATTGTTTTTATCGTTATTATGTATTGGGAGAATACGACGTATATTTAATATGATGAAAAACGTAAAAATACGAACATCAATATTCGCTCCTTAGTAATTTCTCATCAAAATAAAGACTAAACATACACTAAGACTAAACATACACAAAATAAAGACTAAACACTACAATCTATCGTAGATATGTCATCGTTGAAAAGATCTACAGTTCATGATATACAATATATACTATGTGTATTATTTTACCTATTGTAATATGAAAAAATGTTCCGAAAACTTTTTTACGCCACTGTAATATTCCATGATTAACAAACAATACTGCCATCCAAACACAAGAAAATTCGTGCTGAATTATCTGGGAGGACCAGTCCTTTTTAATAGGCATAACAATAGATCGTAATAAGCGGGATTTTCCGTAGAAGTAAAAGACCATGAGTCGCGGTCATTGTGAATGGCTTATTTTTCCCGCATTTGATTTCATACCTAAGAATATATGTTCGAGCCAGGAATTTTCTGTTTCGTTATTGATTTACGTTTACCGGCCAGTGACCATACATTGATCGAGGGAAATCGTTCGACGGTTATCAGAAATGGGATAATTCACACCGAAAATAACTTGCGCTTGTTGACGATGAATAGTTTCATGAAACATACAACGAAAACGCATATATCGACCACTTCATGATTCGATCGGGTAATTCAGCAATAATATTTGCTTTAGCCCGTCATAAAAACCGCGTGTTATCACTCGGCAATTTTTAGAAGCGCGTGGAATCGAGCTGACTGTTTCAGGGAATGTAATTTTGTTGTAAATCATTGTGTTCTTGTGAATTTGTCCCCGACTACTTGCCGATTCTATTACCATTTGATAGAGATATGTTCATGGGCGTAAGTTATGAAATATTATGGTTGAAATTTATCGTGCAATTAAAATTCGCTAAATTATTCCGTGCTTTGCTGGATCATAATTATATATGTATATTTAGTGTGTATGAACAGGTATATGTGCGAAATATAATAGAAATTCATATAGATTTTTGTTACCGGTGGAACTCGCTCTGTCATGTCACAATTCACAAGAACTGTCTTACCTCTGTGTTAGTCTAATAGTAACGAATACGCATAAAATCTAAAGACTATTAGCTACATAATTTTTTACTTCAAACTTCCAATCGAACTGACTTCCTGAAAATGTTATTTTCCCAGTTACATCATTCTCCTAGCAAACCGATGATATATTCGAAGGCGATTCCACCAGAGTATCGAACACGTTCTCTTTCTTCCTTGCTGTCTTTCTTTCCTCCCCTTGTTACATGTCAATTTTAAAAGGAAACGGGGAAATTCGATGCAAAAGCAACGAGACACGTGCTTATTTTCAAACTGACGTATCGCTTCGTTGCATTTTCATAACTCTAAAAATATTACTAACTGTATATAGGTTACCGTTTCGAGAAAGAGAGGTTGTATGGTGCATGCCTATGCACCAGCTCCACGGAAATATCAATTCCCCGGCGGTTTCAGGGACTACACGCCAATTTCTTTGGCACGTAAGCCAACCGTTCTAATTTACTCACTGTAGGCGCAACTAGCCTTGTCAGTCAGTTGCTATTTACCGTGCAAAGGAGAGAAATAAAGAAAAAAATGCAGAGAAATCACTCGTAGCTCGTGTTTGCTATGGTAATTTCACGTCGACCACGTTATCATAATTCTGTTTCTCCTAAGGTAATACTTTCACGTACGTGCGCTTCATTTCTACGTTTGCTTATGAAAATTTTGATCTTCTCGCGATAAGATATATCACAAAAATGGAGAGGATGTCGACACGAGAGTAGAGGTAAGCAAATTTAGTGGTTTCGGTTTATTAAAGAGATACTGGCAAAATCTTTCCGGAAAATTTATTATAATTTGGAATATTGAAATATTTATTTACGTAGAAAATTTATTTATGCTTACCGCGAGATTATGATATGTATTAGCGTGAAAACTAAAGGAACCAAATAAGAAAGTTTTTGATTGTTGAAAAGAAATTATAAAAATTAATTCTTTAACTAAAATTGATTCTTTAATTTAATTGAAAAAAAGTTGGCGGTACCAAGAATTGTTCAAGTGCTTAGACAGCAGACTGGGCTTCGTCATGGTACTGTAAAAGTATTTTGACACTTTAATGTGCGTTCTAATCAACTTGTAAATATCACTAATAATGTTCGTTCACACATTCCACAAAAGGACTCATGCAATTTTAGTGACCTCCTTTATTGATTATATTTGATACTTGCGTTTATTTTTAGTGGTGAAAAAAGCCGAAGACAGAAATAGTGTTGATTAATCGCTAGCGGCTTCGTTCTTTAGCTTTCCTGTTTTGTCGCATCCCTCTCAAGGAAACGACGAACGACGCGGAAAGAAAGACAATCATAATAAAGCTTCCCTCGTACTTTCATTCATAACTGGTACCTCGTCTGACCGGAGCCGCTAGATAATTTGTTTGTTCGACAAACAAATTATCGACTGCGAATTCTCTTTTTCTTTTTCCTGACGTTGGAAGGAACGAATGAAAGCAGTGATTGAAGACGTCTGCAAATATGTAAGATTAAGAAGGCAATGTTCTTTTTACAGAGAACAATTTCTGACGATATACTCCGTAAGTTTCTTCCGCTTCCTAACGGAATGGTAATGAAACAACTGGTTTCTCTGATAGACGAAATATATGTGAATATCTTGTATAACTCGGTGATTGAACACAGTAGAATATTGACTACAACATCCGAATGCGGTTGTACGGTGAGATATCTAACTTATATTTTATTGTGAATGAAGCAATTCGGAATTTATGGATGAAATATATTGGTTCCTTATTGACATTTAATCGTTACGTTAACTTAATGAACTAAAAGTTTCGTCTCATTACGATGTTATGTTTCGTAAGTAACTCCGTATAGTTCCGTGTAAGTAATTCGACGTGTGAAAAACACAGTTTCTCTCAGCTACACCGAAACCCGTAATTGGTTCTGCCCAACAAGCCGAAGGAAGAGAGCGCATAGCAAAAAAGCCCATCGAAAGTACGCAGGAAATTAAACAGATCGCCGAGCTTCGTGTCAGACTAATTAATTAAAAAAGCCCGGTGTACTCCGTGAACGCAAAGTAATTTTCATTATTATTCCAACTCCCGGTGATTATCCCTCCTACTGTCGTGTCGTGACGTAAAGTAGAATGGAAAAGAATACCGCAGAATCGAATTCGACGGCCGGACAGATCGATATCGCCACCGATGCAGAGTTAACCGATAAAACGGAATGCAGGCTGACTTCTACCATTGTTGTAGAAAACTTTAATCAGGCCAGTTTCCCATTCCAAAGCTCTGTTTCATCCCAGGTCGAAATCAAACGTCCCGTTCCAGACAATGAAAAGATCGATCAATTGATCGTCACGTGCTTCATCATCGCGGTACTCATCTACCGATCTGCCACCAACTGAACTCAAGAATCAGTTCGATTGTATGAAAGAAACCGGTGTTTTGCCGTGGGCTACGGATGGCGAACAATTACGGAGAAAAAAGGAGCAGGCAGAAACACTGGTAAACCGAGGCGACAATAGGAACGGTAGCAGTCGGTGAGCCCCGTTAACGGGATCAGGAAATCTGATTTTCCGATTCCCATTCAGGCCACTTTTTCCCACCGTTGAATAGGGTAAGCTACGGCAGAGACAGAGAAGCATATAACCAAGCTATCATAACAAGGATAGCCAAACAGAACGATAGAAAGCGACAGGGAAAATGGGATAAAGCGAGAGAACTTGTTAACTATCGGAAATTCTTCTTTCTTCCTCGAACGCCGTTCTATATAGGCATAATTCGAGTCCTCGTTCCTGAAAATATCGTAGTATTGCCTGTGGACGTGAACACGTTCCGAGGAAAAAGCCTCGGTATTGGTGGCAACAGGAGTATTGATTTTCTGGTACGATACGGCAACAACGAGGTGGAGCCATTGCAGCTCCAATGGTAGCACCGCCATATTTGTTTCCCCCAGGAGGACCAGGGAGAGACTGCGGAAAGTGGATTTTCCAGGGGCTTCTTCCAGTCGCTGATCTATCGCCGATTCACGTAAGTACGACCAGTTGACGACTATACATTCATGCCCACGCTTTTCGGCCGCTTCCGCTTGTAAAGCATCTCTAACGAGGTTTATCGGCACGCGACGCTGCGGCGAATGACATGCTTGCCGATTGCTGCGACTGTCTCTTCAAACAGGATCGTGTAAACAACGTGCAACGGCTGTTTGACAGGTGGTTGTCTCGGCTTGAGTGATCTTTACATATTAGTATTAGAGAATGATACAGTTTGTTTCAAGTTTATTGTTTCGGTTCGCGTGAAATCTCAAGAGAAAAACGCGCTGTCAGTGTCGGATTCTTTGCATGACGCAGTCTGTCGTGCGATCATTCCTTCCGTTCTCGTTTCGTTCGATGTCATCTTATGTTGTGTGGAAATATTAGTCTGTTTAGATGATGGAAATATTAGTTTTTCTGGATAATATATGATACAACCAGCGTGTAATGATGTGCAGTTGATTTGGTGTAAAGCCAGATTGATGATCGTTAACCGATCGATCGGCTCGGCTATTCTTAGACGCAGCACGTGGTGATAATATGCCATGTATTCGCGTTTATAAAGCTCGTTTCTACTTCCGGTGAAGGCGTGTTTCATGAGTTTGAAACACATAAAATCCTATCTGGTTTATCTATGCCGTGTAACGACCTGTTTTAACGGTCGTTTTTAGAAAGGTTTAATTCGGTTTCCTGTGAAATCGAAGTCTTTTTTGTTTTGAAATCTTTCTGATTAATGTTATATTGTGTAACGAGTGTCGACAGAATGTGATCTGTTTATACATCGAAACTTGATTAAATTGATTAGACCGATCGCACGTGATGTGAATTGAAGTAGTATAAGTGCATCGTATTCGTGATTATCTCCTTTCTTGTTTTGCGATGGAAAGCTTGCTGTATAAAATGGTATCTCTCTAAATCCATTTTTTGCTTTGTAATTTTATTTTGTTTGATAAATTTTTTAGTCATTTCTCTTGTACATTCATGTTTTATTTTATGTATACAGAATTTGCTACATGAAATTTTCTTTTAGTTGTAATCCATGAATTACGTTTTTGTATTTTGAGTAACTTGAAAATGATGTAGAGGAATTATAGACAATAATATCTACGAGTACATTAACCTGATTATTTTTACATCGCAAGCAATGAACACCAAGAATAACATGAAATGTGCTTTTGTGAATTTTACACTGAGTACGTATTTTCTGTGCATTGAGTAATTAAATGTTTGAACCACAATTTATTATTTTATAAAAACAATTTCTAAGTCATCGATTCCTAAACCATTCTTATAAAAATTAGCTTTGGAAACGAAGAACGGAGAAAACCTGCAAAGTTTTTATACGAACCAAAGCAATAACATTTTTCAAAAATAGTATTATTATATTAACATAAAAATGTTAAATAAAAATAGAAGACATAGTAGTCCTATTAGTTATTTATAATTATTTATACAATATCTTGATGTGATAAAAGAATTTCAATTCCAACGACATAATATTTCGATTAATAAGCTTATTCCAATGAAACATAAAACCATATTTAGTTTAATCGAAGAAGAATGATATTTCATATGACATAATCTGATTCATAATTTTATATTTCACATATTACAACCTGATACATAATTTTTGTATTTTATACGTGAAAACCGGATACTTTATGATTTACGATATAATTTTAGAAAATAATAGTTACAATTTTTATAATGTTATTTTACCCCATTTATAGATATTTAAAATCACATGTGTACATAATCATTCGTTATCCGCTACATGTTCCATAACTATTAAAATAACACCCGTTTATGCCTACGTACAGTATCTGTCAGTTGACCATATAACGATTCATCATAACCGATAGAGTATAATCTACAATTTTTTGCGTAAATATTTTCCGAGCAATCCTTTTAAGCCGGTATGTCTTCAATAAATAACAGCATCGAATGAATCGAACCAAGACTTTCACACAAGAACAATCATTCCTAACATTGAAAAGACAACGATAGAAATTTCTCGGAGGATTTTCCTCGAGCGTTTGGCTTCGAACGAAGCTTGCACGAAGTGTACGCACTGGCGCCGTTCGCACAAAAACTGCTGCTCGCCTGGAAAAAACAGAGCAGTGCCGAGTGCTTTTCTTCGTGTAGGTTCACGAGCCTGGGAAATGGGAGGAGCGCCATGGAATTGCCCCGAAATATTTATGCCACCAACGGCGGAAAGCGTATGAAAGTGTCGTGTTCGTTTAACGAGCAACGAAAGAGACGCGGAAAGCGAAGCGGAGAATAAAAGCAAAGAAAAGTGGTCTGCTCGTATAACTAGAAACACGATCGGTAGGGCAAAAAAGATGCAGGGGATTCGTCGTAAAATTAACGAGCAAGTTTTTAAGATCTGAATGATCCTTAGAAAATCCTTTGATATGGAAGAAAATCTGAAGAGATAAGGAATTTAGAAAAATGAAAAATGATAAATAGTGCCAAAATATTGAAAATATTTTAAAATAGATTTCGAAAAATCAGAAAGTAAAGATGAAAATTAATCATGAAAATGTAGAAGAATTTTAAAATTTAAATTTAAATTATATCAGAACTAATTTCAAATTTGATTGGAAATTTATCGAGAAATAGAAATAATCTTAAGTAATATCGGAGAAATCTTTTCTAGAGACGAGAGGAAAAATTCAAAAAATTCAAGGAAATTTTTAACACAGTAACGGAATTGCAGGTGAAACACATGTGAGGTCGAGACGTAAAGAAGCAAGGCATAAAACAGCAGGCGCCACACCGTCTGCGGCTAACGCTCGATAAACTACATTATGTGTTAACGCGTTGTGCCTTCTACCTCTTCCTCCACCTTCTTCTCTTTTTTTTTCTCCCCGTGATCTCCCCTCCTTTCTCGTTACCTTCGCCTGGAACTGTGTCAGCTACGAACGAAGCTATCACAGCGCGTCCTATCGCGTCCTATCGCGAGGAGAAACTATGTCACAATCTCCATGGCGGCATCGACTTGGCGGGAATTAAAAATCTGGAATGTACGTGTTATGGAAAACGCGAGCTGATAATTAAGTGGTTCCGGAGAGCAAAGCTTTAATTTCGCGATAAAAAAAAGGGTCGCGTTCTCAAGTCGATCCTTTCGCGTGTGTTCTCATTGTACAACTACCACAAAAACTCTTTTTACCGCTGAGTCGTTGAAGAAAGTGCTACGACCTCGTAAGAGGCTTCAGGTAATTGCAGGAATTGTGAGTTTTCGAGCTTGCACGCACTGTTTAATATTCTACAAAAATATACGAAGAACAATCTGGTATAATAGTTTGACGATATAAGAATTTTTTTGAAAGATTAACTCCTTGAATTAAATATGCTTTTATCCGTTTACAAAATTTTTTAGTACGTAAAATTATATCGGAATAAAATCACAAGAGGATATATAAGACAATTGAAGGAAAAAGATTTCTATATCGACATAATTAATTACGTGTTAGCGCTGTGAATTTCGTGCTTTTTGTCTTCGCTACTTCTGTTACTTGTTCTTCAAACTGTGTCACCTGTTCTGAAAGCCCTATGGCGAGGAAAACTGTGTCACAGTTGCACTGGTGGTTCGTGTCGCACATCGATAGTCTCGAAGGAAAAGCTGACCTGATCCGTGTCGCACACTGTCGAGGAAAACTCACTTGCTAATTATTTGTAGACTCATTATTTTCGTGATTCAGATTTATTAATATTTTATCAGTTTAACATTGGAAGAGCTTGAGAAATTGGCAAATGAAACGTTTTTCCGAATTTTTTAATGATTTTGAAGTAAACATTTAAACAGTTAATATTAAAATTTCAGATGAAAATTTTATTAGAAATTATTTATTTGGAATTAAAGTTTTATTCTTTCTAGTATGAAAATTGATGGTTCGCTTTTTGAAAGGAGGATTCTTTTGTAAAACAAAATGTATCCAAATTTTTTAAAAATTTACGTAGGAATCTTATGAAAAAAAAGATGAACGTAATAAAATGCATGATAATAATCCAGATTGATTTTGCATAAAGCACTTGAAACTGGGTATCGCAACAGACTTTTTGATTTCAATCTTTACCAGAAATTTCTCTGTAGGATCTGTATGCAAAGTAGAGTGAATAACAAACAGATTTAAATTTATGATTTAAAACGTGATTATACATATACTATTTCGCGGTAAATATTTCTTAGCGTACCAGTTTAAAAGTCTTATATAGAAATAAATAAGTCGTCAGCATTATGAAAATAAAATTTTGTCTAGATATCCCGAAAATAACCAAAGCTCGCTTGGAATAATTAAAGAAAGTTCATGGCATTTAAATCTTCGACCCAGTTTCGCCTAATGCGCATTCGAGTAAAGTTTACACAGAAATGCATTGCATTTGCGTGCAATGTTAGTATATCGATTTCTTTATTCAAGAAAATATATTGAAAAACATAGGGAAGAGTGCCAGGCTCCAAACTAGTCACTTTATTTATTAACTCTTTAAGATTATACCTTAAGACATGCTCGAACAAACTGATAAATATAATAGCACAAATTTCATGTCTTAAATGTCATCGGATACAAAGCAATTATTAATTCAATCGAAAATATGTATTTTTTATATCTGATATCATAAATTTAGAAAATCTTGAGGATAAAGCGATAATTTTACATTCTTTATAATTTTATTACACTATTAAAAGATTAAATTTATATTTAATATATTTGGTAAATCACTGATTGACTATAGATATCCTTAAATCTACAGCAAAGAAATGGAAACCGACTGAAAATGATCGATAAAAATTATGATTTGTACTAAATGCTTCGTGCAAATTAGTTTTCAATATGAACAAGAAGGAATCATTAAAGAAGAGAGAAAAGTTTTGTATAATAGAAAAGATTGAATGTCTTGCCGCTGGATCCGCCGGATCCCGCCATCTCTGGACGATTATCCTGCAACAGAGATCTTCCTGATGGCACGAAGGTGGCATCAATGACGTCAAATGCGGCAGTACACGGTGTCGTTGCAGTTGCAGAGGATGGGCATGCGCGAGGCATCGATCGATGCGCGATGCTGCTCGAGTTTTCGAGCCACGCACCTCACACGAGGCGCAAAGCGAACGAAAGCAGAACACGCGCGCGACTGGCCTCGTCCTGCTGTAAAAAGAACACCGGTGACACGAACTCGCGAGAAACTCTGACGTGGATATCTTCGAGATCACGATGTGGAAGCTAGACTGATCTTAAACTTCGTCGAGACCCTTCGAATTTCATCGGTAGAATTCTCAACGGTTTATCTTCCTATCTCAAGGGACCAAATCAGTGGTATAATGAAAAAATCAAACACGGAGAAGCTTCGTGAATAACGTCAGGTCGATTGACTAACAGCTGGAGTATGATAAACATTATTCTGGAGAAGCATTCTTGAATAAATGTTCGAGCTACTCATGGTACGTTAATGGTACGTACAATCTACGAAACTTATAAATCCATGTATTGATAAAACGTCAATGACTTCGACCGTGCACACCTCGTAGCTTCTATTCCCTTTAATCGTCGAACGATCGGAAGAACAAGGAAGATCACATATTTAAAGAACAATGATGTAGAAAATTCACCAGCGTAGTACATAGACACGATGGACAGGCTGACGTAGCATGTAATAATTCATTGTTCCTTGACATCAGGATCTTCTTGGTGATCGAATCGAGCTCGATAAACTCGACACGATGCCCAAGCAAGTGCCAGTGGAGAATTTGGTGATCCCGCCGCAGGACGGTCGGATATGCGGGACGATTTGCATCTGCCAGATGACGGCGGTGTTATCCTCCGTCGCTCTGGTTTATCTGACCGTGGCGATTTACATGCCGAGCACGCGAGCGTTTCAATCTGGTATCAGCGAGATACCAGTGATGTGCACGACAATACGCGCGATCAACGCGGATAATTGTGAATGGGGCAGCTGTGGAGAGTGGTGCCTGTCGAAAACATCCGGCCCTTGCGTCCAGATTCATGTAAATCTCCGCAGAAACGGCTCGGCGATCATATTAGCGAACTGTACCAATACCACGAACAAGACCTGTTACGGTATCGATCAGGAAAACGCGAAGAAATCGAAATGCATCGCGGACGAGTGTCGCAATCTCACCGGTACGTTCAACTGTACGTCTGGTGTATGCATTAACATCACAGACGCGTTCGAGTGTATATTCCACGACACGGATCCACCGTTGAAATGTTCCGGTAGACGCGGTAAGATAACCTGCATAGACATAGACGGTCTGTTTAATTGTAACCGTGGAACCTGCGAACGTATCAGAACACCCTACAACTGCGACCGTAGGTGCGTCGATATCCCGACCAGGAACAAAAATATGATTTTATTGAGCGGCGACAAGGTTTACCTGAGTCAATGCGAGAGAGCTATAGACGTCGAGACGAATCGGGAAATCTGGCACGAGGATCGTGGTGACGTCATGATGGCGTCCTGTTATGGAATATTCAACTCCACCTTGGGCGTCGAAGCTGTTGATTGTATCAATGGATCCGTTTTAGAGAAAGATCTTCTCTCTGATCTGACGAATTTCACCTATCTGTCATATCTCAACATATTCGCGACGAAACCACTGGATGAAACCAGAATGGTTGCTCCACCAGAGCAAGATCTTATCATCGCTAACGAAAGTCGTCTGCTAATTAATCTCGAGGGTTGCGTCAATACCCTACGCGAGGAATGTAAAGAATTCCTTCACGTATATGGGAAGGATGGTTCTGATCATAACGCACGCGCTAGATTTCCATGTTATTACGCTGAGGGTAACACTGAAGTCGTTGTATCCCGATTTAACCTGGAAAGCACTTACAAGGAGTTTCTAATCGCGTTGGTGTTGCCCAGTGTACTGTTCGTCATCAGTTGTCTGACGTTGATCTTTTGTCAGAGGACCGTGGTGGTCGGAGATGATGCCAAGATGAGATTTAAGGGCACAGTTGGTGCCGGCCTCACGTCGATAGAGAAGAGCGCTTCGGGTAACCTAGGGGATGCTGGCGGAGGAAACTCTGCTATGGCGCTCTGAGATCCGTCACGTAAGAATCGTTAAATAGAAATGAGACAAAGGTTATAAGGCATCTACATATAGCATTGAAGGGTTCTAAATGGGTTTACAGAACACTAAAAATATACTTTGAAACTTTTCAAGCGTCTACTGGAGAAATAAAGAGTTTTGCAAAATATGGAAAGGAAACAATTACATAATTCACCGTGATAATATGTGCAGGCTTTTAGAAACTATTCCCTTTGAAAAAAACAAATTGATTATCGATTGCACGAAATTTTCTGCATAATATTTACATAGTTGTAGAATTACATTCGAATGCAATTCACTAAAAAGATTGAAATCCTATTTAATTTATTGGAAACGAGTTTTTTGGGATAATTAAGATTAACATGTTAAGAACCAATTAAGTCGTAGCGTTTAGAACAATTTGTTCAACAATCTGATAAAGCAATAGTCACCAATGTTCAGAAAACTGTGTAGAGTTTTGAAGCGAGTAATTTCATAGTAGAATAGGAATTTTATGCGACATACTCTTTTCTGTTTGCAGGCATTCCCCTCCTGGAGGAGAGTCCGGCTCGTCAGTCGATATTCTCCCTGCGCGGGCATTATTAAGGTGTAGGGAGGGGGGGAACGCGTGGTTGAAATTCTCATCTTGCAAAAAAACAAAAACTACAAAACAAAATATACAAATACTTCTGCAGAAAGCGCAAACTATCTTTGAAAAACAAGCAAAAATATACAAAGAGACAGAGAGAGAAAGAGCAAGCGGTCAAGAACAAGTACCAAAGAAAAGCAAACAAGATTTTTCCTACTTGCACTGCCTGCACACTAAAAACAAAGAAAGGAACACTTTTGAGAGTTCACGTGCTTTTTTCAAATATTCGCGTCACTGCACGCATGCATGAGCGCGGATGAATCGCTTTGAGAAGTTCATACGACCGGATGCGCGATATAGCTCTCGCCTGTCTCTCTTCTGCTGACAAGGAAGAAGAAGAATCCTGAATTTGGACTCGACCAATTCATTTTTCGGATACGACGGGAAAACGTAACTAGAGAAAAAAAATAAATAGAAGGAAAAAGCAGACAATTCGGCGTCTTTTACACGTGACACAACATTCGTCGGTAGCTTTTAAGTGTCCCCCTTCTGATTGATTCGCCGTGACAGTAGATAAGAACCATTTATTACATATAGCTCTAGGTATCAAGGCTAAGCAATTCTTATTGTAATCACACTAACACCACAAAACCACATTCAGAACCGAAGGACGTACCTTGCTGGTAAATGATCGATCGATCCCTGCACAGCTGGCAACAAGCCCACAGAAAAACATTTGACAAACTCCTTGCTTAGTGCATCTTTTGAATGTATTCGATGCTTCTCGTATAATCGGTAGAATAATAACAAGTTGAACAATCAAAACTTATCATCAGTTTACAGTACAAGAAGACGAACGGAAAACGTAACAATTCGGTAATTTATTTGATAATTTGGAAACTCCAACAATTTTATTTGGAAGCTACAAGGAAACGGAGAAGAAAAATTCTTTCGGAAAACGTTGAAACGCGTTGAACGTGTGAAAATAAGGTTTCTTGACTCGAAATCAAAAGAAAAATTTCAGAAAAATTCAAACAACTTGGATATTAATCTCGTATCTTTAAAGACGAAGAAAGTTTTTAATATTTGAACAAACAGGGTCCAAGTGACCCGTACAATAGAGCAATCATTGATTCCGACGAGTCGACGGTGATCATGGGTGCCCAGGAAGAGGACACTAAGTCCAGCACCTTGGGTGGGGTGTTACCGGTGGTGGAAGTAGCGTCCTTGATGGAGAAAGCGAAATTTTACACGTCCCTCTGCCTGGGTACCATAGCCATCCTTGCTGTCTTCGCCTTCCTTTTTCTAATACCTTTCGTTGTGGAACCGGCAATTTCCACGATTTTGGCCGATTTCTCTCCTCACGCTGTGGCCTGTGTCGTCACTGATCATGTTTACGCTGAGGGACTAAAAAATTGCTCTTGGGCGAGCTGTAGAGAAGGTAAATTTTGAGTTTTCCTAACGCTGTAAGTTTGATATTCTATTTCAGTTAATTTTTCTCGGTTCTAACACATAAAACAAATATATGTAAATATAGATATAGCGACGAGCATAGCAACGAGATGATATTTACGTTATTTACATACTCGTAATACTATATTATCATTAATTAGACAAATATGAAAATTCTCTTTATTATGCACAGCTTTTAAAAACATTTATGCTTATTAAGCATGAATCAATTGGAATGAAATGTTGAATGTTGTTTGAATCATAAAAAGTTAAACGTATACTCCTTTTTTCTATTCTCTGTAAAGAATCACATCCTGTGAATAATCATTTTATTAATTTATAAATAATTTTTAGGAGCTTTTTCTAATAATAATGATTGATGTGAATTCTAAATTTGAGAAATTCGTATACATTTAATAGTATTTATGTACTAAAAATTTGCATAGATATATTAATAGATTTTTCTCGATTGTAGGTTGTACTAGCGCCGCGCTTCGTTGTCATCAGATTAGGGTGAACTATACGAGATTAACGTTCGAGGAATTCGTGGCAAAACCTTTGGGTTCCATTTCCTGGGATGTCTCGGACACGAAATTCTTCGTAAACACAGAAGGCTGCGGTTACCCACCCACAGTGAACTGTTCGGATTTTGCTAAGAAATACGGATATTCGAACATGGGAAAGATATTCCCCTGCTATTACAGCAGAACACACCCAGAGACTGTCGTTGCAAGGTATAATCACAGTATCATATTCGTGATAAATACGTTAGCGAAAGCACGAAACGTGTCATGCTTTCAGCGCATCGACATTAATGCGGCAAATACTACTTTATCATTATGATTTTCAATACATTTAAATTCTCGTATGTGTATGAAACTATATTCTATGCTGTGTTAACACGCTCACGCAAATCAACTTTGTTTGTTAGAAATATCACAGTCCGTGTTTTTCTACATCAAAAGAATTGGAAATATTCTTCTCTGGTTATGAAATTACAAATGGTTCTATAATTAGGCTATGTTACGAGACCTTGTTTCGTACTATATAATTCTTGTCGACCTACTTTCTTTTAACCGGGTCATTGAAGTAGAAACTTCTATAACTATGGTATTATAAGTTAATAAAAGCAATTTCTGTTAGGTTCTTGTAAGCGCATTAGATAGAAGCGCTCAATAAATAGGCACCATGATGGTTTTTTACTCTTCGTATGGTGATAAACAATCAACATTATTAATCTCATATGATCGAGTTTAGTCCAGAGAAGATATTTGATGAGAGATTAGTGAACGATGCACATATTGTTTTCTATATACTGAAAAATTAGTACGAACTAATAAGAATGATATAATTTTTAATAAAAATGGAGCGATATGTGAAAGAATAGAAATAAAGAAATTTTTCTGTCTTCTCTAATTAATAGGGTAATAAAAATCAGTAGAGTGACACTATGAATATATTTCTAGGTACTCTTGGGATGAAAATTTGAGGCATCTAGTGCTAGCGTTGGTGGTGCCTACAGTTGTTTTTGGAGTATCCCTCAGTGTATTATGTTATTGGTATTGTCCACCGATGGCCAAGAGCTGCGGAGGGCCAGGTCGTAACCTGATTGACAAGTACTCGAGGAAGGAAGAGTAAGTAACGTGTATGTATGCAGTGCCCAGTGAGGCTAGAAGAACCTATATACCTTATTTACATTCTAGAATTGCTTCAAGGAATTAATGTCTTTTTTCCATAAAATATGCTAAAATAATATTTCATTAAAGAATCGCAAAGCTCAGAAAAATATGTTCATCGCTAAATTCTAAATAAAAGATTCTATTTTAAATCGACTTCTCGAAAAATGTACTTTATCCACTTGTATCACTCGTCTAGTAAACCTACGATACAGTAAAAATAACAGAAACAGAAAGAAATACAATACCAAATTCAATTCAACGTAGAACCATAAAGAATTAATATATCAGTTACTTTGTTCGAACTAAAAATACAATAACTCCTCGAAGCAATACTGCTGCATTATATTTTGACAAAGAGACCCTGCTGTATTTTCTATCACAAGTTTTCTGTTGCATTCGTACAGTATCCTGGGAGAGGACGAGTTCGAGGAGGACGAGGAAGAATACTGACTACTACCAAGGGCTCACCCCCCAGCGCGGGAGTGACGCCGAAGGAATTACTGAAAATCCCCTAGCGTACTTTACGCTTTAAATGTAAGCGATCGTCCGAAAGCAATAGCAACGTTCAGGAAATTCCATCAACGGACATAGAATGCAATTCGTTCTCGTAATTCGCGTCAGCTCGTCTGACCCAGTTTCGACTTCTACTACTTACAATCGATCTTAACTTGTCGCAAAACATTGCACTTGCGCTTAATCGATTGCTTTCATTAAAGAAAATTGGTAACCACGCTAACTTTGCTATTTAAACCTCGCCTATGGACCATTCTCTATTCTTACACGGTCTAATCAAATTATTTCCCATTCTAACTTGCAATAAATCAAAATTAATGTTATACACCCTTATTGCGAGCAAAACGATTCCTTTCTAAAGACTTCCCCGTGATAAAGTGTAGTACAAACCGAAATTAATCTAAGATCGTTCTGTTCGACCATATTGTGGGATCGTACATCGAAAGTGCTATCATATTTTCCCCCTGTGGGGAAAGTGTCTGCCCCTTACGAATTAATATTTGAGATGTTTGCGATATTTTTACACCGAGTTACCGTGGAACCAAACAGAAACGATCAATGACACAAACGATCGTGCAATTATTGTTCGAGGTATAATCGCGATGTTTTTTCGATATTACACGTAATTACTTTGCGAGATTTTTATATACAAATGCAATAAACTCCAATGGGGAAGAAAGGAAGTTGTTCATCGATTTTTAGAGGTAAAGTAAGTTTGGTTAATCGACGGGAGAACTCAGTCTCGATCATCTACCAGTATTCCGAACGAGATTCAGAGATACGATGTGACATGGTGCGCCTTCCTACAACGTGATAACTTTAAACGTAAGGAACAAAATATTCAAGTGGCACATTTTACCGCAGCATTCGTTCGTAATAAGATAAATGAGATGTGCTTGTGTACGTATTTGTAAGTCATGTTTCCCCAGACTCGGGTAAGATGACGTTTGAAACGATAAATAAGAAGATAATGTAAAAGGAAAAGAGAGGAATGAAATATTTTTCGAAGCAGCATAGTATCTGTATCGATTTGACATTTGATGTTGCTTTGAATATTTTGAAATCACAATTGAACGAAATTTGGGAAGTTTATTATGTGAAATATCATTTTACCCAGATCTGCCTGTATCTGAGCCGATGATCGAAGAAAATAAGGAAGTAAAGGTTTGTACGTCGCGGAAAAGGAACAGTCGATTCGTCAAACATTTCAACAAAAAAAGAAAAAATCAAAATCCTGCGCAGGCTCGTGTCACGCGAGCGTACGTTTCAGTACGATCATTTCAGTATTTCTACTTGGAATGTTTCAAACGGATAATTACATTCGGCGATGGAAGTTAACAGTGAGATAAAGAAGAGAGAAAAGAATATTTTCGACTTGAAAATTATATCAAAATAAAAACGAGAACCGTAGTGCTTTCGCGTATGATCGCAAGATTAGAATGACGAATCTACACGGCTATTTTTGCAATAAGAGCGAAGGAAAAACTCGTAGTTAAAATTCTAATTTTCGAAGTGAATGAAACGTAAGAAATACAGAAGAGGCAGTAACGCGATCGTCTCCAGGATCTGTCTTCGCACCAAAGGATAAAACTCGTAGTTTAAGTTTAGCCTGTAAGTTAAGTCTGTGAATATAATCGATTACCGTAACGAGATCGATACAATGATTGTTACAAATTTTTTACGCGGACGCAAGTCGCGTCGTGGTATAGTTAGGATAAACAAACGTATTTGCATAAAGCGCAGGTGCACGCATGCACGTATCGCGCGCAGTAGTTTATAGCTGTAGATATCGGTTTTTCAGTTCAGTTTTCCAAAAGGGACAAGCGATATGCGTTCCATAAGCTGCGAAACAACGTGACCTGCCGAGCCAATAACTTAGTGAATTCATTAGCAATAATTCTCAATTTATATCTAAAAGAATTTTGAAACGCTTAATCAATTTATTTGCCGTACAGTAAATTTCATAAAATGTGAACTTAATCTTAGAAACCAGATGCCTAGCGCACTTTAATGAAAAAAAATTACATAAAAGCTGTAAGCAAAATTACTATACAAAAGGAGTAGAAAATAATTTTTTTAAGGGAAGATGTATAGTCAACATTATAAAATACTTTAAAATAAACATCACTACAAATCCAACATTTCTAAGATCTTATTCATATTTTATGAGAAAACATGTACAAAATAGATCTGCAAATAATTCATCTTAGATATTTACCAAAATTTGATATTATTAGGCTAATGACCACTGTCGATATATTCAGTGGAATTATTGATATATTATTTGTACAGTACTTACTAATTATATATCAATTATATATTAATTATATATAATTATATATAACGATATCTTACGTTAAATCGTTAGCTTTATATGGGTGGGATAGCAAAGAGTTACGCAGTTGTTTCGAAGCGTACGGAAACTACATCGCGAACCTGTACATCTAGAATGGTTGTGAATCCTTACTTGGCCTTACTCTAGGCATCCAGCAAGTTGGCACGATTCGCCTCGAATGAGATGCGAATTCCAATGGAGCCTGCGTTTCGGCACTCATTCCCCACTCGAAGCTTGCTAATCGATTTCCGTTCTGTGCGTGCCAGCGATTGATCGATGGATCGCAAGCGCGCCTTCTAAAATTAAACGGACGAAATCTTCTCTCTTGCACTTTTTTGTGGTCACGTGAAACTTTTGCTCAAAGACGCTCAACTCACGGGACGATGAGGTCGATTAAAAATAATATTAATCGGTGCAAAAAAGAAAGAAAATTTGAAAAATATGGACATTTCTTTAATGGAATTTCAGACACTAATTAGTAGACTGCGGATATTTATACATTTTTTAGAAATTGAAATGTGCGACGATATGAAAATTGTGAACAGATATATGTTTAGATTCCGTTTCTTTATCAAAACGATGTTTTTGGTTCTATTTCTTCAGTAATCAGTTTTGTAATTAGATTCTACGTTTCAATTCTGTCTCTTTAGTACAAGTTTAAAACTTCTGTTTAAGTTCTATTCCTCTTATAAAAGTATGGGTTTGCATAAACATCCGCATAGAAAACTAGCGCGATATGAGTTAAAATTTTGTAGTGATCGAACATCGAAAATCCTGTAAGTCGAACTATTGAATGATTGTCGTTTCCCTTAGATGGACGCATGAGAAAAGATTATTTAACTTTGATCGAAGTAAATGTTTCCTAGCCACGAGAAATTTCGATCATCGAATCATGATTACAAATACATTTATAATGCATTGTGCTTGATCAACATACACGCGAGTATCGAGTATCGTTTCGAAAAATTCAAGCACAAATTCGTGGACTTCTTCGTCCATGGGAAAAAGTGCTCATTCAACTTCGAGCACTTCCATATCTCTCATATCAGATCGGTTTAGTGCCAATTCGTTAGTCGATTAGAATCTCGCAAATGACCATCGAGTTAAACGTATTTAGAATCATCGGTCGCGGGAGAAGACGTCGATACAATTAGATAGATTATACGAAATTCTTAGGAGATCGAGATATTTATTAAAAAGTGATAATCGAAAACAAGATAGTGTCATTGGTAAACAGCTAGGATAAATATTAACCAGTGGTTGAAATTAATCAATGAAATGAAAAGAGATGAAACGAAAATTCCATAGACGGTTACAGATTAGAAAGCAGCGATTAATTGTAAAGTATCGATACTTATGTATAATACGCTCTATCGCATGTTACTTGATTATTCTAACGTACCTGCACTTAATATAGTTAAGCTGTTACATCGATTTTCTTCCTATATTCTATTTCACTCTGTCTCTTCGTTTCTTTCCCTCCCTTTCTCGATAAAAATTTCTTCTAGCCTGTAGAAATATCTCGATCAGTATTCCTTTGCCTCCTCTCTTTCCTATTCTTCTCCTAACCTATTAATATTCTTTCCAATTGATGACATAAAAAATACAAATCAGGGAGAATGCTCTACGAGCTTCCTGGTTCTATACTCGAGAATTTTAGACCTCATCGAAGAAAACATTATTGTTCACCGCTTCGTGCGTATCATTATAAAGTCCTGAATACATTGTACATAATATATTATATATAACATACTCGTTTTCTGCGATACTAACGGACTATTGTAAATAAAAGGTTGTACGATTTCGTTTGAAATATACAGAAACACGTTTTCTGTTAAATGTATTTTCCTTTACAACATCCAGTACAATTTTTTTTCATAGAATTTAAATTTTCTCTTTCTTACTAAATTTCCATTTTAATTCTCATGAATAAATGAATTTCTTTCAGTGATAAAATATTTCAATAAATCACAATCACGGAAGATTAATGAATATTTTGCCATAAAATACCTCCGCGTAGACGAAATGTCTTTTTCGATATGAAACGATGTACTCTGCATTCGAGTTTCATTTATTTGCGATTTTATTTGCGACTATACTTTATGTAACGACAGCAATCCTTTGAAAAGCTTTTAAGCTCCAGTATGTATACCGCGCTTAATCCTTACTGAGCGCTCGAAAATATTGAATCACTATAACAAAATGTTGAATTACCGAGAAGTTTATTTTTTTTTATAACAGAACTACTAAATAAAAGAAAACTTTAATAATGCGAAAAGTAATTACGATGTGCATCAGAGTTTTTCAATATTATTTTTCTTTTCTAATCTTTTTTAATACTCCAGTTTAATCAAGCGTTACACAAGGAAGTTTGCTTAACGAGATTCAATATGTTTACATCAACATGATGCCTCTTAAAGCTCCCAGATCGTTCGTCAAACATTTGTGCTGCATTAAACTATTCAAACTGTGGTAAGACTATTATGCTTGCTAGTGGGAAAATTTTCGAATTGTTTAATACGTTATGTAATTACATCAAAGAGCGAGAAATTTACTAACAAGAGGGAACTACAGGTATACGAAACAATGGAATTCTGCAATTATTCGAGATCCTATGAGTCTGAAATGGAAATTGTATATGTATGTTATTACTAAGCCCTATAGAACTGTTACAAATATCATATACATATACGATGGAACAGAATTGATCGAGATGGTCAAACGTTCGTAATTGGATACGTTTCTGTTTTCTAATTGAAGAATATTCCGACTTTTGTTAGTAGGAAATATTATCTATATATTAATAATGAATCATTATTAACAAGCACAAGGAATTTCTTCACGTAATATAATAGTTTAAAGGCTAAAATTAAACCTATCAACTCGATACCTTAAAATAATGTACCTGATAATAAGATCTGTAATGTGATGATCGTGAAAATTAGCAACAAGTTAAATTAAGATACGAATATTAAATCACGTATAAACAGATTAAGAAGTTTCTAAGAGAAGCTTTTCAAATTGGAACCTCAACATTTTCAACATCTGCATGATCAAAACAATGTTCTGCAATACTGATAAGATATAGGGGTTGTGAGTATAGTAAAATAAATCATGATATACATTACACACCAAGTAACCACTATATATACCTATGAATAAATACAAAGTGACAATACCAGCTGAAACGTAGATTTAATAAACCAAAAGTTTAATGAACAGTCAGTTCCAATCTACTAATAACGCAACACCACCATCCTCCCCACAGAGCGTTTAAAAACTGTTTAATCAACGAAACGTAATGTCCAACAAACCATGAGTCAGCATGAAAGAAGCGGAGGTCAGCATTGACTTCTCCCTCACTAATTAATCAGCTTTTGCAGGGGAAGTCGCAAACGCGTATTCGCATTCGAGGGCAAAACAGTCGTAGGTAGGTTTCGAGGTATGTTGGGAAGATTCGAGCGCCTCGGGCGTTCTGTCAGCCGCTCTCGTAATATAAAGGAACACCGGCTAGGCCCCATAAACGCAGAGCCGTGACGGTGCTTCAGGGCGCAAGCTCGGTATGGGGGAGCTTGCGAGCCATATACTCGACGACCAGCCTTGTTTTCAAATAGTCGTCTAGATTGCGTGGATACCTCGCGGTCGTTCGACGCAGTATAAACTGGAGGAGATTTCTTGTTCTCCTCGCCGATGTCAACGCACCGCGGGAAGCAATGACATCGAGAAAGATGGATGGAAATGAAAACTCGAGCAGCTCGCGTCGTTATTGACTGGTCTTTTTATCGCGACCGTTTCGAAATCACATCGACCAGACCTTTCGCTGCAAGCGAATCTCGCTTGTATCGATACATATCGAGAATCCCTGCGATATCGCCGTGTGTGGTTGCGTTCCAGAACTCTGTAAAACTCGAGTGAATTTTTTTCGGTGAATCTCGTTGAGTCTTGTGCATTTTAATCGAAATTTTTGTCTATGCATCTGCCACGATTTCAAGATTTCAGGTAAAACTTAATTATTTTATAAATCATGTTTGATGTTGGATGACTCATGATTGAAATTATTGTAATTTAAATTGTTCTGAAAGTTTTATGTTTGAAAAAGTTATATTAGGGAGAATGAAGTATAACTGACTTTTTAAAGTGAGAAAGAAAGTGATATTTAGCATGTTGTACGTGATCGAAGATATTTGACATTTAGTGCAAGTCTCGATAGACTTGAAGGTAGAAGATGTGTTCGTACAATGTTGTTTGGAGGATGTGTCGCTGTGCATAGAAGTTTTGTAATATTCAAAGTTGATACAATGGAAATTGCGTACGTATTTCGTTGCAAAGGTTTAAATTTTCGCGTTACTCCCGCGATCTTCACTCGAACTATAATATTAGAACTATACCCTCAACTTAAGATATTATCGTAGATTTATGTCGATCATTTACAGCCAAGTAAACGCTCTTGCGTCAAAAGAACGTAATTCTCAAACGCTTAAGAATTGCAAATCAGATATTAACTAATTAATAGCAATTATTTAGCAACAGTTATTTAATAACAAATTCACTTAAACGTACTTTTTATTGTTTTAGAAAATGGAACATTTTGGAATTAGTTAAATCATTATTGGTTGAAATTTATTTTTCAAATTCCGAGATCCAAAGTAAAAGTTTCAGAATTAGTTATATCATCGTTGTTAGATATTTATATCTAGAATTTTTCAAATCTCAGGATCCAATATACTACTTCCAGAAAGTCGATAACGCACTATATTTGGCATAGCAAATATATCACGGTATTCGTATGCTAACATCGATTCGTCTACTCCTTGAATTCTCTTTGATGTCAACTTAAACATCGTTGAATCGTCTTGTCGTGAGAACTTTCAAGATACCCTACAACGGACCTGTTTATTCAAGCTTGAAAGTTTCCCAGAATCGATATGTATTATTTTCCAGTGGTCGTTAAGCGATCGTCTCTTACGCAATAATGGGATTACGAGTATCTAATTGCACGTCATCCGGTGGAGTGCACCTGTTTACACTAGCGATACACATAACGAAGTTAAAACCCGGTAATTGCTTTAACTGCATTAAGCTTGGTGCGCGAATAGCATGAAGCAAAAAAGGCGATGGGAAAAATCTAGGGAAAGAGACTAAAACTATCAGAGTTGAAGATAAAAAGTGATCGATAATTGTTTACGACCGTTCCAGAAGTATAATCTTAGTACAGAACGTATACATTCGTTAAAAGTCAAATTGTTTTATTCGGCGTTATGGAATTTATAAAATAAAATATCTTTTTTACATGTTCTATTTCACGAATTCATAAGTATTTCTCGTTAAAATCTATTAATCATTTAACGACGCACTTTTAACCTTCCTTTCCGTGAATCAACTCGATAATTTCCAAGACTTCTTGGATATTACGAGGATTCGCAGGAACGATGAGTCGAAAATCGATTTTCTGAAAGGCTACCAGACCATCGCGATATGATTCCTTAACGAGAGACAGCGTGTAAGGCTAAATGCCTAGAAGAGAGCTTCCAACAGAGTGAATCGATAGAAAGTTTCCGACGTTTGTATCTGTTCTAGAAGAGCGATTCGAAACTCCGTGAACTTTCCCTTTTCAATGGGATATTTCACAGTCGAGCGGGCTTGAATTTCGTGGTGATTTTAACTGGAGCAACGATTGGTCGAATAAGTGGTATTCGCGGTTTGAGTCATTATTTGTTCGCATGTCAGTCTTGGGACCTTATGTAAAATCAACCACTTTACATAATCAGAAAATCAATGTTCCGCGCGAGCTTTCATACTTCTGGTGATATCTTAATCAAGGTCAAATTTTTTGTATTTCGTGTGGAATACACTTTCGAACGCTGGATCGATCGGTTTATTTAGGAACCTGATATTTGAGAGAAGGTAAACAGTTTCTAATACATATGTCTGACTCGGTTACGTAGAATTCTTGCCAGCGCGCCGGGAACTCCTGGATCGATGATACGCGGCCGGTATTCTCGAGAAGAATGTTTGAACTCGACCGGCGAGCTATCGAGACACCTGTTGTGAAGCGGACTCAAGCCTGGAAAATTCAACAGCTGTGGCAACTTCCTTCAAGAAAATTTCATGGCCGTCGGGATCGTAAATTAAATTATATTCTTAAAACGTCCTTCGCCGTTTGTTTCCACGTGGAAGTAACAAAACCGATCGGTGCAAATAACTACCTCGGTTCCTCGATCTACGGGGAATAAAAATCGATAACGCTAATAAGTCAATATTTCAGTAAATTGTAATAAAACTCTCTTCAATGTTGCAATAGAGAAACTTGGCGAGAAAAATAGTACAAGTGTGTTTAGCGAGAATAAAATCTTTATAGTCTTTTTAAATAAAAAATGTTACGTCGCGTAACATTCTACCTAGCCGAGGCCACACACCGCGGGCAATATGGCAACCAGATGTCTTCGGATACTCGCAGCGTATCTTCCATGATTTCAAGGACCTTCCATAAATCACATAGATTTCCTAGAAAAGGTCCTCCAAACGAAACAAACATCTGGTCCGGAGGAATTTCTAGAGACTATTGTCTACCACGGCTTAACAAGGGAAAGTCAGTTTTTGTCACGTACGCTGCAACTTTCCTCCCACTAACCACTTTCTCTCGAGGGCGGTTAAGACCCTTCGTTTAACCAATTAAAACGAAGCCTATTCCCTCACTCTCCTAAATAACATCGGCACCAACGAATCCGATGGTCCCGTGCGCTAGACACACTCATCCTTAGCTCTCCTCCGAGACAGCATCGTCTTCTAAGAGTACTGTTTTTGCATCCTTCGAACGGTCAACATCCTTCGAGCGGGTATACACACCCGCAGATCACTCAGTCACTCACTCATCTCGTACCTACGCACCAGTGTAACTATCCTCGTTATAAGTTGTGGAATAAACGGTGAAATATAACTTACTACTGTGTCATATTCAAATCAACTACCTCTGTTATCCTAAACGAAACAGGGGAACGACTACCTCGCGGCGTCGATTCACCGAATCGTAGCGAGAAGTTACGCCTCTCGCTGACGCGTTTTCCTCGCGACCGCGTCTCTCCGCGAACGGTCGTAACAAAAAATGTGTCTATGTGGTTAATTTATCGGCAAAATAGATAGTATTCACAAAATTGCATCAATTTTATAAATCATAGAAAACCCTTAGAACATTTTTAACTCGTCTTTTCGACTCTTACTATTTTTGTGACAAAAGTGCGATGTAAGTACAGAGAACGAGACATAATATCCCCTTTAATTAGAGGTTCTTGTTCTATATATCTTCTATAAAGTCTACAATTTAACGTTCTTCCCTTTATACGTCACTCACCGTCAACTCACCCTCTCATTCATATACCGCAATATAAATCTATTTATTAGTACGTATAGTAATCGAAAGCGTACAATTTCGTTTTATTAAAGTTTCACTTCATTTACAGGTTTCTCAAATTAAAGATTCTGTCACTCCTATCGCTTTGATTCTGAATTAAGAAAGCGTCTATTTCTCAATCTTTAATCTATTCATATCTTTTGTGCAGAAATTCGTAACAATCGACGATCGATCGAAGAATTGTTTGATCTTTTCTACTAAAATTTAACTTCGTCGTCCGTCTTCTTTTAAAAGAGTTTGTCACTTCACCTTCCTCTCTGTTCCTTCCAACCCTTCAATCATAAGTTTCAAGTAAAATAAAATGCTGCAGAAAACTAAAAAATTTTATCATTCGTGTCACTTTACTTTTGATACATCGATTATAAATATCGGAATAAAATTCGTTACAAAATTCTATTCCTCAAATATCAATCTATTTATTCATCATCACTGAAAGATTCGAATAAATAAAAGTCATGCTAACTGATCGCGTTTCTTTTCCAGAAAACTAGTATAAACAGGCGTTCTTCAAAGCTTCGCGAACATTGCTTACTTCGGTGAACTGTGATAAAACATGTGCCGATGACAAATAGAGTTTCTTTCTATCGAGAAACGATTTGTGCCGAGCGAGCCGAGAAATCGTCCGGTTTGAAGCGGATCCGAAGTTGATGAGAAGAGACTTTAGGTTAATCCGTTCAGAAATTACTGTTGGAGCACGGTTTCACGAAGGAAAAGAAGATCTGATTGGCTGCTCGCGATGGGTCGGAAGCACAAACGTCGCCTGATACCGGAACAGGATCGCAGGATATGCGGAATTATCTGTTTCTGTCAGTTCACCAATGTCACCAGCTGCGTGGCATTGGTTTATCTGAGCGTGGCAATCTATATGCCGGCCCACAGGTAAACGACAAGGCTGCATCGATTAATTGACCAAGGTCGGTAGTAATTAAGTTACGACTCCGCCGGCCTTAATTTCCTAGAGGAGATCTATAACTTGCACTCTATGACCCCAACTTTAACCCTCTATACCAGGAGTGTTGTTTATGAGAAAAGAAATTACTATTCATTACAGCCTTTTTATTTCAAATTAGAAATAATGAATTAGTAATTGTCATAAATAGATTGCTTGCATCTCTTTACAAAATAATTTATCCATTAATTTTACTAATATTGGTAAATTGTCGAGCAACAAATTGCGGATTCAAAAATTTTACTTATACTATTGCTTTAATTTTGCAAAAGGAACAGAGATAAGTAGAAAATGAGGAGTTAAAGAGCGTAAATGTACAATACAATCGTAAATTACATGGCATTATAGAGAGTTAATAATTTTACATTTGTCCTACACGGAAAATTACTTCAGGAATCACTAACCATTCAATCAATAACCATCAGAATGTCTGGATATTTATGAGTTATAGAGTGTATGTAGCGAAGATCAGTGTAATTTGGAAGAATAATCTGTTACGCAATAATAGGGTAGCGAATATAATGATTCCATCTACACAATAGCGTAGACACTGGTGTAGATTCAATTCGAAGAACATCGATAAGTGTATGATCTTTGGAACTCTATAGGTTAAAGGTCAAATCTTAAATCGCGTAAGGTTTCTTAGAATCTTTTCGGTTGTTGTGAACTATAAGTCATGTAGACGTCTTATTTTTCTTTCTCTTCTTTTTTTTTTTTTTTTGATCTATAGTTACTTGTATCTGATTTTGACGTCTGTTCGCATTTTAAAAATATCTTTCAATCACTTGTAATTTTATAAACGAGAGCGATCGATAATAATGCTATATCAACAAATTCATCGGCTTTTGTACTTGGTATATCGTATCACATCATGCAAAAACCAAACCACTCACAGCAAAATATTAACGAACGCGACGCAATTAATTTCTAGAGTCTTCAACGCTGGGATTGATCCGGATCCAGTCATGTGCCAAACCATTAATACCACCTTAGCCAATAATTGCGGCTGGGCAAGCTGCGGGGAGTGGTGCTTGACGAGAACCACAGGATTTTGTCCTCAAATCCACGCAACAGTAAGAAGAAACGGAACCGACATCGTTTTTGAAAACTGCACTAATTTCAGCAGCATATCCTGTCCACAGGTTCGTTACTTATATTTTAATATTCGATGAATCCAAATTTAATCCATTAAAGGCGAAGCATTGGAACAATATCTGAAAATTACGTATTCACGTACTTACGTACTGAAAGACACGAATAAAGCAAATTATATATTGTTTTATTAAAGTATAAAAATGTATTACCCTAATAGACATTCTATAGAAATTCTATACAAATTTTATACAAATTAGAGACACAGAGAATATTTTTATTTATGTTTTAAAGAAAAATGTTACGATCATAGTCTCAACGCTATAAAATTGTAAAACCTGGATAAGAAAAAAGTAATAACGAAAAAGATATTCTTATCAAAAGAAAGTTCTTGACATTCTTCTTTATAACTACAATGTGATAAAGTAGAATTTAATAATATAAATGGACTAAAAAGAAAGAAATGTCAGGTTAGCATAGCGTTAGCTCTTAATGGATCACTGTATTTTATATCACTGGTTGACGTAATAAATATCTATAATTGTTTTCCCACTTTCGTTATATAAAAAATGGAAAAAGGTTTCTGCATCATATAGAATGATTCTATATCTTTCACAAAATTTAATAAAACATAAAAAAGCCGTTGTATGTTTTATGTAAATTTTTATAAAATGTTTGTTTTTTATTTTCTTGAGATAAATTTATTTCGTTATTTTTCATCCAAAAAGATCTTCATATTCCATACAGCAGAAAAATTTTAATCATATTCGACAAGAAACTGATGATAGATTTAAACCCTGCGGAATAAGCAAGCAAGGGAAATAAGATCGTATATATCCGGACACGTTTTACGACCAGCTCACACGCTCCTGTAACTCACATCATATCACAAATTACTTGCAGTAAAAATTGTGCAGATAAGAATTTTATATGCAGTTGAAAAATTATTAACAATTCCATCCAGTTGAGCTCTACAATTAGATATTTCTATAGTCACTTTTATTTATATTATTTACAATATACTTAAATCTTCTATGCACGATAAATTTCATAAGATCGAGTAGATATCGTAAAACAATTCACGAACGGCGCTTTAAATCAGCGATAACTTAAATTCACGTAAAATTGAGTTACTGAAATACGTTCTATATTCCTTAGGACGTAAAAAGCGCATAAGGTAAATCTACATGCGCAAGCATCGTCAAACGATTCCCAATTTTTCACGTCAATATTAGTTTCCCGCACGATCATCCACGTATAATATACAAGGTGGTTGGTAACTGGTAGTACAAGCGGAAAGGCGGTGATTCTACGCGAAAAAAGAAGTCGAAAATATAGAATAAAAATTTTTCGTTTGAGACATTGTTTTCGAGAAAATCGACTTTGAATTTTCGCTCGGTGCGCGTGCGGTACGTTATAACGGATCTCACTGTAGATCGTTGTCTCGATGGAAAAATTAAAAAGAAAAAAAAATAAAAAAATAAAAAAAAGAGAGGTATAACGTTCCGAACAGGCAAATGACTTTCTGTGACAGGTTGCATGCTGTTCCACTCCTGAAGGAGATGCAGCGCGGAATAAATTGATCTGAATAACTTTAAAATTACGCGTCCTGCGGAATCGTGCAGAAGAATGAGTTTCATGGATTAAGTGGAAACTGTTAAGTGATAAGCAGAATAGATTTTACCATGAACAACAATTTTCCATTATCTTGATCGCCGAGAATCGATGCTTCTTATTGAAAATGATACTCTGGATTCTCTCGCCAAATGTTTCTTCAACGTCACATTCTTCTTTTCTACCTCTTTGCATTGATTATTTCGCTCGTGCCAATTATGAGATAATAATTACTTTATCTCTCATGCCGAACACAACACGGTTCCGCTCCTGTCTTATCCGTCGTTCCATAGATAAACCGGAAATGATTAAATTGTAGACGACAAAAGCCCTAAACTGGCGCCATCGTGATTGCCCGCGAAGATCGCTATTATCAGTGGCTCGGCTTCTAGAATTTTATTTCTTCCCTTGTCAACTTCAAAGTCGATTTCGCATCTGCACCACTTGGCGCTTATTGTTCGACCAATCGATTTGATATCCTGTATGTAATGTACAATGATTTATGGATGAACATTCGAAAATATTATTTCTCAGAATTTTTGTGCTTCCCGGTCAGGAAAAATCGATAGCTCTTCAAAGGCGAGCCACGTTTTTAATTAATCCGACTAGAACTAGCTCAATGAACATTGCTTTAACCAAATTAAATGAGAAAAATCCGATTACATCGGCGAAAGGCTCCGAGATACAGAAAGAGAGCGTTTTAACGCAACTCTCACGCTATTTTACGATCGGAACTTCCGTTAATATAGTCGAAAGCCAACTAGCCATTTAAAAAAGTTGTTTCCTGAAAAGATCATTCTAGCGAATAAAAGCATAAAAAGAGAAAATGTGACATAGAACCTAAATGATAGATGAAATTGTTATGATGATTCGAAAGTCAATTTACTTAAAATTCTTGGTCGTGTACATGTGAAATGTATCGTATCACTCGTTTTTCTGGCGGAAGTTTTTCGACAAAACCAAGGTTCCACGCCAGCGAGGCATAAACGATATTACCGAGTTATGCTAATGTAATGAACATAGCCCGCTGGCCGGTTACTTCGATGCGCTAACCTCGTTACCTGCTACGTAACGCTTTCGATCGGGTTCGTCGTCTTGAATTACTTTCTAATGGCGTGTTCTACTCGCCTGCCACACCTTTTATCGATCATTTTAACCTCACACATCGTGATTTAAAATAGACCGTTTTAGAAGTTTGTTTCATTATTTTTGAAAATATAAAAAATGAAAATAAAATTTAGTTCTTCATTAGTTTGTAATTATTTTGTTATATAAAATTATAGTAAATATTTTAGTCGAATGTTACATTAAAAGGGAGTAAAAGTAATGAAGATTTGCTCCGTTTTCTATTTTTACACAAATGTAACTTTTTGCGTATGAAAAAATTTGTCTCGTTTATCGAACAGCTTGTTTCGAGCATGACAAAAGGCAATGAAGCTAATCTAGAACTGGACGTCAATCATACTGAATTTCTATCCACGGGGAACGCACGTCAGACGGTGGAATATAAACAACTCTCAAGCGAACTGCTGTGAAAATAGAGAGAAATGGGTTGTATGAATTTTATATTTTTAAAACGAGCAACCAATCGTCTTTTCCAAAGTTTGATGTGACGACAAGCTAACTAATCGATGATGCCAAATCCGTCAATACCCCAGGTGAATCGACGAACAATTTCTATATTGCAACTTTAAACAAACTATTAAGTTGAATGTAGTTTCCTCTGAGAATTGAAATCAGCAGAAAGACAGCATTCCTTAAATTTCATCTAGTATTAGTTATTAGGAGTTCCATTGGGGCATTTGCGTGGAGCAGTCGTAGAGAAGACGGAGCCGTGAGCGCGAGCGAAATCTGCGGGAAAACTGGAGAATTCGGACAAGGAAGTTAACCAGAGTGAAGGGCTAGTGCCTGCGAAAAAAAGTGGGTGTAAGAAGTAACGAAATCCGGTCTGGAAAGACATTACAGGCGAAATAAAACCGAGTGTGAGGTTATGCCGGTGAGGAAGTCATATTGGCATGCGCGCCGAAAACGCGGGCCATTTGAACCACAACCGCGGGGAAAGATAAAGAGGTGGATGAAACCATGAGAGGAGGTGAAGCGGAGTTGGCTGCTGAGCCGACACACGTCAGCACCAGAAGTATGAGGAAGGCGGTTCCTCTTAAGAAGGGGTTCTTCTGCTCCACACTGAACGGGGGGAACCTACGGACGGATGAAACGACGGAGGAAGAGGAGACCCCCGCCGTCGAAGCACCCCACGCGACGAAAAGGAAGGCCAGCGATTCTCCCGAGCTCCCCACGGACTTGGCCGAAGAGATGAGAACATCTACTACGGCGGACATAGGAGTGGAACTGATCCGTCGAGTTTCTGAGGTGACCAAGGTTGCCGAGACATCCCGCAACCTCAAGGGCACACGTGGGAATACTCTGAAAGAAGCGGCGAGGTCCATTGCCGCTGGCGCAACAGAGATGATGAGAAGTATGGACCCCGCCTCTGGCGCCTTCGCGATAATGGAAGGACTCATAGCGGCATTAGAGGCGGAGAACGAGGCGCTTCGAAACGAGCTGGCCTCGCGCTTCACTGCAGAGGTGAGCAGCGAGACAGCGCGTCTCGTCGCAATCGAATGTTAGATGGAGGAGCTAGGACCCTCGCTGATCCGGCTGATGGAAGAACGCCTCCAAATTATAGAAAGAAGAAGAGAAAAGAAGGTCGTTCCCAACGAGACCAAGAGAAGGGTGGAGCCTCGAGTTTCAAACACTCCAGCGACCAAGGGAGGACAAGCGGCTGCCATTGGCAGACCGTCGAAAGAAGAAACAAGAAGAAAAAGGAGTCAGCGAAGAAACAACCGGCGAAGTTAACTCCCGGGACAGGAGCGAAGGGCCCGAGGAAAGCTCAGAGAACGTGCGAAGAGGGGGAGACAAGCTGGTCTCCCCCACGTACACCGCGAACATCGGCGGTAACGATCACGCTGAAGGATAGATCGGGCCAATCCTACGCAGAGGTGTTGGCCGCGGCCAAGGACAGCGTCTCTCTGGCACAGCTCGGCATCAACACGGCGAGGATACGCAAAACTATGACCGGAGGCGTCGTTCTGGAGGTCTCCGAGGACCAGAAGAGGGAGAAGGCCGCTGCGCTCCCGGCACGGCTGACCCAGACCTTGGATCCGAGCAAGGCCCGCGTGGCGATACCCTTCCGAACTGCGGAAGCAAGGGTGACCAAGATAGATATTTCGGCCACCAAGAGGAAAATCAGGAAAACTATGGCGAAGGAGAGCGGTTGCAAGGCGGAGGACGCCCGACTGGGAGAGATCCGCGTCGCTCGAAACGACCTTGGATCTGTATGGATACGAGACCCCGCCGGTGCAGTGAGGAAACTGGCCCAAGCTGGCAAGGTCGCCATGGACCCTAGGTGATTGAAAAAATGCGCATCCTTCAGACCAACTTGGGATGGTCAAGACGAGCGCAAGACCTGCTCCACCAAACCATTCCGGAGAGCACAGTCGCCCTAGCGGTGGTGGCCGAACCATACAGAGTTCTGGATGCTCCAGACTGGGCTGGAGATACGGACGAAATGGTTGCTGTCACCTCGACATCAATGCCGGGGGCGTTCGCCCACGGAGTCCCGCTGGATCACGGCAACGGATACGTTGCGGTCAAGTAGGCAGGGATGATGATGATGGGCGTGTACGTGTCACCTAATAGCGCATGGGCAGCGTTCGAGGAGTTCCTGGATGGGGTTGGCGACTGCGTCAGGCGACGCCTTCTCCGGCAAGTGCTCGTCCTGGGAGACTTTAACGCACACTCCACGGAATGCGGAAACTACAGGACCAACGCGCGCGGCCACGCGCTGTCAGACTGGGCCCCGGTACTTGGACTCCTGTTGGTGAACAGGGGCTCGGCCAGCACCTGCGTGGCGTGGAGAGGGAGCTCCGTCATTGACATCATATGGGCTTCCCTCGATGCATTCAGGCGGATTTCAGGCTGGAGAGTGGCCGAGGGAGTCGAGACACGCTCGGACCATCTCTACATATTCATGGAGGTGAAAGACACACTTGGACCCAGAACGATGGTCGCGGCCCGCCGGGAAAAGGACGCGCGCGCCCACTGCCAAGATGGTAAAGGAGAGGAACGAAGATCTACTCCGGGCGGCCGCTATAGCGACAGCTTGGGGCTGGGAGGCCTCGACGACGACCGAAACAGGCGTGGAAGAGGAGGCCGAGAATCTTCGCCGAGCCATGACAGCAATTTGCGACGCATCCATGCCGCGAGCCACACCGAGCACGGTGCAAAGCAGAACAGTTTACTGGTGGAATCCCGACATCGCGGAACTGAGGGCGAGATGCGTCCGGGCCCGAAGACGGTATCTGAGGGCCCTCCGCTGACGACAACGCGACGAGGAAGAAGTCTCCCTGCGCTATGGCGCCCGTTACAAAAGGAGATCAAGATCGTGAAGGACCGTGCCTGGTTCGAATTAGTCGAAGCAGTCGAATCTGACACACGCCCTCTGGTAACGATGGAGATTGGACCTGCGCTGCTGCTGCAGATCATCGGGACGCTTTTCCCCCCACAAAAGGACAGTGCGGGAGAACAATCGCGGGAAACAACATGGCCGGTAGAATGGACAGATGACTGGGAAGTCACGGAGGAAGAGATGTGGGAGGCGACCAGAAGAATGGCCTCCCGTGACGTGGCACCATGCGCGGACGGAATCCCGGGCTGGATCTGGGGGGAAGTGATGGGGTTCGTGGCTCCCAAACTTCGGCGCCTCTACACAAGATGTCTGAAAGAGGGAGTTTACCCCCGAACATGGCGAACGGCGAGGCTGGTCTTGCTCCGTAAAGAAGGCCGACCGACGACTTCTCCGTCGGCGTACCGGCCGATATGCCTGCTGGACGAGGCTGGCAAACCCCTCGAGAGAGTGGTTGCCGCCCGCCTGGAGCGACACATGGCGGGGCGGGTGCCAGGTTGGCACGAAAGCCAGTACGGCTTCCGGAAGGGACGCTCGACGATTGACACGGTCAGACGCGTGTGGGCATTCACGGAGGACATGGTTTCCCGGGACGGCGTGGCGCTAGCGGTCTCTCTGGACATCGTCAACGCGTTCAAATCCATGCCGTGGGACAGGATAATGGCAGCCCTGGAGCACTTCGAGGTTCCCAGCTACCTCGTTCGGCTGATCCGAGCCTACCTCAACGACAGGTGGGTACGCTACGCCAGCAGGGAAGGGGAAGAAAGGCAGCCCGTCGAGCGCGACGTTCCGCAAGGCTCGGTGTTGGGACCGATCCTGTGGATCATCGCATACAACGAAGTACTGCAATGCCCGCTGCCTCCGGGCGCAGCCGTGGTGTGTTACGCGGATGACACTCTGCTCTTAGTCGGAGGTCGCGGATGCCACGAGACGTTGCGCATCGAAGAAATCGCAACGGCCTGCGCGATTCGTGTGCGAACTGGGCCAAAGGGTCTTCCCTGCGAAGTCGGAGGCCATCTGGTTCTACAACAAGAAAAGGCGAGGGATTTCTCCGCCCGGCCTGAGCATAAACATGGCAGGTGAAATCGTCGGGGTGAGATCACAGATGAAATACCTGGGTCTTGTCATCGACAGCCCATGGACGTTCGAGCCGCACTTCGACTCCCTGATTCCGAAGGTGTCGGCGGCTACCAATGCCTTGTGCGGCCTGCTGCCGAACATCGGCGGGGCGGGAGTCGCGGTGCGCCGACTATACGAGGGCGTCGTTCGGTCCCTAGTGATGTACGGGGCTCCGGTATGGGCGGACGATCTGATGGCGAGTCGTCGCAGCAAGTATTGTCAGTCTTTGGTTACGGGTGCTTTCCTCGGCGTCTATTTATCGCCACACAGTACCCGGGCACCCCTAGGGCCATAGGGGTTGGGATTACGCCCAACCATCGCGCAAGGCACCCAGTGCCTTGCTACCTCGATTAGCTAAGCCTGTAGGGACTGTCGCTCGTCTCAGATCGAACGGGGCACATTCTAAGCCCTTCCGTCTCTCCAGGACGGTTCCGGAGCAGGTGGGACGCTGCTCACCCGTCGAAGGCCATTCGGGGCGAGCCATTACCCCTTAAATCGGCCCTCTTCCCAGCATCTTGGCCATCAACCACTGCCACCACGAGTCCAAACCCATAATTGGCCGAGCAGAGGGGTCGCTACTCCCTCCGGGCTTACACACGACCCCCGTGGTACCATCCTAAGTCCATTGGTGGGACTATCGTGTAGATGTACGGCCACGTCACTGCCGGCCGACGACCTGCTAACCGTGCTCGGCAGTTCTAGATGGGACGTAAGCGGGGGCCTCAAGGTACAAAGTACCCGGGAACTTATCCAGACGGTCCCATCCTTGGCATCAGGATCGTGGGTGCGCTACTACCCAAGGCCACGTAGGTACACTCCTGGCGACCTTCCCTGTGCCCCAGCCTCCATAGACTTACATAAGCAAGTCCTCCCTGCGGGAAGTCGTCGCAGCATCCTGCTACTCAGAAGGCTGCACAAGGTAACCGCCATCAGAATCGTCATGGGATACCGAACGGTGTCCCAAACGACCTAGGAACTGCCGAGGAGGACGCGTAGTATCAGTGGCGATCCCAGCTGATCAACGAGAGAGGCGAACATCGAGGCGCGTAGGCGGTCCTCCCAAACTGAGAGATATAGAGAGGCCGCCGCGGCCTCCCGCTCACCTACAGAATGACCCAGGTGCTCACGGGACGCGGCGTGTTCGGCGAGTACCTGAGGAAAATCGGACGGGAGACGATGGACATCTATCACCACTGCGGGGAGAGCAGGGATACGGCGCAGCACACGCTGGAGCTTTGTCCGGCGTGGGAGCTGTCCCGCTACACCCCGCGGCACGTCATAAGCGAAAGATTGCCCCCTCGGCGATTGTAGAAGTGATGCTGAGCTGGCCACAGGAATACGAGGCTGTCCGCCTCTTCTGCGAACGAGTTGTGCTCGCAAAGGAACAAGCAGAAAGAGAGAGAAAGAAAAACTCTCACCCTTGTAGGATAACGCGATGGAAGAGGATGGTGGTCAGGAGCCCTAGGGCCGCTTCATCGCCGTCCAAACGGACCACGACTAGAAGGGGGGATAGCGCTAGGGGTAATGGCGTCCCTAACACCAAATTCAACAGTAAGAGAATTATTAGGATTGGCTCGAACAAGAGAACGCGGGAAGGGGGTGCAACAGAAGATAATTCATAAGAGGTTTCTGGAGTACTCCTGTCATACGCGTAGGATGGTCATCGTGGAGTTTTAGTCGGTAAGAGTCCGACACTACTCTGCTGTTGCCGATTATTAGCAGCAGCGGAGTGTCCATGAGGATTTCTCCACGTCCAAAAAAGAAGTATTAGTTATTAGAGATGTCGAATATTATATATATACATGTCGAATGTGCATAATACATCTCTCTTATTGAAAAGAATTGAAAGAATTTCATGAGTCTAGAATTGATAATTTCCATAAATTAGATAAAATTATATGAAAATTATTCTACTTTAATATACGGTTCTTCAAAAAACCTACATATGCTCAAAACCTCAACATTTTTTACCATCATTATGCATCAACTTAACAAATCAAAATCTATCTATCAATGTAATCTACTATCTTCTTTTTCTTTCTACTCAAATTATTCTAATTACTGAAATCGAAGCATTCTCCTGTTCCAGGTGAACGTGGCGTCTCTGAAAAAATACAACTGCAACAATGGCAGCGAGTGTAGCGTACTTTCGGGGGTGTTCAACTGCAGCCTTGGCCACTGTGTCAACATAAGTGAGCTGATGTTGTGCCATCATAAAGCTGACGGCATTGTTGTGGACAGCGAGAAGGACAACATGAAGCTGAATGGCTTCTTTAGCTGTCAGAACTCGAGATGCACGAAAATCAAAAGCCGCTTCAATTGCGATCGTTATTGCCCGAATATTGCCACGTCAGACGTAAACGTATTCCTTATGCAGGACGACGACGTCATCACCGCGAAATGCCAACGCGGCCTAGCCCTTAACAAAGCAAATGGAAATCTGCTTGGTGTCAGATTAACTACGCCTGAAGAATTTTGGGACGATCGAAATGGAAGTATCGTTGCTAGCTGTTTGGTGGTGAACAAAGAAGCCAACGAAGTAAGGTAAATATTTATCAACGATTATTATTCACTATTAGTTAAACGATGGAAGTTGAAACTTTTATTTCCAATAAAAATAGAAGTTGTTGTGGTTTATAAAATACAGTAATATTTTTTTTTCACTTGGGTATTTCAAAGTAAAATTATTTTGTAATTGGTTCTGTCTTTTGTGAAAAATATCGTATAGCAACAGTGAAACAGTTTTGAGAATGAACGAGTTTCATATCCCAAAAATAATCATTTATGTGGCGAGATTATTGAAATAACAATTAAACTAAATTACTATCGTTAAATATATTTTGACTAATATCTTTCACCATGATCTTATTAGTTTGCTCTGATGTACAGAGTGACAATAAGCGGCTACTAGACTTACGAACAAATTTTAAAACGTGATGATGTTACTTTCTGGTCTCTTTTATAGAATGCTAATATTTTATCAATTTTTCAACTTATATATTTACTATTTCCACATATTTATGTAAGAAACTTTCTTTCTCATATAAAAAAACCTGAATGAAGTTATTCAACAGAACAGTGTAAACCATAATGAAAAGTTGAATTAAATTTAAATCGTTTCTCGGATAAACTATATAAATATGAAAAAGCTGTAATGAATGAGTAATTTTGAGGTCAAGTAACAATGAATCAAACTGTTGCGTACTCTTGTGCCACTCGTTTAGTCGATACTTTTTAGTGACGTCATTCCGTGACAACTAAGATCTCGAATGCAAATCCAAGGAGACTCGTGTAACGGCTTCAAATTAGTTCGAATAAGTTCGAGAACTGTCTGGTGACGTAATTAAGACGTCAGAAAGCAAACAATCGCATATATATATTGTGTCTTCAGATTAATTCGATATCTGGGTACATCCATCCCTAATAAATTATTTTTAACTGAATAATTAATTTCATTCATTTCATTCATTTCCAACTCTATTTAATTATCAATTTCAAAGAAATATTATGTACATCTACGTTATTTCACATGATTTATTTAATTCCAAAATATAATTTTATAAATTAATTGTATTCGAGGCGAAATGTATATTAATGATGTTTATGTATGTCGGGTTGGCGTTGGGATTAGGGTTATGGGCGTTTGATGAATCTCCACTGGAATCAGCCATCGTTGTGATACAATGAAGATAGAGTTTATTAACACAAGTATGGATACAACCGATTTGACAATTAACTGCGGCGATTAGGCACTCGTAATACTAATGACAATGGCCTCAGGTTCGATAACAAATCCGCGGTCAACGGGATGGCGAATTTATTACTTTCGTCAAAATCTAAGTTGGACTATATGTTAAGACGTGAAATATTCACGGATCGTAAAGACGTTACTTAACTCGTTGATGAGACCGTACGCGAGAGAGTGTCTCTCCGTCACGGTGACGCTGTATAGGAAAACTATGATGGGTGTGTCTAAGGGTACGAGATCATCGGATTCGTGGAGAAAAGCCTTCTTCCGGAAAGTGAGGGAAATTGACGTTACTGTTAATCGGTTAATTCTCATATTGGTGGTCAGGGAAGGATGCTAGCCGCCCTTGGGGAAAGTTGCTAGCGGGAAGCGTCGTTCTTATAAAAATTAAGTTTCCCCTATCTTCCCGTAGTTGGAACAAAGACTGTTTGTCTGTTTGAAGGATTTTAGTTAACTAAATCTTAAGATTTATAACAGGACCTTAGACTAGCTGAACATATACTGTGGAGATGCGTCGACATCTGGTAATCATCTTACCCGAAGAATAGGGTCTGCGTGTGGCAAGCCACGGGACAGAAACCGTTGGAATGTTTATTGTCGAGTGCCGCTACAACTATTTCTTTTTAAGGAGAGCTATACTATTACCTCATACCTTTGTTGGACGAAGCGTTCATCCCTTGACTGCGGCCACGTTGGGCGCACTGGTTGTCGCCTCGAGCCCAATCCCACTATCACAAATCTCGAACAAATACAATCAGATTGAATGACGACAATTGTTTAATTATGATAGAATCTAAATTACGGTGTTAAGGGATTTTCCCGAAGTTCTAAAGGGGAGGCTCCGATGTTCTTTCATCTTCGACATATATTTATAAGAACTTTAAGTGTGAAAAAAATGAATATGCGAAGATATATAAAGTATACAACGTAAAGCATTTGGATTTTGATTGAGTGTTTACATGAACATACTGCCTAATATGTGGTCAAAAAAATAAACCAAGGTTATAGAGAATGGTAACTATTTTCATTATTTGGTTTACTACGTGATCTATAGGTACTCGTAATAATAAAATACGCGTAAATATTACATTTTTTTTTAATGCATCGAATTAATATCTAAATAGTTGATATATTATTCAGTGTGTCTGTCTAGAACAACGCAGTTGGTCGGCTAGAGAAGATCGACGTTCTTGATTATATTGGGATCAATGCCTCCCTGAGGTTAAACGGTCCGAGCCTTTCGTTCTTCTGTATTTTGGTCGCGTGCATTTTGTTCCTTTTAGTGCTGACGATTCGTGAGTTTTCGGAAAGAAGAATATCGACGTAACAGGAGAAATTACACAATAAACTAACGAAAAGCTGTCTGTCGCGATATTTCTCGGTGGTCGCAAACCCACAGGATAAAGCGGCAATCTGCCGCACTTTGCCAAGTCAATATTCGATTCAATCGGCTCTCAGAACGATCTTGGAAACTTCCTATGGAAATTCTTTGGTCGCGAAGCTCGTACAAACATGTTTGCTACCGTGAATTATGCTACAATTTGTATTCTTAGAACTGTGCTTGCAAATAATTGCGTCATATTCACACCTCAATTTGCATCAATAGGACTGGTTGCCGCTTTTCGAAATTATCTTATACAAATCCGTAAATATGAAATTTTCGATCAGTGCCGTTCGAAGACCTATGTTTCTGAAAGGTCTTAAAATTTAAATCTTAAAGGTTTTGATGCACAGTGGCTCATCGAAATATTTGAACAACTATAAAGACTTGTTATGAATATATTATGAGTGTTACACGAAAAATTCTAAAATTTCACTAGCATTGCAGTGAAACGTTGATGAAATTTCAAAATATTTTATATGACACGCATAGTATACATGTATTTTCGATCTTTCGCGGGGAGACGCAATCGCGAGGAAGCGCGTCAACGAGAGTCTGTAAATTCCCTTTACAATTATAAGAATCAACACCTCGAACAGATCGTTCCCCTTATTTCTTGTGGGATAATAGGGGTGATTGATGTGGTATAACACTGCGATTAACAGAGTTATAAAATTTGTATTTTCAACACTTAATACACTAAAGAGTTACACCGTTACGTACGATATAAATGTCGTAGACGATACTTTGAAGTATAACACTCCGATAGATGAGCACTGAATGTTCTTTCGTAATAGAGCAAGGCCTTTACAGTTGAATATAAGAAGGTGACTTCCTTGATGTAGCAGAAATAGCAATTGAGCAGACTAAGTTTAGATATGATGTGACTACTCTGTAGTCTAGAGCACAAGTTTAGAGAGATGAAGTGACTGCTCTGTAGTGATGAGAACCAGAGAAGTTCGTTCTTGTGTGATTACGGAGGAAAGCTCGGTGTGGGTGTGTCTTTTGAACTAAAGACGTGGATTCGTTGTTTACACTTTTCGTTAGAAAAGTGAGAGTAACGATTCGCAATGCCCATTGGTTATAGCCAACGTTAATAAAAGAAGATTAGAGGAGGAAGCCTCCTACTGACGTGGCTCGGGGGTGACCTTGTTTATGGGAAAAACCGGCTTTTCCGTTAGACAAGTATCCACTTTTTCCGTTATGTAACTACTCGCTTTCTCCGTAATTTGTAAGAACGTGCAATAAACCTAAGGACTGTTTTCAGTGCCAGCTATAAACCGAAAATACTTGCAGGATTAAAGGTTCTTGCAAAGTGATAAGATTCAGTTTTTTGGGCCTTGACGTTCAGACAATGAAGGATGTCGCACGGACCATCTCACGCGACGTAACAATACATATACTATATAAGAGTTTTCTGTGATATGTGTTCAAATGCTTTCGTGAGTCACTTTAAGTACGTAACTGTACTTTTGCATTTCCGTATCATTTACTTATCATGGGCACGTGTAGTTTCCATATATTCTAGTTCTTTGGCTCTAGAAGACGCCGATAAGGGTATTTCCATGGCAACCATTGATCCTGCGGCTCTACCCACCGATTCATTCCCTATCTTTCGAGTTTTTCTGGCTCGTGTGTTTTCTCCTCGCTTCTTTTATTTCGATACTTCATCTGTACTCTTCTTTTATATCTACGAACGCCCACATTAAGGGCGCCGGGTCAAAACGGTCGACGGGTATAAGAACCAGGGAACAATGAGGCAGGATTTTTACACCGAATCACCAAATAAAAACAGTCGTATCGAAAGATGTGTAGTCAAGCATTCGCGGTCGGAGCACGCGAAATTTCTTTTGAAATGTGTTTACGAAGGAATGTTTCAATGAGGAAAATGAGGCAACTTGGATAAACTATTCCACTTTGTCAACAACTTGTTTTCTGGGTGAGACATGTAAAGATTATTATATACGTGTAAGGATTATTCTATTTAAAATGACATTTTTGAATAGAATTCTTATACAAAACGTGGAACGTTATTTGTACATACCAAGCTTCGATTTCGAATAAGTCGATATTAAAGATTTGTCGATTACAGATGAGCTTACACGTGATCTCGCTTACACATACATGTATATTAGTAAATGTCAGTACGAATGGTCTATATTGTTCTTTCAGATCATCATGTTAGATAGCAAAAACTTTGTAAATGTACAACTTTTTCTGAATGTAGAAGTTATTACAAATGTCTCTACCAACATTATTCTGCCCTGTGTATTACGTTTTTATACGCATTCTTCTCCGACTTATTCCAACATGAAACTCTGTGTGAAAAAATGTTAAGAATGTTTTCGAGCAATTTATTATCAAGCTCATACTATTTAATTTACTAAAAGAAATTTATTAGGAAACTTTCCAATCTTAAAAGAGGAAGTATTTTTCCCACATTTTCTGAAGTGGAAACACAATGGGAAAAATACGTGATGACATTTTAGAACGTCGTTTCGTAAGTCAGGTTTTGGCTTCTTCTCCGCAGGACGCAGGATTGCGTGAATGGCACCTTATTAAAGGAGATCCCAGTACCTGAGCCGAGTATTAATTTTACAAGCTTTCTGAATATATATGAAAAGAGCTTACAATACCCTGTGGATCCTACGAATGTCTACGTGCCGGAACAACGATCGCTGACAATTTACAATAGTTCCCGCCTTTATATCAACTACGAAGGCTGTGTCAACACCCTGAAAGGAGAATGTAAAGATTTTCTTGCTACTCATGGCCGGGATGGTGACAATCAGACGGCACAAAGTCGATACCCCTGTTACTACATAAAGGTATGCTATTTTCTGGAATATCTCATTTTCTTTGAAAATTAGCTTTTTCAATTTTCTCTTATGAAATCATTTTTCTTAAAAAAAAATATTGTGCCTTTACACGACTTTAATGAACACATTCCATTTCATAAGTCTTTGCTTAGCAATGCTTTTAAGAACCTGTTGCTTCAAACTAATGTTTCTGCATGACATTTATTTCTCTAAAACCAAGAAAGAAATTATATAAGATACGTATAAAGAACGATTCTATAGAAAATTTTCTCAATTTTACAGTAGTATCCCTGTTATTAAAGTAAGAAATGAGTTTTCCTGCCACCATGAAATCTTTTCTAATGTAAATATTCCGCGTAAAAGCTTCGTAAAGCTTTGAAACAAAGGCTCATGGTGTATAGAAGATTAATTTCATTAGAAAAACACACCAGTACTTTCAACACCGCCTAATCAACTTTTTAATTGAATCGAACCATCCACTGGCTGGTATGTTTTAATACGCTCAAACTTTGATAGAATCGGCATCAAGCGAAATGAAACTTTTGGCTGGTGGAAAATTGCATTAAGCAACATTGAACAAGAATTACTGTGAATTTTCTTGCAATTAAACTTTTCAAGTATAGATTAACAGGGAAAATGTACCGTTACGTCCTTTGAACATTTCTACGAGTATCTATGGGAATAAAAATATTACGTAATAATTGCTTTGTTTTGTTCAATGCAAGGTTTAATGAATGACTCGAGTGGAACTGCATCCTAAACAACGCAAACTGTTTTTATATTTCTTCTTTTTTTATTTCTACAAAAAATAATACGTTACCGTTGCACTCGTTATTCGGTTTCCTTTAATTGGATCTTCAACGAAATTATTTTATAACAGAGAGTTTCGCGCAGCTCTCAACGATCGGCTCCCTCGTCTTCCACTTTCACGAATTAAATTACGGAGTCCAACGAAGTCCGATGCATTTAATTATTCCTTTTTTTCCCGGCATACTTCCGCGCCATGGTTCAAGTAAGCTTCGAGTTATATCCATTTTTAATGGAGAAGCATGAACCTCTGTTTCGCGCATATTTCGTTATTTCTAATCTAGCAATTGTTGATTTATTTTAACGTATTTTGAAACTAGTAATATGGAATAAATCACTGAACATAACGTTTGAGATTATACGAATATCCTAGAAATGTTATGTTTAATTAATGAAAATAACTGAAACGTGGTAATATGAATGTTAATTCAAAATTAATATCAATCAATGTCTTATTTGGAATAAAATTCTCTTTGTAATTAATGGTATTTTGCTATACTGCTGTCCTTTTAATTAAGTTTTCTTTAAGATCGTAAAAAACAATTTTGAAATTTTCGAGAATATAAAATTTGATAACATTACGAAACTCCTGGAATTTAATTAACTATTTCGGTATCCTTAAAAAATAAACTTTTACATGATTTATGAAAAGCAATATGTTCATTTTAATTAAACTTTATTCCGAGAATAATGTTTTTCTTTGAGGAAGAAACAAAAAAATAGGGCAAACATAAAAAAGTCAAACCCACAGAGAGAAAATTGTACGAGGAAGCTGTTTTATTTTTCATCAAACATTCGTGTTGGCAATTTAAATCCTAAATTTTTTAAGAACCAGCCTTTTTCTATCTTCTATCTTCTTGTTCTATCTGCCTTTGCCTTTGCATTGTCAAAAACGTCATTTCAATGCTTTTTACACCCTTTCAATAAAGGGATATGAAAAATACATCAAAGAAATCGTAAACTACCGTTTTATTACGTAGCTATATTTTAGTATACAGGAGAAATTTATAGATATGTATCACATATGGTACATACATATGTGTAGCAATCACATATTATACATTTGATGTTTCCCTTCAACATAGGGTAATTAGAGAGTAAATATCGCCTGGGACGATTTATCACTAACAACAAGTGTATGCTTCTATACATCAATTAACATTTGATTAAAAGTTTATGTAATCATTTTATGTAATTAATTACTATTTATGCTACCTATCTATCTAATTTACAAATGAATTATGTATATTTAGAAACTTTCATTGCAAAAATGTAGGACAGAGTTGGAAATCAATTTTAACGCCAAATAAGATCATAATTATATAGATTAAAAATGATTCTTAAGTATAATATCCAATGCGTGGCAAGATAGAACACAAGATTTTATGGATCTTCCATATAATATACAGGGTGGTTGGTAACTGGTGGTACAAGCTGAAAGGGGGTGATTCTACGCGAAAAAAGAAGTCGAAAATATAGAATAAAAATTTTTCGTTTGAGACATTGTTTTCGAGAAAATCGACTTTGAATTTTCGCTCGGTACGCGTGCGGTATTTTATAACGGATCTCACTGTAGATCGTTGTCTCGATGGAAAAATTAAAAAAAAAAATTAAAAAAAGAAATTTTTATTCTATATTTTCGACTTCTTTTTTCGCGTAGAATCACCCGCTTTCTGCTTGTACCACCAGTTACCAACCACCCTCTATATGTATCCTACAATCTCCTTGCCTATTCTGCAGTTTATTTCACTCAGTCCACGAAAATTACACAGACATTCGCAAGATACGTTCGGTCATGTCCACCTAAAGCCTTGGATCTCTACGCTTCCTCCTTTCACCCTAATCCCAAGCACTCAATACTTCCACTTATCCCTAGCACTCAAAACTCAGTTACAGTTACCATTCATACAAACCTCGCATTCCTACAAATATTTTTAGGAATATACAAGTAAATACAAGTAGAAAAGATTCCAATCTTCATTCCATATATCATTTCCAAGTTTCAAACTGAAAAATCATAATCGAAGCAGATCGTGGGCACGTTATTTCACATTTATTCCCAACGACGAGTAATCAACAATTACGTAACGTGCCTACTTCCGATATTTCCCGCGCGGCTTCTAACGTCATTTGTTACAGAACAACTCGTTATTAGTCGTGGCACGTTTTGACCTGAATAAGACACGAACGGAATTGCTGATCGCCATCATCGTGCCATCGGGCTCATTCGTCATCAGCCTGACGACGCTCGTTATCATAACGCGATTGGTGCAGGTGGGCGACGATGCGAAGATGCGTTGCCGTTACTGCATCGACAAGCAGGAGGTCGAGGGCGAGGACGAAGGACTCGTAGAGGACTCGTCCCAAGGTCAGGTAAACGAGAACGAGATCAAAAGCATGGCGCTTTAGCAGTTTAAGCCATCTGGGACGAGTACCGTGCTCCGTTACGAGAGAGTGCCATTGATCGACACTGACGAAGCCGAGGACTCATTTTGAACAAAAGGGCAACGTTATATTTTCATTAAAAATTGATTAGCAGTGAATTTAATTACCTTCATGACATTCATTAATGTGTTTCAATCTCGAAGTCAAATATATGGTATCTCGCGCATTTTACGATTCGAATTAACAAGAAATCTTGTGAAATCGCTGTTAAGTGATGATAAAAGTGAGAGATTACAGAATTTGCCCTTAAGTAGTCTCATGAACGTTACTTACGGTGATAAAAATAAATTATATTGTTCACCAAGCGAACCTTGTCATTTGTGGAACGAATAAAATGTGTGTACGTGTGTATTCCTTTGTGTGAAATTAATTGGCAGTACTAAGAAAGATGTTAAACGTAGAAATATTGAACGTAAATTGTTCTTTGATCGTGCAAACGCTTCAGCTGTATCGCACTGTTTACAAAGTCGATTAAACGCTTTCCGCAAACGATTATCAATTCGATTAATCGTCATATACTTTTGTAAAAAGTATAAAACGGTAAACGGAGGAATAAACGATCGACAACCGAGGGGTTCGTGTTTCATACAGCTTGTGTATCACGCGTTTCTGATCGAGTATGGCTATAAAAAAAGAGGGGGTGCGCGTAGATTTATTTCTAATTAATAACATTTTTAAAGACCTAAAAAAAAGACTGATTTCCTTTTTTTGCTGAAATATCACCGTTTTTATCTAGCAGATATTACCAATGAAGACGAACAAATTACTCAGTGTTGTTGAGTTCGATTGGAATATAGGTAATAAACGAATTGGTGAATCCAATTGCAATGTACAACACGCGTTCTCTTCGTGCACTTTCCGTAAGAGCGCACAATAAAATGTGTTCGAACAGAATATTTTATTGTTTTTAATATTATTCGGTCCTCGTAGAAATTTCATCGTTCGTTCAATGTAATGGAAAAACCGGAAGAAATGCTTGGTGCAGCACAAATCAACGGGTAATAAATTCATAACTTGTTGAATGTATAATACAATGTTAACGGCCATAATACCGATACCTTTCTCATGACTAAAAAGGTTAAATATTAATGTTTCTAAGAAAACAAAAATTTCTTGCATTAATAATAAATTAAAGTAAATACGAAATAAATTAAACTAAATAATAATTTTTAATTAATAATGATAAATGATATGAAATACGATAGATATATTAAAGCAAATATTGCTAATTTTTATTCTTGCCTTAATTGCAGAAATTTACGCTTTCTTACTTTCGGAATTTCGCAAAATTATTGGCCGCGAATGTGTCCAAACAAAAGCTTGCGATGGATTTTATATCGTCTTCCAGATGGAAACAAAAGATGAAGGTACGAGGAAGGTAGGAGGTTTAAAAGTCACCCACATTAGTGGCCAAAGTAATTAAATAATCATTTAATCATATATTTGTATACATTCTACGGATATTTTACATTATCATCGATGCCTTAAATAATTTGTGACTGCTTTGATTAATTATGTTAACAGAACTATGTTCAATATATATATAAAAGTAATACTTGAAAGATTATGATTAGAGGCCAGCTTTTTAAATATTAGATGCAAAAAATATTCTGTGTCTTTGCTTTCATGTTCAGTACAAAATTTTTATCTCAATTTTTAAAAATTGGGATATTTCGAATAACTGAAAGCTTTCTATTGTTCGACTGTTTTTATTCAGCAATTCTTGTTATTTTTACGTCTCGAATTTTTTACAGCCACTGGGATGTAGTTTGTAATTGGTTCAAAACTAAAATTTCTTTCAAAAAAATTTTTGGTATAAAAATATAACAGATCATTTCGACGACTTTAGCAATGTTTTTCTTAACTATATATGATCATTTGTCAAGTTATATCGCAGATAGAATGATAGATAACACTTTATTGTAAAAGTTAACTATCAAACACGTTAATAGACGGTAAGATATCTCAATTTGAAATAATGACATAGAATAATGGTGCAGTGTATACAATTAAAAACACTCAAATTTTTTCTACTAATATGTCATTTAAGAAAGTACCTTTTTACTTTACCTTCAATAAAGAAAGTCTTTTTAAAACTAAAAATAAGATTACTAATGAACTACTGAAAGATTTACTTCTAAAAATTAACTCAGAACTAAACATCGTAATTAAAGAAAGAAAGTTCGAATTAAATGTTTGAAATATTGTTTCATAAAAACTTGAAAAGTGATTATACACGTGATAAATATTTTCTGACTGTATAGATATAGATATTTCATAGGAAAGGAAATATGAAGAAAATAGAATGAGACAAAGAACCAACTAGAGCAACAATGAAATATTGTTAACCGGTTAATTGTAAAAAAATTCATGTTTCTCCGTGCGCGCGATGATTCAGAGCACGAACGAAAAATATCGCGATGCTTTCGATGTACAAGGTAGATTAGAAAGAAAAAAACAATTTATTCTGTAGAAGTTATTCGTTAGGTTTCCAGTTTTCGAGCGTACATTGAAGCCGATTTAACCTCGGTTGATCTCGAGTTTCGACTGTCAACGAACGTACACTTATATTATATTTCACAGATGGTGATGTTATATACCAAAATATAGAGTATAAACGAGTAGAGATTAAATATCGATTTACCAGTGTTATTAGCAAATATTTCATTTCAAACGCTGCGACTGCCTATAAAAAAGTTATGGCATCGTTCGTTTGCGATAAATGCAATTAAAACTTAATCAGAGATTTAGATCTTTTACAGGCTAGCAGTGTTATTCGATTTTTTATGAAAGTAGCTGAAATGCTTGCTGGTCTTGTGTTACAGCCACCAACTTCGATTGTCAATGTTGAATCGTGCTACGAAAGCTTAAACTTGTAGCTATAGAAGATCTCAAAGATATCACATTCTATTATTATTTCTAATAAACTTTGGATTACTTATAATTCACTGATAGTAACATTATTTTTTTAATAAGATCATTGTAGATATACAAGATAGAGTATAATCGTAAATGACTAATGCCATTCTCTCGATAGTATAAAAGTTTTTGTTCATAAGATATATTTAAATAAATATAATAGATTGAACAAAGAACAAGAAATGATAGTTATGTGAATAAATGTGTCATTCAACAGTTGCTATTTGAAGAATATTTATGTAACATAATGAAAGACAATTTACTTCTTGTAATATGTCAATACTCGATTGAGCAGCAACATTTTAGATCATTACATTTAATATAAAAATGTTATTCAAAAATCATTGCAATCATTTTTTTCCGAATTTTGATAACAAAGAATAAAAAATATTTTCTCGACAGTTTCAAGACATTTTATTTGAAGAACAATTTTTTGCTTAATATTTGTGTTCTATAAATGTAGATTACAAGCTAGTATATGACATGTAGACAAAAGAAATTGTGTTTTCAATGCATGTAAAATACCGATAAAGCTATACACTATCATATTTGTCATGTTATATGTGCCTTCTTCCGTTTACGCTAAAATTGATAAAATATAATCAATCGTGTCTTCGAATAACGTAACTCTTTCGCTAGAAACTTATACGAATCAAAAACATTCTTACAAAGAAAGCCTTTAGTAACTTCATAGCGAATAATAAAATAAAAGCTCTCATCAATTATAAATTTATACAATCGTCAAATGAATCACATTTCGATTGAAAAAGGGCCAACAGCATTTATTAAGTGTTACCGAATTAAAGAGCGAAAGGGTTAACTAACTGCGGCTAATATGTAACAAATTGAAGAGATCTGTACTTATATGAACAATATATATAAATATAATATATTTATGTTATATCCATTTATTGTCTGAATATATTTGTAATAACATATATGTATGTATGAAACAACGGAACCTACATGTATCATTTATAATAAAATTATTGTTTATCAAATTTGTATATTTTAAAATCTTTCATATTTTACATAATTTCTATTCCTTAAAATCTTTATAGATATATTTCCATTGGAAAGGGTAGATTTATATAGATTTATACAACAGTTCAAAATACCGTGGTATATCCGATAAATTAAGAAACATAGCATATTTGAAAAGTAGATTACACTTTCGTTATTTTACGTGTGTGGGGCGGTTATTAAACACACGATTTATTATGCATTACATTGGGAGGAAACAAGCGTGCATGTCGAAATACATTTATCGAAATGCATTTATGCGAAACAAAGAGACAGAAAGAGATGACTGAAACAATTAATTTGCATGTTACACGGCGATCTATATTTGTAATTGTAAATGCGTCAAGCGTTTATGGTTTTCATGGTTATCTCTTTGAAAAGTGAGATCAGTTTCGTTATTCATTTGATATTGTCTAATCACTTTATACATTCGTACTTTTTACGAATCACAAATTCTTATTTTTACGTATTACAAACATATGTATCGTAAGGAACACTTTTCAAAAATAAAATTAAAAAGTTACCGTAAAAATGACAAGGAATTATAAAAAATAGTGGTGAATATGCTGTAGATTGAATTGAATCTTAATCTAGTATTTCTTACACGACTAATACATAAATTTTAATATTTTTGGTACTTGGATTTGGATTTCACTTTTCATAAACTAAAAATGTAATAAGTAAAGCATCGAAAATAATAATAGTAGAATTTGTTAGAAATGAATACTCTTAGGAATTGTGTACGATAGCTAAAATTGGAGCACGCATAAAAATCAGTATTATTCTCCTTCTCTTTGCTTATGTATTCCCGTCACGAACACGTACGTACTCTTCGCATAATTGCGTGTAGATGAAATATTTATTGGGTCTGCATATATTACGGAGTGTCTTTCAATTATACGAATCCATTGTTTGCTGTGTGAAAAATTGCGATTCGAGAAATTTACCTCAATATATCAGTTTAATGAATATCTTTTGATCTTTTTTAAACATAATGTAAGCATTGAGAACGAAAGTACAATAACGTTGGCATGAGTTGCGTGTCTTATTGTACTTTTTGTCGAGGACACGTTTCAGAGAAGCTACAGAATAACAAACGATAGAGCGATTACACTTACGATATGTGTACTGGTAATGATGGTAAGCACTTTTTTCTTTTATGCGATAAATGAACATTTTTTAATTAAACTTTTTCGAAATAAAGAATATTATAACCAGCTATAATACAGAATACTATAAACTAGAAATAAGCAAATCAATATCAATTTTATAAGAACATGTAATAATATAAGATATATAGATTATAATCATTTCTTGTTTTTTAGAATTAAATATGTTTGAAGAAAAAACTATAACTAAACATAAAGAATTAATACCATGTATAAACCAGGAATAAAAAGTTAATTTGGTTAAATTTTATAAGACTACGTAATAGTATAAGAAATTGTAACAACATTTATGTTCATTAATCACCTTGAAATTTATGATTGCTTAAATTTCTATATTTATGAAATTCGATGGTTGAATCTAACATTAATCACTATCCTTAATAACCTTAATAAAAACCTTAATAAAAAGGGAGACAAAGTCGAGTCGACATTAATAGCCATCAGAATTGAAAGTAGGTCGAAATCGAGTACATTCAATGTCGAATCAACGTGCCAACCAATCAAATAATTTTTATTCACTCGTTTTCCTATAATTCTATAATCGTAAGTTGGCTGTATCTTTTTTTGTATATTTTGTATATTTTGTATATACCATGTAGTGTGATGATCTAAAGTAAAAAGTATTCTTACAGTAGATAAAGTTTAAACCTTACACGAAGGGTTGAAATCATCGGATCGATACACTAATGTAATCAAAGACCTTGACGAAATGTACACACATAACTACGCCCTAACAACAGAGAAATATGGAATTGCGTCTTTCTCTCATCGATCGAAGAATTTTTAATCTCAGGCATAGTCGTTATTTAAGTAGTCTAATTAATTTTAGTCATTCTTTTTTTATTAAAGTATAGATAAGTTAGTGATAGGAAGAATACTCATTAGATATTTGTATTAATTACTTTCTATTCTCTTACTCATTAATAATGGCATTGCTAAATAAAAGAAGCTGCTTTTTTATAAGGACAGTTTACATAGCTGAAAGGATGACATTCATTCTTTCTGCTTTTTTCGCCCATAATTCTTTTTATCTACCGTAGTCTAGGATTCTTTATTTCATTAGAGATACGAGACAAGTTTCCGAGATTGTATTTAATGTCACTCTCTTATTATATCAACTGTTGCTTGTAACTATGCAAATAGGAAAACATGAATTTATTAATGACGAGGGATTTCTTATACCAAATGTGATGTATTAAGTTCAATATTTACGATGTCTTGATTTAAGCACCATTGTTTTAAATATTCATCTATCGATTCGAGTTATTATCAAAAGTGATTTGAAGCTCCAAACAGGATTAAGAACTGAAACTTTTTACTACAATTTTCTTATAACTTTAAGAAAGGAGCTTGGAAAAATTCAGTTTGAAAAAATACGATTTCTTCATTGGAAAATAATTTGTCGAACAGATACGAAAAATATAGGAAAAATTAGAATACTTTATTGTAAAAACTTTCGCTCATTATTCCTCTACATTACGGAAAAGTTTATAACAAATAAAAATGATATTCAGTTGCGCATAAATTGCAAATATTATAGAAAGTTTAGTATTACGGATTAAATTACAAAGTCTCTATATACCATTGATTAATTTCAATAAATTAAAAAACTTATAGAAGAAATTTGTTTGGAAACTGCATGAAACAAACTTGTGTCAAAGATTTAATTCAATATGATACTTTATTTTTTAGAATGTCATATTCTATAGAGAAAGAATTTATTTATGAAATATCAATTCGGAAAAATATAAAATTCATGAAACGATAAAAGCAAATTATGAGAGATAAATTCTATTATTGATAGGTCACAGTTGAATGTACTTTGTAACATAAATGGAAATCACGCAATTATGGCTCTTGATCGATAACAGAAATAGAAGAATCGTTTAACGAGTTTGTTCAACTGGCACGAATATATCTTCTGAACATGAAACTCATGTATTTCTAACAGAACTCCATTATTTATTGTGTTTGTTAAATTTAATTACGTTTTGATTTATTCCACTTAATACGTTTTATTTAACTGAAAAAATATAAATGTATGCCAGAAGTTCCTTACACTGTTTGCCAAAATTATGACTCCATCGATTCTTTCTAATATATGATTTGAATAAAACAAATTTTTGAATTATCGACAACGTATGAAGCTCAATCAGTCGAATCACGTCTAAACAATTTATATTTCTTCCTTTACAAACATGCTAACGCGAAATAAATATGATATGAAAAGGAACCGGTTAGATCTCTCACAACATACGATTTATACTCATTATACTATGAGGTGTGCATCTGAAATGAATTAACCTACTTTAAAAAGGACGTTCAGTAATGGTCGATAATAAAATACATGTTGCTCTATCTGAGTCTTTAAATCGGTAACGACACCATACCGTTCGTACTATGAGACAGAATGAATAGTTGCATAAAACGCAGAAGATAAAATAATTAATATGAACTTTTGATTAAATATTAATTTGGGATATTCCATATATAAAATTATTAATTAGAAAATGAACTTCATGCTTCTTTCTTATTGGAGTTATTCATAAAATTACATTTGAAACGTAAAGTGATCTAATACATTACATATTCAAATCACAAGCAAGGTACAAGATAAAATTATGACGCCTTTGTAACCCCCTTTCAAGTTCCATATTCTGAAATACCGATTGTGCAAAGCATCAGAAGAAATATTTTATATCTTAGACAGAGATAGGAACGTATATTGCATATTTTTGACACGCAATTTTGGGGATCATCTGACTCCCTTTTCATTCTCGTGTCACATGCTACATTATTGATTTTATAATATATAGAATAAGATTGTAATCTTCATAATGGTTAAAATAAAAATTGAATGTAATTATGAAATTATAAATTATAAATTGTTATTTTAGATAACACAAAATTCTGTATTTTTTTAGTACTTATGTTATTCATCCTTCATACAGGTTAAATAAAAAGATGGATGATTGGAACGGTAATTTTGAACAGAAATTACAATATTCTTAATTCCATTTCGATTTTAACATGATCTGACTCGATAAATGATTTTATCTTTCAAATTGTTAATAATACGAGAAATATAATATTTTTCGATGTTTATTCCATTATTAATTTTTTTTGTATCTTCATCATAATAAATAAATTATAGTACAACTTTAACATAATCTAGACATTAATAACTATTTCAAACCTATATAAAAGCTGATCCAATAATGTAATTAAATTTCCATGTTAAAACTATAGTTCTATTTCATGCTAGATGAAAATTATCTTTAATTATTTCTATTACTTATTAATCAATTTCACTTGTCTGACAACGCACGCAAATATGTCGAAGTTGTCTACGTTCTAAAATATTCATTTACAGTATTAACAATGAAAACGTTTTGCTAGAACACTTACCTTTTTCCAGGAAACCACTCATTCGTGCCCATATAATGCAGATTTTATTACACAAAAACCGTAGGACTGAATATTTCTTATAACAGCGAAAATTTCTCGTACCACTCTATTTCGAAGTTCGTTAACTAATAATCGTTTTATGATGCAACATACGAAATTTAGATTCTCGAATGCGATTTTCGAACGCAATTCTTAAATGAAAAGGGGAGGGGGGAGAACGAATGTTCGCGCCGATTTATCTTAAGATCTGTGAGTTTATTTGACGTCCGTAATGGGAGCATTAACATCATAATATTTTCATTGTTATTCTTTCTACATTTATATGCTCTTATTGACTTATTATTACTGTTCGTTCATATAGTGACATGTGCAATGTTATATCGTTATATGAAAGAATCAATCAATCTTTTATGTTCTTTTCTTGTTCTTTCTTTGATTATCATGTATTTAGAGGTTAGAATCACCGGTAGCTTGTATTGTTATGTGGGGAGCACGAGGCAGCTACGGGTTCTCAGGGCGTAGAACCACGCCCTGGGATACCCCGATGAATCTGATATTCTCCTATAGCCGGATGGCGACTGGTCGGCGCCTTTGGCCCCCGCCAGTTTGCCGATCCGGTGCGGAGAACCTCAGAGCAGTTGGTGGGCCCGTATCTGCCAAGACCACTCACCTCACCTTCTTGTGGGGCTCCCCGTCACCCTGCACCAGCCTTGACCGGGGCAGGGTGCGAAAGAGTGAGTGGCACCAGGATGGAAACCCTTGTTGACAACCTGGGCGATTTCTCAGAATTAGAATGGATAGAAAAACGAATCAAAGAAACGTTTACGGTGCAGGGGAGGGATACCCCAGCCGCGGGTTGTAAAGCGGGCCCTGCTGTGTCGTCATCGAGCAACCGTGGCCGTCCGGGAGTGGGCCGCCAGGCCCCTAGACACGCTCATGCGTCTGGCGAAGGGGACACGCGAACTGGGGGGTCTCGGAGAGGGTCGGAGGAACCCGACGTTATGACCGTCGGCCCCAGATCTTCGTGGGGCGGGATGCGGTGACGGCGCGGTGGAGGCGGCGACGCGGTGGCGGCAGGGGGGGGGGGATCCGACGACGAAATGTCATCATGCTCTTTCTATTCGACCGTTGCGGGCACGCTCGGCAAGCGGTTATACCGCAGGATTACCGGGACCGCGGAAAGCACCGCCCCCGCCGCCAACGGTAGCGGCGGAGGCGCGGGACGCCGCTTACAGCGGGGGGACGCGTCCGCCTCTACCACCCGCGGCGGTGCCGACGGCGGCGACAACACGCGAAGCGACGAAACGAGGATCGGACCGGTCGACAAGCAAGTAACCGTGAAGGACGCGGAACCGACCCATGATCAAGAAGAGGAGGATGTCGCATACCTGCGCTTTCTGGAGAGAGAGGTCAGTCGTTTCCAAGAGGCAGTGGAATGGCTGACCAAGGAATGCACGGAAAGGACAGCCAAAGATGACAACAACGACGATGAAGGGCAAGAGGTGGGGATCGCCTCTACGAGGGGGACGAAAGAAAATGCTCCCGGGGCCCCAACGGGAACGATTAAGGGTCCCCCTCCAAACAAACAAAGGAAACGGACAGATTCGGTGGTCCAGGACCTCGAGATCCACTAGAGGATTTCAAGATCCTGTTGGAGGAGTGTCGGCGAGAAATAATGCCGGGGGGAGCGATCCCCCGGCTACAGACGCTGGCGTCGCCGCAAGAACCGTACAAGCACGATTGCGGCTGGCGAGAGACACCTCGCAGTCGACCGTGGAATCGTCGGCCGACGAGGCAGGATTTACTTCCGTTTTAGGCGGAGGAAGAGGGAGAGCGAGGCGAAAGAACAGGAAGCCCACGGCGCAACCACTTCCAACGGTCCATGCGCCGACCGAGGACGCTAGAACCAAGGGACGGGTATCGTCGTCTTTTCCGTCGTCGACGTTGCGAACAGGGGCCTTGGCACCCAGGACGGCGACCGACAGTGGCGGAACAAGGGCAGGGACTTTCGCGGAGGTGGCCGCTCGGCCTCCGGTGCGCCCCCGCACGGGAAGGGAATCCATGCGAGGAGCGGGCAACGGCGATGGATCCGGAGCTATCGGGGCAGGAAAGAGACGTAACGCTAGTGGGCGAGAACTACGCGGCGAGAAAGTCCCTTCCCCGACCCCCACGGTGTGCCGCGGTATCGCTCACCGTGAGCTCCACGTACAGGGATGCGATGTCGGTGGTGAAGAGGGAAGTCAAGCTCTCCGAACTCGACAAAACGGAGTCAAGACTGAGGAGGGCGATCACGGGGGCGCTGCTGTTCGAAATCTCAGGCCAGGAGACTGAGAGCAAAGCATCGCGACTGGCCGAGCGGATGGCGGCCACGCTGAAGGATTTACCCGCCAAGGTAACCGTGCCGCGAAGGACGGCCGAGCTAAGAGTGACCGGACTGGAGGACTCGGTCACCTCAGAGGAGGTGACAGCCGCCATTGCTGAGGCCGGGGGCTGTCACGCCGACGAGGTCAACGTGGGAGTCATACGCTCCGCTCCTCGGGGCCTCGGGTCGGTATGGCTACGCTGCCCGCTGACAACGGCCAGCAAAATCAGCAGAGGAGGAGACGCCCGACCAGGAGGTAGAATTAACATAGGCTGGTCAGCGGTGAGGGTTTCCCCTCTCCCTACACGCTGACTCCAATGCTTCAGATGCATGGAATCGGGTCACGTGCGCCTGGACTGCACATCGACGGCGGACCGATCGCAGCGCTGCTACCGGTGCGGGGCGGAAGGACATTGCGCGGGGACTGCTCGCGTCGCACCGTATGGGGTCATCGGCATGCAAACCGCCTGCCCGTAAGAAGAGGGCCGCACAGGAAACAAGGACCGTTCCAGGCGATGGTGGGGACGCGGTGACGAGGAAGGAAACGATGCCGCCGTCAACTGACCCCACGAAGGCCGAAGAGAGGACAGAGAAGTCGGACACAACGACTGCGAGGGGAACGGCCTGGAGAAGGCTATGGAGACGGAGCCTTCCCCGACGTGAGCCGAAGAAGAGGAGGAGTACAACTGCTCCTGCAGTGCAATATTAACCGCTCCCGCCAAGCTCAGAACTTAATGTTCCAGAGCCTGACGGAGCGGCGGATTGGTCTGGCGGCAGTGGCCGAGCCGTACAGTATTCCCGACGCGTCACGAGGCGCTGGGGATCTGATCGGCTTGGTCACCATATTCTGGACCGGGATCGCGGTAACTCCTCCAGCTTGGTGATCGAGCGGGGATGGGGCTTTGTGGCCGTGAAATGGGGCGACCTGGCCGTGGTGGCCGTCTACGTGTCGCCCAACATCAGTCGGACAGAATACGCCTCCTTTCTGGACGGACTCGCAGCTTGCGCGAGGCGTTTGGGCGCCTGCCCGTCACTGGTCCTCGGGGACTTCAACGCCCACTCAACGGAGTGGTGCTCCCACAGGATCAACGGAAGGGGGCGCGACGTACAGATCTGGGCGGCCGCAATCGACCTCTGGCTTATGAACCGAGGGTCGGCCAGCACGTGCGCGGCGTGGGGGCGAGTCCATAGTGGACCTCACATAGACAAACCCTGCCGCATCCCGCCGTGTTTCCGGTTGGGAGGTCTCCTTCGGGGAGACCTTCTCGGACCTCTAAATCTTGATGGAGGTGGCGGTTGGCGGCGCGATGGGCGACTGTTCGTTGGCTGCGCGCGGGTCCATCGGCCCACCGGGAAGGAGAAGAAGATTCCCGCGGTGGGCGGTGACCCGCCGCGACGAGGATTTCATGGCGGCGGCCGCTATAGCCGTCGCTTGGTTAGAAGAATCCAGGACCGACGAGGACACGGAAGCGGGAGCGACCCAGCTGAGGCGCGACGTGCACGCGATCTGCGATTCGTATATGCCGCGGTCTGGAGCCCCGCGCCGCGCCGGCGCTGTGTACTGGTGGTCCGAGGAGATCGCTCGTCTCCGCAAGACATGCATCCGCGCCCGGCGCCGGTACACCAGATCCCGCCGTAGGCGGCGGGTGGACGGAGCCACGGTGGCTCGTCTGTACGAGGCCTGCCGCAAAGCGCGGAGGGCCCTGCAACGAGCCATCCAGGAGGCGAAGAGGCGTGGCCAGCCTCGACTCCGATCCCTGGGGGCACTCCTTAACGGAGAGCATGGACCCCCGGTTCCTAGAGGGGGTCGTCGGCACCCCAACGAACGAGGGAGATGGCAGCCCTACCGAAGAGGAGGAGCAGGAGTCTCAGCCGCCGGAAGAAGAACCGCGTGTCACCGATGGAGTCCCGGCCCGCCTGTGGGAGGACGTCGCCGGGGTCTTGGTCCCGAGACTAATGCGTCTGTTCGACGGATGCCTGATCGAGGTGAATTCCCCGCTTCGTGGAAGGAGGGGCAGGTGGTCCTGTTGCCAAAGCCGGGGTGATCTCCGGACTCGCCTTCCGTCTTCCGGCCGGTATGCTTTTTAGACGAGGCGGTCAAGCTGCTGGAGAGAGTGGTGGCTGCCCGCCTGGAGTTGGATTTGTCCTGGAGTGTTTCCGGACTGCACGACGGCCAGTTCAATTTCCGGAGGGGCGGTCTACGACCGACGCTATCACCTGTGTCCGCTCCCTTGTCGAGGGGCCCGAGCGGCGTGGTTACGTGGTGTTGGCCGTGTCGCTGGACGTGCTCAACGCTTTCAACAGCATCCCCTGAGATAGGATATGCCGGGCCCTCGAATTTCATGGGGTTCCTGCGGGGTGTGGTCCGGGCGTTCCTCCGGGACCGGAGTATCGTCTACACCGTCCGTGGCGGAGGGGTGACCGGGAGGGATGTATACCGCAGGGTCCCGCAGGGTTCGGTGTTGGGTCCGTTGCTGTGGAACATCGCGTAAGACGCGGTGCTTCGGACGCCGATGCCTCCGAAATCGGCACTGTCGTGCTACGCCGACGACACGTTGGTGCTGGTCTGGGGCACGGTATGGGGTAGAACTGTCCGCCTGGCGGAGCTGGCGGTAGCCTGCGTGGTCCCGGAGATCAAGGGATTGGGACTGAGGGTGTCCCCTGAGAAGTCCGAGGCAATGTGTTTTTGCCGCAAGGCCGATCACGGGACGCCTCCAGCGGGTTACAGCCTCAGGTTGGAAGGGGCTAAGATCGGGGTCGAAACCAGCATGAAATATCTAGGCCTGACCCTCGACAGCCACTGGACCTTCGGCGCTCACATCGAGTTCTTGGCACCGCCTGTTGAGGCGGCGGCGAACGCCTTAGGACGTCTGCTGCCTCAGCTGGGCGGGCCCGACGTCGGAGTGCCCCGGCTGTATGCCGGCGTGGTGCGATCGAGGCTCCTCTACGGAGCTCCGATCTGAGTGGAGGACCTGATGACCAACCGTCGCAGTCTCCTAACGGTCAGGAGGCTGCACAGAATGGTGGCCATCAGGGTAGTGAGGGGCTTCCGCACCATTTCGGCGACAGCAGCGGCGGTGCTCGCCGGGTTTCCCCCGTTCGGGCGCCAACATCAGGGTTCGGGCTCGGCGGGCTTTGTTCGACAGATGGCGCGCCAGCCTCGACACGAGAGCGGGTGCGCCGGGGATAAGTGTCCTCGGGGCCGTGCTTCCAAATTGGGACGTTTGGTTGGACGGCGGCGGGTCTCCCCTGACCTACAGGGTGACGCTGGTGCTCATCGGACATGGTTGTTTCGGTGAGTATCTGCACCGAATCGGGAAAGAGGTGACCGCGCGCTGCCACCACTGCAATGCGAGCGTAGACTCGGCGCAGCACACGCTGGAATACTGCCCGTCGTGGGCGCGGCCGCGCCGCGACCTCATCGTGGAAATCGGATGGGACCTCTCGCCGCCGACGATCCTCGAGGCATTGTTGGTAAGCGAGAGAAGGAGGAGGGCCGTGACCTCCTTCTGTGAACAAGTTATGCTTCGAAAAGAGGCCGCGGAGAGGGTGAGGGTGCGGTACTCTCACCCTAAGAGGAGTGACTGGCGAGGGCGCGGCAGAGGCCATGGACGCGCTTCGGTGAGGCGTGCTAGGTCCGCCGCGCCCCCCGGTGGGGTGCAAACTTAGGCGCTGGCAGCTCAGCGCCCCGGGGCCGCAAAGCAACCCGGTAGGGGAACCGGGCTGCCTGATATGGTGGCTCCGGTGACGAGGCGCGGTGTGACGTGGCCGCACATCGCTCCATTAGGGGACGTATTGAGCGAAGGGGGGAGGGGACGGTGCATCGTTCACGTCGGTTCTCTGGCCCCTCTCGATCGCAGCCGGGACTGTCATCGAGGAGGCTTTAGTCGGTTGGAGTCCGGCACTACCACGCCGCTTTTCCCCAGAAGCGACCTGGTGTCCGTGCGGATTTCCTCTACGTTAATAAAAAAAAAGCTTGTATTGTTATGTAGATGTCGAAACGATATCTAAGAATTCGATTATTTCTACATATTTGTATATATATATGTATTTCATAATTGGTGTTAGTTTTATCCAAATTTTTGAAGGTCTTGAATGCTTTTATACAGATTATTGCGATTGCGTGATTGACTTCAGAGGTGATTGTACTATCGACGCCATGCTGATTGATGTTTAATCTGATGACTTTTCATGTTGTTAGGACGTTTGATTTATTGTAACAAAGCCAAACGTACGTATATGTTTTTATTGTTTTCTTATTGGATTGCACGTAGCATTTGGTGAAGATTTTAGATTTATTTTGTGATATACAAGTTTTAGTTTGTAATGAATATCTAGTATATCTCATTATAGACAATTATACATATATGTATCTTGTTCAGAATATTAAAGTGAAGGTAATAAAAATTAGAAAATTTACTATTTTTGCTTCAAATACATTTAATCATTATCTCAAATAGGAATATATTGGAACTCATATTGGTACTACTATTTCATTGTATTGTAGCATAGAAACTTGCAGTAGATTCAACTATTTGACACTATTAAGAAAACAAAATGCACGTTTATCACAGTTAGGTTCATATTCAATCTTCATAATATGATGTTAACGAAAAATTAATAATAGCCACTTAATAGTTAAGCTTTACAAAGCAGTAGCTTTTTCTAAACAAACGTTCGGTGAATAAGAAGAAGATAAAAAATATGTAAACAGTATCTTGTTTCTTCCGTTATATTTCCTCCCTTCCTAACACACCTTTATTAAGATATTAAATCGTTTTTACTTTCACAGAATGCTCGTAATCGCGCGCAGTGCGGTCGATCGAATCAATGTTTGCAGTGTAGTAGTATTTTTAATATTCTCAAGACCACAGTAGCTCTCACTAAATTCAATTAGAATAAAGATTTAATGCCAGTATATATTTTAATTTTATTCAAGGAAATGTGTACGCGAAATTAGAATCAGTGCATATTCGCCGATCATTACTTAAATGGACGTATTAATAGTTTTTTCATTTGTTTGTACATATTATATGTGTTTTTAAATATTCGTTTCCGGTATTAGAGCCAATGATCAACTTTTCTTAAGATGTAATGGCGTTCCAAAAATTAATGACGTAAATATTTTTCTATATATTGTACCTTTTTCAATTTTGTTCTTGATTTAATTATTATTAAGGAACAAGTAAATCAGTAATTTGGGAAGTTTCAAATTTGTATTCTTCTATCAAAATAAAATTCAGGTTAACACAAAACCTTAATATTGCATTTTAACCTTTATTATTATTAGAGTTTTAAATGTGATAGAATCCATATTTGACTACTTTTATTTTTTTAAATAATCTGTGACTTCAAGAACAATTATAATATTCTTTGTTTTCTTTAAGATTCTACAGCTTCCACCTTCTTCAATGGGGTCCAATGATTCATTCTCAATGATGGTCTATCTTGATTCGTGATGACGAGTACCTCTGAGTTACTGTAACGTCCTTCACATCGAACTGTGGTGAGTTTCATATATTTTGTTTCTTCAGTTGCCTAATCATGCCATGGGATGAAAGGTCCGAATCGATGCAAGTGACTGGTTATATTCTGTGGAATTTTTTTACGATCGTAGTGGCTTTTATTATATACAGAATGAGTAGAAACATTTCTAGTGTTTCATTTATTAGTCTAGGTCTTCCTGCACATCGCGTAACTTCATAGCAATAATATGATATTGAGATGATTAATTTTTCATTAATAATATAAATATACCGGTGCATGTGCAGCATGTCCTGGCCGTTGTGGAGGACAGGAAAGCCGAAACGCGAACCTGGATCGCCGATAGTATACACGAGATCAGCCCGGATCCAGGACGGATTGTCGCGGTCAGCGCAGAATAACTGCGGTAATCAGTCCACCTGCACAAAACGTCGGAGCAAGCGATCCTTTGGCCACCACCATCAACGTGTTGAGCGAACGGATGACCCAAATACAAGCGCAAATAAATGCGCTGAGTCTAGGTAGTACCCGCTCTGCACAAAGACGAAGCCGGAGTCGTCGGAGATCGACTTCAAGAGACTGACTACAGCAGTTCGGACTTTGTTACTACCACGAATTCCACACATTTCAAGAACGCGCGAAAAAGTGCCGTTCCCCATGCACTTGGAATACGAGAAACGGAACCACCCGTCCGTAAACGCGGCAAGCGATGACGGCCTAGTATCCCGCCGTATATTCGTGATGGACAGGTACTCAAACATCTCCTTTCTAGTGGACATCGGTGCCGACATATGCGTATATCCGCGCAACAAAATACATGGCCCCGCGAACAGAAGCGAGTACGAACTGTTCGCGGCCAACGGAACGCGGATCGCAACATACGGTACCATCGCGATTAACTTAAACCTGTCCCTAAGACGAGCCTTCAAATAGCGTTTTACAGTAGCCGACGTCCAAGCGCCCATCATCGGCATGGATTTTTTGAGCCGCTATGGGTTGCTCGTGGACCCGCGAAAGAAAAGGTTCCTCGACACGACAACCCAGTTGTCATCAATGGGATACGCTGCCACGGCCGACGAAGTATCGATAAAAACTATTATCGGCGAATCAGTTTACCACTAACTCTTGGCAGAATTTCCAGACCTAACTCGTCCACCGGTTTTCGGAAGAGAGAAGACTCGACACGATGTGATACACCACATCGAAAACACACCCGGCACACCTGTCTACAGCAAACCCCGCCGCCTCGCATTTGATCGACTTCAACAGGTTAAAGCAGAGTTTGAAACGATGATCGAGCAAGGCGTGAAGAAGGATGGGAACCTACTACCATGTGGCGACTATCGTGCATTGAACGCTCGCACCGTACCCAACAGGTACACGCCGCCACATATCGAAGACTTCGCGCAACATCTACATGGTAAGAATAGCTTTTCAAAAACCGATCTTGTTCGCACATATCATCAAATTCCGATTGCGCCCGAAGACAATCGAGAGAACCGCGATAACGACACCTTCCGGACTTTTCGAAGCAACCAACATGATGTTTGGACTTCGGAACGCCGCGCGAACACGTCAGCGATTCGTTGACGAAATCACACGTGGTCTCGATTTCGTCTACGCGTACATCGATGACTTTCTCATAATTCCGGAAAACGAAAAACAACATCGCGAACATTCGCGAATCCTGTTCAACCGCCTCAACGATTACGGTGTAGTGATAGACCGCACGGAATGCGAATTCGGCGCGCACGAAATCACATTCCTCGGATATATGGTAAACTTCGACGGAATTAAGCCGCTGGCCGAACGTGTCGAATCGATCGTAAATATTTTGAAGCCCGCGAACGTTAAGCAGCTACGTAGGTACCTCGGTATGATTAACTTCTACCGACATTTCATACCGGGGATCGCGAAAATACTTCAGCCACTTAATGACTTGTTAAAAGGTGCGAAAAAGAGCAACACGCCCATTGAGTGGTCGGAACAATCTGAAAACAGCTTTCGCGAATCAAAACGTGCCTTCGCGAACGCCACAATGCTAGCGCATCCGATACCAGGTGCGCCCGTCAGCCTCGCGGTAGACGCGTCCGATTACGCAATAGGTACAGTATCGCAACAACGCGCGAACGACGAATGGCAGCCGCTAGGGTTCGTCACGAAATCCTTGACCCCCGCGCAGCGAAAATATAGCGCGTATGATCGCGAACTACTCGTGATGTACACCGTGGTCAAACGTTTTCGACAGAAGACGTTATCGACCATTTTTCGCGTTGGCCCGAAGCCATTCCCATCGTCGATATAAAAGCGGCAATCGTTGCTTCGACCCTCCTTTCTACATGAATATCTCGTTTCGGCGTGTCTTTTAAAATAACATCATAACCAAAGACGCCAATTCGAATCAAAATTATTTGAGGAATTATGCCGGTTGCTCGGCATTAAGCATTTGCGCATGACGACCTAACACCCTGCGTCCAACGGGATTGTAGAGCGTTTGCACCGTCAACTGAAAGCAGCAATCAAATGCTACGATATAAGCAACTGGGTAGAAATCTTGCCAATTGTTTTATTGGGGATACGAACTGCTATAAAAGAGGACCTGAACGCAATGGCAGCCGAAATGGTTTATGGCACCGGCATACGATTGCCCGCAGAATTCTTCGTACCAGCGAAGCAACAGGCTAATTCCGAACACGCAAATCGTTTAAAAGAACGGATAGAAAAAATCAGACCACACCCGATCACACGACGCGGCGCGAAGAAAACTTTCGTTTTCCGCTAACTAAAAATATCGCCCTATGTATTTTTACGCTGCCTTTACAACCACCCTACGACGGGCTATATAAGGTGATACAGCAAGGCGAAAAAAATTGTACAATAGAAATAAACAATAAACATATAAAGGTATCCATAAACCGATTAAAACCCACTTTTATTGTAACCGACGATATCGAACATCAGCAGCTCGAAAATAGCGCAGGAACCCACGACGTGTTCACATCGCGCAAAACCCCAACAATGCAAAATACTAAACGAGCACAGCAAAGCGAAGGTGACTCAAGAAGTCATTACACCACGCACGCGGGCAGGAAAGTTCACTTTGTAGGCAGGTTGTAGATAAGTTAGTACATAAGATCTACCTGTGTAAAAAAAAAAGATTAACGTAAGGGGGTACTGTAGCGGCACTCGACAAAGACTCTATCCATCGAACAAGATGATTGCCAGACGTCGGAACATTTTTATAGCATATTTTCTACCTAACCTAAAGACCCGCTATAAACCTTAGGATTTCTCTAACTAAGGTTCTTCAAACGAGCAAATATCCTTTGTTTTAGCATTTCCTAAAGTTTATTACATACTATAGAAAGATACGGGAAATATGGTTTTTCTCACGTACGATGCTTCCCATTAGCAAAATTCTCTCGAGGGCGATTAGCATCTTTCCTCAACCACCGACCTCGAGATTAACTAATTAACAGTAACGTCCATTTTCCTCACTTTCCTAATGAAAATTTTCCTCGACGAAGCCGATGATCTTGTATCCTTAGACACACCCATCATAGTTTTCTTCTGCAGCATCATCGTGATGGAAAGTCAGCCAAGAGTCGAGTCTCGAGTCGTCAATCGATAGTCTCCAGTCAGCAGTCGTTTGTTGGTAGTCGATAGTTGACTAGGTCCCTCGACGCAATCATCATCCGAACTCGCTCCGCACACTCTGCTGAATCGCTATCGTAACGCATTGTCTAGAAGTCGAACTTGTAACCGCGAAGCGCGAACCGCTAATTGTAATCGCAAGCTCTACGCAAAGTGTACAACGAGAATATTTGTTAATTAGTATATTGTTAACTATACTCTAGTTTTTCTTCAGCACATATCATGACTAACCACTTGAAAAGATTTAATTAAAATCTTATCCTTAGGATTTTTTAATCATTTTTTTTTAAGATTTAGGTTGTTTTTTTCGCATAACGAGCAAGGATTGATTGTTTCGTAAATGTATGTATAAGAAAAGGAAAATTTATTTGAAGATTAATAAACCTTACGTAGAAAGGAGTGGATGAGAATTACTGTTCCAATCAACTGTTTCATAACATTTAGAATATATAAAACAAGGACGTACAATGTACAAACACTGTAAAGATACAAAATTCTCTAGTTTACTTTTAATAGTAAAATATTCTGTTCTATGCATATCTTATTTGTAATTTCATAACAACATTTAATTTCTTTCCCAACCACTGATAACATTGGAATTTTACATATTCTATACTGAATCGGCAACGTTGAAAATGACAAGGCTTAAAATGATACGTGAGCTTCAATGCCTCCCAGAATTAGGAGAAAAAAAGTACATTGTATTGTGTTTCTACTTTTCAGTACTGTACTCGAATAATATATAGTACAATGTGAAATAATAAGAGTGGATGATGAAACTTACTTAAATACTTACTCATTGGAAGGGAAGATATGTAATACTTACCGTCAGTAGATATTTTTCTAACATGCAAGGTATAGATAGAAAATAGTTTTCTTGTTTTGTACAAACATCTTAATAATTATGGGATATGTCTTTAGTACTATTACATTATCAATAACGTAACTTACAATTAATAGTTAACATCGATTAGTACATTAGAAAATGTAAACATCAACTATCACAATATCACCTTTTCAGAAAACAATGTATATTAGTGCAAATTGGGAAATTTAAATTTTGCCTTTAAATTATTTCAGAAATCTATTATAGGTAATGTTTCAAAGTTGCAACTCAAATATATGTACGTACAAAAGAGAAAACTACTTTATCAACAAAACGGAAGCTTCACTTACCTTGAGCTGTTCCTGTCGCTTATAGGCGTGTAGCATTAGTTGTTTCCTTTCCTCTTCTGACATTAATGGTTCACGAGCAGGTCTTCCGCCTCCTCTTTTCTGCAGCTTGATAATAATCTTTGTCTTTTCGTTCATCCCGACATAATCCTTTAATTTCGTCCCTGGTAATAATTCTTTTCCTGAGAACCAAAGTTGTGCCAGTTGCACATCTATAACCTGCGACCATCAAATGTATCCTATAGCATCTACAAAGTTCTAATCGAACAATTACCAATAATTATATAAATAAAAAATGGTTTGTTATTTTCAAATAATTTTTATTTATTCAAGTATCATTTGAATAAAATTTTATTCGATTTAATCTATTTGAAATGTTAGTCAAATAAACTCGAACTCTGACCTCGAGCGATGCTTGAGTGCCGCTCAAATCCTCCGTGTTCTCGAATTCCTGACGGATAATATCATGAGGAGGAAGCCCCATTGGATAAACGATCGTCACGGCACCTCTTAGAATGTCCAATGCCTCTTGCACGGTTTTCTGTGTCACCAGCTTTTCTTGCTGCACCAACTTCTAGGAAGTCCAAAAACGAGAGAAAAGACGCCAGAAACACATTAGTAAAACACATAGGGCGAAAACGAGAAAAGTCTATCCTTCAGTTGATAAAAACAAGAAACGAGGAACATACACATACACACAGACATATAGGATGAAAATTACCTTCGAAACCATAGTTCGTGCCTCTTCGATCGTTTTCTTCAAGACCTCCTGCATCTTCACGTTAGGTTGTTTGCCATTTCTGCGGCCTGAAACATGGAAACCACTCGTGGTAACATTCTGGCTGGGACTGGCAAGCAATTAATGCAACGATTACAAGCCCATTCGAAGCAACAAAAATCCTGGTTGAGCCAATTTCTCGCCTGCGTTGCACGCTCCATTCCCGATAACCATATATTTGCATGCGCCCTAAGCGCGGCCGTTTAGAGCGGCGTAAAATAAACTGCATCGTTATTCCCTTCCCTTGGCTTAAAAGTCCGTCGCTTGTATATACGAGATTAAAAATATAATTTGTCATCAAAAAATTCTTCACCTCTTTACGATATTTTAACTTTTTTTTTAGGTATATATTTTTTGATTTATATAATTTATAATTCCTCACTATCTTAGCATTTCTAAGAAAAATAATGTACATTGTACATAATCATTGACGATAAAATCGTAGTTAGGTCTTCGTAAACAAATTTCATGCACACAAGATATTTCATTTAATATTAATAGTACTCTTGAATCCTATTATATCTATAAAATTCTATAAATTAACTCTTTCACATCCACGGAAAGGATGTTTCATAGAATGAATTCTACAGAATCCGTATAATTTCCATCAGCGACCTCATATTGTTAAATAACCATATTTAAAATGTCGTTTATGAACGACTTTCTATGGCAAAATGTGTAGGTACTATTTGTTTCGTCTATTAATGTGAAAAAGCTAAATATAAATATGCGCATACATGCCAGTATCCTTCTGAAGGAGCTAAATACGTTTCCACGTACCTATGACGTCCTTGTTAAAGGTCCATCCGCCTATCGGCACGCATTTTTCACCCCACTCGTCCTTGAGCTTGAGCTCCTCAACCTGTTCGTCGGTGAGACCCATCATGTCATGGGGCAGCATGGTGCCGTGCTTAATCAGCTCCTCGATTTCTATTTTTCGAAAAACACAGACCATGGTGCACGGTTAAACGTAACTCCACGTAATTATTATCCCGGCGCGACGTGTGACTAATATTACATGGTGCGCAGGATGGATGGATTCATAAACTCGGCCCTCCACTTCTTATTACGCGCTGTTATTACGAGCCGCGGGTGAGGCCTTCCACGAGAGATAATCGTTAATGGATTTCTCGCGTTAGCGTTCCGTACAGGAACCGAGACCGACTATAACGAAGCAGAAGAGTCCATTGGAAATGGTAAAAAAATCGTCGAGATTCGACTAGTACTCGTGTGAACATACGACCACGTACAAATGATAATTCATTGCTTTAAGAACGTATGTAATTGCTAATGGAGAATTGCTTCCTTGGTTAGTTGTATTTAATTGATCGTAAATTGTTATTCTCTTTCGCGGATCTATGTGAAGGGTCAATCAGTTGTTGGGTGGAAATTGTTAGCATTTTTTGGTATTAACGTCTTTGTAATTTAATATAGATTTATAAATTTGGGATGCTATACAAGTCTATATATATATAAACATTTAAGAACAAAAAGTCCTACAACATTCATTATATTAGAAAAAATCCCAAATTTGAAAAGTTCCTTCAATATCCAGAAAGGTTCAAGTTCGAAGATAACAAAGAATAAAGACGTAAAATCTCTCTGGTCAAGAAAAATTTATAAATAAACGGCAGTATGTAGACAATGTTAAAACATGTCATTGGATTAATGGCACAATCGGAGAATAGATGAAGGGATACGTAACTTGTTATCGTCAATGAAATCATTGGCATTCGTGCGGCCCGCAGTAATATTCGATAAAATCGTACGCGTTCGGTTTGCGAGAGGCCGTTACATGCACGTGAAAATAAAAAGGCCGAGAAAACGGTAATAATGCGTTTTACGTTGTTACCTCGGGACAACTCATGCCACTTAACTTGCGATCCCGCAGTCAACTGTGCCTAAATAAAGTGTAACTTTCCACGGACAAGCGAACGTTTTCTTTTGCCACGCTGTTAGATATGTCATCTTTCTCGATCTGATTCCCCCTTTCCGAGATACAAGCGATCATTACCATAACATATTCTTGAGACTTTCAGCCGACCGTTGTAAATAATAGTAATGTCGTATATAATGTCTTCAATCCGAGCCTCCACGAGTGTGTCGTACAGAAACTGGCTCTCGTCGCCTTTCTTCACGTGCAGCCGAACCATTTTCTCAGAAAGCTTGGAACAAAGCGTACGTGACCACTTTCAGCTTCTTGTAGCATGTATTACTTTATTTATATGAGATGCGACGAGCGATAAACATCATAGTCTTTAACGATAGGCTGGAAGACTCTACCAGTGTGATTAAAATAATCGATTCATAATTTTTTTACAGAATTTTGAGAAAATAATGTAAAACTTTAAATTCAGAAGGTGTATTTTTTCAGCTACATGAGGAAATATATCACGTAATATGTTATATTTCACGTTAGTAATTAAGAATTAATATGGTTACTAAAAGGGGTTCATATGACGTTCAGATAACATTACAGTGACAGACATTCTACATATTGTATTGCTGGTAACACGAGATACTATCATTTTCATTATAAAATATTGGAAACATTAATAAGAATAATGAAGTTAATTAATTCTAGAGTATGTTTATCGCTTCTCGTGATATGATAATACTATAATATTGTAAATATGACAATGTAAATAGGTTACCTTTTCAATACAGCTAGTCGATTCCAAAGATTTGGTGCTGTCAGTCAATAAAACAAATTGTTAATCGGTTTGACACTTAACTCACTTAAGAATTCCAAGGTAAATTATTCTTCGAAGAAAAATGTATCTACTTGATGTTGGAAACGAAATGTATGCAACACGTGTTACACGATAATAGAAATTGACAGTACCCTTTAAAGCGAAAATAGCAGCTTGTGTCCGGCTAACTGATCGAGAAACGGCAAGATCATAGCACGAACGCGAAAACGCCAATGTATTGCTCGTGGTAACGCAAAGTATCGATTAAACAACTCGTGATAAATCGTTTTTAACTTTAACTGATCGTTCATTGCACAACTGAAAATCGTAAATACGCGAGTTGTAACTTGATTGTTTCGAAAAAACGCGTTTTGGAATGTAATTAAATGGCTCGTACGCGAGGTGTACAAAATAAAACAATCTCGTTTAATGAGTATATAATCGTGTTTCATTATTGTATAATATACATATTTACATATTCTAGTGAAACACGGATTACAAGAATAAAGACGACCATATATCGTTACAAATAACGGAGAAACATTCAGACGCGCTCTCTTGCCTGCTCTCTCTCTCTCTCTCTTTCTCTCTCTCTCTCTCTCTCTCTCCCTCTCTCCCGCTCTCTCGTTCTTTCTTTCTCTCTCACTCATTCACATTCGCGGTATTCCCTACTGGCGTTTTTTGGACACAAAAATATCATCGATATATTTCTTTTTTTTCCATGTAATTACTCTATGTGTCAATAATATAATAATTATATTAATAATAATAATTAAATATTCTCGACGCAGCGTTCGTAGAATAAAAATCTATACACTTATATCCGATATCCGTAACTTCATCTAACTTGTAAATGACTAGTATTATGTTAAAATACACTTATAATTCGATTCGATGAGGTGTATTATTTCTCCAGGTCGTTTTTTTTCCCGATTCGGTATATTTGTATAATATATTTTTTTCTTTTTCTTCATTTTCTTTTAAGGTGTAAGGGGAGTCTGAATGAAGGTGGTCCCTATGCGTTAATAGTGCATGCACAAACGTATCTTGAACGATGACGGATTCGTTCTAAATGCTCGACTGTCCGAGAACAATTGAAAAAAACAGTTCCCCGGGCCACCGGCTCGATTGACATTTACAATTTCAGACAGACAATTAACAATAGACGCTATGACGATTTTTCAACGCTTCAACATCGATAATACAAGTGACAATGACAATTGCTTAATTAACGCGAGTTTCACATCGTTTGCGCCTGATTGCAACGGGCGCGAGAACTTACACATTTACTCAAAATCCTTTCGCATTGCTTTATTAAATCAGATTAATCGTAAGATTAGGGCATTATAGGGGAAGGAGACGTAATTTTACGACGATTTGGAAAAGAAATACAATTTGAAATTGCACGTACAGAAATATCGAACGCAAGTGGACCGCGTTGGACGTCCAATTTTCACGTTGTTAGCTATTTTGTATATAAATGGAATATATGTAAATACATTGTATAATTGCGTATCCATTACAATAATTTCACACACGGTCCTCGTGGTCATCTAAATTGTGACATGTACAAAAAGAATCGATCTGAAAGAACTATGTCTCGAGATACTCGTTACGACGGCGCGTGATATGATACAATAGAAATATTGGCATTTGGTCCGAAAGAAACATACAAAATAGGGGCTCTTAAGTGCTAAACAGTGAATTAATAATATTGTGCGCTGCTTCATTCTCCTATCGATCGCTTGTATATCATTTGGTGAGATTAAAACATCGTGCGACGCGGAATATTACATACACAGATTGCAACAGCATTTGTAGCGACTACAAATCCAAAAATATTCTACGTCCATTCTCTCACATGCTTCGCGTATATTTTAATCGATACGATTATTGAAATCATTCTATCTAACCATTGAAAAAGGCAACATTATTTGCTACGTTAGCGTTCTTCTTCTTTACATCGAAACATCGCAAAAGATTGTATATTCCACAATGTGTTATCGCCGAAGACAAAAAGCATCGCTCAGTGGAACTTCGATTAACATTATAACATCTGACTATGGATATTTGCAAAAATAGTGCGCTGTATCCTACGTACACAGGGGAAACACGTACTAGCCCATTTTTAACTTTCCTTCGACTCGGTCTCCTGCCTTTTTTATTTTTTATTTTTTTTTCTTTAAATGACTTTCACGATCACTGGACGGCAAGATCCTTAGACAATAAAACATCACACCGAGAGAATTTTCGTCTAGAATTACGATAACAATAAATTCTTTCTTCTTCATCCTCTAACAACACGATTAATAATAATTCGTCTAATTCTATACATCTCAGGCTTCAACAAAAAATGCTTCACATCAATTAAAGCTCGTGCATGGTACCGTTAATGTTTCTGTTTTGCATTTCTTTTTCTTTTTTTTTTTTTTTTTGTTTCCCCTATTTTCAATTATAAATATCATCTCATTAATCAACTCGAGAAACGCACGACGGGATTCATATCTTTGACAGCGAGTTGTCCCATTACATCCTCCAAGATTTCTTAACTTCTTGGTCATGGTACCGATGAAGTGGGCGCGATTTGAATTCTTCTTTATTCCTCGTCAATGGTAGGCTGAACCTGTAGCACATCCTTCAGGATCCTGTGTTCTTCATGCTGATCATCCTGATCCTGTAAAGTAGAGAAAGGACCGTGCAACGATCTTCGTTGCACGGTTGCTTCCTCTCAGACTTTACTCTCAGGACCATCTGTTGTATGCTTGAAGGAGCTGCGAATTTTACTGAGATGAAGGGCAGCGAGGTGGCCGTAGCTTTTGTTGTACCATTCTGGAGTGCGTCCTCTGTAATTAAAATTAAGCACAATAGTATTAAGGATTATGATTTAAAATAATGTATGAATATAAAAATTGTAAAAAGGTTAATATGAACAGAAAATCAATATCTTTTATTTAAATTTAATGGTTAAGGTTGGGATTAACGCGATTTAAAGTATTTAAAACTATCAATCTACAAGGATATTGATTCATCAATCAAAATATTGAATCGCCAATTCATAATTTTTCATATTTTTAGGGATTTGAAATTTTTTTACAGTGCATATAAAAAGATTATCGATTCCCTAAATCCAAAGAATACGTACTTTGTATCCACTCTGGAGAGATGCATAATCCGTGATTTACCGCTACCACAAGGTTCGATAAGATAGCGCGAGGCTAAAACAATACCACGTGTTCCACCAGGCATAACAGGAGCATCCGGATGTTCTACGGATGTTTCTACGATGACGCAGGCTCCTTTAGGGAGATCGTTACGCCAGGATCTGTACAATGCAACATTACATAATTTACAACTCGACCCTCACATTTTACACCTCTTATAAATCAGTCTTGCTATTTGTCACGTTCGGTTTCTCGATGCAATTGAATATCGTGCCTCTCAAACACAAATACACACCTTAGCACACAATAATCCCTAGCAGGAAGAGGACTCATGTTCCCAGTGGCGTATTGAAAGACCTCCACGTTGGTGTCCAGTTTATTGACCAGTCTGTACTTTAAAAGCTGAGGATCCCAGATATGCCTTTCTCTCAGAACACGATGGAGAAGCTCGTTCGGTGGTGCTTCCACCTCGGTTGACACTCGCCACAATCGGAGCGGATGTCCATCTCCGACCTTCTTGTATGCCATTTCCACTGTGCTATCAGCTGGATTGTGCACGGTGACCCATCCTCGACTTCTGTAAAAGAAGTATACATTATATGGCTAGCTACATGTATATAATATTTTTTCTAAATGAATAATTTTCGCTGAAATTGGATGAAAATTATAGAAGAATTTGTATCAAATATCTGTATTCACCAGAACTTGTATCAAAAAGTCTAAAATGAATGGTATATGAAAAAATATATAACGCGATGAAAGAAACAAGACTTCACGAGAAATCATCCAAATGCCAAAAAGTGTAAATAAAAGCATAACTTTTTTTAAAGAAGATCCATCATTATATTAATCATAAACAAAATTACGACAAAAGGGAAGACAAACTTCAAATGTACGTACTTCTCACGCGCCTCCTTCAACAAGGCCGTAGTGCAAGCGTAAAGATATCCTCTCCAATCCTGCTTAAGTTCGGATCCCAGCTCCTCCAAGGCGACCGGTACGCTTTCCTCCATGTAATTGAAATGACACTGCGTCAACATATCCGAGGAGACCTGATGCAACAAGAAACAGAGAAAAGGGGATGAGATTAACTCGTATTTCCCTTCATGATTCGTGAGAACATATCCGAATAATACACACATATACATATGTATAAATATATATGTATATATATATCTCAGATTCGAGCGCGATCACAATCGCCGTTTCGAGACGACGACGGATGACGCTCCTCTCGAACGACCTGGACGTTCGGCATCGAGCCACTCACCATGAATAATTCACGATGCATCTTGACCAGATACAGAAGACAGTCGTGAGCGGCTTTGTTTTCCGACAGTTCCCTCTGATCGGGAATGCCCACGGTCTTTCTCCTACGTGGCGATACGCTGCTCGACCTGTTGGTCACGTTCGTGTTACTGTGGTTGAAGTGGAACAGGCTCGGTGCCAGGCACACGGCCAGGTTCGAGGCTGTCATTTGGTTGTAGGGAGCGTTGCTCGCTACGTGGTTCAAGAAATCGAGCAGAGTCTCCAACGCCTCCCGATGCTCGTCTGGCAGAAGCAGCAGGACGCATTGCACTGCGTCCGGTCGCAGATCAACAGGTACATCTGTAACAATTATGGATACCTGTAATTACCTTTGTTGCCGGTTTTAATTTAGTTTACTAATAAGTCATTAGTTCAGAAGGCTTACGAGATTAAAGATGTATGGATATCAAGAGCGTTAAAGATTCTGTATTGGTCTCATTCTGTCATCGATATGGATACTGATATATAGATGTACATATATACTCACGTTGGAAGATGGCGATGAAGGTCTCAGATAACTTGTTGGTTAATAGCGCTTCCGGCAACTCCCTGAAATACTGCTTAACGAGATCAGCCACATCAAAGGCCTGCTGACCATCAAAATTAATGTTATCCCCGAGAGTCTCGGTCATCATTTTCAATTTCTGTATCCTCGATTTGACACCGCTCTTCCTAAAAATTCCAACTTGGTCGAGGGCGTTCGCTCTCAACCACCTCAACGCAATTTGAATACACTTTGGTAAAGCCTGGCCGGTTCGCTGCAGAGATAACAACAACGGTACCCCGAAGACTGTTTTATCCTTGTAATCAGGGGTCTTTATCTTCCTGATGAACTTTGGCAATTCCCAGTTCCAACCCGTACGATGAGTTGGACAGTATCGTTCCATGCAAGCGGTCAGTTTTAACAGAGCCAATTTCCTCAGTACCAAGAGTTGCCCGCAGGACATCGAGGCCATAGCTCGTGAACACAGAGGATCCAGCGGTTCAGGATACAGTGATCCCCTTTGAAAACTGTGCCATCTAACAACGGTACCCTTGTGCCTTGGAGAATCCTCTTCCTGATCCGAATCACGACTGGCTACTGTCGAACTGCTCTCTTGACTTCCAGCGAGTTCGGAACTCCTGGACCTCGACTTTTCTCTGTAAACCGTCACTTCCTTGGACAAGAGTTTACCCTCTCTGTACGGATCGTCGCGGTGTCTGAAGCTCTTGTGCATCTTGTCTTCCCTCTTCAACGCGGCCACCTTGTCTTCCTTGTACCTTTCCTGACTTTGTCCCGACAACTTGTCCCTGTACCTTTGCGACTCCTTCCCAAGATTCAGGCTTCCTCCGCGACTATTTATGGGAGTTTTGGTCGGCGAATCCTTGGGACTTTGGGGATGGGCAGTCACGTACTCTAACACTTTAGCATGATTGCTGTTCGCGTCTCTGAAATACCTGTGTCGCCAACTGGTAGGTTGACACTCGGAGTCGCTGAGCGCGCCTTGATCCTCTCGGCCACGATGCAAGAACCTTCTCGCTCGATTCATCTTCGTACGTGTCGGCGTAGGCGTCGGGCCACCTCCTTGTGACCCGTCCGAGCAATAACTCGACGAATCGTCGCCGAACGGACTAGGCGCGTTGGTCAGAGGCGACGGTGGAAGATGATAAGGAGAAGCTGGTAACGTGACAGGTGATCCAGGCACGTGAAGCGGCGAACCTGGTAAAAGATCGTTGAAAGACACCGGCGCGGGTCCCGTAGGTGATACGTCCACGCAATTCAACTCTTTCATTTTTTGCTGCATCGACATCACGTCTAGAATTTGCGGGCCACTGATGACGATGCCGTCGCGGTTCTGGTGCTTTCGCCGTCGGGATTTCAACGACTCGACCCGCCTAAGGAAAGCTTTAGCTCCATCCCTCAGTCTCTCGGAGCCGGTTCTTCGAAATCTCGGGCCGATCTCATCGGGAAGCGTACCAGGTGGTAAGCTACTGTATCTGAGAGTGTCCAGCATCGTATCCTCGGCTTCCTCGGCTTCCAGTCGATCCTCCAACGAGTCCTCCTCGGATTGCAAGTTCTGCCCAGCAATCGCCTGTAACCTCTCGACGTTGGTTTGCGTCACGTCGCACACGCGGGACCAGCGTCTGGTTTTCTTCTCGAACGTCCAATTCTCGCTGAGGGCGCACTGTGTATCTTCGTCCGAATCATCGCCGCCACCCTGCAACGGTGTAAACGTATTGAGCGTGCGAAAATTAAGCGAGAGCGAATTTCAACGGTGCCCTTAATTAAAAGGAAAGTTACGAAACGCGGCCTTAATCGCGCGTCTCATTTGCATAAGTAACAGTCATAAACAAGAATTCTATCTTCTTCCATCTTCGACCATGCCTGACAGGTTTTGACGTCAATAACGTACGATGCAACGATTCGTTTTGGGATTTATTAAAAGAACGCCAAGATCTACGTCTATATCAATAAATTTTGGATTACACGCGGCAATATGTGGTTACCTCGAAACTTGATCTTTTTTATACTATTACGGTAGTGGGGCTCGTGGAAGATTACAACGAGCTAATGACGTGATTCAGAGGAGACGTGACTCATGATACACTCCGGTCGACCATTGGAGAGTGTGGAGAAACGTTTCGTGCAAGATTAACGACTCGTAGCGAATGTTTAGCAGCCACCAGTGGCACTGGTTGATAATCAATTTGCGTTTGATGTAGCGACAAATTAAGGACCACCGTCGAGGACGCTATCGTGTCGTGTAATTAATTGTAGAAAGTGTTTCAAGCCCCATTGCTTTTACCTATGGTCTCTCGCAATCGGCTGTGACACCGTACGTAAGTTGTGGAAGATGAATGATTCTTCCGGCAGGCGTGAGAAGAAAAAAACCACGCCTTTATGTTACACCAGCTCTGCCATGAAAATATAGTTTTTTAAAGAACGAATCATTTCCATGCATTTTACACGCTTTCTGTTTTAACGTAGTATTACTTTGGTTTGAATACTCTTGAAATCTTGAATTTCTGACTTACATAATTGATATTTCACATCGGTTGTATATAATAACGAACTTAATAAGGCATCAATCGCATTTTGCCTTCCTTGTTTGTTCAGCAGCTAATTATATTAACTTCTTTTTTTTTACTATAATTGTTGTATTCGATATACTATAGAAGAAACGCAAAGAAGAGAAGAAGAGAAAGGAGAGTTACGTAATGTATGTGTTTGCAAATGTACGCAGCTCTCGAGTAAAACTTCATCTGAGCACAGACACCTTTAACAGTATTATGTCACAATTATAATTTCTGCTAATTAAATTATTGGACCCAGCAAATTATCACCATACGATTACAGAACACACAAACGTCGCAATTTCTCTATTCGACTATTTCTTGATTTTGTATTTTACGGAACTGATACTGGTCAACTTACTATTGCAAAATCAACTCGATTTTTTCATTTGGTTAATTGCCAACTTCATGTTCTGTCGAATTTGAGAAACTATCCATTTTAGCCCGACAAACTATCGATTCTATCTTATAACTACAAAATCGTCTCAAACTTTGTAAGTTCTTCATCAAACCTCGCCTCAATCCGATGTTCCTCTACTTTCCCACAATGCAACTCTGAATTACCATTTCACGCTTTATTATCAAGCGGACAAACGAGCCGAGAGACTAACGTGGGATTCGACGTCTGGAAGAGCCGGATCGGGGCCACAGATGACTAAACTGAAACGCTGTTCCTTCTGACGACCGTAGGCAAAGCCAGTCCGTTTTCTAACAATAAAGCCGACGCTCTGTTGCTCGTTACGAAACTTGACGCCTTTGTTGTTTCCACGTAGGGCATCGGCAGGGCTGCGAGAGTTAGTCGGGAGAGTGTGTGACCTTACGTGATCTTCGCCACATGACAATGGACCAAGTTTCACCTCGTGTCGCTTCGCACGGTTTCCATCGGTGGCATCGTGGCATACAGCTAAACTCCTCTTTGCGCCGCTCGCTGTCCAGGAAGCGAGCATCACGACCTAACCATCTAGTACCGCAATTTTTTTTCCATTCTATTTCATGGCGATGCATGAGGACATAATGGAAGCTATGCCTCTACGTTGGCGCACGCCGACGAATTCTCTTGCCGACGAAAACTTGGCCTCAAATGTGTCTAATCGCTGTCACTGATGTACCGTTTCCCTAGCTTTCATGAAATCGTTATGAATGAGTGGGAGGATCTTGAGTGTTAGAGAGAATGTGATGATTAATACACAGCTGCATTGCATTTTATTTTAGGACACCAAATGTTCTTCACAGATCTTTAGGTGTATTTTTTTAAAGTATTTGACGAGTAGAGAGTAATATAATTTCTGAATGTAGGAAATTATCGGCTCAAAAGCTAGTTTTCTTTTCAGAATTACGTTGGGTTTGGTATAGGTGGTTATATTCAAACAGTAGTAAATCAAGAATTTGCAATAGTGAAGTAGAAACTAGAAATCCTGGTGGAGAATAACTTTTCAGAATAAAACTTTTCATGTAATGCATATTGCTGTAAAATTACTGTGTACGCGTATTGAACATTAAGAAAGACTTCTCCTGTGTATAATGAATTTTATAATGTTTATACTTTGATACTTGCAAATGAAAGCTGAATCGAAGCATAAATGTACGACAGTGGGAAAATAAACGACAGATTCGTGAATGTCGCTTATGAGAGACCAAATTACTCCGTAGAAAGCTTATCGCGTTTTAAAAGGATTGAACCTTAATGATTGCGGTGATGCGAGGAATAGACGAAGAGTATTTATGGATATTTACGTTAGCAGCTTAACGCTGTACAATCTGTTCTTTTTCCTCGGGGTGTAACGTTATTACGGTGATAAATTTTAATCGTAAACGCCATGCCGAGCAGTGAGATCGTTAAACGAAATTACCAGAGCATTCGAGGAAAGGGAAACGCGTAAAATGACATGCAAAGTGTTCCCTCTTTCCTTCTTCTTTTTTTCCTCCTCCTCGTCTTCTTTTTTTTATTCTTCATCGATGAACGTTACGAAGTCAGACAACAGGGCCATTTGATTATACGAGAAAATAATCAACGTGCTCGAATGTGGGCCATGGTTAAAAATACCCGGCATTGCAGAAATGGGATATCCGTTAAGAATAAACGGACTCCCGACCGGAATAGATTTTTCGAATCTTAGATGTCTCTCCAGACATTCACCATTCGATCACTCATTCTAACAGAAGCTATAATTTCCTGTCGCTGCATTAGAAGAAAAATTTAGGTGATACTGAAAGTCCATTAGAATTTCGTTACGAACGACAACCTTGACACTTACAAGATTGTATATTATATCCTAAATACACACTTCTTAAATTAATCAAAAAAAAAAAAAAAATAGGATTTGTTTATAGAAAGATTCCTATGAATTACAAACTGGCTTAAGATAGTACTGTTTTTAACACAGTGTTTCTTTTTTCATGCTATGCTATATCCGAATATAATCAACATTCCACTACATTATGTATATTTTACTAGCGTGTATAGGGACAGCGTGTTGTAAAAATAGAATCAAAGAATTTAAGGGCTTCTAGTATATAGTACTCATCAAGGGGAATGAAGAATGTTGAGTAAACGTAGGTTCTAAATTCAGTGCTGTTGGTGTAAAATGTAATTTTCTTTCTCCTTATAGGGGTAGCTAATGAATTTCATTTACTCGCCCATAAGACATAACGTAGTTGAATTGTAATATTAAATGAAAAATGCAGTATATGTCAGACAATATGGAACAAGGTGGGAATGTTGAAAAATACACATCCGTTGATTCACATAATTTACATATTACAGTCTTGTAAATTATGTTCCATGCCTTTCTATGATTTTTTGTTGATATTAGATATTCCTATCTTAATTTTTTTCAATTGACGTACTGGCAATTCCTGAGTAAGGCGGTTGATTGGTTTCATGTTATTTATGCAAATATGATCATTATGTCCCATGTTATTCTTTATCACCAATATACACCTAATATATTATTCAAGCACATATTTCTAAATCTATTTCTTTATTCATATCCAATATATTCCCACGAGACGTAACTAATTCACTTACAAATACACAATTTTATACTTCATTACAAAAAACTTGATTCCTCTATTTATATCTATATCTAAATAGCTCGAATAATTGATTCTATATTCTACACTCTTTTTACGACGCACCCTAAATCCTTAACGTCTTAAACGCATACTTTTTGACCGTATATATTTCTTGAACGAAATTATCGAGAAGCGACGGTTGACGAACAGTAATTCTTGTGAGACGGAGAAGAATGTGTCTCGAGGTACACCCGGTTGTCCGACTGGTCCGAACGAAGGGAACCTTATCCTCAAGGAGAAGCGGGCAAGTCGAGTCGGAGGAGACGGGGAAGCCGCGTTTCGCGTACGATTATCAGCGATCCGCCACTTATACTTCTCTTACATATCTGCATTTCCGTTCCGGCGTGTTACCACACGACGTGACGATTCTCGTACGTGAGTTATTTCCGCGCGGGTTCGTGCTGACCAACGAGCCGTGTCGCCCCACGTTGCTACGACGTCACTTCCGTCTAGGCAGGTTGAACAAACCCTGGTGTTTTATGCGTGACAATGGCTCGGGAATGGACTCGTAAAACGAACAGTGTTTCGTGCGAGTTTTATGGGCTTCTACTATTTATTCTGCGCGAATGTTAGTTTATCCTTCTTTTTTAACTGCCGGTTACGTGTGTCTACTATCTAGAGAGAATAAAATTTCCCTCTCCCCTTCTCCAATAGGACGCACGTTCTTATTATTTTTAGAGTCGATCGAAGTCTTCAGATTCGATTTACGCGCCAACTGTGATTTTTCAATTTACGATAGAATTGCTTGCTCTGAGGATATTTGAAGATCAGTTACGTGACATAATTCGTAAAGATTCTGTGATGATTCTGTATTCTTATAACTCAAATTCCAACTCTGATAATCCAAGAAGTATATATGGGATTAAACCAAGCACACGTCCAATCTACCGTAATATCGGAGCAACTTACATCTAATCTCCACGTCAAATCTCTAACAGTTAAAGTTCCTTCATAAACAGTATAAACTTTGCCACAGGGTATGAAGACAATTAAACTTGTAGAAGCCGTAAACAATCCTTCAACATACTCATCCGATTAAAATTCGTACTATGCATACTTCGCGTGCTTCCTAAATTACCAAGCTGGCAACTCGAACGAATAAAAGTCGCACAACGTTCATTGCACTCCGAATTTAGAATACGATGACGGTACAATGACCCAGATCGCCGTTCTCGCTTGTTAAAAGGACCCTTGGCACATTAGTCGTAGCCCTCTCGCGTTAAGTATCAATTAAACGTTGCCTCGCTCCCGATCTCGTCGTCCCCTGTAATTGGTCCGCCAGACCAATGGATTGCTTCCTCTAAATCGATAATATATTTCTGGTCGCTGGAGAACGCGTATGAGAAACTCGTACAAAATCATATACTTAACCCTGCTACGTTCTTCCAATCATTTTCGATCCAATTACGTTGCTTTAATGTTGAGAGGTATCTTAGGTTTACGAAAAAAAAAAAGAAAAAGTAGTTATAGATGTATACAATTCCTCGTTTCAACTTTACGTTACACACCATTAACATTTTTGAAATATTTTTTATTATAAACTGAAGGATCGTAATAACGCTAATGCTTTAAGTCTATAACTTTTCAATTTATACAAGAGATTGTGTAATTAAAATTATGTTTATTAAATGCCTTCATAATGAACGTAACTAAATGAAAGTAACTAAAATAGAATTTAAAAGTTGAAATATAGTACCCACATTAGTAATAAAACAAAATCACTTGTTCTTTCCATTTTGGCCCATGGTGCCCCGTCATAATTGTATACACGGCTTTACCCTGTTATACGATCTTGTACGAATGTCTCCTACCTTCTTCTCGTTTTCTTTAGTTTCTAACTCGAGTATATGTCAGTTGCTGCATTCTCGTTACGGGCCAACCAGAAAGAGGTTAAGTTAAAGTAGAAGATAGAAAGAGGCTGAGTTTCAACCGCGAAAAATATCGCGTGCGAATGTTGGTCTTCATTAAAAATTCTTTTATCCGCGGTCTGATATGTTGGGTCTTTAAAAGGCCGCGCGCTTGTGTCACTTGAGAGTACGTAGTCAAAGTAGGATTCTGACACGAGGAACGAGATAATGTAATATCTGATGTGATGTGACTGCGGGAATAAATGATTTGAGAGATGAATAAGTTAGTTACGGAGGAGTTGCTGTAGATGGAAAGTTGGTTGTAGTTTGAAAATATTCCTCAATGGTGTTATTCAATCTGGAGAAACCCTGGAGTTCTTTAATGATGTTGTTGGATGGATTCTTTACGTTACGCTATCTCTTTTTTATTGCGAACATTAAATAAATTTATCTTGAATATCGATAAAAATGTATATGTCCGACATATTAACCCTTATAGAAACAAAATGTTTGTCTTCGCCCACTATCATTAACAGAAATATGCTTTTTCTAAAGATCTTGTAAAGAAAATACAACGCACTAAAAATTAAGCCCAGTTTATATCTTCCTAAAATACAATACAGCATATACTCTACATGAAATACAAATGAGTCAATTGTTTTTATGATAATCATTCTTCAAAACGATTTATAGAACTTCACATAAAATAAAGGAAGCGCATTTCAAAGTATTTTACCAATGAATTTTAAACCGTCCATTGAAAAATACATCACGAACCCCTTTTCGGCTCCACCATACACGTTCAGTACCAAACAAAATACTTAATGAAATCTTTTCCGCAATCGAATGGGCCGCTTACAGTCGAATCGAAGAAAGAACGTTTGGGACAGGTAGGGGTTGAAAGGAGTATCAGCATTTTAAATCATGACGTCCAGAACGATGTATCATCCGGTAGGATGGAAGGAGGAGGACAAGCGAGTTGGTGAATTCGCACAGTGTCTCCTCGGTAGAAACAAGAGCGAGCCGAACGAATTGTGAGAACAAAAACGGCGTACGCTTCTCACGAGCCTCATCGATTCTGCCCAGTTGAAATCCTCCCAGTTCGAAAGTATGGTATCGTTTGTACGAGGGGGATACCTCGATCTCTCGACCAGCCAAAGAAATAGAGGAGAACGACATTCCATGGATTTCCATCGCGGTTGCTCTCCGCTCGCCAGGCCGCGGATTTCTTCATTGACAATCGTGATTCAGTAACGAGCCTCCGGGAATCGTACGGTTCGCGAAGCTTTCTTTTCCCTTTTTCCGTCAGCTTCGTGTCGATTCACGGGACGAACGACAAAGACGATCGTCTCGAGTCGTGGCAATTAACCACCTCACGAACCAGATCTGGTTCCCTGGATTTCCAGCCTCGACGACGACCTCTTTTTGCCCACGGATTTGTCCCTAGCTGACCGAGCTTTTCGTTATTTCTCACCGACATATCGTTACCAATAACCATTTCCGCTCCATTTTCTAACAAGGTCAACGATGAATGGATAGATTCTTCGCGCGACGTTTCGACACATACACGTGTCTTTTGACGTTGACGCTAGCTTACGTACAGTCGATTACGATACTAGACTTCCTGTCATTTCCCAATCCACCGGCGTCAACTTTGAAAAGTTTTTACATTCTTGGCTTATTCGTCGTGGGAGATTCTTCGATAATGCTCGGTTTTAGATAGATGTTGTCGATCTCTATGTATGCTCTGCAAAGTATGTTTCCGTAAGAGTGTTTCTATTGAAGTTTAAAAAGTAGATTTTGGAGATAAGCCAAGAAGTATTTAAGTGTGGGATAATTTTGTAAAATATTTTAGGATGAAGTAGATACTGTAATGAATTCGTATTAATTGGCTTTGGCTAATTTAAGTAGATTACGTTGGTACGTTAAAAATAAAATGAAGAACTTCAATCAACTGAGTGCGGTAAAAAATTGGCAAGAGAAAAGGGGTTCAAAGCGGAAATCTTGGCATAGTATAAAAGCAACTTTGAAAACCACTTAATCTGATGCCATTAATTGCCGCCACGGTATAGTTGTCCTCGCCTACTTCTCGCACATCCGGTACCATTCTCGCACAACAAGCAGTTGCGTCAATCCGAGAATACTTTTACGAGATGTGAATTCCATTCCACGTGAAGGATATCATTCATTATACAAACTGCCTGACGCGATGTTTCCACTCTCGGCCAAAGAATCTGACAAGCTTCGCCTACGTTCGCGTTTCGAGTAAAAAAAGTACAGGATAAACTGAGAACTAAGATAGAAATTTAAAAAAAGACACTTTAAATATATGAAAATATATTTATAGAAGACTAAATCTATAGCTATTAATATAGCTTCCGCGATTAAAAAGGTTTCGTGCTATTGCTATTAATTAACTTCCGCAATTAAAAAAATTCTACGCTATCGCTATTAATTAGTTTCCGCAAATTTAAAAAAATTCCATGTTCGTGGCATATTTTCACATGCTTTAACAAGTCCCGCGCGTTCTTAAAATCTTCAAACTTTTCCCTGAATCATTTTACAAAAATAAATATTAAAATATGAATAAAAAGTGAGTTTCTAAAAAAGAAATAATCAAGTTTGTAACATGCTATGTTACAAACAGAACATCAGCTTTTGGCTGGTCGATTAACTGCACATAAGAAGCTTTAATCGATCGTCGTGATCGAATATTCGAATCTTCTTCGAAGTATTATGGTAATTCATTGAAAATGCAAATCGATCGTCGAGTTAACACGTAATTCCTAATTTCTGTTGAACAATTACAGATTTACGACTCGACTATCAGGTTCGAAACAATTTAAAAGAGATACCCTTAAATATTTAATTTAAAATAATTAAACGAAATCGAATATCATATAAATTAAATATCGATAAAATCCTCATTGGAAGAGGTAATACAAAGAAGTAAGAATACAAATTGATTATATCAAAATCATTAAGAGGACAAAGATACAATTTACAATGAATTCGAAATAAAATTATCAAAACTAAAACATAATTGTCGAATAACTTTTGACGAGCACAAATTTATTGTTTATATATTCGCAATGAATAGGAGTAAAAGCTGAATATCCTATAGCACTGAAAACGGAAAACCGCTTTATCGTACGATTTCACCCTCAAAGCTTTAATCAACCTCGCGAGAGCTAGTCATTCATTCAAGAGCCATCGTTGCACGTTAATGAACTGGCGTCCGATCTTAGACCGCCTTCGCAAGAACTAAATCCTCATTTACTAGATCTAGATCTCGAGCTTGATCGACAGATCGGGCCCGATTGTCGATCCTTTCTCTCCTTCGCTCCTATTTTACTCGACGTCGATTTCCATCTGTCCCCGTGGCGGTTAGTTCGCTCCTCGTAAATAGCAGACGCTTTTACGTTAATCGTCCTCTCAACCATAAGCGAAGAAGCAACTTCCAAGCAAGCAACAGTGTCCGTGTGAAACGTGTTAGACTATCGGGATGCAAATTTTCCCTGATATCAGCGAATGAGTTTGCTAATTTAGACGGTTATCCGCTAATACAAAATTCCAACGCCGCTACAGCGCTGGGCTGTTTTATTAACGAAAATAGAAAGGAGCCTCTGGTATCGTCGACATGCAACTAGCACTCTGTGTTAAACCAACCGATAACACAGCCACGAATTAAAGGAATACGTATGTGTTTTGTCTTTTGAACAGAATAAAATAGAGTTACTTGAGTCAAGCGGGTTATTTGAGACAAGCAAGTAATTTGTTTTGTGATTCGTTAAATTCTGTTATAAAACAAACTGCTTACCTCTTCATTAGTGACGTGGTAAACAATGAAATATTTGGTATACATTTACATCTCGATGGCCATAGATTTCTACGATGATATGATATGTTCTACCCATCAAAAGGAAATAAATTCGTTTAATGTTAATATTCCCAATCGTAATTATCATTATCCAATAACGCGTATATATTACTTTATTTTTGGAAGTTTATTTTATTAGTGCTTCTATAGTATCTCCTCGCTGGCTTAAGTAACACTACCACAGAGTTATTCGAATCATTTCCGTTTCTTATATTTTTTCTTGTTGTGTCTAAAATATTTTCTCATTTTTTCATTATCATACTCGTATTACAATGTACAAAGTTCAAGATTGAATTTTAAGACAACTCAAGTAACCTTATCTTATTATACCCTTAAATTCAATTGGAACTAAATTTCTTATTTGAATTTCATCCGTCTTGCAGATCGACCTCACCTTTTGATGTGGGTGGAGTTAGTTGTTTCCGTTCACGGAACGTATCGTACATTTTATTACTGCCCTTTCCTTTATTATTCTCGCTAGCGGGCGTTTTGTTATACTCGTGTATCTATATAGTTTAACGAGAGAACTTGTTTGATTTGCTCCAATTAAGATTCAGTTTAAATCTTTGCGGAATTAATTGCACCGCAAATAACGCGCGGGTTTTCGGTCTGCATTTACCAAGAATGCTGAGAAGAACGCTTGCGGCAAGTATGAGAACGCTGACACGCGATGAAAACTAAATACCTACCCGATGAAACGTTTCGAATTTCTACATATATCGGATATTTGTGTCTGCCGATGCATTTTTCACAAATTCGATATTGATTTTTCATTAATCAGTTTATTAGCAAAGTGAATAAAACAACTAAATAAATAAACATGTTCGATCAGGCCTGATTATAATCGGATCAATATCGACAAGTATTAAACGGGGCATAATTTCCAAAAAGAACTTGTTTACTCGCCGAGCGAACTAGAATATACTGAGAATCGATTCTATTTGTATGTTCTCCGTCGAAATTAATTCCCGTATTTGTAAGTATCTCGTTTAAATCAAAAATCAAAATATAAAATTCCAAGTCCTCAAAATTTCTCAAAAAGTACATTGAACTACTCGAACTATTCATTTAAATTTGCTATGGTTTTCACATGGTTTGTAAATCAACTATTTCCTTCTTTGTCATATAAGAACAAATTTCTCAATCAAGGGCTCAATGTTGAAGAACATGTGGAAAAATCATGATAAGTTCATTTTTATTAATTCTTTTATTTCAATGTCTTACTGGTTAATCACTTACTGGTTGAGATAGTTACTTGATAATCTGTAAAATTTTTTAAACTATCAAAAAAATATTTAAGATTGTCTTGTTCGGTAATGTACGGAAATATATATCTAATTCAAACTGAATGAAGATATGTTATTAATGTAAGATTAACAGAGAATGTACTGAATTTTAAAAATCCTTTCCTGTAAAATTGGAAAAATGTGATTTATCAAATTTTTCCCTTGCGATCTTCAATTGGGCAAGGCGACTTTGAAGTTGAAAATTCATCGGGCACGTCGAGTTTCGAGTTCCCCATCCCTGTTGGCGCATGATGGCGGGTCGAGTTCCGGTTCCACCGCCGTGGTACACGTATTGTATACACGGGAAACGTGGTCGCTGTGCCAAGGCGCTCGGCCGGCGACGCGACGCCACGCTGTCTGGCGTACACGTTTCTCGGGCCTCGAGAGCTCTTTCACAACTCTCTCACGGTGAAATCATTTCGCGGTGCCCGTCGTTCCGCCCGAGGCTATGCGTGACACTTGTTTACCACGCAGCAGAGCAGAGCCGGGATAGCCAAAACGGAAGAGAGACCGCGACACTTATCCCATCGCGGAATCCGCGTCAGGGAAAGCTGAACCGTTTGCGCCTTTTTCCAAGCATTTCCAATTCACCTCGAACAGATTGAATGTAAATGGGAATTAACGAGACTCCGTCGTGACTCTTCCAACCGGCCATTATTTAATTTTCACGCCGTTTTGGAGAGAAATTTCCTCGGGCCGCCTTGTTCGGCTAGAAATTAATCGCGCGAGCTGTGAATAGTGGCGTGTTTGATTCTGGAATGCTTGAATGGAGGCTCTGGTAGCTGGTCTAGGCGAGATTTTCCCGGCTGATATTTTAGGTTTATGTAATAGCTCTTGAAGTATAGGTTGCGGGGTAATGAACTATCGTTTCTTGCGAATTAATGCTTTAACGCTCGTGACACTTTGATGGATTGTTATTTAATTTCCTAAGAGGTCGCTAAATTTTAGGTAAATATTTTCTCTCTTTAGATTATTATTAAATTGCGATTTTTATTATATTAAAATTGCTAATGTAATCTTAAATGCAAATGAAAGTCTACAGTTTATAATTGTTACTCTATTTTATAAATATTTGCAAAATTATATCAGAAACTATTTTTTGAATAAATCTTCTATTTTTGTATACCTAATAAGAAATTAAATACGTAAAATCTTCAGTTACGTAGTATTACACGAAGAAGGCTAATACAGGTAATGTCTTATTCCGTATGAAGAAATTTCCAAGGTCCTCCTTTTGATTTATATAAATGGAAAGTATTACATTGTTCGCTTAAAGAATGTCTGACTTGTTATTCTCGATTGAGCGATCCTTCGATCTTACAAGACAGTTTTTAAAAATATCATAACGTCGAGCCAATAATTGTCGTACAACAGATGGAACAAGATAGGCCTTCCTTTATCAAGCAATCTTGAATTTTACATGTCAGTTTTCGAAGTAATGCCTCTGCGTGTTTGATTGAAACGTAGGATCTTCGACGTTCACTTTCGAGTGCAGTCAAGAAAGAGATAGAAAGATCAAGATTGTTATCCTTGTTTCCAAAGTACTAGTACGTGTATACAACCTCTCTAAACATCCAATATTGCGCAACGCGAACAAACCGACGCGAGGTAAACTTTGGAATTTTTCAACGCAGAATGCAATTAACACTCCCTGTTTTTTTCATTCTAATGAACGCAGACCACCACGTTGAAAAGACTACCTGCCACGCCATTAACATAGCGTGAAAAATTCCACTGTGAAATTGCTCAAACCACGTTGCAGTTCCTCGAATTCCACCGAGATACCATCGAGATCGTTATCGAACCTTGAAATATCGGTGATTTCGTACACGCGGTCCTCTACACTTGCATACGACATTTACACACTACTCTATACTTGCATACGACACTTACACTCTAAGACGACTACTCTATATTCGCACATTAAATTTACACACAGAAGACACATTTACATTTACGCATTAAAAAAGTAGAACCAAGGCACACAGTTGTCTCACCTACTGAATATCGTAACAAATAATATACTTTTGACATTTTATATACTATATACATTCTATGGATTTTTGAATGCACAAAAATCTACAGTCAGTTACAAGCAATATTCGCATGAAAATTATAGAGTAGCCATTGAAGTTATAAAAGTTGCAAACATCATTCAGACACTGTCTGCCAACGCATTTGCTAGTGAGTACGTGCTTTTACATTCACATATTACTTCGTGCTCACATATTACGCTTACGTACCACACCACTCTTCACTGGAAGGTCGCGCAGATGTAACGAACGGACGTCGTACGTTACCTGCCGGCAGGACAACCTGGAACGAATGCGAAAATCGTCGCGGCGAGTTACTTAACCGAGCACCACGATCGCGACTCGATAAAATCCCGCTCGTACGAAACGAGCACGCTTATCGGTACATAGCGCGCAACACGGGGATCGCGATAGCGAAAACGATAGTCTAACAGTGAGGTAGCACCTGCGGAAAATCACATCAGACCGGGACCGATAAACCGTAGAGGTCAGCCGTTGTGCTCGATAAAACGTCGATCGATTGCGTCCTAGCGAATCGCCAATAAGTCGACAACTTTATTCGACATCGGTTATCGGGGTCAACGATGCCAGCTCCTTTTAAATGTTCTTCTAAACGTGTACTTATACATTTTAACGCGACTCCATTGTTAGTCTCCAGCGTGGAGCTGAAGGGCTATGCAATACAGGTCGCTTAAATTCCAATAAATCCAGGATCCGGATTATAATCTTCGCGGAACAGGTAGTGATTTTGTTCTAAAAATATAAAACTAGTCTCATCACAAAGGCAGATCTATCGAGAACAAGTGACAGAGATATAATATTTTTCACTTACTCCCATCGTGTCTATTCACTTTGTTAATAGTAGGCTGCGGGCGTTAATGCAAATTTGGATGTTTAGATATATCATTAAAAATATAGAACCTACATAGAATCCATATACTTTGCTTTAGATATTTTGAATATTTTCGTATATTACATTCATTCTATATATTGTTATATATTTAGATTTTTCATAAATGCATAAACAGTCGCTTAGATTTGGATTACATGTAGCTTTGAAATGAGTTCCAAAGAAATTAAAATATTTATTACACTGCGTATTTATCCTCCTACGATGAATGAACTTATGGAAGTAAATCATACGTTTCTTGAAAATTGAATAGTGTACCTACTCATATAGTGAAATTAAGAAATTAATAAAAAGCGAAGTTGATCAGTTTTGCTTATGCGAGGTTCACATAGCAGAAATCGTAGATCGGCAACTGAAACTGCTGTCGGTGTTGGTGTTTGGATCAGCGTGAGATTGGTAAGACGCCGAGAAATATCGTGTGACTTGTTGCGTGTACGTGTCAAATGGTCGAAAGGATATAACAGGTTTAACTTAATTTCGTGAAAATATCGCATTGGCTTATCTGAGTGTGCCAGCGGCATTCTTGATGCCCGTGGTGCCTGCACCGATTGCACGGTATTAAAACGGTGGCCGAGCAAACGGTTCTCTCCCGTGGTCGGGTTGATTTAAGTAAAACCACGTATCGCGGTCTTCATCTCGGTGTGACTTACGCTAATTGGCTTCTGAACGGTCCGATGGAAATTTATGGTAATACGCTGGCTCGCCCGCGAGCACGCTAACGATACCACACGGTTCTATATTCTGTTGCTGCTCTCGCACGCCAAGTTTCATCGTCGGCTCGACCGCCTGTACGAAGGATGCCCAACTGCGTACAGAGAGCGTCATCCCTGATAACCGTACTGCAGCTAAATAAAGCAGAGATATGGTAGGCTCAGTGGTAAGTGGCCGCGAGAACTTGAACGTATTACACGCCTCTGTTTGCGAAGATCTGCCTCTGTTTTGTTTGGAATCTTATCGGTGGATATGTCATAGACTTGAGATTTTAGAGATTCGAGCATAATATGACAATAATGTAAGGAACTAAATTACTCGTACTTCGGTGCAATTTGACTAATCAATCTGCTAGTAATTACATTAATACAATTTTGTTCCCTAAATCTTGGTGAATTTGCAAATATTCAGCGTACTGTACCTCTATATGGTCGACTGCTGTGTTGGAATTATAGATTTAAAAAAACATATTTTCATTACATTCTATTTACATAACAACCAAGCTTGTCGTTTCAAAAGCTTGCCTAAAAAGTAAAGGATCATATACGAAGATCCGTTGTACCTTTGACAGTCGATCAGCGAGGCTTTCTCCAAAGAAAGAACTCAGACAACATTTCTCGAACTCGAATACCCGTGACACGATATCGTAAACGATGTGATTGTGAACAAGAAACGCGACGTGGAGAAAACGACCCTCTCATCTTGACACGAAAACATCGATCAACCGATTGTCAACTACGAATCCAACGTGTTAAAACGAACCAATACAATACAAAACCAATATCTGAAACGTATACACTGGTCGTAACAGGATAAAACGAACAGAAGGCAACTTAACGTAAAGTAGGCGAAGAATATTTTCAAGTTCAACGACCTAAGAAAAACTGGTGGCGGAAAATTGGCGCCGGAAACATCGGTGAACGATCGAATTATGTATGCCGCAAAAAAATAATTTAAATTTCCAACTGTGTGAAATCCAGTGGTCGCGTTGCGTACAGGTGCGAACTTGTGCAACGGACTACTAAAAACTAGATCCAACGAGCTGCGTCCCCGCGGATCGTTATAACGGTCTGCCATAGAAATGCGTATATATGTCCTCACGCGACCGCGGGACATTTATATCACGTTAATGACCGTTTCCAGCCGGACAATATGTCACATCGTGGCAAGAACATGTTATAGCTCCAGTTAGCTACCTACTTTTGACGAGGTTCGTCTTGAAAATTTCGAGTAACGAGCGAACCAAGATGCTTTCCAATGGAAAAACGACGCAAGACGAAAGATGAAACGCTTTCAACGGTTCCTGTCGAACTCGGGTTCGTTTAATCGGGTGTTTAATCGGGTGATATAATCAAGCTAAGAAAGTTTCGAACGTACGATAAGTGTGCGCTCGTTCGCACGAAACGCGTTCGCAATTAGAGGAAGAACGTATAATTACTAGGAAAGCGATCCTGATCGAGATGGTGATTGGTTCGATCTGGGAAATCGGAAATTATTTCCTGCTACGATTTCATTTTTTTAAGTAAGACGAGAGTTGTTGAATTTCCAGGAAAGGAAGTGGATCTTGTAAGGGGATAATTTTGTTGGATATTCATGGCGTTAATTTTATGATCGACGATCTGTCGATAATTATACGACGAACTGTGTCAAATTTCCTGTAGACAATTATTTATTTAATAAGCTATCTTGATGTATCCTCCGTGGAAAGTTGGACTCCAGAACGAATTTATTACGATGGGAATAAGAAGTATTTTTTATTTCTTTGGGAAAAATAATATATGTATAATATGTATTTATACGTAACAAGTGGATATCAAGGCTGACTGTTTGTGGAAGGATTTTATTTGAAAGGAGTATTCATGGAATCTTTTGAATTGAAAAAGAATTGTGAGTTATAGAAGGAACAAGCAATCAAAAGACCTAAAACAATAAACCTGTCTTCATAAACATTCCACCTCCACAACAAAATTGTTAGCAAATCAAAAGTTACATCTTCAGACACTATATAAGGTTATCATACATTTGAAAACAATCAACATAACCATCATCCTTTGAATTCTCCGACCGCGTTGAATCGATTTCCATTTACCTAAACACGAAGGATTAACTGGGAAGATGGTGAGATCTATAACTCCAGAGAAACGATCCGCAAAAGCGGCGCCTTATGTCGAGGACGAAAGCTCGGTTGAGAGGAGGCGGAGAGAGGAACGAGGCGGTTCTCTGTCGTGGTCGGTCCTCGAGGCAGGTTGACAGGCGCAACAGCAGCCGACATTCCTTCGTCAATCGGGTAAACCGGTTGCCATAAATTCGCGCGAACGAACGCGACTGTCCTGTGGCCCGTTTCAGCATTTTCTGCCGGCGATACCAGTATCCGCTTGCCTGAGTACTTTTTCTCCTAGTACGGCGGGGACGCTGTTTCTCGATCCGAGACGCGTGAACGTCGATCGCCGGAATAAATCGCGCGCCACCGCAAAAACCGTATTATTTTGCAACAAGTTCGCCACAGGCTCGTTGATTGCACGTTGAAATAACCTCCTTTTCGTTCTTTTTTCTTTGTTTCTATCTGTTTTATTCTCGATAAAATTTCCGCCCGGGTGAATTAGCTCGAAGTTTTTAACGATCTATAGATTGTACCGGCGCATGGTGAAATATTGACTCGAAGTTGCGTCACGTGTTAGAATATTTTTCATCACAATTTCGTTCAAACGTTGTTACCGACGGTAGGAGTGATAGCTTTGTGTCGAAGAGTCGTTTCGTTTTTCGATTTCAGTATGTGAGAGATCTGACAAGTTTCCATTAATCTGTGTCGTCGGAAAAGCGGTGAAACACTCAATCTTCGTATTTTTTTCTCCAGTGCTAATTGGACTTTTTCCCGACAGATGAATATTCATCGACAATTTATTAGCACGCAAAAATCGAACTTTTCCAGGTCGAAACTCGGTTCTCTATGTTTCACACATGTGTCCAATGCGCATTTTTTTCCACTCTGATTCTGATGGACAAAAAGTTCGCGCATCTGTTGTCGCTTTCTCGTTTGGAACGGAAATTTGTTAAGCCACTGCAACCGTACCGGAAACGCCAAAACGGTACTAGTTTGTGGGGTGCTCCGAATAAAACTTGTATGAGCACGTTTATGGCATATATCGTTCATTTTCATCCTTTGGTGTAGCAGAATTTTTATATTTATTGTCTGATATACCTTTCGTAATCGATTTATCAAATTTCATATATTTTATACAAAATATAAATGAGAAGCATTTTCGGAGAAACAACAACAAGATTTCTAGATCATTCTAGATCACATGATTCACTGATTTCAAAATTTATCTAATCCATCGAATAGAACGAAGTGCTATACGAAACGATATATAATACTAATAATTATTTTATTCTTCGTTGTCAAACATTTTGTTCATTGTTTGATTGAAAAATTACTTTTCTATAGTTCTATAATTTTCACGGTATGTATATTAAATAAATATTAAATAGAAGTTGCATTGTCATCGACACTATTCCATTCACATCAGGGAACATGTGCCATGTACGAGCACCTTGAAACGACAAAGATTTGCTATGCTCCAATTCACCTATATAAAAACTAACAGTAATAATAATAGAGTCATCCTGACTCTATTATCCACATTCTTACATTTACCACGAAAATTGATTCAAATACGCATTGTAGATTCAGATACAGATATGGAGATTATTAAATTCTCTCCGGTAACTACCTTGTCTATATACTAAATTCACATCTTCCGCTATCCATTCCATTTTTTGCTTACGCTATCAATTCAAAATTCTCTTACCAGAGACTACAACCAGTTCACCGACGTACTCAAGGAAAAAAGGATCGTTCCCATATTGCTATTTTCACGGTCGGCTGCTTCCTCAAACAGACGTGAAACGGTTATTTAAAAAGAATTAGAAAAGAACGTAGAAACTTTAAACTGGCGCTCTCATCGCTACGGAACGTCGCGGAGCGGATTTCATCACGCTCTAGTATGCAGCAGGCGTGCATTTGCGCAATCGAACGCGGCTGGTGCAGGTGCAACTGGCAGCCGTGCCGCGCAGTCTGCCAGCCACGACTTTCAGTAGGGTCTCGCGTGTACCGAACCAGTTTCCAGCTTTTACGCGGCAACGACAACGATCACCGTGACTGTCATCGTCGTCGTCCACCTCCTCGTCATCCCTGTCGCTCGAAACGCGGCTCCACGTCCGCAATTATTGCTCCTGCACCTTGGCGAGGATGTAACATAGAAAACTAGAAACGTATTGGTACAAAGTGGAGCGAGAGGGGGCAAATGAGAAAGGCGGTAACTGCATAGAATGCCTTTTATAACGAACCACTCTGCTCGGTAATTAACTGTTCGCCAATTAATGAGTCCACGAAGTCTTCGTCTTGTTTCCGTGGTTATACACAGAGAGGGAAGAGGTGTGTGTGTGTGTGTGTGTGTGTGTGCGCGCGCGCGCGTGCGTGCGTGCGTGTGTTTGTGTATGTGGAATGAATATGATGGTCTCATTTTGCAGAAAAGATTTCTTCAAATGAATAAACGATTGTGAATATTTGTGGTTAATAAAGATGTAGTTTAGAGAGGTTTATTTTAGAGTTAAATGTTTAGTCTATCTACTAGATTATTTATTAAGTATATTAGAAACTTTTATAGTTATGGAATTTGAAGTTAGTCGAGACACTTAATACTTATACATGCAAACACAATATAATTCATTTTTAGTAGAAATTACATGACACGTAAAAAGATTGATACGCCCAAAAGATCAACAGTTTTAATGACGAGTTAACAGGTTAAATGGTCCTATGTGTTCGCTAAATCGCACACTTTGTATAAATTAAAGATTCTATTTGATATTTATATTATGCTATCTTTTGTATGAGATATTTAATAGTGAGACATTTAACAGTTCTACATTTTCTTGTGAAATTTGGAAAGAGAAATTTATTATAGCTTAACACAAGTTAAGATACGATAGATGATTAAGATAAGAGAGACGTTAAATAGTAAAGTTTCGAGATTATTCCTAGATTTTGTACTGGATATGGTTAAATCGATTTGAAGAAAAATATGTAGTCGCGGTTAAAACTGGTTCTCTTAATTGAATATAGGATGCCAACGGGCGTTACTTTATGGATATTGGAAAGTGAAATTGAAATTTTCTTCTAACTTAACAGTTAGTTAAATTAATTTTACGACCGTATTATCGCTTTGTATGTATTGGAGAAGTATCGAATACCTAGCTAGCTTCATTACCTTCCATTAATGTCACCATTTACAAATCTTAACCTTTATATTAATTTAATTATGTAGATTTTCAATTATTAATCCAAACATATCTACACAATATGTAAATCTTCCTACTTTCACTTGCGATTCATCTTGTAGCCAAACGATCTTAATTAACTCTTCTATCTATGAATTTCATCTTCAACCTATTTATATACAAACATATCGTACGGACAAGTATTTTACATGACGTACACTATCAAATTGGACACTGCGATATGTATACGTTGTTTAACAAAAGAAAAGATAGAGAAACACGCACGATAAGCAAAATTAAACAAAATAAAAAATTGTTTAAAAACATTGTTAGAAGAAGTTAGTAAAAGTTCTGTGATCACAATTTCATTATAGTAAATTTCGAGTCAATAATAAAATTAATAGGAGATTCGGTGGAGATGGTTTGGAACAAGCGGGAAGTAATTACAACAAGTGTTATATAGTAGAAACAAGCGAAAACGTCAGTGCTCGACTGAACCTCGCCTTTCCGCACCTGTCGCGCAAGAAAAGGTCAACGGCGTCGCGTTCAGAAAACACCAAGAGCCCAGCATTGCTCTCTGAAATCCATCGAATTCCATCTGGCTGTGAAACGAGGTAAAGGAAAGCGCGGGGTTAAAGGTTCCCCAAGTGTGTGCGCGTCTCGGAGTCGACGATCTACTTCTGCGTTTCCAGGAGTTGAGCCCGGGCGAACCGTCAAATTACTTTCGCGGAACGAAACCCCGTAAAGTGGGACGCTATACGACGTCCACGAGTTCGATAACACAACCGTAAATCGAGCCTCAATCGTTTCCTGTTCGATCGGTAATTACCGCCAACCATCGATTCGCCCGACACGCGACGAATCGCCATTCTCTGGTTTCGATCAAAACGGACGATCTCGCTGGCCAACGTTTACAGGGATGAAACTCGAAGAAACGAAAGGCGCACTTTCTGACAGCGAAAGTCTCTGATTCGACTCCAGTATACTCGAACAAGCGCGTACACATGGCCTGGCATGCCTCGGAAAGTAGACGATTGTCTGATCAAATTTGAAAGGGGGTTTCTTTTCGTAATTTGTGAAAAAGGAGCAGGTTTCGCGTGGAAAAATGGGCTGACTCGATATCGTGACAGATTGGGACAAACTCGGAGTGATTGCAAGAAATTATAATTGCATCGAATATTGGTATTATTCGTGGATTTAGAATTTGTTTAGTTATTCAGATTCTTAGAATGAATTTTAGACTTGAATTTGGACAATAAATCTGCGATCTACTTTTATTTATACAGCATTTCTCCTGTGTTTTATAAATTTACATGACTAAGCATGAAATTGTGTTCTTATTATACTGTCCAAAATTAAATATTGTATGTACAAAGTTGTCATGTTTTGTGCTTATCTAACTGATCTTAATGTCTTCCATAATACAATGAGGAAAAGGTATAGTTCCATCTAAAAAATTCAAGATGATCCTACCTTCACTATGAAAGGAGAAAGTATATTTGAAATGTTTTTTATCGCTACTTTTCTCTGAACACAGATAAATCTTCAGGAATAATTTTGTTTTTCCTATCTAGACTGTCACCAGTGATTGAAAAATGGACACCCTTCACTTCCATCCAAATCCTGATTGACAAATATTTCAAGACCGAGCCCTCTTCCGCAACGTCATGACACAAATATTAATTTCCAGATCCTTTCTCTTTTTTCATCGACGATGATCGAAACGATTCCCAGAAGGAATCGAGGCGAAATAACTGGACATCGCCTCTAACTTTCTCTCCGGGTCGAATCCTGGCGATCGGTTGCGCGCCTATTAATTTTGACAATCGAAAAGTCGGAGTCTCGACCTTGCACTCGTGGCCAAGGAAAGCCCTACTAGGTGAAAGCAAGCAGATGAGGCGTGGACACGTGGAAACGATCATCCACCGGAATCGTACGCCTTGCGAAAGCAAAAGTTGAAGCCCGTGCTATCGACGTCGTTCTCGTGAAACGTCTCGCGAAACGAGCGTTCCTTACGAAATGGCTGATTAGACGATAGACTCGTGGCGTGTAACGTTGTCCGCGTTTCAATGAAACGACGCGACGCGACGCGACGCACATGTTGTGAACAGTCTGAGGAAGCTACCTGTGGCGTCATGGTCGAAAGTAAAACGTCGTGTACTTAGCTAGGCACGTGTCTTTCGATGAGCGAAGATAAGAATATCGTATGAGAGATTTTAGTAAACTTTGTTTATTACGTACAGTGATGAATCTCGCAAGTTTAGAAGAAATTTGTGAATGTATTTAAAAAATTAGAGTTTTTATTTATTATGTTTATTTTATTTTATTTGTGATCTAGCATAATTCGAGTTATTTATGCTTGTATTTGGAAAGCTGACAAATTTTGCGTAAAATTTCTAAAAAGGATACTTCAAAATTTGAAGGCAGTATCGTGAAGTTACTACATTTTTATATAAATTTCAAAATTAGAAAATTAAATATTTAAATAATAGCAAGCATAAGGAGGCATGGCTCCAGAATTTCATGTTATGCGAAACATGATAAATAATCAATCACATGATAATATGGAACAATAGCTGATGTAAATGGAGCAAATGAATAATAGCATAAAACGTGATTAAAAGCTTCTATCCCATCGTGGAACATAATTTATCGCGAAATTTTGCTTGCAAGTAATTTTTAAAGTCGCGTTTAATTAATGTTTCGTAATAAATATAACGTCAAGGTTGATTTTTGTCGATCCTGTAGCTAATAGCTGTTTGCGGATACCTTGAACATGTTCGTTCGTCCGTGAAAAGTTTGCTTTTCAATGAAAATTACGATCGACCGAATTTGCAGAGTAATCATGGCGAATGATAGTGGTGAATTCTCAGGGTCTAAAGTGGATCGATAGGCTACGTTCGAAAATCGGGTCAATGCAACGATAAAACGTGAATAGAATACTCGCCGTAATATCCAATTCCAATTTGAAACAAATATTTTGCGAAATAATATTGAAGCACTAAAAGCCAGCAACCAGTACGTAACTACTACTTACTTTATACTTAAATATAGCTAGTATAAACTGCATAAGATAACCTATCGGGCATAATAACATGAAATCTTCTTCTTAGAGTTTAATTTAGTTTCTAAGTATTAGTACATTTAGGTCATATAACTTATTTTTAAGGAATCTTATAACTTTTAATATACCTAACTAGTTATCAAGAATATCACTCGTCAATGTCTTTTTGTTAGCAATTTCTTCTTCACTCGTATACGATACAGCACAGGTTACCTTATCTTACGATCTTATATGTCACAAGAAGAAAGTCGAAATATACATAATTTATATCTGAAAATCTTAGAATTAAGAACTTTATTATAGATATAATCTGCCTTGAATGCATCTTAACCGTAATCTATGTCAGTGTTGTCGTCTTGTAAGAGTTATTGCTATAGGAAAAAAGCCTTTAGAATGAGAGCGAGAGATCCAATGTGAGTTCTCTCATTCCCCGTCTCATTGTACAAACGACGAAAATGATTTATGATAATACAAAAAGCTTACTTTATGCGCGAACAATATTTGAACATGTCTGATCCATACTATTATATAAATTAATATAATTTAATGTTATAAGATTTAAGCTCTTTCGTACAATAATTTAGTAATGAATCAAGTTCTAAATTTACATCGAATAACCCAAAAAACTGACACATAATTCGAAAATACACTTATGTAAGACTACATTTATTTTATTATCACGCTTATTACTCTTATGCAAGTCAAATTAATATTACTGGTTACTTGGTAAATTTCGCCAATTACATTAATTCAATTGTGCAAGAGGATCACAAGGCGACTATACTTATAAATAGTTACACATCTGATCTTCGACGTATGACTCAAATCAGAAGCAATTGTCAGCAAAAAATGGCAACGATATCGAATGATTTCGTATGCCACGACGGTTAATACCATAAATGTGCGAACATGCTTTCTCTCCATCTAGGGAGGCATGTTCGAAAAATATTCCCTGGTACAGGCGCTTTTTTTCTCTCTCTTTCTCTCTCTTTCGCGCTTTGTGGTTGCACGGTGTCTGTACTTGTCGGTCGCTTTATACGAGACCTCGCGACATTTTCTATTTATTAAATACAGAGCGCGCATAACGCAGTGTCCACTCGCTTCCGGTGAGAGCACCGACACTTGTTGCAGCTGCACGCGTGTCTACGCACGTGTGAGCTCGCGCTAATAGCGGGTAAAATGCGCGCCCGTGCACCGTTTATGGGCATGAAAGTCCTCGATCTCCGTGAACGCGACGATCTATCGATCCTTCGGGCGCGTACGCCGACAACCGTTGAAGCAAGCCCTATTATTTATCTAGCTGATTTTTCGTAACAATAGAATCGTGGTTGTTTTATTATTTTAGCAAATTGTTTGTTTCAGCATTAAGTAGTTGGAAATACTGCGTATCATTCGGCTGAAAAATTTTCTAATGCAGGAAGCATGAAATATTCAAATTAATTTGGAACCTAGCTCTACGTTTCAATTCCTCTTTACTATACTAAGCTTAAAAAAATCTCAAAAAGTTCTACGCTAGTTATCAACGTTCTTAGTATATTATATAACCGCTCACTAAATTAAAAGTTTGAAATGTTGTTTAATAAAGATAGAAAATCAGAAGAGAAGGTGAAATTTCATTCCAAAATATATGATGATCTAATATTGTTTTACTGTACGAATTGCAAATGTTAGCAGACAAAAAATTGCCTGGAGGAGTCGGAAGAAAAATCGCACGATATAAAAACAATTTATGAGATGAAATCTCGGATTGACGGTTTCCATTGATCTATCGATTCGCACCGTCATGTTACGGAGATAGAGATTACGCGTATCGATACGTACATAAGGTATTCTCGCGTATGTTTGAATGAAAATAAAAAAGACAGAGGAAGAAAAAAAAAGAACAGCAATCACGATTATTCGCAATGAATTCAATCGGACTCTGCGCTCCTTTCTTTTGTACGATTGTTACGAGGGGCGCGTGAATGGATCCGAGTAATTTCTCTCTTGAGATCGCACGAATTGATCCTCGTGATCTTAATCGACCGGCCCCGGCGTATAATTGATTTAAGCTCACAACGAAACGCTTTTAACTCTGATTTGCGAGGCGAATGCTCGTAGTGCGTCGTCTCATTGTATAATTTTGGAACACTTCCTGCTTGAACGACGGAGGCTGAACAATAAAATTTCTTTAAGATTGATCTTTACGAGTTCCGTGACACCACGCGGACGATTCCCGCCCTCGACTCGCGTCAGTTTTGAATTTAACGAGGCATGTACATTTCGCGCCATATAGTTTGATTAAACGACGGGAATAAAAAGGTGTTCCACGCGAGAAGTTAAAAACGTCAAACACTGCTGGCATTGGTCTCTCGATTCAATTTCCTCGATTATTCTTCCATTTCACTCTTCGCGATAATTGTACATATCACACGTGCGACTGCTTTTTATGAAAGTTTATGAACACGCTAGATTGGAGGTAATCGTGGTGTTAAACGAAATTGTTTTAGCAATGGTGATAAAATTGGTGAGAGTTATTTGGGGAAAACGCAAAGAATGATTACGAAATCGAGCGATTTGAATCCTCCCGTTGGGCATTAACTTTTATTTAGCAATGAATATTATTTTTGATAACACTATCAGTTACTGATAAGCACCTCGGTTTTTTCTTAATCTTAATGTCTTTTCACTATCCTAACGAACCGGAAATCAATTACGAAAAATAAGATTTTACGAAACGATCCTAATGGAAAATTCGAATGCCACTCTCGTACGACCACCATAAGGACGTCGTTCCACCATGCCTGGCAGCACTTTCCACGATAATTAACTCTGGTCTTATCCTGATCACGTGACGATCGTTAGTTGTTATTCCATTCGTATGTTCGTCCTCAGCAAATCGTAAGAATAGCACGAGACGGCCAAGAGCCTCGCATAACAATGACCATACACGATGGAAACGTGTCATAACTCGTTGAATTCCGATAGCTCGAGCCTGCAATTAGTCGACGGAGAAAGAGATTCGAGATAACGAAGTGTATTTCGATGTCGTCGCCACTTGGCGAAACACGGACGATGGAATGACGAAATGACATTTGTGACCCTGGAATTTTACTCGAAGCAAATTGGAAAATGTCGAAGATAGAATTAGTCGACACCGTTACTGCACTATCTTGAAGATTTATTCTATTTTGTGTAGGATTTAATCGACGTGAATGGAAAGTTGGTTCAAATACGATCGACGGTAAATGTATTAATTAAGGCTTAGAGTGTTGTTCGTATGGCTGGATACCGCTAGAAAATTAAATTTGTTTTTGTTAATGATTTTCAAGGGGACAGAATAAATCCTAAATCTTATTGAGCTCTACTAAAACGTTTCCTAACCTTCTAAGAATGAAAGCACGAAAATGATTTCTAAATTTCACTCAAGCGTACTATAATTTTCCACTTTATTTTAAAATAATTTTCTAATAAAATTAGTAGATACATAGAGTGCCTCGAAATTTTCGTAATTCGTAATTTCATGAGCAAGTTCATCGAATTTTAAGTCACGTTTCAGAAATGATTCTTTCTTCGGTTCCTTTATATTTCATTTCACAGAATATGAATTTTAATATATATGAGGTGTATAATGAGGATCGCATGTCTACAAGATTCAACAGAAGATACAGCGTGGAAACTAAGGTACCTGAGTTCCTGTGGAGATCCTAAGATCCATCATCAAAAAGATAACAAAAAAAAAAAATTCTATTGTGATGTGAACGTATCCTACTCACAAAATTCTACCTACTAAAAATTCAACAACCAGTTACTTCGACTAATATGCAAAGTAATGATTCGAAAAGTAACTCTTGCTTAAACGAATTTACTCTAGGTAATCTCAGATCAACGTCAAATATTGGACATTCCTGTGGCTCTTGTGGCTCTTGACATATCAAGAGATTACTCAGGTGACGTGCAATGTACGCCTTAGATGACGAATCCTTTCGGAAGCCGAGCGACAAAGCGACTTTCCCAAAAATTTGAGGAACGAATCAGCGTTCAAACAGATAATCTGGTCGCACTACGGAAGTTGAAGAAGGGACGTGATCCTTGAAAGGACCGCACCCGAGAAACCGTGGGATTCTAAGAAGCATTTAGGTGGAGGAACCCTTGTCGCGGCAAGCCCCGACTCCATCCTGATATTCCTGATCTAGACTGGTATTTTCGTTTATGGAGATCCTCTCCTTTCGGATAGCTAAAAGCTCAAAAGGGTCTACTTGAAAATGAGCAATGAGTTTCTTTCAAAAAGTATTCAGAAACCAGGAACGGCACGATAGAAAGAATACAATGCAAATGATATATCAGAAAATACAATCAAACTGACTTTTGCTTGTAACTTTCCTTTTAATTTATTCGAGACCCTTAAAGAGAGTTGTGTGTTTTATTTATTTTATATCACAACGTTTTGAGAAAGGTTTAATTCCTTCAGTTAAGGGATATACAAAAAATATTGTCCTTTTAAAATTATAAATTATTAAAGACTACTTACGCTTTTGCTGTGACTAGTGCTGTGCGTGTGATGCGTGTCGATTTTCATATTGGCACACCGATTAAGTGCGTGCAATCGTCGAAATAGACTTTGTAGGGAATCAGCCTCGAGGAAGGGATGGTCCTTGGCTACGCCAGAAACGTCTATTGGGAACTGGTAATCTGGAACAAACAGGAAACAAGCGTTTCATTTATCTGCAGCACTTAACCAGTCGGCATCAAGATTTTAAAAATTTACTTATTAAAAATGGAACTCTTCTTTTACCAACTGCAAAGTTACACATTTCCTTCTGTTATTTTCTCTTTTAGAAAGAGAAGAAAACACTTGAGTTTTAAATGAAAAAGAAAATGTTATAGTGTCAAAACATATCTTCAGAATATTATTAAAAAATGAAACTTATCCTGAACCCTAACAATAATGTATACTTTAATTAATTTGAAAATGGTAAAATATACAATATCAAAATTCTAAAAAGAAAAAAGAATATTGTATCGAAATCGAGCAAGAAATGTTTTCAAAACGTCATTAAAGAACTAAATGTTCTTCGAGCCCTTTAACAAAATAACACACTTCACCAAAACCCGTTTATCAACTAACAATCCTGTACCGATCATTCTTCGTGTACGAAGTCTAATTGAAATAATGGTTAGTAAAATCAATTAAAACAGGGCGCGTGCGTTCCTACCGTTCTTCGTTTCTAATTGAATTTAAACGAGCGCTACCGCGCCCGGAAAAATAGAGGAGCAGGGATGCCAAGGCACCGACAATGGCTGTGGCCAGGATTTTATGGGCCCATCGAGTTTACGAGGAGATTAATGCCTGCGGGCTAAGTGGACACTGACCAAGCCCATTCAAGATCTTCGTTTGTGCAAGTTCATGCATTTACGTGCTTGAAAGTCGATCGTCCTCTTCCCGTATCAACGACACCACCATGATACATGAATTTCGATTATTTGATTAATGAACTCCATGTAAATTCTATACCGCAGGGGACACGTCTGTCCAACTTCCTACTCGATTTAGAACCTAATTTGCTTCTAATGACGCGATTGTATCGTTCGATGATGTTATTGTTACAAAAACTTAAAATTGCAAAATGGGTGTGTTTTCTTATTAAGGTATAGAGCGTCTTAAAAAGGTGCTTTGAAAAAAATACATATTCGAATTACTGCGATTATTAAGTATTACAAATATCGCTTTATCTATATTTCTTTATTTTCAAAAATCTTTTCAATATTACTACTAATATCTTTAATATTATTTACGTTGTTTTGCATATATGAAAGACTAATTTGTTTGCAAAGAGTTAATAACAGCCTTTGGTATAATTTTTATAATTCCCCTATATTCTACAAAAAAAAAAGATGAATTTTTCTATTTCAAAACGATATTCAATTGCAGAGGAAATTTACAGTCCACAAAGAGGTATGTTTCCAAAAATAAAAAAACTAATTCTTCAAAGAAAACCTAGTGATCGCTATACAACTACGGGTTTTCAGTTAGCGCGTAAACGAAACAATCGCGATGTCTGATGTGGGTAAGGATTCGAGGAAACGTAAGATATATGGGTACCCGCAAAGGTGGAGAGGATCGCCATAAAGAATCGCAGACTGGCAGAAACGAGGGGAAAAAAGGACACAAAGAGGACTTTCGTGGAATTCTTTTTTCGCGGAGTTGACTCGCGAAACATCAATACGTTTCGCCAGACCGTTATTTTATCCCTTATCGGCTTTCACTTGAAAATTTCATGCAGTTTCGCAGATGACATTATTCTTGGCCGTTTTCGTCGCGGTCATCCGTCTCTGTCTCCTTTTGTTCACAAAACACCCCGTTGCAAAACACCATGAATACGTGATCGTGGATGCCCCGTTGAAACCTCGGATGGCCTCCATCGCGGCTTGCGCAATGTCGACCCAGATCTCTTGAACCAGATCTCAGATCTATGATCTCAGAACGAGGGACCACGGATTGATCGAGACGATCTATTAACGTCCGCGGTAACGTTCATTCGATCGTAACAAACCGTTTTTTCTTTCGTTTTTTTCTCTGTGCGTATTTTTCTACGAAATAAGAAGAATTACCTTTCGTCGAAGGAAATTTTTTCTTGAGGCACGAACAGTTCGAAGTTACGAAACCGAAACTGTCGATACGGAGAAGAGACGTGCCGGTACGCTATGAGATTTCATACGAGTGAAAAATGACTGATCCAGGTAGTAGAAAGACTTAAATGAATTTGCTACTTCTGACTGGGAACACAGTGTGAAGGATTCTAAGAAATATGAAAAATGGACGGTATGTCGGATTCGGAATCTTGTTGGTAAATTAAACGCGAGAGATTTCGAGAAATAACAAGGAGAAATCTGAGAAACTTTTTCTTCTACCATCTACTGTTTATCATTTTCGTGTTGTATTTTGTACTTTCCAATTCTAACTATTTACTTTCTCATAAGTTCGGTATCTATTCAGTCAGACTACATTTGCATAAAAATAGAAAATGTTTAAAAGTATTATTATCGAATTATTTATATCGTTAATTTTAAGAGATCACGCGTATAAGGAAGGAAGGTTCGCAAGATACGTCGTTATTTAAACGAACACCTGGATCTGTAATTATGTTTGGGTCGGCAATCAAAACATTAACTTCATTATTTGAAATTTAATAGAGCCCACTCTATCGTGTTTTACTATTCTGTCCTGTTCGCTTCATTTTATTACAATTATGACGTTGCATGGCGTAACGGGACTTTCTCTATAAAAGTCCGATGCTTCTAATAATAACGGACGCGCTTCGTGTACAGCGATTCCCTTTCGTGATTTAACGTTCCCCGCGATAATCAGGAAATTAAACTACGCCACGTGACGTAAACGAATTTACATATGCCCTGGAACCACTTTCGATGAACTCATTAATATGAAAACCCTTCTCGAGTTTAGTATCCACTTTCTCTGTGATAAATGATTCAACAGTTGGAACACCCTCTCAAACAGGAAAATATGATACGAAAGTGTTTTAATAAAAGGTATTACATAGCAATATTTCGTGTTAGTTATTTTTCGAGATAAGTAACTATTTTGAACAGTATTAGATTTTGCAGAGAATTGTCACAGTTTTTTTATGGTTTTGTTGCACATTATAATGCGTTTTATTCCACGGTATAAGTGTTTTCTATGTCTAGTTGGTTACTACAGTTTTCTTGTTTCGTATTACCTATTTATTAAATTACGCAAAAAGATGATGATCTATAGATGAGATTTGATGGATGAAGCAAAACCACCTATCCTAAATGTCCAAGTTTCTTTCGTGCGATAAATGCAATTCACGTAGTTTTACATGCAAAGCAGAACGGATCTTTACTACATTTAATATCTTCTACATTCAACTAACTCAAATAATGTACATCATCTCAAATCTAAATAAGTGAATCCATTCATAAATGACATTAGAGATAAAAAATAAAAATAAATAATCAGAAATTCAATCTACCTTCTCTAAATCTCGAATTCAGCACACTTTAAAAAGAACGTCCATTGCTTAAATCTCGATGCTAAACAAAATTTCTAAAACACTCACATCGTTATAACCCTAAAAAACCAACTCTCAAGAGAGAAAGAGGAGAAAAAAAGACTTTCAGTAGCCACTTTCTAATGAATAAATCAATCGATCTGGCCGTTAATAATTTACAACGATTCAAGTTCCTAACGATTCGCGTACGAAAGAAAACGAGGCTGGCGCGGCTCGTGCAGTTTCGCGGCGATTTTATATTTAATGAACACGTCGGCTCATTATCTGTGTTTCACGTGTGTCTACTTTTTCATCTGGCAGAGGTCTACGCTCTCGTAGTACATCGATACACAGACGATATTCCATTAAACCGGGACAAACGAGGCGCATCGCGGCGTCGTGATTATAACAAAATCGCGTTGCCCGATAACTCTTGCTCCACGATCGATAGATTAACGTTAACGATTGGCCGATTACGCTCTCGCTTCCTGGATGTACTAATTGCCGAGCGTTCCGCGAGGAAATCTTCGTTGCCAGCTGCGCCATCCATCTCTGCTTCGCCTAACGTATTAATTAGCATCCGTGGGGACTGGATTTCACTCACTCGCCATCGTTATTAGCGTAATCAATAAATATTAACGGGACGAAGAGGATAATTGGAGTTAACAATTTTAGATAATCACCACGAGTTTAAATAAACGTGTATCTCTGCCTCGTTTTCTCTCGATCGCGAAGACCATTGTCTTTTGGTTGAAAGGATTCTGCGAGGAAGAGAATATCAACGTAGATGAAATCAAGTTGATAAGGTGTATCGAAGTGCATTCTTGTTCTTGCTCGAAATTGGAGGGATCCGAACGAAGAGAATTTACGATTTAAGTTAGTGGTCTCGGTACTTTACATGGAATTTTAGTTGAATATTAATATTTTTCTTCAATAAGGCGCAGAACGTTCGTTCATAGATGCAAAATATGCGCTGACAACGCAGGGCTATTTTATGGAACATCGATAGGTATAAAGAGTTTTGTTAGTTTCGCGAAGTTTATGTTTTGTGTATGAATTATATCGTAAATAGTTTCAAGTAATGGTAATGTTCTTGAGATATTTCAACTCCATCGAACTCATGCGAATCCCCTGTGTATATAAAACGAAGTAAGTGCGTTTCGTAATGGCGATTATAGGGAATGAAGTAAGCATCCTATTGACCGTGAGTTTGATTTCACTGATTGGATCGCAAATGCAAGTGAATGTAATGCTCGCATCAACGTGAACATTGCCGTAAAAATTCTTTTTTTTTTCTTTCCAAGCGTAAAACATTCTCTCGAGTCAAATTAAAGGCATCTGAACATAAAACGGCGATTTGCCAGGTGTGACAAACGTATCGCGTGTCTGCAAAGCCGATACCTCGAAAGCACGCATCATCGTGATTTCCTGTTACTTTACGCAACGAAATGCTTCTCGTGATAATCATCGTACGAGCATCGATCACTTCGTAATGCGAATTTTTTTAGTTGATCGCGTCACTATATTATAAACGTGGTATTCCTGGAACGAGGCCCGCTTCTCTAAAAGGAAAAGAAATCGACTAGCTTCGATTTCGTCGAGAATTCTATTCGCCCAACCACCACCAGATCCCTCAACTGGAATCAATGAATACGATATACGGAGCGACCATAAACGTGAATATGACGTCAATGCTGTCCACGCGTATTTTTCTCTTCGTTTGATCGTATCGTGAATCATTGATCGGTCGGTAAATCGACGCTATTGAAAGATCGTAACGTTAGTAACTTAATTAACTATCGATCCTCTTAGCGTACACGTGCGACCAGAGAAGTGGGTCAACGAGATTGCACCGTGGGGATGATCAATATAAATCTTCTGTAACTGAAGTTGGATTTATCACGGGAACTGCGCAGCCTCTATACCGTCATGTCATTCCGTGCGTGTCCCCCGATCTCTAGATCTCGTGATCTCTTGATCCTTGTACCCGACCATTTACCGGTGCGCAACCGGCCAAGTGATCTATGGAGAAGTCCATAGGATGCACGGAAACGCGTCGTTTTCGAAAAGTTTCTGTTAATCTGTTTCTTTCTATTAAGCTAAACGTTTCTTATTAAACTTTTAGGCAAGAAATTACGATCTAAATCTTGTAAGACAATTAAATACTATAAATAATATAATAACACTAAATAATATAAGTTCTACAATTTAAAATTTTGTAAATATCATAGAAATACACAAATAAAATTCGACGTAGTGAATTTTTGTATAGAATCCGTACAATTTTTATTCGATCGCATTCATTCTTTTCGTATTAGTAACGTCGATTAGCTTTTTAGTGTTCGAAACAGGTTCGCGAGGAATTTGAAATAACTGTGACGTGCTTGGAAGAATAAGAAGTTGGCGTTTGTGCACGGTTTGATAGATTACAGTTTGCAAATATATTCGAGAGCACGTACGATTATGCTAAATATAATGGTAGAGTACTTCAGACTCTAGGAAGAATAAAAAGTAGTACAGCTAAAGATAGAAATGTGGTCGATAAAAACTGTCTGTTAGACACGCAATACTTGTTCTCTATTTCTGTATGCTAACCTTCTGCACGGAAAAGAAATTCTGTTACAGAGTGATGAAAGTTTAGCATTCCATATATTACATTCAGAGGTATTACACAGAGATATTACATAGCTTAAAACAAACAAAAAAGTAACTTCATACGCGTGTTAAATAATACCGAAAAAAAATTGTAAGTGGTATTGAACATGTGATCAAACAGAAAGTATCGAAATCGAAGCTCTTTAATAAACAGAATCTGATACATCCCCATCTTTGAAATCTTGTAACTTGATTCTTTCACAAACCACCATTTCGTGGTGTCTGTTTGCTCTGGCTTGTATGCAACATCCAAAATATTGTATCACATATATATTACATACTATGAATTCCATTGAAACCAAAACTGGTGTAAATACGATCTCACTTATCTATCGTTTCGTAACTTGATTCCTACGCAGGAAATTCATTCAGGGTAGCGTTTTAATGAATGAATTCTTAGATAAGATAAAACTAAAATAAAATACAGAAAAATTACAAAATTAATAAAGATATTGGAACTTTTAGTTACAAATTAATGGTTAATAAAGCATTTGTTTGAAAAAGTTGAAAGTTATGTAAATTGTACCAATTAATACACCAAAATATGACAATATTTTTCTTGAGATTAGCGCTTTTTCTACTTAAACTTCTTACATGTTTCGATACCCTACAACTTTTGATTAACATCAAGTTACAAGTTATAGAGAGTTCGGCAACAGATCACTGGACTCAATATGACTTCTTTTTTCACGCGTAGCTTTTAACCGCACGAAGTACAAGCCCAGTTAGTTCACCAACAGCACTTTTCTACTCTGTTCTATCTCAAATGGAATTCCTCGTCCATCTACCGCATCTAACATTATCAAAGCCGCAGCTGCTTCACCAATATTTTGCTCGGAAAACGAAAAGCACAGGAACATCGATGTAACCATCCTAACCTATCGAATCTCTATGTATATCCGCCGTTTGTATCGGTATCGTATTTATATCACGGCTTGTGCCGGCCGACTGGAGTTCAACTGGGTCAATTAGCTACTATTCATAGTGCGCTCCGATCGTGAGAGGCCGGTTGAGTTACGATCCGACCGGTATACGTGCGCTAATACGCGGCCGAAGGAACGAACGTGGCGGCGGGTCGTCTCCCTCTTGAAACGCGTTTGTTTTGCCGCGTTGCACACATAGCACTGTGGAACCGGTGCAACAAGAACCGTGGCCGAAGAGAAAGAGAAGAGAGCCAGCACGTCAAAGAGAAGCGTGGATCGGATTTTCTCACGCGATCTCCCCAACACGATCCTCCCAAGAGCGCGTCGATCGGTTTCGCTCGCCGATTTGACCGAGCCGCAGGCTCGCCTCTCTCGTGGAATTATCATGTTTCGAACGGATATCGCGATGCCGTGAGCCGTGGCTTCCAGTTGCATCGAGCGAAATGGTTCCCCTGTTTCGACGCCTCCGGTTTGATGTTTCAGGCAAACGCCGGTAGCTACACGCTCTGTCGTTAACCTTAGAACCGTCCGCCGTTTGAACCGTAACGCCAACTTGTACGCCAGCCCTGATTTACGAGCGGCTCACTTGTTTTTAGCCGACGATTGTGAGTGCTTGGAAATCGCGGATATTTTTGTGGAGGCACGTGTTATTTGAATCTTTCGTCATTTTGGTGAGGTGAAGGGGAATTTTTGGATTATTTGAAGGGTTATTTGGTTCAAGAGCCATATTCTTTAGTTCCATAAATTGAAATGTAGAGAAAAGGTTTGATGTTACGAACACCAAATTTACCTTTGAATTTGCTATTATTTATGTCATTATGTTACAACAAATGAGAAGCGAGTCATTTGCCTCTTGGAATTTGCCTCTTTATTGCAGTGGCAATCTATGAATTGTATTTTTGTGGTTTTCTTCATATACATTATCCGGAATTCGGAGTATTTCATCTCTAGAATTAGTTTTTTTCAGAATATATTTCAGAATATTCTGACTTTTCCTCAATAATTTCCTTGAAATCACATGTATTTTCGTAACCTCAAAAGATATATCGAAGTTTTTATAATAATAAATACACCATGTTATGAAAAACAGCAAGGGACTGATTTATACCACTATGATTCTCAATCTCTACCCCTTAATAGAAAAACAACTTTTTAACAAACTATTATGGCAGGAGGAATAATTCCAAAGTTAATAAACAGCAAAGATATTAGATCTTAGATCAAAACCCTCGTGTCAAATGTTGGTTCGAACCACGCTCCTGAGGTACCGTAACTTATTACTTATAAACCCTGAAACGTTCATAATCAAACGAATCTTTACGCGGAAATCAATTTGTTGGTTGGAGTTTTCTTTAATTGCTACCCGAGTATTCTGAATTCCACTGGTCTCATATATCAAATCAAAAGTAGCGGGCACAGCAAGCGTAAAATATTCCGCCAATGAATATATCAAGAGAGAGAGGAAGAGACCTGTCTCGATAAGAAATAACGATAAGCAATCACGCCGAAGGCGGAGACGACCAGGCTTCTCTTCAGGAATCGTAACATTGCTAAAATCGCTGTCGTTGTTGCTGCTGCTCTCTGCTCCACTGTCGATCGTCTAAAAATAGTTGGCAAGTTTCGTAACTTTTTACCACGGCATCTCATCGAGAGCCGTGCAAAACATTGCTGCGGTAAAGGGTACCAGCCTTTTATTTAGAAACTTGCACCATTCTTTCCTCTGCATTTGGCATCTGGGTTGTTGCAACATACTGCTCAGTGCGCATGCTGCGTGTGTCTTGTCCAGCTGCGCTACATGGCAAACGTGTTTCTCGGTAGCAGCGGGTCTGACCATTTATTTACATACTGATTGCTCTTGAAAATCGAGCGCCTGAAGAATCTTGAAGCATCAAGGAAAAAGGAGGGAAGATGAGTTCGAGGTACGCGTTCGATAATCCGATAAACGAACTTGTTACAGTCGAAGGTGTCACATGGCGGAAAGAAATTGTGGCTACTTCCTGATTATAAGCTTTTAAGTCACCGCCGAGCAATATCAAGTTGACATTATCTGGCAATAATTTCGTTTGATGTTTCCCATCAATATCCAATATCCAATAACATTCAGTGGAACTAGCTTAATATTGCCGCTCTATATCGAACTGACCTTCACACTTGTATTATTTATTATCTTATCATCATTATTATTATTCTAATCTTTCCAGTTTTAACATATTGCGTTGCAAATTAATTTTCCAACATAAATACATTATTGGAAAATATTAATAATTAATACGTTAGGAAATATGAAATTACAATAGAATCTTGACTAGCCAAATTAATCATGACACATGCTATTCGAGTAACCGAATAACTCTGTTTCTGTATAAGAAACAATTTCCTAACAATTTCTTCCAATTCCTATTTTAATCGTTCTTGCAAGAGATCATCTCCAATTTTTCCGTTAATCGAACTTCTATTGCACATTAAAATTATAAACATCTTCAAAACAGATACAGGAACCGCTTAGGATAAAATATCGAATGCCACTCGAAATGCAGAGGAATCAAATCCACAAGCACAGTTTCATTTGATTGAACGAGCCCAAGGATAGTGTATCGGTTCATCAACTGTATCCAAACACCGGTTGTACAGGCATCGCACACCTTTTAATCGAGGCGACGAAAAAAAGGGTAGCAAGCATCGTCGCCGATCAGAAACACCACGGAAACGATTACCACGGCTCGTTCGAAGTGGCATTTATAAATATTAATACCGGTCGTTCGCGGCATCTCGCGCCAACAGGGAGAGAGAGGGCTGCGCGCCGTTCTGCGGTTAGGGTAGAACCTGTTATTTAGTAACTTGCGCCATACCTTCTCTCCCGCTTTTGGCATCTGGGTCGCTGCAACGCACCGCGGTGTCGCCTGTCCAGCTGCATTGTACAGGACATGTTTATGGGTGCCTCGACCCAAGCAACGGTCAGCTCTACTGACTCACCGTGCAAAGCTAATGTCGCACGGGCCGTGTTTCTAACGACTCGTCAGCCAAACCACGTCAAACGTCCCCCTATCGACGATCAAGCAAAATTGAGCAGCTACCTCGTACCGCGTACTTATCCGACTCCGCATGGTGCTTATGGGGTGTTTCATAACACGTGGCCATGTATTTTAGTAAATGAAAGTGGTAATTTAGTAAATGAAAGAAGGTGAAAGTTCAAATAAATGTACAGTCACCTATAGATGCTTTCGTGTATCTTGTAAAAGGGTGTTTTTATCTGAACAAAACGTATATGATATTGTATTTGTTAATGTATAGAGTATTAATAAAACGGCTATCAAACATCTTGGTGAAATGCGCTAATTTTGCAGTGACATCTCCTAGTATTTTATCTTTAAGAAATCCTAATTTAAAAAATATATAATTTTTCATGGAGGAATTCAATCATTTCGAGCTACAATTTCATAAATAAAAGCGGCCAAAAATATGAAACAAGTCTTATATAAACATATGTTGTTCGTGAATATTAATACATACATTGTTTTCAAATTATTATCGTTCTTTTTTTCTACTAATTCTTATAGCAAACTAAAGTTAACCCTCAACTTTCAGGCTTATAATTACAATTTACAAACTCATTTAAATTTTCTTATTAGTGTATCTTAGAACCGAATCTAACATTTAAGAATTTCCACTCCATTGTAACAATTAACAACTAAATATTTTATGTCTACTTTTTTATAAAAAATCATCCCCTTCCCGTTTATCTTATAATTACAAATATCCTCTATATAGCAATATAAATGTGAAACGGGGGACATTTTTTCACGGCGCAAAGTTAACCTTGGAAGATTGCATCATGCCGCGAGGACGTTTGTTACCTGCCGTGCAGAATGAATGGGCGGTGAGAACAGGGTGCATGTGTTTAATGGGGCGTGAAACAGTTTGGGAAATCTTTCTCCGGTGGATTGACCGAACATTTTGATGGACCAGGCACGTCCCTGAGGGTTTTAGACATAATTAAAGAACCGCTGAGCAGCTAAAGATGATGAGTTTCATATGTAGGGAATTATAAATAGTTTGATAATGGATGCTGGAACTAATCCCGATGACGGATGTCACGTTAGGACACGTGCTCGATTTTCGATGGTTTTCGCTGTCAGGATAGTGGTAGGACAGAGTGGATGTGCAGCGTGACCGCTTTGTTATCCACTAATTTGTTTAATGTTCTTTTTTGTAATGAGTACCCTGTGTAACTTTACATGTTTGCATTTTACAAATAAGTAGAAAAATATTACAGTAAAAATGAACGAAATATTTTGAATAATATTGAGATGTCAAGTGAATTTAGGTTTGAAGTTTCAAATGTTTAATTTCTAAGTTTCTAAATTCTCAAACTTTTAATGTCAAAATTAGTGCAAATTTCTATACTTTACTATGCATCGCATGAAGTAACGCGAAGAGCAGTAACAGGAACTTCGTGTGTCGCATCATCTCGAACTTCTGTTCATTAGTCAACGCGATAGACGCCGTCGATCCGTCAAATATAACGTTGCAATCGACTTCGTGCAGATTCATTGCGATTACCCGGGGCGCGCGACAAATTACCCGTATCGATGTCGGTCGTGAAGATCGACCCTTGACATTGAGTTCGAACGCGTCGCGCGACCTTTAAACCGACCGCGCGGAGTCGTGCAAACGAGCACACTCGCCCGTCAACCGGACGCAACGTGAAAGTATCTGATAACTCCACATTATTACGAAACGAATGATAAATCTGTCTCACCCCCATGACACTAGGGAACCCCGGATCGCTCGTAAACGACTCGGTCGATAAAGATTACATTACGTGTTGATGCTCAGCTCGCATAACTCGAAACGATGAAATTCATTCGTTTATTACGTATCCCGATGCCATCGTGTGCGAATTTCCGAGCTATGACTCAGAAATCGCGATTATGGCCTTGTTCTACTAAATTTCAGGTCACTTCATGGATACTGTCACATTCTTCAGATTCTTATTTTCGGTTGTTTTGGTTAGTTGTGCTAATGACGTATGACGAAACCCTTTTGTTATCATTTCCAAATCAAAATGTAAAAATGAAAATTAAATAGTTTTATACTTTAACGAGGATCAAAACTCCATAGAAAGTAAATAGCTTGAGATCTCAGTGAGAGTCAAGGTTCCATAGAAATTGTTTATAATGAAACAAGCAATTAAAAACATTTATGTTCAACACACTTACACAAGTTCCTCGAAGAATCAGTGAGAAAAGAAATTATAGGTAATTAAAGCTTCCTGCCGCAATTTAATAGTTAGAAGAATTTATTGTATCGAAGTAACAGTGCAATGTTTAATGAAACGAAAATGACAGACAGATGACAGAAAAGTCCATAAAAGCTTTGCTTAACTGACTAGAAAACATGTAGTTCAATAGGTTAAATTTCACATCGGCTCCGTGACACCAGCTCATTCACGGTGACATTTGAAGAATAATTACACAAGACACCGTTGTAACATTTCCCAGCATCGTTTCATACCGTGAGTGAATGAGTTCACGGGCATCATTCGCGCTACCGTCACAAGCTATCACGCGTCACGACAATTCATCCAGCGAGCAATTCATTCTCGAAGAGGCGCCTTCAACGTCTGTAAATAATCGACGTTTCCAAGCGTATCGCCGACGCAGAACCCGGTCGTTGAAGTCTCCCCAGCGCTCAAATTACTACGATAATTCGCGACCCACGGATATATGTACATATATATATATATATATATATATATATATATACTCATTTGGTACTAGCCAGTCTCGTAAATCTCGATGTGACCTGTTGCCATTTGTTTGTGACCCATGCACACTTCTTATGCAAGATATACGACTAACAATTAACAATAGTGCATCGTATTGTAGTTTCGTACTGTGTAGATTCTGAAGAAAGCATTCGGATATTAATAGAAGACACTTTTTACCAATATAATATATTGATGCGCAGATACATATAATATACGTGTAGGAAACATTTTCAAATTTCTTCAATGATAGTGTTATGAGACTCAACTATGATCATTATATTCTCAGTCTCATAAGTGTGGAGAACGAATATATTGTAACAAGATTATATGATAGCAAATCTATTTATTAACCACATGTATCACGTTCAGTAGTTCGATTATTCGTATTGTCAATTGATTTTACGACGTCAAGAGTTAAAGATGCCTATTTCATGAAACAAAACTGTACTTGAAACCCATAACTTAATCTTAACGTAGGTGATTAACAAAGGTACCGTAGAATATTAAGATTACAATTTCTATAACGTTTAGTAATACCGCCATTGTGAAATTTTTACCTAGAACAACAATTGAAGATCTTTTCTTTGTTTAACACTATAATGGAATTATGGAAGGTGATAAAATAACCAATTCGTTACTTTACGTAGAAATTTTAAAGATTTACGATAGCACCTCTGGAAATTTCAATGATTTTTTTTTTTTGAAGTACACGAGCAAAGTTTAAAACTGAAACAAATCGATAACATTCTTAAGTCGAATTTTTGGATGTTCCACGAAATTGTTCCGCTTTCTCACGACCGCGGTTCAAGTCTTACAACGCAACTGTATCTACTCCGCGAGCATCCAGCGTGAATTTTGATCCGACTTTACGTAACGAAGTCGGCTGACCGATCACTGCTGTACTGGACACCTGTGCGAGTCGCTACACGGAAGGACGAAGTCGAGATCGTAGGACGCCAAGAAATTGCGAGATCACAGCGACGAAGGCCAGCCTCTTATTTTTAAGCCTTCGATCCGCGCTACGGTTACACCCACACAAAGCGGACAGAGAACGCGGATGACGCTGAATCCGCTTGGCGTTTCTCTTCACTCGGCAACGGTGATTTCATTCGCGATCGTTACATGGACAATCTAATTAAACCATGATTCTTCGACGACGTTGCTATCGATTACGACACTGGCCATTTTACGCGGGAATCGCACCCACACTCCCTACATTCGTATAACGGCGGAACGTTTAGTGGATTTAGGGTAAGAAGGAATTTATATCGCGTTTATGACACTTACATTTAACAAGGTAGAATAGGATTATTTGAGTCAAATTAAGCAATCTGCTTGTAACTCGTTAAATTCAACTACGAAAACTTTTTCGATGATCTATATTTCAAAAATAAACAATTTAACTAGTTGTCAGTGGCACCTGTTCGACTTATTGATGCTGTTCTGATAAGTGGTGAATTATATCGTGTACATTGCATAGTGCAGTTCTTAAATTTTCCCGAAATGGACTTTTATTAACTGAATTTATCTATCTGATCGAGAATTACAAGTAATTTGTAGGTAGAATTGGAATTCTATTATATAAACTTCAGTTATAATATTTATCCCCTAACATAGCAGAGTGAGTAGAATTTTATCATACCACGGTAACGCGTAAAATATAATTAAGAAACCAAACTATTCTATTTTCCTGCAGTTCTACCAAAATGACCTTTAACAACCATTTCGTTCCAAATTGGCAAAAATTCAGTGATTTATGAATGACAGTATGATTGCTTATAGTTCCGAATCTCGGAAGACGTTTCAGTGGTTCATGCACTATTTGCGCGCCTTATCTCGCAAAAATTCCGATAACAGAAGATAACGCGACTCTGGATCGTCTTTTGTTGCATGGCCCATGTCACGTGGTGTGGGTCGAACGTTGTACATATTTCTCAAGCGACTTTTATCGGGCGACGATATCGACGTTTCGGTGTCGTTCATCTGGCCGTGATAAAAATGCGATACGCGAATACGGTATCGTAAATCGATTTGTATGTGGAGCGACACGTGTACCCCAGGGGAGTCGAGTGTGAATTACGAGTAACGACACGGGACCATACGTGAACGAAGCAAAAACCGATTGGGAACATCGATGAGAGCATCGTGTCTTTAAGACGAACCGACTGTTTCGATATCCCTTATCAGTTAGAGATTTGATTATAGGAAAATATACGACATAATACTCTATTGTCATGATTTTTGAGGTTATTTCGGTGGTTCATATCGCATGGTATTGAATGAAGAAGAAATTTCGAAATCGTTTTTATTCTTATTGAAGTTTGAGGTCGTTTTTTTATCTTGTTAGAATGGTGTAGAAATAACGCGGATGAATGAGTTTGCTTTTGGAATTAAATGTATTGATGCTAACATAATTTACCGAACTATAATTTTTACTACGAACAATGAGATCTTAAAGGAAACACTTTTCGAAAATAGTACAAATGATTGATCGTTTTCTTCATATCGTTTTTCGATAGCCAAATTATTTTCAATGTTCACCTTATTATACCATGATTATTCCTAGTGTGATATTGCTCTTGTAAATAACATACTTAAGTTTCATATCTTTAAAGTATTAATAGTCGTCATTTTCTTAATTCTGGGTTTTCTGTTGATAAAAATCGCCATATATAGGATAGACATTAAATGTCTTATTATGTGTAAACTCTAAAATAATCATAATCTTTCTATAATTGATGATAATCAACATCGATAAATCGCCAAAACAATGACCCGAAAATATGATCGTTAGATTACGTGGAAATTACATAAAGAAATGATTAGCTATCAATCGAATAAATATAAATAATTTAACAAAACAATCAATCTATACTTGGTATAAAATAAAATTCCTACTCCAATATTAGTAATGTAAAGTTGCAAGCAAGAATAACGAACGCGCTTCTGACATCGTTGTAAAATTAGTTCGAAACACATCGGCGACATCGAGCCCGGATACTCGAACGCTTTCTCGGCCCGACTGTTTGCGATGCAAATACAGACTTCAATTACGAAAAAGCGGGCGAAGATAAGGCCGCGGTGTGAGCTACCGAACGAGCATCGAGACCGAACGTCTGCCAACTTTATCAGGCTTGCCAAGCTCGCATCGTGTGTCGGCCAATCTCTTGATCCCGATTACGACTCCGGATGCAGTAGATTCTCAGCGGGCTTCGATCAAGTTATATCGTTTTGAGAAACGCGAAGATAACATCATATGGAGGTAAAAAACAATCTTCAGATAGCAGTATGATTGCGTTTACAAATAAATTGGGCGGAAATCAATGGAAAATAACGCGTGTTCGATGCCGTTTTAGATTTGGAATTTTCAAATCTTTTTCAATTCTTTAAAAGTTATAGATACATACGATACGAATTATAGAATTTCCAATCTTTGTATATATCTATTATAAAACAAATCAATTTATTTTGTTTTTGTACGATCTTACTCGCATGATCTTTCTCGCTTCGTGATCAAACTAGGTCATTTCTGACAAAGTCTAATTTTTTACTGCTCTAGACTTCCAAATATCCTAAAAATATTCTAAGATACTTATCAACGTCTCTATTGAGTTATACAATCATTCATCCAGCCGAAACTTCGATGTTTCTATCGATAGAAATAACGCATCGTTTCGAAAAAATTCAGAGGTGAAGTTTCCTTTGAATCGTCAGTGACCTAGTTTTTATTACGCAAGTTTAAACATTGTATTCGATTCAGAGTATTGAATACTCAAAGGGTAAAAAGGTCTTGGCTATTTTGAACGGTCTATTAGGAAATCGGTCTGTTTACCTTTCATGTTTCCTGCGTGACAGTGTCGACACATTCGTGGCAGCGCTGGTTCGATTCCTCGTTTCTCCGGCAACGACTAGCCTTCAGTGGCGCACGAACGTGAAAAATCCCATGCTACTCATGGCTACCATCCGCTTCGAGCACCCAATCGTTCGACCAGCGTCGCGCGTCGTTTTTATCGATCAGCTGGGGAACCTTGCATAAGCTTCGCGCTACTCGATCGCATTCCGTCTTCGAATGCTCCCACCAGTTTCCTAGCGTCACGATCGATCGCACTTGTTCACGTAGGCATAAGTGCTTCGCGGATTTACCGGTACGATGACCCACGATCATTCGTCGAACGATTTCTTTTATTGATTGATCCAATAATACAATATGGAGTCTTTTTCTCTCTCCCACATTGAACAATCGAAACACGAATTGTACAATTCAAGTGCGTACCTTTCGCTTGTTTGCTTTCAACGAATAAAAAGCAAAGTAATAGCTTGGTGGGTATATGTACGACATATAACAAGTATTTGATGAGAATTCATAGAAATCACTTAGTTCTTCGCGAAACTTCGTTCTGCCGAGATACTTGGATGGCATTCATTATCGCGCCAGTTGGAAACGATGTATAGAATGCGTAATGTGCGGTGCACACGCGGCATGGAGTATCATATCAGCTAGCGATACGAATTTTCACCGAAGGAGTTCACGATGGAGAACAGCGTATGAACACAGCGTATAAACACAGCCGCTGGAATAATAGCACTTCTGTTCCCCGATTCTTTTCACAACGGAAAGATAGGCCGCACAATACGAAGTGCACGAAACACCAAGAGATCTCGGCGCAGACCGGTAGGAATTACTGTCAGACGAACTGGCGGCCGTGGTAATTGACGCGGCTCCTCTTCCGGTTGTTGGTCGACCAGCAAGCAACTGCTGTACGTGATCTAAAACCAACACGATCGCTGTACCATCGTTTGCGGCATAGTTCCCTGCACTTTCATCAGCATTTTCACCATCGTTCTTAGCTACTGTCACTCTAAAACGAATCACCGTATCATTCACCAGAACGAGACACTATATCGGTCCATGATCACAAGTTCAGCCTAATTCTAGCTGTTCACTGTTCTAAAAGCACACACGATGATACCGCTATTGATAGATCACTAGTGTCAAATGATAGATAATCGTGGAATAATATTTAATCCACCGAGTAAAATATCCATAATTTTACACATCGAAACACTTTTTCGAATAGGATCGCTCGAAAACGATCTGGTTTGAACCTGCATCCATTACGCGAATTAAAATCACCGTTAGTATTGATGTTGAATAAATTCAACGATTCCTGAATACGCGAATGGTGATCGATCAATTGGATACGCAACTCGAGCAAAATCGGAGCAACACTGAGAAAACGTGTATTAAGCAGATCGGTCTGAGAGCAACAACTCCTCCACCGGTTGCCTGTCGACTAGCGGTCGTCGGCGCGTAGCACTGGTATAGAAGAGAAGCTCGCAGTATGAAGAAACTACAGCACGAAACGTAGCGTGATGGTTAGGTGGGGGTACTCGTACCCGTGGGGCAGCTGTCTTGAAAGAGGGACGGCGGCGGAGAACGCCGGCCTGCCGCCTATAAATGTGTACGAATGTGTGTTTGTCAAGTCCGTGGTGGGGCACCTTGTATCCTGCGGAGGGCACACGGAACGACCGCCAACCTGGAGGGGAGATGCAACCGATGCATTTCACGGATACATGCCCTGTGCTCGACTTCGCTCCGGACCGCGTTCCGCGCTGATAATCCTTGCACGATCGCGAGAAACCGATCGTTTCGAACCGATTTATTTCTGAGCGCCCAGCTTTGTTTCTAATTTGGATAAAGAGCCTGAGGTTCTTATTATTCTACCTATTACTGTTTCGGTAATTTCATCGATACAGGTTTATTGTTTACTATGGCTTTTGGGGAAGAAGAAGACTCAAGGATTTGGAAAGAATTCGTACGAGTTCGTTTCTACAATAATTTTTTTTCCTATTTTTTCTTCCGCAGAACTGAGCTTTATTAGATATTTCTATTGCACACGTTTTTATGTATGAACGATGGGATTTGATTATCAGATAAAAATATAGCACTAAGAAGTACAGAAAACGAGCGAGAAAAAATTCGGCGATTCCCGAGAGGATGATGCAACGTCAGGATTTCGTGGTACGATTCAGGGTAAATGAACCAACTTTTGCTGTTTCCTTAATTATGGCCGTTACACACTCGAAATCTTAATCCATCGTTGCTTTTCAACTTTACCACTCTAAATATTAACTTTATCAGATTCTATTAAGGCGTTTATTTAATTATCACACTTGCTACTACATATACATATATAATTTTACAACAGTAATTAAACAACGGAACAATAAGAATTTCAACAGTAAATAAAATACTTTTAAAAAACCTGGACGTATATATCGTGCGATCACACCGGAAACGAAATCCAGAAAACGCAGCTGGAATTAATGGCGAGGTATCAGTTAGGTGCAGCTGCAATTTCGAAGAAAATCGTCATTAGCATTCTACCGGAGAACGATGGTGGTTCGATTCAGAAGCAAATTTCGTGTCCACGATGGTACCAGTGAGATCGAGATCTGCGGTCGGGTACCTACCGATATGCATGCCAACAGTATGCATCGTTGGTCTCACAGAGAGTATCCATCAGGTCATCCTTCTAGAGATCGAACGATAGCGGGATCCATTGTTAGTCTTCGCAACGAGCCAGTGATCGATGGTCCTTAAAGATCCACCTTGTGTTCGTCCCGAGACACGAGAGGTGTCGATTAAACGATTTACAGCAAACGATCTGGGATTTCGCGGTAAATACACACCAAGAAGCCCCCTCGTCGATCGATGCCATCGATAAGTGACCGACTCGCGACTCGTGCCTTGCAATTCCAACAACGCAGTGAACGATGGCCCTTCGAGGAATCGCCGGCACATTCTGCGTCTTCTAGACATGCATATCGTAACCGTGCCTCAAGTGTGTCCCGACGTGGAATCGAGATATTTCAACAAGTTGTTTTTGAATGTCATATTAGCCATAATACTGGTACGTCCTTTTAACTTCAAAGAGGGCATAATTAATTACTTTTTGATTTTGAGGATAAACGCGTAATGGTTTAAGACTTTGTTGATACCAAGTGATTAATATTTTACTTTGTCTCTTCTGTGGTGAAATTTTGTGGAAAACTAGTTACTTGGTTAATCAATACTCTGGGTCTGGGACTAAATTTGCAGGAAGCACAATATCACAGGTACAATTCGAAAACTAATTTCAAACATTCAATCAGTAGCACATATTTGACAGTTCAACAAACAGCTCTTTCTTACTAAATTCGATTTCTCATCTTACGTCATAACCAATGAGCAAAAGTAACTAACTAATTAGCGAATAAACCAAAAACATCTTATTCCACGAAAGAAACTATGAGTAAATCTTTCAAAACACTCGGCGTTGCATAATCCGAAACAAGTTAATATTCTCCAGAACTTAGTTCCTCTACCATCAACGTTACCAATCGATTATTTCAAAACCAAATAACTCTTCAATCAGCCACTGTCGTACAAAATGAGTCCAAGTAGACCAAACTTACCTAATCGAACTAACCTAAACACTAAATTCCCCAAATATTGAATGTTCTCGTTAAAGCCTGTAAAAATAGCGGTTTCGTTCAACCAAACAGAAGCAAAGACGCGTGAAAAGTAAACGCGAGGGTCGACGTTTCGCGTAAGACGACTAAGAAACGCGCGGCGAGACGAGTAACACGCGAGATCGCCGTGAACGCGATTCGATGTATCAGGTCTAATGATGATCGCGATACCAGACTGGTTCGAGTGGCGTTCAGAGAGAATCAGGACAGATCCGATCGACCTCCAAGGAAGCGGTCGATTCCTCGCCTCGGGGGATAGATGCGGCAGCCGGTGAACACGTCCGCGTGAATTTCTCGCTCCATCAGCGCGCGGACGAGTAGCGTATGAGCAGTCAGAAGCGGCCGACGTTTCCCTCGGCGAAAACTGATATGGCATGGCGGAATTCACTGGCCCACCTACCACGATCATCGCGAGCCAGAGGACACGCGTTCGCGGAATCCAGCCTTTGAGACACTATGTCCTTCGATCTCGCGCCTCTCATTAATTACGTAGCGCTTCCACGCTCGCAGTACGCGGAATCGTATTTTCGAAGCCGCGAATTTGCGACTGCTCGCGAGGATGCAAGTTTTAGTGGTTTTGTCGGTGGGTTGGTGAGTTGGATTAGTTTGAGATGTTTTAAGATTTTGGATTGATTCAGATCGTGGATTGGATCGAAGAAAAAGAGGTAATAAGGGAAAATATTGTAAACATTCTGAATATTTGTGGAAGACTTTAGAATTTGGAAAATAATTATCTCTTTATTTTCAAGATTGCCTACGTGTTTAATGTCAAGTTGCGTTTTCAATTCTTTTCATTAACAGCTAAGATACTAGAATGAATATATTTTTGTGAAGGTTTCTATGTATAATAAATGGATTCTCTATTTAAAAATGGATAGTTCAAAAGTATCGTTCTCCCTGCAATCCTAATATCTGTATAGTAACCCTGTAATCCAATACATTAAAAAAGATATACATATAGACTGCTGATAAAAAAAGAAATTCGTGGCAAATACCTTTCCGTGCACTATCTCTAGCAAAATTTCGTTAAAATCAAAATATATGCATTTGATATGTTTCCTTGCAAGTTCATGTATTTCATACATTTATTAGCTGATTCATATTATTCCCTGAATTATTTAAAAAAACGCAGCTACATGATATTTATACTTTTGCAAACAGTTTTTCAAAAATATGTTTTCAATAGTAAAATCAAAGTTAATGACGAAAGATATGTTTAAGACCATCCAGTGCATAGTCGCAAATGTTTAAAATACGAGGCTAAAGTAGAAATAGACATATATACATATTTGACTCGTCAGAAGTACATTCTTTTTAAACAATAATTTAGTACGAAGCAAAATAATAAATGCAGCAATATATTGATTTATATATAAGAAGTATTTTGTGGAGGATTATCGTCGCGATAAATCATGACTAACGATTTTTTACGCACTTTCAACGATACGAAACAGATAAAGTTTATATCATGTTTATATTAAGTGTATAAATACGCGAATCATAAAAAATTCAGTAAGATATGTCTTGTTTAATATGACGAATAAATAAATATTCCGGTTATTTTTAGAGTTATAACGTTTGCTGTGAAATGTTGTCATTAGATTTTGTTATTCGGAAATATTGTCTTCGCCCATTAAGGTTTACTCTACCCATTAGCGTCCAGCGTGGTTTCCCCTAGCTGGTTCAACGACCCACGCCTTAAAAGTACTTCAAGGTCGACAAAGGTCGAAATTTAAGGCTTAACTAATTGTATAAGCTAATAGGGAGGAAGACTATTCAGGGAGGTCTCATGTTCTTCATCGCGTTTCACGTTCAACAGCCGCTTAGGCTTGCGAGGAGAATCTTTACAGAAGGTACGATGGAAACTTTGAAGCACCTTTGGGTCACGGGTCATTGAACTCTGCTTTGGAGAAGGTGCTATCAGATGTCGATAAGAAAATCGACAATGTTTCATTCAGAAAAAGAAGATGCCCTTAATAACAAGTAGTGTAGATAAGGACGTTAGGTAAGATATGTGATACACGTGCAATTGGATTTCTTTAAAAGATAAACCCAGCTGTTCCAACTTTAATTTTTCGCTTTAAGAATTATTATCTCTTTACGAATTTAAATTAATTCAAAATATATTATGTAAAATTTTACGGTGTCCAAGGGTTTGACAGGCAAACTTTGTAGCGATATTTTATCGGTATAATTAAGTGAAAAGATAAGAGATGTAAATGGAACAGTAATAGTCTTACGATTACTATACTATGCATAAGTTTATATACAGATTATATCTAGCAGTCATATCGATTCCTCGAAAACTTTGATAAAATGAAAATTATTGTAGTTAAAATTTCTTAGAAAACGATGATTTCCCATAGTCGTAAATTTCTTCAATAATACATAGCGGCATGTAGAGAGAGAGAAAGAGATAGATAGATAGATAGATAGATAGATAGATAGATAGATAGATAGATAGATAGATAGATAGATAGATAGATAGATAGATAGAGAGAGAGAGAGAGAGGGAGAAATTCACATAATGAATCTCGAACTGGGAACCGATGATTTCCGCGTTTCTGGCAAGCGTTCCCGAGAGGATTCATAGGACTGGCATAGGGAGCCATCGATTACGCACCACGACACGCGATTTTCAGCACGACCAAGGTTCAAAGGGACTATTCGCGGTCCACCTACCGACTATTTTCGTTAGACGCCTCGTCCCTTTCGGTCCAGACGTGATTAAGACCGCCTGTCTGTCGCTGTCGTCCGCGCTGGCGCGTTCGCGGATTTCATTCAAAGGCCAGTTTCCCAGACGGACGCGTAATAATATCTTTCTCAACAATAATAATTCCTGTCGTCGGTCTCGCCTGAACTTTCAGGAGATCCGTGGTGATGAAGAATAAACGAAAAGCCACGACGCGCTTCGTCGAAAACGACGCGGTGTCGCGAAAGGGATAATGATATAAAATTATTTGAAGAAAAATATCGTTGGGAAGAGTATTCGACCCTATCGCGACGTTCATCGACATCGTCGCGTGATTGCCATTCTGATTCGTCGCTGCTTCTCCTTTCGATTTGATATTCCAGACAATACCTAGTGAATCTATTATGTTTAGACGTTGAAAGGTTTGTTGACTTCGGTTACGTGGCCGTCTTGCTTTTATAATTTCTGTAGTGATAATAGAGATATGTGGATGATTGAAGTTATGAGATTCGTAGATTTTTTCTCTATCGTTGTAAATAATTCTTTTCTAGGGACGATATACAATATACAATATACATTTCCAAAATGCAATTGTTTGCAACTCTTGGATTATTGATATTCCGTTTTTAGATAATAATTTGGATTGCGAGACTACTAGATTTCGATTAAGAAGCGCATTGTTATTGCATGTTTATAATGTTACTCTTACATTAGTTTTTGTATAGAGATAGAACAGAATATATGTATTACACATTTTTGGAAGATATTACAAACTTACGAAATGAAAATTTAAAAAACTGTAAAGAAAAATCACCATTTTGTCCATGCTTGAGATTTAAAATGATCTAAAGTCAGTAGAAACACAGTTCGATGTAAAGTTAAGAAATCCCAAACAACCAATTAGTAGAAATTCCAAAATCAGCATTTACTATATTATTATAGAAAAAAAAACAAACCGTTCGCCAAGTATCTTTATAAACCAAACATCCTCAATGATTCTCAAACCAATTGGATAACGCGAAATCCTCATAAATCCCTCACACATTCCTCAAAAACTATTCCAAGCCGATTTGTCTAGTTCCAAGCCACGCGTCTATCGTAAATTAACATGTCTCGCGAAGAAACGCTCGACTCGAGACAAACTGGCCACCTACTACGAAATGTGTGACAAAGAAGCGTTTCATGGAACATAGCATTTACCATCGAAACGCATTAAGGAACGTTGACTACCAACTGCGCCCGTTGATTCCATTTGGCAACGGTAATTTTCCGACGCGGCTCACGAACGGTCGTAACGCGTGCCTTTGTGCTCATTGGCAGGAGAATCGCAAGCGGTTTATCCAGGTGCGGTCGCGGGTACAGGACACGTTTTCGGACTTGGCTCACCCCCAACAGATGTGTCAAAGACACATCGACAAAGACGCACCCTTTTTGCAACGTTCGAATCTGCGTACAACGTAACCCGCCGCCCGCTGTTGGCACACGACCAAACCCTTAGATGGCTGTTTCGTGGAAGTGACCGGCCAAATTAGAGCGTGTATCGAGGGATTTCGGGACTATATCCGACCCACCACACGCTGAGCATTCCTTTGTATCCGCGCAACCGAATGCATCTTGGTTGCTCGAGTTTTGCGAGAATTTTAATTGGAAGTAGATTAATACGTTACTTTGTTACCTTGGATTCTTGTCTTGTTAGTTTAATGCTGAAGAAAAAATGAGTCAAGAAACTCCCTGGGCTATTGCATTGACATCACTCTAAAGATTCAAGTCTAACTATCTTTTTAGCGAAGTTAAGAAACGTGAACGATACTTTATAGTCTCATACAAAGTGTAATAATTAACGTAGATTGTTAGGGAAACGATTGATCAATCAGAATTTTTTATTCGTGTAAGATAATAATCAGAAGTACATGGCAAAAATTTGGACGAATTATTTGCAAAAGCTACGAGCAAATAATAAATTAACAATTATGTATAAGCTTCTGTCAGATTTATTACTATTTTGTACTATTTATATATATATTACTTAGTAATAAGTAGACAGCCAAGAACGACTTAATATATGCATCGTACAGCTTTTGAGCTGGAAAAGTAAAATTTCTGTATGTAATTTTACTTTAAAATATTACATCTTCATTTTATATTTCCGACTTCTAATTATATCTACTACCACGGTTAATGGATGATAATTTCATACAAGTCTATCCACTTTCTTATAAAAGAATACAACTCACACATTTCCCACTTCAACATTCCATGTGAAGAGATCCATCAAAACAATTTCTCATAATGCAATATAATCTCAACAAACCGTCCATCAAGAAGACGACGAATCACTATGAAAATATTCCCTTAATATTCTCCGTGGAAGGGGCAGCATGTGCATCGGTGAACTGAGCGTATTTCTCGGTAAGAACCGCGTCGAGGACCTTTTGGATGTTCGCAAAGCGAAACCGCGTCTTCTTGGCCACGGTCCAAACTGTTGCAGTCGCGCTTCTACCTAGGAAATCGCGACGATCCGGAATTCCGGAGGCGTGTCTGGGCCGCGTTTAATCCGGTGCGGATCACGGTTTCGCCGCAGAAATGCGAAAACAGACACCTGGATCGCGACACTTCGTTCAGACGAGCACGAGCAGGAGATTCGTGTAACCATAAACGCGTGTTTTCCCTTCTTTCAATCGAGATCACACTCGTTGGTTGACTGGCCAATTTTACGCGATGGGATATAATTTACCGAGAGTATTTTCAGACGTAACAGCTCGAACATACACTATTCGCCCGCTATCTGAAGTCCGTAACAGCCGTATTCCTGATGCGCGGAAGCCACTCAGTTTCAGAACACCGGATCCTCAGCGAATAGGATGTTTTGTGTAAACTTGGTTGCACAAACTGTGTCGCAAGTCATAATCGTATAATATATATCATATAATCTCTTGCATTATTACATTCAGTAATACAATATGGCTATAATTCAAAAGAATCTCCATTTACACGTAATAAAAACTTTCAATATCTAATATCATGCATTATTGTCTTTATAAACATTGTACAATATGTGCATTTGCTCCCATATAAACATTGTGACAGTCTTTAATATGGTTTCATATTGATCACTATTAATTAAATATTACATAAGCCAGTAGAAAAATTGTCTAACTTTACAAGTCATTTGTCCTAATAATAAAATATACTAAACGACATGGAAGACGCTTATACATTATTCAACAAAAGCTCATAACATGATGGAAGGATGATCTCTCATTGTTAGACAATAGCTCGATTACTTCTATTTCTTCGAAAAATATCACCCGGTTCTATCACGTTCATTATATAATGACGCATGAAGGCGCAAAGAAAAACATCACTCCACGACGCCGACAAAATCCCACTCTTTGTCTTCTCAACGTAGTCATCAGCTTGTGTGTAGCGGCTAGCCAGGACGGTTTACTTACATTAATCCGGTGCATAAAGTAATTCGTTACGACAAATATAGAAGTAGGGCTTCTCGTTGCGAAGCAGCTCGGGTGTCGTAGAACCGTGATTTTCGCTTTTTCATTTTTTGTCAGGGCTCAATGTCATCGCCCGAAATAACCCCTGTTGTTCCTAACGCGAGAAAGACGCATCGAGTTGCAAAAGCCTCCTCTTCTCTCGTGACAGTTCATTAATTAATATTCACGAAATAGCGTTGCAATTTGAACGCGGACCTTAAAAATGACAGAAACTTATTCAAAGTACTTTCTCACGGATAGATTGTGAAATCTCGTGCTTTTAGCCGGCGATGATCTTTGGAAACATCGCATATAATTTTTCACTGTAACTGATTTTTAAGTAAAATCGGTGCAAGAGAAATCTTTTAAAGATTTCGTCTCTATTTGATTTACCTTTTGCCACATTGAAACTTTTTTTGCATTGGAACATATTTCCTAACTTGAGAACAAGTTCCACCAATGTTGATTCTTTTATTCGATTCTACGTAAAAGGTGTGCGATTAAACAATAAACCGTGTAAACGCGAATGTCTCGGGGCATAATTTATTTAAAATATACTGTTTTCAGAAAAGCTAACTGTGCCTACGCAAGGTACTCCCACACGTACTTATACCTGTTCAATTTTTATGTTACTCGACGGCGTAAAGCATAACAGAATTATAACATTCTTGTTAAAGAATCTTCCATTATTATTTCTAAATAAACAATAAACGAATGTATCTCTTCTCTGAAACTAAATTTCAAGGGATTACCATTATTCAATATCAACATTTCCACTTATTTCGACATTTCAAACTGTAAAGTCTATACGAAAGGAAGATTCTTGGTAGAAAAAAAGGCGTATCTTATCCACTTGAAGTTGAAGAGCATCATAGGTGGATTCTGGTGCTTCTCGTGTTCTATCACGAGCCCGCGTGACGTCAGAGCAAAAGCCGTAGAACGCGCGAGTTGAGGCCGATTATTTTCAAGACCAGGCTCCGTTTCCAAACAGCCTTTAAAGCCTGACGATGTGTCTACGGTGTCACGTGACTTTCGAGACTTTCAAGGGTGCGTTACTCATGCAGCTCAAAAAGAAGTGGTTCAGGAGAGACCCAGTCGTTCCTCTCTTTCTTCCCGCGACCATTTCTTGCCAGAGAGAAGCCGATGACGCTGGATTACCGGCGTGCAAACCAGACGAGGCAGCGACTGTCACGTAAGGTGATCGAGTCATCGAGCTTGCATCGACGTCATTTTGATGAACGAGCCGAGGTGATGCGGTCCGTCGTCGTTTTTGACCTTCTTCTTCGAGGCAAAAATCCCCGTCGTATCATGGCCGAGCCGTCCTTGCTAACAGAACTTCTGCTAATAAGGAAACGTGACGTTCCCCCCGTGATCTTTCGTGTCGTTTTTCGTTTCTTTTCTTTTCTCTTTAAAATATTGCTTCGTTTATTCGTTGCTTGGTTCTATGAATAGTGTGGGCTCTTTTTGAGCTCCGGTAAATGTCGGTTTGCACATACAATTGGTTGAAAGCTTGGAATCACTATGTGTTGTATAGAATCTATGAATTTAAAGGAATGCCAGCTTAGCCTTCTGTTAGCTTAGAAAGTTCTTTTGTCAAAAATCTTTCAAAACGAAGAAGTTTATTATGAATTTCAAATTTAAACTGTTTCCTCGAGTTAAAGCATTGTAATACAATTCTTTTACTTGGACTTGAATCATTCTATTTAAAAGCTTGTTCTTCTTGAAGAACTGAATGTGTATCTTGTATGCTTAATTTCAAAGCAATCAGAAGCTACAAACATCGGTCAATACGCGCATCAATCGTGTTCCCAGCTTCCTAGTTGCTGAAGCTCGAACTTCCTAGTAACGTAACGTAAGCTATAACTCCGATCTCAATCTCAAAGCTACTAAGAATTATAAATGTCTATACAACGAACAGTGCATCTCTCACTCCTTCACTTGAGACACCAATCTCTTTGCTCCTTCTTATAGACATCGCTGTGAATTTTCATTTCAAAACCAGCTGTAATCGTAAACTCCGCGCGACATGTGACGAAACTTCACACGACAAAAATTGTAGTAAACCATTCAACTCCCTAAATTACGCCCAAAAAATTGATCAACATGATACAAAATCTCTTGAACCATTTAAACAAATCAATCAACAAAGATTACCACTGCAGGATTTCCAAAATTCCATGGACACAAAGATTCGAGATGTTGGTGGTGTGAATCGTAGCCATATAAATTAGCGCGTATGTGAAAGAGATTGGCCACTTAAGTGCCAGAGCAAAGTATTCGCGTATAAATTGCCGCCCTCGCCCACCGCCAGGACGAATTTGCATTTTCACCGCGCGTCGAATAATTTATCTCGGCCGAGATTACTTTGTCGCGGTGGGAGAACCGCGCGTGGGACCGAAACGAAAAGAAACTCGGAGCAAAGAAGGGGGAAAAAGGGTAGGAAGGTTGTGGAGGGCGATGGAAATTATTCGAGCGATCACACGAGGAATGAAAGTCTCCGCCTCGAGGACGACTTAATCAGCTTAGGATAGAGGCTGGTCAGACTGGAACGATCAAGGCTTTTTCCTCGCGTTTCGACTTCGTCTTGGTGCCCGCTTTTATCGTTGCCGCGAACAATTGTACTGAACACACGATGAACGTATACGAGGTGTATCTAAAAGTAACAGACACATTGTGGAGACGTTTATACATTTATGGGGAATTTTGGTGTATTGAATGCAGAAATTAAACATATGCAAAAGTATGAAAAGTGAAATATTCGTTGGTTAGACTCTAAGTACTTAGACTTTAGACTTTAAGTGTGGAAACGTAATTATATAATCTAGACTCTTTGGTTAATTTATACTAAAAATATGCAAATAGCACTGAAATGCATAGATAAAATCACATTGATAATTGAAAATAGTTTTGATCATCTTTTTATAAAATTACCCCGTTTTGTAAGTGTGGAATAGTAAATTTTGTTTTAATATATTAATTTGTAATTGACTCGTTATTAAATATATACAAGACCAGTTTTATTAGATACATCATATATATCTATGATATATGAGGTACAGCAAGCAAGTGTAGGTTACAGTTTTTATTTTCATTCTATCTTGATAGACAACGTTGTCGTATACTAATGAGAGAACGTAATGCAAAAACGTATAATAGCGGGGGAAATAGGAAAGCGTGGACGCAAAGAAGCTTGTTTCTTAACAGTTGATTTGACACGTAATTGATAATAGACTGGTGGAATGCTCAGATATAAAAATCCTAATACAGGAAGCGAACCACCGAAATGCTAGGCGTTTCCTGATTCCAAACTTCGTTCTTTTTTAAACGAATGAACCCTTCGACTATTTTCAACGGCACCCTACAGCGACTTTAGCGTTGATACACGAGCAAATCGTCTCCGCCCGAAAAACGACGAAGGAAGAAGAAAACGAAATAATCAAGCACGAACGGCAATAGTCCGAAAAAAGATCCTTTTCTCTTTCATCCGGTGTTTGTAGCCACTAAAAACTCCTCCGGTAGAGAGAAATGTTGCCGTGTAATCCCGGTCTAAATTAACAAAGATCAAAGTATCCGGTGAAAAAGAGCAGCGGCAACGATCTACCCTCTCGCTCTGTGTGAGAAGAACCAGGAACGTACCTGTCGCGTGTAAGCGCTTCGTAGAAACATTAAAATTTACGGAAAGTACAATTGCCTTCCACAAATCTTTCGTTGTTCGTTCTAATTCCGTGTCCTAAAACCTCGTTTAGATTAGTTGAGTTACTTGAGTTCAAGCAAGTGCAACTTTCAACTTAGAACTTATCCATTTTACAAATGTTTGTTATTTATTGGGTTTAGCAATGTGCCTGTTACTTATGCAACAGAAATTCATATTCAGATGAACAGATTCAATTGATAGGAATTTATTTAATCGAAAAATAATATAATACGCGTATCGCTCATCATTATTTTTTCTTATTCTTTCCTCAATAATCTAATGTATGTTCTGGCTATCTTTCTAACAAGAGAAGACTTTCTCCCATCTTTTCGTCACGGAAAGTAGTAAACATAGAAATCCTCCTGCATCGATCGTGCTAAAAAAAGCCAAGTTTTATATAGTGGAAAGAAAAAATAAATAAAATTTCGTTCCAGTAAATGAAGTTCTGCTATAACTTGAGTAATCTGAGCAGAACTTAACGATTACGCATAGTGGAGTTAGAACGGCCATTTAGACGGTTGCAGACAGTCGCTCAGCTAATTTCTGGGGAGTTGGCGTGTGCGCGAAATCGAACAGAAATACATATATCGCGCGTGCGTTGAAATCGTCTATTTTGGTGCTCGCGCGAGCATCTGTTCCTCGTTTCATCGACTTCGTCGCCACGTCGACCGATGTATGTATAAATTTTCCGCGTTTCTTTTCTCGTGCACATCAACCCGGAAGAAGATGAGGAAATGAGAATATGTCCACGAACGCCGATGACGACGATTCGTGAACCTCGTCCGACCAGAGAACCAGGTTACGCTGCTCATTTCTCCGGTTCCACGAAGCACGCGCGTTGTTATTTAACGATCGCCAGCAGCAGTTCGTTTTTCTTTCGATCCTTCCGCGCGAGCCCGAAGAGACGCGAATTTATGCTCCTGGGATCATTACGCTTCGGCTTAATCTTCCATTTCGGTTCCTTTGAAATGTGTTTTAATTCTAGGTTGCAGGGATTCGACTGATCGCTTGGCAAATTTAAAGGAAAATCGGAGAGTGATACGATAATTAATATTAATGCTTGCAAATAATATGGTTAAGTTTCGGATAATTAGTGTATCATGCCAACATGTATACAGGGTGTTTTTATTATCTGGCTAGATTCACTTTGATCACGAATAAATTGGTAGGAATTCTTGGTTTCGGAAGAAGATAGGGCAACGATATTGATACAATGATCAACATGAATCTCATCATGCTTACAATTTGCAATTGTACGTCAATTTGTAATTGCAATTTGTAATTGCTACGTCAGAATTTTAACGATATTTATATTGTGTATAAAGATTTTGCAGTTTATATTTGAATGAATGAATTCTCGTGGTCTGACTATTTCACAAACGATATCATACACATGTATGTATCTATTGTAATTGCGAACGATATTTATAATAGGAAGAAAGTTTTTTCAATATTATAATGATTTCGCTGAGACAAATTTTCTCCAGCTTGGCAATAACTTCCAATAACAAGAATATCTTGACAGAAGTACAAGAGTTTTGGTATTTCCAATCTTGTCGATGGAAACATCAAAAAATTGTCCATAATATTCCCTGACACTGACAGGAACAACGAAGACTTACAAGGGCCGAGAAATATCACGACGCAGCCTTACAATGGTACTTGGTACCTCGTGTAATCACGATGGATGTAACGGCATCGTTTGCCATTACGAACCAGTTGTAACGATGGAATTGATTGGTACATCATATTAATGATGTACGAGGCCCCGTATCGCCGCTTTGTTTATCCGATACGAACACAATCGTCGATGACGAGGCCATCTTTCTATCGCGCGACTTTTATCGCTTTACGATTTTCAAATATTTACGTCTGAAATCCGTGCTGCAAAACACACCGCGTTGTACCTTATTCGCGTTTTTTTCAGGCAGTGAAACCTGGCAAACTCGGAGCATAAATCTCATTTCAGATATATTGATTTTTTTACTGATTTCTGATGAATCGTATCAGCGATTCAACTCGTAATAATAATCAATTCACCTCCTAGTATCTTCCTGTTATTTTCTTTGCGTTTCATCTTGTTCAAAACAGGTTTGCCGTACAATCTTTATCTTTCACTTAGATTTTGCGTTTGAAAGGTATTTTATACATCATTACAATTCTATTGTAAATAAGAAACTACCATTTCTGGAGTTATATTCTTTTCTTTTTTTACCAAGAACTTTTTTATTTTTAATAACGATGATCGTTCCGATACGCTGCCGTTGCTTTATGTGTCTTTCTAGATTGTCTTATCCAAATACACAAAAATTAAAATGCAACAATTGCGTCATTATATTCAGCGAATTAATGGAATGGACGCAACATACCTGTCAATAGCAATGAATACGTTAATCGAGTATTCAAATGTAAAATCCATAGACGTTAAATCACAAGAACGTGCTGGCCAATTAATGTCAGCATGTTGAAAAGTGTCATGATCATTCGCAATGAAGCCACTGTATCTCTCTTTTATTTTCTATTTTTTTAACATAGTTTTTATATTTCTACTGTACATGGACACTAAAAGGTTACAGATATCTATAGGTTTATTTAAAAAGCAAGTTCAAAACGAGACGACTATCAATTGATCGAATAATGATGGCTCGAACTTATCAGACAGAAAAGAGGAAACGTTTTAGCAATTTGCAACGTTAAGAGGAAATAAAGTACGTTAGAATTGGAATCAACATCGCATTGACTAATTGTGTACACTATACAACGTCGTACGTGCTGGCAGCGCTGGATTAGGTCTGGTATCGAGCCTATCTTTTATTATCATCTGTTCGATGGTGGAGAATAACAAAGGACTGGTGGCTTAAAGATAACGTTAAAACGTCTCAGTCGAAATTCAAGAGAAAGGCGATTAGTGCATTTCGAATCCTGTCACGTAGGCACTACTTTAATCTACTACTTGTAAACTTGACCTTCTCACCACAAGGAAGAATTCTAAATGAATGAATCGTTCTGTTAATAATTCGTCAAATATTAGTTTTCTAATTGTGTAAATTCTCTCTGTAGAATTATTATATATGTCCTTCTCTTTTAATTTATAACTGATTTAATTGATTTGATTACTCGATTGATTTAATAAATCGGATGATTGAATCAGTAACTTAATTGATTTACATTCACGAATACAAAAAATTGCTATTAATGATTTATCATAATTAGTATGCATAATATATCGGTTTAAAATTCGGACTGTTCCAGCTGCGTATATTCCCATAGTCTGACTAATACAACTGGCCTACACCAACATGCAAGTCAGCGAGAATGCATCGTTATGACTCATTATACGCTTCATGGTTAAATTAAGTTTAAGGAAATATTATTCTTCCTATTCTTGCTGTAACAATATACAACTATTCGCCTAATCTGTTTCTGACAAAGTGGGAACGTTGTAACAAAAACTACATCTTTTCAAAGCTCATTTCATTAAAAGCCTCTCCGTATGTCTACGAATTTTATTCTTTATTTGATTTCAGAGTAACATAGACGGGAAAAAATTCCATGCTATAATTACCAAGCTGTTCTCTGAAGATCTAAGACCGTCTTGTTTAAACTAAAATGTAAATAGTGTATACCGACGCATTTTCCGGTGTAGTTTATTTTATTTTAGTAAGTATGGAAAGAACAAAGGTCTTTAAGAATCGTTTTTCAATCTTAATTATTATTCGTCGAATTATAATAACGAATACAAAACGTAACTGGTATTAAGAAACGAGAAGTAAACTAAATAATTAAATTTATTTGTGGGCACTTTTCTAAAAAAAATTCCTCGATCAGAATTCAAAACGTTATAACATATATATAGTATATTTTTCAAGCGTAGATTTTGATATTCCCCTCAAGTACGATTTTCTACCATTTGCAACGCGAACGAAGCAGAACCGGGGCCGAAGAAATATTAAAAAATATTAAGTAACGATGCCGGTAACGACAAACGATCCGACACGCTTCTTTCGTTGTTCCACTCGACTTTGCCTTCAAAATCTAAATTTAATGACGTCCTCCTTACAGGGTCGGCTATTTGTAAAGCAAGCGTAACAGTAACACCATCCGTCCCTCTATCATAATGTATAACAAAAAAAAGTCAACAAGTTCAACGTCATTTATCAGTGTCAATATTGGTCACGAGCGGATCATTGCTGGTTGCGGATGCATGCCAAACGGAATTCTTTCGTTTAAACGTGAGAACCCTGATGTGGTTACGTTTTATGCGAAACCTTGGTCGATTTGACATCGGACCACTGAAAATAGAGGAAAACGTATGGCCGTTCATCGGGAAATATCGATGGCGATTCCCGAAAACTGGGACGAAGGTTGCTTAGATTACAATTCAGCAAAGGAACCGAAGGACGCGGACTTTTGTCGGAAATAAAGCGGTGGTAAACAACCCCGGCTACAATAATAATCTCGTGCGTGCACTGATGAAAAGAATTTTTCGCTGCGAGGAACCTTCACCCACTTTCCCTGACACGGCGCCTTCGATGGAAAATCGCCGTCAAGATTCTTTTGTCGTACCTTTGCACATGTTGCGGATGGTCATGATGGAATGACGTTTCTGTGAATGGTAATTGCGAAAATGGTGAAAGATAATTATATGCTTACATATTGATATTAGACAGATGAATATTGATAGAATGATTGGAAGATTCTACATGTGAAATGACTTAAAGAGCTGGTTTACTTGGAAAAAATCTAGGTATCAAGAATGATATGAATGTGCTAAAAATTATCGGATAATAATGCCCTTTTACCATCTGTAAACTATAGATAGTAAAAGGACGTCCATTACGTAAAAATAGAAACATATCTTTGATATAGAATGAATCAAAATATATTTAATTTGTCTAATTATTAAAGTGTAATTGAAAAGATTTAAGTTATTACTTTGTTCGATTCAAATATCATTTCTAACATAAAAAGATCACGTAAGGAATTTTTTGAAAGATTCAAGTTACTTTAATTAATTCCTAAGATATAATCTAATCAGTAAATTTCACCTTACGAATATTTTTCTTTACCTAATTGCTTTAATTAATAAAATTTTCACTTGAGAAAGTCTGAATCCTCCGCTGACCAGATCTATTTCACATTAACTATGTATTTTTATAAGTTCTTACTATCTCTTGTAGTAATTATCGCGCGAGGCACGCGAAATTTCAAGAATAATTTTTTGCCTAAAATTCATAACGAGACGTAATATTAGTACTTTAAACAGAACCCGGGCCAGTTTTAACTTCCTCTATGAACATATGTATGCACTCTAGTTTTCGCTCCGGCGAATCTTGTAAGTCATGACCGCATACGTTTCATGAGGTCGTGGTTAACTAGGACGTCCCGTTTTGCGCAGCTACAACGTAACAACTGCTTAGTTTAAATAATCATCGCCGCTCTAAATTTCCCTTTCATCCGTTCCTCTTTCAAGCATCCTACGGCTACATTTCAGCTGTGCTTTATGGAATCAGCTGAAAGTTTTGAAGAAAGAGTCTCTGGAAAAAGCTTTACCTGCCCTTTACTTCGAATAAAGTGACTTACATAAAAAAAAATTATACAACCTAATAGAAATAGTAACGTATGAAGATCACAGAAAACTGGCGCTAATCTGTTTCTAAACTGACACTAATTCAGTCGATCAAAGAACACAGCGAATTTATTCGACCATATCACAAACCTCCAATTTCTACAGGTGTCCCAATTATCGCGGGTTCTGAGTTGAATTAAACGATTCCAAAAACGCCGTTAATGGCGTTTCCAAATGGACTACCGCAAAGGCCAGCGATCCACATGCTAATTTGTATTTGCCATCCGCGGTGCAAAGGCCCGCCTCGTAACGACTCTGCCGCAACAGAATAATAAGCGTCGTTGTGCCTGTTCTTAATCATCGCCAAATATTCTCGTCGCGCAAATACCCCAGAAACCTAATGAACCTCGTCTGCGAGAGAAGGTTTCTCGACTATCCTTCTTGGTGGGTTCTTCCACGTCCGGTTCCGTGAACCGTTCTATATGCGTGTTTCGAGCAACTAATTAAGCGAACCCCATCCACGGAAATCGTTGTAGCGACAGCTGCCCGCATGCCATTCGCAATTCCGGGTAATAGACCGGCTGTCTGGCTGCTCAGAAACAGGATGATCACGATTTTCGAGCTGGACAACGGGACGAGAGCGAGAGACGGAGAGGCTAAACGGAGAGGAACAAGACGAAAGAGTAGAAAATAAAGGAGAGACCATCGCTGGACGTGTTCCAAATCGATGAAAGGAACAGAAAGAGCAGCACGTGCTTCCGACATCGCGGCATTTCGTGAATCGTGACTACAGACCCGCGTGTAATTTTAGATGTACCGATTGAAATTACTTTCGAGTAAGTATCGTAAATTCGCACGGTAAATGAAAATGTGGCCAGCTGACGTTATATAGAGCGATACTCTTGCAGTAGTAGCACGATAGTACAAAAAGGACTGAGCTCACGTGACGCTGGGCCACCTTTCAATGGCGTCTTGAGAATTGGGCCATCGCATCGGCGTTATGGACGATACGGGCTATGAAGTATCGTGGAGATACATTTGGCGGACGTAACTGTTGACGTAATTGATCGCTGTTTTATTACGTTTATACGCAAGATTGATCGTTGTTATTTTGTTATATATTTTCTGATCTCACGAGGTTCGTGATGCGATACTGGCATGGTAGGTGTTTGTGAGATACATTGATACATATATCAATTAGTTTGAGTTCGAAAGAAAAAATGGAGAAGATTATCTTCCGGATTGGTAGTTCGTTATTGATGTAATTCTTAAGTATATTTTTCATGCTAGTGTTTAAGGTGTGGAATGGTTACCTACCTGCAAATTTGTAGGAACGACAAAGGTACGTGTTTATGCCTACAATAAGCGGCGTGATATGTATTTTATGAACTGTGCACTAAAATGCACAATTTGAAAATGAAATTTATAATTAGAGTATACAAGAAACGACGTGTCCATTATGTAAAAAGTTTATCAAGCTACTCAGGTACGCATTATTTGTAATTTTTGTATTTAATTTCGTGTGCAAGAAAATCTTTTTAGCATCAGGCAGATACCACGAATCTTCTAGAATTATAAAATCCTTTACTTAGGACACATGAGGTTATAATTTAAAAAAAGATTCGATCGAAACGAAGAATAGAACATTTGCAATAAAAAGAAAACTTACTGTCGGTAGAATATGTAATGGGATATTTTTGCGTCACCGTCACTTTTATTATATTCCCGCTTTTATTTGCCGTTTGTCTGTACGATGTAAACAGATATACTTTCCACAAGTTTATGGATTTCATTCTCTCAACGAACCATTCAGGAGTCTCAACAAATCAGGCAAGAAAAGCCTGGAAGCGTGTCTCGTTCCAAGAAAATACGTAAACGCACGAAAGTACAGAAAATTACCATGGTGGTCAACGCTGAATCTCGTAGAAACGCGATTGATAAATATAGAAGGTCCAAATTCTTTCTTTGAGCGGTTTCTTATACGTCATTCCAATAAAGTAGGGCACCTTTTTTTTTTTGTAATGCTAGATTTTTAAATAGTAAGATCCAAGTTAACGTGCGAGCGTACACAGTCCTGCTTAATGCGTTTATTTTTATGGACTGGTGAATAGACATTTTATCTTTATCTTAATCATTTTAGGAATCGTAAAAATGTCAAATACTTTTCCAATTAATGTTCTGCTTTAATGGATGTAACAGTCTGAATTCGAAACAAATGATTTTTCTTATTTTTATGTTCGTAGTGCTGTGACGTCCGTTAATAAAATCATTTCAACGTAAAATGACTCGCTTGGCCGTGTGCCAATGAGGACAACGTTATTAGGTTATTCATTAATATAGGATGAAATTCACGGATTCGAATTTCGAACGACCATAGATGGTCCTCATTTACCGTTAAAGCTTTCAATTTTGTAGTTGATTAATCGGGCCATAATGACCAAGTCATTTTTCGTCCACGACTCTTCCAAGTTGAATTTTAAATTCATAAATCTTAATTTAATAAATCTCCAAGTACTAAACCATGAATGATATTCAGATCTCTGTTCATTATCTAATATATTACATTTTTATATATTCATATGCATAACATGTGTAATCAACATTTTTAACTCTTTCGCAATGGTACGCAGAATTGAAAGTGTTTCTGATAAACAGATCGAAGCATTTTATTAATATAGAAAAATACTTATGAGTGTTGAAATACTTCGTATAATTAGTCGTGGAATAAATTTCATCGCATCTACATACATACGTTTAAAAGAGTTAAAATCCATTTATTCCAAATTGATTTGTCTTTATTAATGTTTAACTTCACGATGATAGAAGTTAACTAGAACGACAGAAGCCTAATTAAGAGATTATCGGGTTAACGAGTTAAGTTACCAATGTGAATCCATACCTGTCCGTGCCATTTATCCTACTAACATTATTATTTAATCAGAATGTATCGACGTAGTCTCGTCTTACAAACCTGCGGGCCGCATACAAAGGAGGATCGAATGAAAAGAAAGGCCAGAAATCGAGGTTCCGCCGCGAAAACCGATCGTAATCGACGATCGAGCCGCTCATTAGCCCAATTCTCCAGCGAGAAATCGCCGGCCCCTCGGTTTACGCGCGGTTGTTAGCCACGAATACGAAAAATCTAGGCGACTATCTGTACGACGTCTCAGCTGGATTTCATACAATGTTGGGCACGCTGTGTTAACATGACGCTTGAAACGCCGCGACGAAATAAGTCGCGTTTAATCACTCCGTTCTCAAACAACAACGAGATCCGGGAGAGACCGTGCAAAGATTAGATTCTTTCCCTTGACTACGAGGATCGGCTCGTTTGATTAATATAATGGAAACAAGAGAGGCGTGACTCGATACTTTCCACGATCCCTGGCTGCAGTTACACGTGATCCACGGTTAATCCACGTGTATACTAATTAGCGACGGATGGATACCGTCTGACAGACCGCTTTTCATCGCACGGTTGAACGCTCGAGCGCATCTCGCTCGAACACGCGTTATTTCGAGGGGAAGGAACAGTATCGTCGCTTGTTTGCCAACTTCTTAACATGCTTCTTGTCCATTATTTGTCTCTTTTTTTTTTTTTTGTTTCAGAGATATACACGTTCTTTATGTATGTATATCATGCGCTTTATTATCCTTTAATTTGGAAGGAAGGGGTAAGAGGAAGAAAGGAAGGATTGGCTTTAGGGGTTTGATTTCGTTTGACTGTATTTGACGGAGTGTTATACGCAATTGGATAGGATGAATCATTTTGTTGTTGTTTCGAGAGCTGATTTTATAGTGTTTGTGTTATTTTTCGTGAATTAGGTTAAAAATGACGTAGTTCAGCGATTTTGGTGGATGTATTATTATACATAATTTTAGAAAAAGTTTTTCAAAAATTTACTGGAGAAGATTTAACTAATTTAAACAATTTTTACGTATTTTATCGAAGAGTAAAAATTTTGCCAAAATTTGCCAAAAGAGATTTGTTGCTGATTATATCTTAGAAAAAGCTTAAGCAACGTCCATGTCTTAGCTTTTTTTATGTAAGTCTTGGTTACATGATGAAATTTCGGATAGCATGCAAAGTGCTTTTCGATGTAATCCCGTTATCTCTTAATAGTTCGTCTATTATGGTGTGGTAAACTTTGCGTAATGATATCAAGTTTAATAATAACATCAATCTAATAATAATTTTTCATTCATTCAACGAAGCCATCTTTTTTCTACTCGATGCTTAGCAGCTTCTTTAATAAAATTTGAGAAGCTTTCCAGCGATCAGAATTTAGACTCGAAGATTCTCGACTTTCTTTCCTACTATTTACGCCTACATTTCTCACAGAAGAATTATAGATACGTTGAAATACTAGATGAATTCAGAGAAGCTTGAACCTTTGCCAGCTTGTTAAGTTTTTCAAGAAATATTCCTCGATTGCAAATACGCGACTTGTCTCCTATTTCAAAGTCCGAATAAGTTAGTATCGAGGAAAGTTATTGGAGAGATATCGTGCGTACTTTATCGGATATTCCTTTGATTTCTGCCCTCGTTGCATCAGTGTAATATGATTTAAATAGAATTGAAATATAAATTTACATTCATGCTGAATCAAGACTAACGTTTATTTAAACGTTTATTTATTTGACAACTGTTGGCAGAATTTCTATACAAATAATTCTTTAGTACTTTAAAAAAATTACTCATCGATTATTTCGTACAAAAGAGTAAGTTTAGAAATTTACAATGACGAATAATGATTTGTGACGTTTACGATATCTTTGTAATATAGTAGTTAGGGCAGTTCGTGTCAAACAAAAATTTTTCTAAAATAGTTTTATTTATGGGACAGTACTATATGACTTGTCCAGAAACGACATTGATCAACTTTATAAGTTAAAAAGTATAGAAGAGTGACGATCACTTTTACTTGAAAAATATTGCTTTTTAAATTTACCTTGTAATTTACCATTATTTACATCACGTTACGATGAATGAATTATGAAAGTAAGTAATTTGTTTCTTGAAAACTAAATATTAATCGTGTACTTGTATAATAAAATTAAAGACCGAATAAAAGGTACAATCGGTCAGTTTGATTTCTGAAAGGCTCGCATCGAAACCAGCAGTCGTAAAGGTATACTGTCGTGCTACCGCGTTTACCAACTTACCGCCTCCGCTCAGCACCAAAGTTCGCTCCATTCGCACAACTAAATGGTACTAAATAACCGTCTAACTGGCGTTATATCGCCGTCAGTGTATCCGGACGCACATCGATCGAAATTGATTTAAATAAACGCGGTAACGAGACAGCGTAGAGAATTTATGCCAACGCTATGGTGCACAGCCTACTAATTCCTCCAGGTTTAAAATCCCTCGACCCCGTTTCCGCATAAATCTCGCGGGACATTGTGTTATTTAGCAGGCAGCTGGTCGTTCGACAGTCTATCCAGGCGTAAATTGGCGGCGTTGCGCCACCGTACCGTTGAAAAATCGCTTCGGTCATTAATCATCGCACGGCGACGTACGCCTCATTATTATTCCCGCATTAGAGCTCTTGAAATTGAAGAAAGACCTGGAATTACTCGCTGGCACCAAGGACGTTAATGACCACAGAACTTGAGTTGTTAGTCCTTTCCCCGGTATCGTTCTACACCTGGCTCAATGCTACCACGCGACACGCTCCCATGGCAGGTTGCGTGTCAACTTCGTTTTACCTCGAACATGATACCGTGTCCGGTACCCGCGATACGCGTCCGGATGGAGGATACGAAAGGAGGCTCTGTTTTGTCTGCTCCACTTTTAGGTTAGGGCCACGATTTTCAACTGGTGTGCCGTAACAATTGTTTAAACATACAATACTTGAATGCCCTCTTCCGAATATATTGTTTGATGTAATTTTAGTATTTTAGTAATTAGTTTATATATTCTTTCATTATTATATTAAAGACTAATGGCGTCTCATAATTACGTGCGATATTAAAAATTGAATTTTAAGATATCGAACCTTATGTAACTCAGATAACTCTACCTTGCTTCATACAACATGCGCAGCTAATTATGGAAAGGAAGAAGTTTCTTGGGAAAGGAGTACTTCGAAGTCTAGAAAGTGTAAAATTGGCAGCGAAAAATTCCTTAGGTGTGAATGTAGGACGATGATAGGGAGGCTGATATGGGAGAAGGAAAGTAAAACGAGGAAGTAAGGTTTCGTGATCTCAGTTCCTGACTTTTTATTTTTGTTTTCACGCAGTCTAAAGATTCGTATCAAGAATTTAAGAAGTTGCTCCTGCCGTAAAGTTGCACCGTGTGTGAACAAGGTATGGTTGAAGATTTATGACATTGATTATTTCGAAGTTCTTTTTATAAATACTATAATTAATGGCTTTTAAGAGTTACGTTTACATGTCCAGATATTAATATACCTATATAGTTATGTAGCATATGAATATATACATTGATGAAGTGATAGTACTTACAGTTAATACATCTCATTTCACGTGCATGATAATTTTGCACCTGCTCGTTATACCATGGCCATATAGCAATCTTTGCCAAACTTTGATTTTGTGTACAATATTTTATGATTAACCACTTGACGGTCATCGAAATAATTCTCTTGGTCTAACAAAAAGTTCTTAAGATATTCCAATCTTTTTGTCAATATTTTTTTCACGCTTATTGCTTTAATTCCAGGTGGTGTTAGTGATAAATGGACAAAAAAGCAACGGAAATTCGAAAAGAAGCGTAAAAATATCATTTTTCAAAAGGAAACGAAAAGATATTCGCCAAGTATTACAACACCAAAACTTCGGTATAAATTAAGAATAATAAATATATGTAATAATCTTCTTTCTGCCCGAATAAAAATAAAGTCGAAAATTATCAAAAATATTTAAATGTTTTTAGTAATTGTAAAGCCAATAGATTTGATATCAGTCTATGGGTAGCCGTAACGTTAAACTCCTGCATTCTGCTAGACTTCTGCGAATTCTCATAAGACGAAAAATGGCGTTTGATCAAAAAATTTCTTAAAAGGATAGAAAAAAACCGCGAGAGAAAACTTGTAACGAGTGACACGTGGGCAAAGCGAATCGAATCGCGACGCCAGGAGCGATAGTAACTTATTAAGGAGCAGCTTGATGCGTCCGGACATGTTAATACTTATCATAATGGGCCCTTTGTCGCAGCGCCTGCCAACAATGCATTCGTTATTGCACACTTGCACGTCTATGCGTTCTTGCAGTTGCGTTTGCACTCGCGGCAGCCCGGTACTGTTCTTACGGCGTCATTAGCGAGTCATTGTTTCATCGCGCTGTTTATTTACCTGCTACTGCCGCGCCAGTGCACCCCGAGAACCTATTTTTAAACAATCTACGGCAATTCGCACGGAAACGGTCCGTTATTTGTAAACGATTAGCCGTTTCGTTGGAACAATGTAATTTTACAGTGCGTTTTGTTAGCAGAATAAAATTACGTGCTACGGAAGGTTTCCCGAATCTAGACATCTGGTACAGGCACCGATTTTTATTTGATCCTCCTTTAGTTTTATTTAAAATATAAATGATAATTTATAGGTATAAAATTATTAATAAATTGTAATTTAGTTAGAAAAATAAAACTGTAATTTGGACTTTTATTATGTCAAAAGATGTGATTTTACTCGTAACTGTAACATAACAATTAATGTAACTTATTTAGTAGTATTACTTCAAATGAGAGACATTATAAGTGTTCTACAATAATATATAATTTAGAAACTTCATGTTCAAGCACTTTGGTATCCATGTTTTTCAAATCTAATTTTATCATTCGTCGTTTCGTTGCATTTTATTGATAATTATTTCCCTGACACTAACTTATAGATATATTCATAGCAATTATTACCAATTTTATAAATTCCTCGATAATTTTTATAAACGATATTCATGAAATAATATATCGTAAAGTATATAAGAGAAAGTAAACATTCATAATTAATTCATAAACAAACTTTCATAATTATAATTGGAAATATAAAATCGAAACTCGTTACATTTCTTTACCTCTTCGCGATCGATGAATTGCAAATGAAACGGTTCATCCAAGGCCGTCGAACAATGAGATCTTGAAATTTATACTCTAATATTATGGAGGTACGTAGCTGAGGGAAAAACAAAAACGAAACAGGGAGACCTTTGTTTCCGAGGCTGCGGATATTAGTAAAAATCTCACGTACACCAGACTGCCATCGAAAACATTCGCATACGTCCGCTTCGGTGGTCCATGGACCACCCTCTCTTTTGACTTGACGATTTTTCTTATTTAAAAGGGTATTGTAAATCTACACTTGGGTCGATTCTCTTATTTTCATCTTTCGAAGCCTTGGTCCATTTTTTCGAAGGGATGCGTGACGAATGTGCTTTGACCACACGCGACATTTCTTTGAAACCGAATTTGTCCATGTGATAGACATTATATACGAAACATAAGTGTCAACATAAATCTGATATCAGCAATATTTTTATCATTCTGTTAGTATTGCTTGTGACTATCATAGTGGTTCAGAGTTTGTAACATTATTAATGTAATTATTTTCCATGTTATTGTCTTAAATGTATATTGCTTATGAAAGCAAATGTTGAATTGAAATTCTAAATTTAAAATTTGTATTTTCAAGTTTTAATTTCCAAACAAAGAATTTCAAATTCGAAATCTCAAATCTAAACTTTACATTACCAGATAAACAATTTCAAATCCAATTTTTCAAATTTAAAATTTTCGATTTCAATTTTTTAGTTAAAAATTTCAAGTCTATATTCCTTCTTTTATGTTCGAAAAAATTACATACAAGTTTGATCAACTCTTAAGTACTAAAATAATTTGTTATAACATCTGCTATCTTAAATACGTACGAAAAAATGTTTCTCAAAATATTATAACTGCAACGGCTGCTTCGCAAAATTACTGGAATAAAATGAGTAAACAAAACTCATCTATCCAACATAATAATTATGAGGATTACAGAGATCCACTTCATAAAAATCCGTGGTAACCGGTCATTTTGAGTTATTTCTACCGCAAAGTGCTGATCCCTCTCGAGCTAACGACGCTGTTTGCCTCGAGCCTCAAAAGTTGACATTCTCTCTTTGAAACGTCACCCCTTTTCGGGCAGCCAGAGGACGTGACCACGCTTTTCGCTATACGTGACCGCTTGGAAATGAAAAATGGTGGACTGCATTCAGAGTGAGAAGAACCACATGGCTCCGAAAGCGAGAGGAAACGAGAAAGCGGATGCTCGAATTTCGTGAAACTTTTTTCGACCCATAATCTGTCCTGATCTGGACAACAGCTGACAACTTTCTATGCGTCGTGCGAGGAGATTCTCGAGAGTAAAGACTCGAAAGAGGCTTTCCTAAGAGATCGTGTCGATTATTATGGTGAATTATGCATGGTAAATTGAAAGTAAATTGGAGCTGTCAAAAATAACGAGCGGTCACCCCCGCAAGAATTGCTTTTCATTTTAATTACATATTTTGGAGCACTTCCAATTCAGAAAGCGTGCTTAAACGTCGAAGATTTAGATTTTATCAATGACAGATTCTATTGTGCCCTTAGACTGTTGTAGGATGCGTTTTACATAGATGAGTCAATGTGGTTGTAAATGATTCATTCTATTTTATTTCTTTCCTTTGCTGGGGTGAATAATGATTGAAAATGGATATTGTTATTCCTCTATGACAGTAATTATTCTTGGAACCCGAAGGTAGGTAGAAATAAAAGATATCTTACTATATTCCTTTTCTTTCGGTTATTTCACGTGTTAAGATGAATATACGAGGAAGCGATATTATAAACAAAAATATTTTCAATTTTTACTTTTAAGCGTTGTAATATTCAGTTAGGTTTTGTAAACATATTATAGCTAAATATTGAAAAATGAGCTTAACTTACCCTCGTACATCTGCGCATATTGTGGAAAACCAGCCGCTCTCAGCCATTTGCAAGCTTCTTGTGCTTCGATCTCTATAACAAAAGAAATCACACCTACATTAGAAAAGTTAATTTATTTCTTCACAATTATCCCACACATTATTAGATATAAGCTATAGAAATTCAAGTTAGTTTTCAAAGTTCTCAATTTTATTTCATTATTTCATTTTAAAAAAGCAAAAGATCTTCAACGCATCAAATGTCAAAAGAGTAATCACAAATTATAGATGCAAGGAATTTCCGAAATATATCGAATATGAAAAAATAATTCAAAATTATTGGAATCTGTCAAGTTTGAACATAATTGTACCATAATTATATCCCGTGCCGATCTCTCAAAGGCACAGTCCCATTAAATGAGGAAACAACGATTTTCTTCTTCGCTCGATAAAATTAAAGGATCACCAGTCAACGAACAGCAGAAACATTATCGAAGACAACCAGGCTCGTGCGATAAACTCGTTTTCAGCAAAGTGTGCGAAAGAAAAAAGGGCCGGGATCCGCATTTACATGAACAAACATTCTGATCATTAGCGGGGCAGGATTCCTCTGCTTGCAGCGCACGACCCTGCTCGTTTGGTGGATGAAGGCCTCGTCAGAAAAAGCGGCGACCACGACGAAAACGGTGCTCTTCATTATGCGAGACGAGATACCTTGGCTGACAGCGTGACATGAAAAACTCGCGAGAACGCGAGTGTGTCGCAGCGCGAAAGGAATGCATCGCGATGAAACTCACGAGACAAGGGAAAACGGACATCCCGAAGGAGGGAATTACTAAAACGAGGCAGGAATTTATTCGCGACCGACAGGAATGAGATCGATCTGTATGCTGGAATTCCGAGTATTGGTGTCAACCGTTCTGGAGTCGTTGTCGATTTCGAAGGGTTTTGTTCTTGAGGATGATGTCCGTCAGAAGGGAAATTTACTCTTTTGTTACGAAGAATTTATATATATAAAGAATCTTTTAGCTTGTCATGCTTTAACAGGGTATTTTATTAATGTACATAAGAAAAGAATGTTAAAAGATATTAACTAAACAACATTGTAAGTTTTAAATTATATAGTCTTTACTTAAAACTAGAGGCTTGAAAGTTTCAACTTAGATTTGAGAATATGGAATTTTGAATTATAGAATTTAAATTTAAAGTTTTGTATGAATGCTTAAATTTTTAAATAGAATCGTATTAGGTTGTCCCAAAAGTATCTTTCGCTATCTGCTCGCATCTGCTTTATCCAGCAATGTTTATACAAACATGAAACCTAATCTGTCAAATGTAAATAGAACAACGTAATAGAACAAAATGCGGCATACATAATTCAACAAAATAATACAAAACAGGAAATGTCGTACATCTATTATTTTCTTACAAAACGAGAGAAACTTTTGAGAGAAACATAGATCACAGAAAGGTTAATATACTAGACTCGTGTTGCAATACAGCATCTTCTCGCTCGTTTCTAGAAACCGATAAGAAACGATACGTTACTCTTCCACTGTTTCCAGGTTGTCAATCAGAAAAGTTATCTGAGCAAGCTGCGTATCTAATCTTCCGAGATGCCAAGTGGGTTATGAATGGGCATAGTTCAGTAACACTTGTTCCTTATCATAAAAACGTGTGATCGTCGACGATCTTGGAACTAGATCTCTCGTTCTTTCATCATTCTTTTTCATTCACGAGGTACTGTTTTTGACGAGATAAACGCGACATATTTTTCTATATTTATTCGATTAAATTCGCATGAAAAAAATTGAGATCAGTACATAATGCATAACATAACATAAGCATCAAACGATTATGAAACCAATCCCAAATATTTACACTTCCATAGTAGGCTGTAGTGTATTCAACGGTTCAGTAAGAAACACAACAAAAGCTTCAATTTCAAAACAATATCTTAATAAATAACATATAAGAAATATTTCATTACTCGACCACAAAAATTAATGAAAATAATACATAGAACAAATTTCAGCAAAACATTTTTTTAATAGAAATATTTGTAAAAGACACGCATCAAATTAATGAAAACAGATACAGTCAAAATATCCGCTAGAAAAATCCTAGATAAAACAAAATATCCTATGATAATGAATATACCTAAAACTAATCTGATCAAAGAGCGACATAACTTCAAAATCTCTATATAAGTTTAACTGCAATAACCTTTCTTTAGATCAGGTGGACTTGCGTGTAAGATTTGCACACCGATAACAAGGAAACAGGAAGAAGGAAAATGGAGAATATCCTGCAACTCTTCTGAAATTTCTACACGGGTCAGAGGGACATATCACTTTTCAGCAGCAGTTTTTTTCTGCGTATGGTTAATTGGCCAGGAGGCAGTCGCGAAAGTCCCACGTGGGATCCACGAGAAGCCACAAATGAGAACAGGGATAACCAACGATGGTACGAGCGAAAGTTGCGAAAAGGACATAGACGATCGGTGATATAAAGAAGAAAGCAAGGGGGTAGCGGGAAAACTTGGTGTCGAGGCTAGCACGTTTCTGTCTTTGAGGGAGTCCTTGACCACCCGTAGCGACGGAAAAGAGAATTCATATCTATAACACCGATGCGATCGCGCATTGCCACGCGATAAAACGTAGATAGCTATCACTATAAAGAAAAAGAGAGAGAGAGAGAGAGAGAGAGATGGATGGAGAGAGAGGGGGGAGAGGGAGAGAGTGGTTAACATCTTTATTTTCTGACCGCTACGTCGTCGAGCTTCTCGACCGTGGCGCACGACATCACGCGTTACATCATGGATCATGATCTGTTCTACAATATACGTTCTCGTGAATTAACCCTGCTACATTTTTCTGGTTATTTCCCATCCCATTACACTTTTCTAACGATAAAAGATGTCCCAAATTTAAGAAAAGTGTTAATAAAAGTACAAGTCCATACAAGAAAATATGATAACGCTATTATTACTAATTTTCCGATTTCAGTGTTATTTGATGACTCAAAAGAAGTATTTATAAAAGAAGCATTTATGAAAAGCTTTCGAAAATAGTTGATAAATACGCAATGTTTTGTAGGAAACGAATAATTGTGTGTTAATTTAATTCAATTAATATTGCGGCATAATTAACGTCATTAATATTTCCCAAGAGAGTAACAAAAACGTATATTTAATCCTCAAATCAAATGAAAATGTAATTAATTGACGACATATTGAATCTTAAAATTGTCATATAAAAGATGGGAGATGTAATTTATCTTGTTTTCCATCTACAGTCTATTGAAAAACATTCAAGGACCACAGCAAAATTAATTAGTCCGTTTACTTCAAAACTGTTCATAGAATCACTGCGAAACTGTTCATGAATTCCAATTCGAATTCAATCTCGTCTCTGTGGCCAAACTAGTCAAATTCGATAAATGGGCGTAATAGAGATATAGTACATGCAACCTCCTTCAAGGACGTTTAATCGAGCCTTTCACTCTTGGTGTTTCGATGGAAGTTTATTAATTAGCAGAACAGAACGGCGTGGCGCTCGCGTCGCTTTTCATTAGGTCGATCGATCACGGAACCGATATGCGTTGTTGTGCGGACGTGCTGGAAGAAACGTATTTCTGTTAGTTTTATGGGGATGGGCTTGTTCTTAAGGGACGCGAAGGGTAAGCGACGGGTTAAGAGTCTTTTCTTAGTCTTCGGTGTGTTTGTAGTGTGCGTAGTGAAGCCTTTGCGAAAGTTGCAAGGTGGATAATACGAGAATATTTTGAACAAGAAATAATCCGTAGACAAATTCCTATCGATAATTTATGGAAAATTTTACATTTTAATTTTTTCGAATTCTTGTGTGGTAGAAAAAGATTGCAAACGCTTTATCTCACGAACGAAAAAATGAGCGTGGATATAAATGACTCAGTTTACCCACAAATATTTCCCTGTTTCTTGTAGTTAAAGAAGCGTTCTTTCATTTTCAAAGTCACTACAATTAAAAAGTTCAGTCGGAAATAAAGCGCAAATCATACCATTACCCAACTTTACACTATCCAGGGATGAATTTAGTAAGACCAGAGGAAGATAATCATTTTTTACTTTTGTATATAGATTTAGACTGGCCATTGGATGAATTGAAAGGATCCTATAAACTGAAGAGTATTTATTCACAGAGATGTACATTGTATTCTTTAGAATCATGCTTGAATTAAAGAAAAACTAAATATATACGCATATGTGCAAATATTCCTCCTATTAAAGTTAATGTTTGAATAAAATTTAAAAAGATTCCTTTCCATGATCCCTGGTAATGGCAGTTTTTAACGAGCATACTGTGAGTAGAGACATCTTCTGTTATCTTAAAGTCTGCCATGGGATAATTGTGATCGCATACTGAATTTTTTACTCAATGAAGCGCGCTCCGAACTTCTTTATTCATCATGTAAACGAAAAGACGTGGTTCGAAAGTGCAATTAAAGTTCCAGTGATTGTACGTTCCTTTCACAAACAACGAACTAACTGATTCTTTTCTAAACTTGCAAAAAAACCCAATAGGAATCGCGTCAAACGTAATCCATAACTGGCATGGATTTTCGTAAAATCATATTTACAAGCCCATCCCCATAAAACTAACAGAAAAATCACGCACTAATTATAGAAATACAACTGAGTCATCGTCGACGTTATTGGTCTGTAAAGTTGCAAATATTAAGACTATTACATAATTAAAATAAATACTATAAAGTTCGTATTATCGTTTCGCAAAATTTAAATTCTTCGTTTTAGCAAAAATAATTTAGCAAAAATTTCATAGCTATCGAGATTCGTGCATCTCCTCAAACATCATCGATTGTGCGAAGCAATTAATCGAATATGCCATTAAACAAGATCGACCAAATCGAGTTTCATGCTTAACAGCAGAAGTGACGCGATATTCGCGCGTTTGAAGGTCGATTTAATGATTCATCGTCCAGCATGACGCGTCTTGGAAAGGCGGATGACACGGAAATCCAGCTCGTCGAAATAATACGGCTTTGCGGTAGGTCGCTGCCTGAGACTTCCAGCTATGTTCTGAATAAAGCGGCACGTAGGTGTGTCACTTCATGCGGAATAAAAGACCGTGGAGTACGGTACCGTAGCCGTGTAGGTACACGACCCTTTCGTAAGGAGATTTGCTTTTACGCAATTCAGGCGACAGCGGCCAGACGCCACAATCCAGAAACCGGCAAAGCGGCTGCGCCTTCCGAACGAATCGCCGTCGTAACGCGGGCAACCGGATCGAGCATCGAGACCGAACCCCTTCTAAATAGTTATTGAAAATATTTATTCATTAAATTACACTAAAACGTTCTGTTCGAAAATTTCCACGTGACTAATGATATTATTAAGGATCAATATTGTTGCTTGTTTGTTAAATTCTTCTCCGATACGCTCTCACGTTCCAAAGCAATATAGGTGAAACATATGTTAAACAAACTAACATTTCTGATAACACCTTAATCTTTGCTTTCTATGTGCTTACTGATTAACTATGACGTTTTGGACTTTCTTATCCTTTCGTATACAACGAAATACACGGAAAAATCGGTGTACAAAAAAATAAGCTGTTACGCTAAGTTAAAGAGACCTCAATCCATCACGTGAGGTATCTTAGCAATATCTCGAATTTGTGATCGAACTTAGCCGAACGTCAACAAACTTGATTAAACATTCGAACGTCGATGGTACAAAAATTTCTTTCGAGTGTCTTATATCGAAGAGCGCAATAAACCGTAGCTGAGAGAAATTCTGTATCGTATTCGTTTCAATCGAAGACCAAGATATTGTTTCGAAGATGCTCTCCCTGCTCGTTTTCTCTATGAAAGTAATATCACTGTGGAACTACACGCAAAGGAATGCCTGTTTCTCTAGTATCCTCTCGAGCTTTATTTAATTCTACTTTCCCCTTGCAACGTGGAGTACATTCCGTAACTGTTGATATCGAAAAAAATGATGTTTTTCCAGAGCTTGCGAGAGCGAATCAAGGAGAAGCATCATCGCGGGTCGAGAAAATGAGGGCGTAGAAACGAGTAAAAAAATCTTGGATAAACTTATTCAAATTGCTTTAAAATTTGAAACCTAACTTTTATGTTTAATGATAAAAATTCTTTGATCATTGATAGTTCTATGTAATTGAAGATTATTGCATTAAGCTGAAAGGATATTGAAATTCATATTATATTAGCATATACATACAGTGACTCCTCTTATTCATATTCGGGCACTGTAGTATTCCATCCATTGCTACTCTGTATATTTGACCATGATTTAATTAACGTATTTTTTGTTTTTTATTATGATAAAGCATGTATTTTTCTTGGCGATAACGCAAATTTTATTTATTTAGACTAAATAATTTGTAGCATAACAAATAATACATTAGGAAATGTATTATTCATACGTTGCAAAAATGTTCGGACATTTAATTTTTTTAGAATGACTTTACATAAAAAATACATGTATATTATATGAATTTTTTAAATGTCAATATCTTGTTGAATAGCTTTTTTGTTTTATTACATGTTGTAATCGATTTGGCATGTTTGTTATAATTTTTTGCAAATAATTTTGCGTGGTACACTTTCATTCTTCTAATAATCTTTGTTTTAGTTCATCCTTTCACGTAATTAGTGTTTGCCGAATCTTTTTGTCCAGATAGTCCCATAAGTTTCCAATTGGATTTAAATCCAGTGATTGCGGTGCTTTATGTAACACACGATGGCAGTTATACAGGATGGTTGGTAACTGGTGGTACAAGCGGAAAGGGGGTTAGGTTAGAATAAAAATTTTTCGTTTGAGGCTTTGTTTTCGAGAAAATCGGCTTTGAATTTTCGCTCGGTACGCGCGCACTTTATCACGTCTCGTTATAACGGATCTCACTGTAGATTCTTAAAAAAATTAAAAAAAAAGAAAAAGTTTTTATTGTATATTTTCGACTTCTTTTTCGCGTAGAATCACCCCCCTTTCCGCTTGTATCACCAGTTACCAACCACCCTGTATAACAGATATTCTTAAACTATCCTGGCTTTATGTTCCAGTTCATTATCATGATAAAAAAAGTGTGTTTTCAATGTCCACTGCAGTTACACCTTTTTTTAGATTTTGTTTTAAAATGTCTAAATACCTATTTTTATCCATAATTGCATCTATAAAAACCAATTCCCCAACTTCTTTCGACGAAATACAACCCCAAACCATGACACTTCCATCTTCGTGTTTAATTGTCGGACTTAAATTTCTAAAATTAAGCTCTTGACTCCGTTTACGCGGCACTATTTTTCGTCCATCAGGTCCAAGTAAACTGAATTTACTTTCATCGGCAGAAACATCATTCCACCAAGTTTGTCCTTCGTTAATAAATTATTTGGTAAATACTAATCTTTTCTTACGATTTGCCTAATTTACATACGGCTTTCGACGTGCTACTCTACCGTTATATTCACATTCTTTTAAATACTCGACGTATCGTATCTGGATGAACTTTCTTTTCTGACTCTTCAAATAATTCAGCACTTAACTTAGGAGCATTTAAGTCGGGATTTTTTATTTTCCTCCTAATATTCCGTTTATCTCGATCGTTAAGTATCTTTGGTCGTCTTTTTTGAAGAATTTACTCTATCCGATCCTCACGATTGTACCTTTTTATGTCTGCCACGATACACTTGCTTAATTTTAAGAGAGAGATGATTTCTCGATAAATATTTTCCTTTTTCACGGTTGGAAATGTCTAATCGTCGCACGTTAAAATAAGTATTTTTGCTTTTTCGTTTCATATTCAACATTTCTGACTGATGACAATGATTTTCGAATAATAATTGATATTTCGAAGTATGCTCTACATCTTGCGCAACACACATGTATGTCTGCAAACAGTACTAAAACTGTAGAAGTGTAACTAACAAATATGAATGAATAAGTGTCCGAATATTTATGCGACGTACGAATAATATATTTCCTAACATATTATAGCGTATTATATGTTATGCCACAAATATTTAGTCCAAGCAAACAAAATTTGCATTATTGTCAAGAAAAATACATGCTTCGTTATAATAAAAAACATAAGGCACGTTACTTTAATTATGATCAAATATACAGAGTAGTAATCGATAGAATACTATAGTGTCCGATTATTAATAAGAGTCACTGTATAGCATTATTAAGAATACTCTACGAAAAAAATACACCTATCAGGCTTGTTTCAAATTCCCCAAACCATTGAAGTTTAAGACATATAAATTTCGACATTACAACCAAATACAATTTCGACATTAAATATTAAATTTCTCAGAAAACAGACTACTGATATACGAAACTAAATTGTGCAATGTATATTTCATATTAAAAGTTCGATATCATGATACGATACAATAAATTAATGAAAATTTTATCTATTAAAACTTCCTTTTTTCTTGCCCACGAACTTCTATCCCTTGTAATGAAAAGCGTGACATTGCGAATTGAAATGAAAATTCTTGACATGATCGACTTAAGACCGTGGACAATCACGAATTACGCGACACAATTTCGAGAAAAAGCTCGACGTTTGCCCTTCGATTCTCGATCTGTCGCATAAAACGCGCGATATTCTTGCCCGTGACTCTTCCATCGAACGTGCTGCAGCTTTTAATGCCCGACCTACTTCGATTCTGACGTCAAAAGTCGGCCGTAAACACCATTGCTTAACCCCTGCACGTTGCATAAAAGCATGGATACACCAGGCTGTTCCAAATGTTTCTCTACGTAAGCACAGACTTCCTCTTCCACGTAGCCTACTACAAATTTATTCGTCCCTTTCAACGATCGTTTCACGGTCTCTGTTTCCCTACATTTCCTGCATCGCGATTTCCTGCCGAAACATAAATTGATAACTCGATAATTCGCATTTCGATGCAAAACGCTTCGTGTCTCGAAATACGCGTTTCGCTTATTTTATTTTATTTTTTATCGTATTACATCATAATATGCTGCTAATCGTCTCATATTGCATTGCGAATCATGGAATCAACGAAGTCTGAAAAGAATCACAAAACAAAGTCAGTATTCGATAAAATTGCTTCTAATTCTAGTCTTCTTTTTACAAAAACATTAAATATTTCTATTATCAACAACTCTATTTCTATTATTACCAACAAAGATCTATTATTTCTCTCGCAGCTCGAAAAAAATATTTCGTAGCGAAAGAGCGAGTCGTTTTAAAAAGATTAATCATATTAAAGTGGTTCCTTCGTCAAAATTAAATGATCACCAAAAACGAATTTATTATGTCCTTCTTTGACGACCCTCGTATAACATAATAGCAAAATCTCGGAAAAATAGTCGTTTTACTTCTGTCCACGTTCGCTAGAAATCAATGTCTGCGGAGAGAGACAACGCGAATTCTTGTGGAGCTCGTTAATAAAATACAAAGACAGCATTGGAATCAATGGATACTCCGGAATTGAGTAGCCGTCTTCGCGTTCACACTTCCGCATTAATCAACGATGCGTAGCCAGTATTGCTTACAATGCAAAAAGCCCGTGGACCGCGTTCGATAACGAGCAACCACTGTCGATCGAGTTGTCGCATCGGCTGCATCATTTAATTAACGTCTGTCTCGAGAAACGGCGAAAAGCCACTCGCTGAAGGAATTGCAAAACGATACCAGCCAACTGAAACGAGATCAATGTCGACTCTCTTCTCGGTCAGGTATTTGCATATGTCGCCAGAATGTTCTTGTGTTCTTGTTGTTTCCACAGAACTGTGTCCATCCGTAAAAGGGGCGATGTATTGTTGATGCGGCGCCAAGAGTCAACGCGTGTCCTCTTAGCGAACGATTTTAATAGCTCGGAACGTGTGCGATTAGAATAGACTCTTGGTTATGGTAATTTAGACGTGAATCATGTCAGAAGCAAATTTTACGCTGGAAAAATAGTTTCAAGATTAATGGCGTTTTCCCAATTTTTTTTGTAACAATTATTCCACAAGCATAGAATATTGTGGTAGTAAATATTGTAGAACGTTATGTTCATTTTTGTATCTTATATCGTGATAACAATATCGCCAATATGAGTTAAACTGAATTCTTGTTTAGGCTACGTGACTTAGATATCAATCATCTCAGAAAGAAGATTTATTATGAAAAAACAGATTTAAAATGACTGATCCTCTTTTAAAACATTCTTGTGAGAATTATCGTGAAACGTATGCAACTGATAATATACTTTAAAATGTAAAATCTGAATAGATTGAAAAATAAACATTTAAAATTTAATAAAATAGTCATCAGCGAGTGTTTAATAAATAAAAGACTGGGTGTTAATAATGTTGGCACTAGAAATTACTAGAACAGTCGTAAATCACACGCGAGCCGATAGTAATGGCCTCCAAAACACGCGAATCAATAGCTACAACCTGCAAATTATGCCAGACTGTCGATGACTATTCGTGTAATCCTAGTGTCGTGGTTATTGGTTCTCACGAGTTTGAGATTGTCAGTACCAGGTTCCAGGACCTGAATATAGTTGCAATTGATTCGCATGACTTCCCTCTATCTTCTCGCAGGAATCACGATTCGATACAGTCAAGACGTTTATTTCGGTCATTGATTATATTAATTTACAGCAAATCCAATTTTTATGACATCTGCTTTCTCATGTTTTTTCCATTTATAAAGCGAAGTTATTCAGAATCAATTTAGAATTTGTTAAGAATAAACAGCTTTTTATTGTATCTAAAAATTTCATAAAAATTAATTTCTCATATGCAATGTGTTTTTTGAAGCTATCAGCTATTTAATTAGTTAATCGTTTATTGCGTTACATATATTTTTTTAAAATGTTGGGGTATGAATAGAACGATCAGTTTGTTAAAACTTTTTAAATATGTCCGAATAGGAAAGATACAAGGAAAACACGTGGATTCACTGGCTCGTTGCCTCCGTCTCACATGTACGTGGATGCACGTCTGCGACTTATAGAGATGCAAATGAAGTGTCTCAGTTCTAAGTACCTTCCAATTGCCTTCAAATCCTTGAGTAACATAAAGAGGGACCTGGTACAACCTCTCTTGTTCTCTGTTTCTCATAAAGAGGGTTCTTCCCAACGACAACTCTCAACTACTTGTAAATAGCCGTAAAAACGATAAACCTCGAGCGTGTAAAATTATCTTCTCTTCTGAAATATCGTTAATCAGACATTCTATTTTGCTTAACGTGAAATGTAAATTTTCAGTATTAAATTTTGTGGAGTAAAATTTCAACTGAAAAGTGAAATAATGAAATTGAAAAATATAGTTCGTTTAATTTCACTTAGTTTCATTTACGTTGCAGACGTTGTATGTTTAAAAAAGGAAGTACAATATGGAACTTCGCTTTGGTACAAATTGCCATAGCGATTAACACGGTCGCGTGGGTGAATTACAATCGAAATTAAACGCCCGTGTAAGCTTTAAAAATTCTCTTTTTGGCCACGGCAATTTTCTTAATAACGCGCGGAATTAGTACTCTGTGAAACGAGAAAAAAAGGAAATCACTTTGCCGAGAGAAGGAAATTACGCTTAAGCGTTTCGTGATGCCCTGTCATTTGCGAGGAACCCTAAATCTGGACGAGCGATTATTTGCTTTAAATTTTCGTTCCATACTTTCTTCCCATAATTAAATTATTCCTCCCGAATATATATTTGAGAACTTACAGGAATATTCTACTGTTACTTATTCTACTGCTTATAATTTTTTCCGCCATATTCTTCGTGAAATTTATATCCTTTCCCGTTAAGAAAACCGTTTCTTATTTTACGGACACCCATATCGTTTACCGTTTCAACTTTTTAATTGACGATTCAGTCCAGAATTTTATGGGAGCGATAGCTACGTGGAACAAAGGTGAGCAACTATAAAAGAGGCTATCAGAAGGAGGCGAAGTAGAGTCGAATCGTTCCCAGTCTGGATATTTAGTTATCATTTTCATTGGTTTATTGCAGCTTCTAGAATGCGAGATTATCTACCCGCACCCATTACTGAAAGTTCTTTTGCAATTCGTCCCCGTTCCTCGACAACTCAACCTTTGTTCAGTGATATATGGCAACGTTGTACACTGTTTATGACCTTCCATTGCATAAACGTAACTCTAATGAGTTGCTTTAGCCACTAACATGATCACACTGTGTTCTGGAAGTGATTCGCGTTTTCGTAACCAGTTCGTGGCGCCTCGTTTCGTATAGAACTTCGACCATGTAGCTCTCGGTCCCTCGACGTTTCGAGCGAAATAGTCGTCTCTGTTTGAAATAGACATTTGCGGGCTTTGCTTCGCTAGATATAACATTGTACCATCAGTTTTTATCTCGTAGAAATTTTTAATAACAACATATCCAGTTTTATTTTCTTTTTCAGAATGTCAAGTTTTTTATCGATATTGGGTTATTTGGAAAGTTTACGTGTGCTTTACTCCTTAACATTGTTAGATTCAAGTTTAAGCTGTAAACCAAATGAACTTCTCTGAAGAACAAATTTCGGAGAGTTATTGTTTATAATAAAAGTCTATTATGCTATCAAATATATAATACGAAAGTACAAGGAACAAGAAATGGTTTATAGTGGCCGTTTTGCTCTAATTCACTTTGGTAACAACTGTGTTAATAAAATGCTAAATTATTCCTCAACTTCGCTGCGAAATTTTCGAACAACCTAATAATTTAAAGGCAAAAGAAAACCAGCATCGATTCGACAGCATGCAAATTTTTATAGCAGTGTAAAATGTGACGTGAAACAATACGGTTCCGAAGCAATTCAGAGACTTAAATGGACCGGAAATTCATGGCTGTCGGTGAACGTGCGTTTCCTCTTCGCTCGTGGTTGCCACACCCTCTCGCGTGCACCAAGGTACTGACGTGCCCTCGATCTCGAGGAACGCTTCGTTTATTTTCAACTTGGAAATATTATTCTAAAACCACGACTCCTTGCACATGTTTCCCAACTCGGTATCTTCTAACCGATTTTCTTTCTTCTTCTAGTCGAATTGTCATTTCGTTGCGTTACGCAACATTTATCGATGAATGAATATTTTAAGCTAAACACGATTTACACGACTCGCACACGATATACAGTGAATGATTAAAGTCTCGATGTAATTGTTATTAATTAACGTAGGATATAAACTTGAAAGAAATTTAGTACAGGATGTCAGATTACTTAATAGGACTTCGAACTTAAAAGAAATTTGAATTTTCAAGTTGTAAAACTTTTAAATTCAATATAATCTAGAATTAAAATTCACATGATAGAACTAGGATTCCTATTTATTCTAGTGATTATTCAGAAAATTACTTGAAATTATTGCATACTGGACGTATAAAATATTTCTCGATTGCTGGAGTCAATAGAAATTTGATTTAACAAAAATTTTCAGAGTTCGGAAAAAATAGAAAAGAGACAACGTATTAACTCCATACTTTCAAAAACGATTGAGGTCGGGATAGTAACACCCTTGTGTACAAGAGCACTCCAACCCCGATCGCTAACTACTTGGCACGAGAGGTATCATTTGTGAAACCGGAATTATGCGTTCGCTGGCGACGAAATCCATTACCAGCGTGGGTGTGTCGGGCAATGATTTACGCCTTCCCGGGGATGAATTAATACGCTTGTATGCAAACTTTCGCTCTCCCCAAGATTCTGAAAAGTCACGAATGTCGGACTCTAAGCTTAAAACCTTTCAAACCAAAAACAAGTCTTTTACCTTTTACCTTTTCTAAAGAAATATGTTGTCACAAATAGAAAAGGTTATTAAACGACAGAAAACTTCTATCGATCATATGCCAAACGACTCGAATAAGAGTTCCACACAAGGCAGCCAAAAAAACAACGGCGATAAGGGGCAAAATGACAGCGAGCAGCAGACACATTTTAACAAAAACAAGCATATCGACGAAGTTGTCCGAGTGTGCAGTTGGATCCAGGGACCGAAGGAGAGACCTCAATCTTCTTTTTCTTCCATCTTCCTGGTGAAAGATCGGTGGACGTACTAGGACAAAGGCGTGGCCCTCCCTCTTCCCCTCGGCGTGTCCCTCTTTTTATTCTTCTTCTGGTTCATCCTTGCTGCCATCGGTCGGTGCAGATTTATCTTTTCGGCTACACAGAATACGAATCCCGTTGGTATTTTACCAGGAGGCTAGCCGATGTCGATGGAACACCACTGACAAACCACTCACAACTGATCAGCAGGGTGCATTAGTGGACATTATACATCGTTTTGCTGGCATGTTGCGCCTGATAATCGACGTCCGAGGACACGATAAATGCCACGTTCCAAAAAGGGGCGGCTTCTCTTGCACCCATGTAAGACGTTAACATAATTTTGGAATCCTTCTTGACTAATTTTATTTCATTTATTACGACTTGTTTGGGAACTTTTATACGGAATAAGTGATGAGACATTTTATTTTAACAGCAGTTCCATAATGTATGTATGTGTGGATTGCGTAATGCAATGCATAATGCACACTGAGCTGAAAGTATATATGGGGAAGTGAAAATTGTAAGACATTGAATGTGAATGGAATTTCTGGGTAATAAAAATTACAATAAAATTGAGGGACTTTGAGAAAAAGGTAAAATTGTTATTTGGAAAACAATGTAGTTTCAATATCCTAATTACTATTTGTTTTCTAAATACGAATTACTATAGAAATTGTCAAAAAAAAAAGAAAAGAAAAATAAAAAATGTTCTAATATTATACATCGTTTGTAGGAGTTCCTTTTTCAAAATTATTTCTCTAGAATAGAAAGAGAGGTCCATAAAATAATACATTTAGAAGATGCATGAAACTTTAACATATAATGTAATTGCCATATGTTTTCTCTAATCTCGTACATCGAGGTTTGTCTTTTACAATTACTTAAGATGAAAGTTTGTTCTCAAGAGATTCCATATTTATCAATTATTATTCATTGTTACTCACTTTTCACCCCAAATAAACCGTTTCGAAATCCTCATTTAAGATCGGTTATTTAGGATCGACCTTCTAGAACGTTGCAGACGCTATAAGGACGCCCACTTTTCCGATTTCGAGATTCTTTCGGAAGATAACTGCGCATTATATCTAGGTAAAAGGTGCCGACTGTTTCCGAAACAAGTCGCGTAGCCGAAATATGCGGATCAGCAGGGTGTAAAAGACACTACCACTCGCTGTGCTAGAATAAGGCAATGCGCGTGGTGTCGTCACGGTGACAAAGATGAAAGAAAGGAAGCAAAAGGGAATGGCAAGAAAAAAAAAAAGAATAATGAGGAAAGAAACTCGGTCCTGCCCTATGGAGATTTGGAACTCACAGAACCGGTTTGCTTCTTTGCATAGTTCACCGGGCCTTTTTTGATGATTTGCACTGCACTTCTGCGCTGAGCGCGTTCCAAGAAGATGAATATATTTAGTACTTCATTAGTTTAATGGCGCGGTAGTTACTAAATTAGAGGACCTTCGTAGAAGTTAGACCTCAACGTCGAAATACACGTATCCATCTCGTCATTTTATTTCGACCAATATAAATCATTGGAATTATTAGTTGAGAAGATGGTAAAAACTTTTTATACTACTTTAAGAGCATTCGACTCGTAAATTTATCTTCATAAGCTTTAAAGTAACAGAAGTCTAAGTCGTCACATTTTTTCTGTAACGTATAATACAAATATTAATGATCTAATTAAACAAATAAGTTGGTAGCAAGATAAATCTTCGAAAAATGCATAATTTATAAGGAATAATCGTATCATATTTTTCTTCAATACTAAAAGCATCTTTTCGTTTCTCCATATTTCTATTTCTCACAGATGTATGTTGTGTGAAAATAGGTAGTTACGTGCTGGTAATCAATCAAATCTAATAATATATTTTGTATAAACGCAGTTCTATTTCAACAAAAATGAACAATAACCTTTTTTATAATTCCAAAAACAAAAGTCTGATAATTCTAATATTAAAGATGGCAATGATCGAATCTGCGCGACTATGAAACTGAAGGATATAAGGTCGGTACTTTTTCACGATACATAAGTGCACATTCCGAAGGGCGAGCATACACGTAACCGTCCCTGAAGTAAAGGCCGTTTTGCATTGGTGACTGGTATCGAGTGTACTGGCTTGCCTTCCTTTTCTTCCCGGTAACAATGAGACACAAAGGGGACGCGTGTGCGCATACGTACGGGAGCCCACAATGGCGTGTAAGTGTTCCCTTTTCATTACGAGTTTCTTCGTCGTACCGAGTGTCCCGTTTGCTATTCACCATCTTCTCGAACGATCACAGCCAGTTGAGCCGCCACCTATTTTACGGTCGTGGGTAAAATTAGCACCCTTCTAGGGATAAGGGTTTCTTCTCCACATAAACCCTTGGTTCCAGGCTAATGGAGCGTCGTCGAGCGAGAATTTCATGAGTTGGAAAATTATTAGGCAATTTTTATTACTGCTATTTATAGAGCTATGCATTTATAGAAAATTTTAAGACGTAAAAATGCACACGATACGAAATACAAGTAGCGTAATAAAATACAGCAAATATATGGAGAGCATATTCAACTTTTTAGTTTGGCGTTTAAGTCATGATTATATCTATTACTTCCGATTCACTTCAAAGAATTGAACTTGTAACTCTCTCATCCCAATTGAGACTCCGTAATTTTTTCAACAGTGAATATACATAAAATTCAGAAATTGCATAAATCCCACGTTACATTAATCTACGCAGATGTTGCTCTTTATATCACGAATAATAGAATGACATCTCAGGCTCTCGTTTTAAGCACGAGTTTAAGCCTCTTACAGAGCCTGCCTTGTTCATCGACCGATCGTTCCATCCTCGAGATCCCAGACGACCGATTATCAATTCGTCAAGGTGTCGATCAATCGATCAGCCTTGAACAAACCCAGGTTCAAAACTTTCCAGCTATCTTCTCCAGGTTCTTTCATACTTTCTACGCGTGTAAAAGATAAAGGCTATCGAGTCGAAACTCGACTGGGCAACGATTTAACGATTCCGACTCGACAATGTTTGGTTAACGAGTCGATGACGTAGGAAGAAAGCTACACTCGATGGGCGGAACGAGGAAGGGGAGATACGAACACATAGTCAGAGTCATTAACTGGCAATAGCCTGAGACACGTAGCGTGACCTAACCTACCTTTGCTGAACCGAGGTTAGGTCGTTGGTGAAACGAACCATAGGTGGCGAACGCGACCGCTGATATTATTACGTTTTAACGAGGCATGGGCGAGGGTTGTATTTACGCCGGTGATCTGTCATGCGCTCGTTTTCTTTGATTTCTTATCATACTACTACGTTAGCAATGAGCCGATTACGAGACTGCAGTGTTATCGGTACTTCCGTTGATTGGAAATTGGAAGTTGCTTATGCAATCGGAATTCAACGAAGAAAATCCGATTAGGACGTTCGTATATGAAAATGCGGACAATGGTGAGCCGACTGTTTGTTAAGTTTGCGATATTGCTGTTGATATTAACGACTGTGTCTAGTATACGTAGTAATCTACGATAGGAAAATTGGGGCAAAATTTTTCATTGAGCAAGAAAGACCTTCCGTAGCATCTTTTTGAACAAAAAATGTATAAAAGAAGATTGGAATAATGCAGATTCTGTTTTTATCCTTATTTCTTCTTTCATTATCGAGTTTTGAACTTTCTTTTAAAGTTCGTTTTTTATTTTCTCGCGAAAATGAAACGAGTTTAGTATTTTGAAACCTACAATGCAGTATGTAACTTTTAATAAAAATAATAACTTTTATAAAGAGTGACCTGGATTGTAATTATTCTTCTGCTACATAAAGCTTTAAGAGATGATCCCATTATAATTGGAGCTATATGTCCCACTTTAAATATTATTCTTAACCTATTTTATTCTTCCTTTTTTTTGTTCCTTTATAATTTGATTGTATTATATGTGATTTGTGCATTGTGACTGTAATTTTATTGCATTATTGCATTCATTATTAAGAGAAAATTCATCGTGATAGAAGGTTAAATGAATTCTTTTATCTTCATTAAAGGTGACCCTTTCCTGTACATTTTAATATTATAAGCGAAAATGTTTTGTATCCTTTCATACCTTCCCTTGTATTTTACGTCCTATAAATCCATTTTTATACTTATGCCCTATATCCTGTTTGTGCAGGGAGATTATTGCGTAAACAAATAACCTAAGTAAATAAATTATTTATAATCATTTTTACTTTGCAGAAGCTTGCAAAATATTCGATCTATTTTGGTGAGTTATATAAATACAAAATTTAAAACAAATCCCTAACTATTTATTTTAGGATTTTTCTACGAAAAACTTGACACCAAATAATCTTACTTGCTAACTCCATACCTAAGTATTGTATTAAAGACATTAGTCGCATATTATTACGTCATTACTGTTTTAACCATCTTTATTTAACGCCATCTATATCAATTCTATTAATACTAAACTAAAAAAAGAAGGAAAACGATAGAGGAGAGAAAGAAAGAATAATCAATATCTCGGGTTAAAGGTCAGATGCAAGACCCATGGAGGGATAGTCGGTAAAAAAAAGCAAAAGAAAGGGTGCAAAGGTATTTCTTTGCCGCGTACTAACCAAGAAATGATATGCTACCTAAGCTCTCGCGAACTTTGCGTAAATAATACCGTGCTCTAGGTAGGTACGTGACTCCATCCACTAAATTTCACGTTATGTCACCAGTACTATATAATTTTAACCTGTTCTTTTTTCATTGGAAACTCTGTTTGAATTCACAATCAAATACTTCTTAAGAAGGATTGTTGTTAGCATAAAACATTAAAATATAAATTTGTTGTATTCAATGATGCCACATTAAATAAAGGAAGAAATCATAAAGAAATATATTAAGTTCGTGTTACATAAACTATAAGGAAACAAATATTGTAATAAAAGAAAATAGTTATTATAACAGTACATTAGAAGACATTATTATAACAGAAACAGTATATCAAGAGAATTTTGTAGACATACTATGGTTCATGAAAAATGACATATAGCTCCTAGACTTCAGCTTTTACAGACAACTAAAATTCTCGTATGCTTCGTGTTCAATTTTATTCGAGAGAAAATGAAGAACACAGCTAACAATAAGCACGATCACCTAGAGAATGTTTTGTAATCACAGGTGTTGGTCAATTTTTCGCGATTGCCATTCATACGGGCCAGATAAGGTCTGGTTAGCTTTCCAACCGCGGAAAATTACACGTCTGCCGATGACAGCGTCGCGCTTTTCGACGCAACGAAACACAACCGATTACGACGCCCACAACCACAATTTTCTGCGCAACACGATGACCTTTATGATCGAATTTGGACAATGTACGCCAGGGGGCTTTCGACCTGTGGCCAACAAGTGCGCACAAGCGGTATTTGTGCGCGAGTATGCAATTCGTTCGAATCAACAAACGACGTTGATTGTTCCGTTTTTTCTACAACTGCCATTTCTACGATGTTTGTCAAATCGATATTATTACTCTGCAGGCAAATCGCTCGTTATTTGTAATTTTATTGCTTTTTGTGTCTATATTGCTAAATTAAATTATTTCAATGATTTAAATTGGATTCTTTTTATTTTCTGTCTCTAGAATCCTCTTATACATTAATTTATCAAATAATAGCATCGTCAAGTGGCTTCTTCAATGATAAATTACAAATTTCTGTTGTAGACATATTTTGTGTTGCACTGTACATTGTGCAGCGAATACTGAAATGAAATTCGTCCTGAAAATAGCGTCTAAACGCTAATCGAACAAATTAATGGCTAGCACGACGAGCTACTTAACACGAACGATTAGGAGATATGTTGTTGAACGTTGCCTCTTACTCCCGGACGATGTTTTGAGGTGAGAGGATATAATTAGGAAGGTATGTCGGGACCCCCACTAGATATTAATAAATTATGTAATAATTATAACGAAGGAGTTAGTCACGACGTCGTGAGAACTAAGCAAGAACTGAAGTAACAAGTTATTAACGGTAACTGATAGATATCCTTAAACGTACTAATTGAGTTTAAGATAAATCATTTACTTTTTACGACGTTGAAGAAGTGATTCGTTGCAGTAAGTGCAGTTTATGAGTGACTGATGATAATTAAGGTCAGTTAATCAGATTTATTTTAGTAATAAGCAAGCGATTTATCATATCATATTGAAATCGTGTTCTTCTTTATTTAGACTGTAAAACTAACAAAGTAAAATATCAATATTTCAATATACAATTATCAGGAAAAAATACCAATAAAATAGTATAAATATGAATGTAAGATTTAACCGAAATAATTGCTCCACTGTTATACTTATTCTTTATATCCCAAGTTGAAATTCATAATTCGCATTATTACCAATGTTCCACGAAAAGATAATTATCTTACGATACGCGTACATATTTTCTTGAGCTTCATTAATAATCCTATTATTAAATTGAGACGACAATAGCATACTTATCGAACGATAATATCTTTCGAATCATTAATACCAAGTAGAAATCGATCAATTATAATTATCACCGATTGAACGATGATTCCTTTCAATGGAAAGCCCGAAGAATCGCGAAACGCGTTTCATATTTCATTTTCTGTATGCAATAATTGAATTCCTCAAAATACACGAGAACACGTTATCCCCTATCAAATCGATTAATATATGCTTGAAAATAGCTTTTAATTAGAGTTCAATGTTATTACACGGAATTTATGAATTGTCATATTCTGCGTCGTTCGCGTGCTTCTTTGAAAACTGACAAGTCTTTTACGTCCCACCACCTGTTATAAATGTGTACTCTTGCGAAAATCTGCGTTGCGAGTCTAAGTGAAATCTCGCAGAGAGAGAACAACGTGGGTGTGCTTGGTATTTCCACGCTTGAATTATCGGAATATCGTGTTCGATGAGACGTACAAGAATTTTTATCGCACTGTTCCCGATACTCCTGACAGCCAGCACGTCACGTGGCCGATAAACGAGTGACTTAAAGAGCGTCGTTTCCGGGCCATCGGGCGGAAGTTATGTAACGGAAAGATTCGACGTTAATGATGTTTCTAGTTGAATTCTTTGTTTATTCCTTTATGCGATAATCCTCCTGATATCATTGTATAATTGGTGGATTTTTGTTAGATGCATTGATCCCCGACTGAAATGTTCAATTCCATCAGTCTTATTTACTAAACTTATCAATTATTCTGGTTTTTATAAAAACTTTTTATCAATAAGAAACGAAATATTTTAAAATTCTACAAAGACTATTTGAAATTATTTAATTATTATTATGAAAATAAATTATCTATAAATTCAAGCAAGTCAATATGAAGAAATTATGTATATCATAAGCGAATTTTGTTGTTCACTGTTTAATATATTGAACGTATATGCGATATCGTTGCATGGAAAATCATCACTGATCGAATTTCACGCGAAACAAGGCACCATAAGAAATTTTCCAAGTGGATGCTCGCCAAGCGAAATTCCTACGAGCAAGGATAATTACCGCGAAAGCAACAACACGCATTTCCGCGTCGTCGTAGATCGTTCAACGACAATATGTGGGTGTTTGTCACGGAGATATTGCGATTATAGGCAGCTGCCAAGGCTTTCTCCATTGTCCTGAATAATTATTCACGGTGACAGTCGCGCTACGTTCCGCTAACCGTATACAGTCTCATTTACTTAAAGCCATCGACGAACCCGATACGAGCGCCTACTTAGAAAGAAAAAAAAATACTTCGTTCGAATGGAGACTCGCGACAGAGGTCTAAAAATTCTATTCGAGCTTCGAGCTAATGGATACTTCCATTCAGTGCCACAGTCCAATCTGTCGAACACGCTCTTTGAAATATCGAAATCAACTATTTATTCATCGCTCTAAAATCTACCTCGTATACAAGGCCTTTGAGTAAAAATCGTAATTATTCTCTTTCTTTTTTCTGTGGCAAAGTTCATTTTCGAAGGATTTTTGTTCGATGAAGTAATTATATTTTATTGTACATTGTAGATTGTGATTTTAGTCACTGGCCTATCAAGATTTAAATAGGTAAATAATGCATGAGTGCAACATTGTTGAAAACACAAAGAAAGTAACATATATTGTTTCGTTAAGGTGCGATAAATTTTTTTTAGAATAAGAAAGATCCTAGGAATCAAAGATACAAAATCAATTTTCATAATTTAGTTTATCATAGAGATATAAGTACTTTAATTACTTCGAACTTCATAAAATCGTAGCATCCGGATGGAGTAAGAAATAGTGAGAAAAAATATATTAAACAAACCCACAGAGCCTTTTTTCATAACCACAGTGTTAAAAAGCATGATGCAGTAATATAACTCGAGTAAAAAAAATTAGAGATAAAATATTGTATTTAAATAACATTCCAAAATTCTATATTTTTATAACCAAAATATGAGTAATTAAATTGAGAATTTTCTACAAATGTTGAATCATACACTTTATTAATCATGTACTTAAATTTGTACAATACAATGCACTAAATTCATCGAATGATCAAGTAACTGATAAGGAATGGTAAATAATACTGGCGCCGACGATAATTCAGTCAAAAAATATAATCATAAAAGAAAGTATCTTCGCAGACGAAAAGAAGACTGCAATCATCTTATTAACTTGATAAAACAGCCAGACTTAATATCTTTTTATTCGTTGTAAAATAGGATGTCTCGAGTGTGAATTGTCCGTCGTGCAATATAGCCAATCGTATCTCGGTAACGTGTTCTTTTCTTTCCAAAGAAGTATCGGTCTATATCCTACAAAAGTCAAAGAGATATGCGGCCACGAGACTTTGAGTCTATAACCATGCCTGTCAAAACTATTAACTCGAATATGCCAACGTGGGAATGCCGTGACTCTCGATGGACCGCTACAATGACTTACCCAGGCAGGAACCGTAACTACTTAGCGTACAATGGTAACTACGAAAGAATGTATGCGAACCAGTCAAGATTTTATCTTTTTACCTGAAATGAACGTAATTCTGTCTAATCTACCGTATCGCGATACATAACCGTTTCTTTATAATTATATTTTTTACCCAAGTATTGTAGTAGTTGTTATGATAAAAATATTTTCTTCGAGAGTTTATGAAGTATTAAATTGCTATTAAGGTATTGTGCGCTGATCGATATTTTAATGACGAAGTAAGATAATGGGTATTGTATATGGAATAATTGCATTACAAATATGAGATAAGCATATTTAAAATAATATGTAATTTAAATGATATTAAAAGTACAGTATAAAAAAAATAATCAAAGGTTCTTTAGATTTTTAATTTCTTCAAATTTTCATATTAACACCTGTTACGTCGCGTAACACTCTACCTAGCCGAGGCCACACACCGCAGGCAATATGGCAACCAGATGTCTTCGGATACTCCCAGCGTATCCTCCATAGATTCAAGGACCTTCCATAAATTTCATAGATTTCCTAGAAAAGGTCCTTCAAACGAAACAAACATCTGGTTCGGAGGAATTTCTAGAGACTATTGTCTACCACGGCTTAACAAGGGAAAGTCAGTTTTTGTCACGTCCGCTGCAACTTTCCTCCTACTAACCACTTTCTCTCGAGGGCGGTTAAGGCCCTTCGTTTAACCAATTAAAAACGAAGCCTATTCCCTCACTCTCCTAAATAACATCGGCACCAACGAATCCGATGGTCCCGTGCGCTAGACACACTCATCCTTAGCTCTCCTCCGAGACAGCATCGTCTTCCAAGAGTACTGTTTTTGCATCCTTCGAACGGTCAACATCCTTCGAGCGGGTATACACACCCGCAGATCACTCAGTCACTCATCTCGTACATACGCACCAGTGTAACTATCCTCGTTATAAGTTGTGGAATAAACGGTGAAATATAACTTACTACTGTGTCATATTCATATCAACCACCTCTGTTATCCTAACCGAAACAGGGGAACGACTACTTCGCGGCGTCGATTCACCAAATCGTAGCGAGAATTTACGCCTCTCGCTGACGCGTTTTCCTCGCGACCGCGTCTCTCCGCGAACGGTCGTAACAACACCTTTATGAATATAAAAAGATACGATTGAAATAAAACTATTATTTGTCATAAAGTCGCTATACAGATAAAGAGCTAATATTCTGCAGCAGGTATGTAGGTTGCGTTTATTTAAATTTTTTTATGTGTTAGAATTTAATAACGCGATATTTATTTTCCACAGTCTTTTCATTCTTGCCTGCTATATTTTTTTGATCATACGATATTTAATGATATATTAAATATGAAATATTATTTGCAAAAGTTTTAAATGAAAACATAATTAAACGAATAAAATATTTTATATAATGCAAATATTCACAGGAAAATTTCCAATATATTCCATTATTAACAATGAGCCAGAATTTTATCATTGCACACATGATTTCAAAAGATCTAATATTCTTTTAACTATAAGGATTCGCTTTGAATCGACAAAGAATTTACAGTGCGATATCTTATATTCAGAAACTTATGAACGTAAAGGGACGAAAGAAATGAGTGCATTTCTCGTGCTCCAGTTCCAGAGTTCAAGAAAGTGTTTCTGGCGGAAGTATAAGACGAAACGTTGAGGTTCACTGGAACGACGAGCTCTGAATCGTAAGTAACGATTCCAGGAATTACTCTTCCAGCAGCTTTACTGACACGGGGATTTAGACTGCAAAACGTTTCCGTAACCTCCGTTGCAATTATCAAGAAGACATCACGTCATTTGCCATCTACACCATGGAATATTACATCTATTTTCCGACGTTTTATATTTTATATCATCTTTTAGCGAAGACAGTATGGAAAGTTATTCTCGACTTTGGTATTTAATAACCTGTTTTAATGTTTCGTTGTGATAGTAATTGGAGGGAAATAATAATAGTTCGTGAATAATGTGGTCTAATTTGCATTTCTAAAATCTGGGAAGATAGTGTGTATAAATTAGGAAGAATAGAAGTAATTTATAAGAGCAAAAATTTATTTAGCGTGAAAAGGTAGCATTTTCTAAGTTGTAGTATAGTAAATTCTATAATTAGAAAAGGATCTTTAAATATCATTATTTCGTTTCTATTTAGATCTTGGAGGAATAATATACGCATATAAAACTCGTCTTAGCATAGAAGATCCTAACATTATACTGAAATTATTATAAAAATGGCCTTCGTATAGAATATATGAAGCCTGTTGTAAATGACTATACATCGACTAATAAATATACACATTTCCTAAATTTTGTGTTTGCACCGCGACACGTATAAAAGTCACAAAATACTCTTAAAATTAACATTATACCCCAATCGTAATAAAGAAACGCCTCTAAAGAAAACGACAAAATCTGACCGCTCGTATACTCGAAGTCGCTGTCCCGCTGTCATCGCCGCGTGTTCACATCTCCGCGGCGGACCTCCCCGAAACACAACTTCGATCGGTTCCTTTCGCTGCTTTTTCGCGGATTATTTTGGACCCCAGTCACGAACCAGCGCCAAAGGGCACATGCTTCAGGCGAAAGAAAGACGAAGTAAGCAATGAGAAAGAGTAAGAGGAAGAACGAAAAGTGAGAGGGGGAGGGGATATTGAAAAAGAAGAAGCAAATGGCCAAGAACAAAAAATCGAGAGAACCAACCCCGCTTACGAATTTCTTCGGAGGCTCGAGGCATACACGAGCGAGGCAGAACGAGTCAGGAAGGCAGGCGCGAGCCATTCCTTTTTGTTATGCTCCTCTTCCCACGGTATTCGTGAAACGAACGTGCGTAGACGCTGCTAGCTGCGTACCAACGTAACGCCCCGAATCGCGGCACTCTACTCGTTTTATTTCTGGAAAGAAAAACCTCGGAAAAAATGCAAATCTAATTGATCTATGAATGTAATAGGAACTACTTTCCTCTTGAAAAAATTTTAGAAAGAGGGTATGCGTATTTTCGTCATTGGCTGAAGTGGTTGCAATTTATGTAGAAATCTCATCTTCATTTACAAATCAAAGAAAGAGCAAAGAAATTATTAGAGCGAAAGTGAAATTTCTAACGAACATAATTAAGGCAACGTAAAACTCACAAGTAGCACAAAGATCACAAGCCCTTGTATTGCCTCTTTACTAAAATTTACCAGAAAACTTCAATTTCGTCTTGGTTCTAGCTATGGACGTGTTGGATTGACAATAAAGCGCGATAATGCGATCTACAGTGTGCGTTTACTCGTTGCAATAGTCACTACTGGACGATGAACCTCCCTTTTCCTTCTGTGTTCAATATAATTTTTCACGAATGATTCAATCGACCAAGATAAACATATATCCTGGCGATATCGCTGTATCATTATTGTAACACCGACGGGGAGATACTCCATTATTCCGGGGAAACCGAGTCGGTTCGATGTTGCTGCGTTGAACCAGCTGCCAGTCCGCTGCACTCGATTGTGCTCGGTTGCCTTTACTTTGAATCGCTGCGCTGCGTTGGCGCGAGCTGTGCAAAGTTGATATCGAAGTATCGTAGATATAATACGTCCTCGTGCGTTTGAAAGGGATTCTATAGAGGAAGAGTATAGTGAACAAATTTCTGTAGGTTGCTGTGTACTTTTTTCATTCCTGAATAGCATGGATATTTTCATAACGTCGAGTGTTAAGATGTATAGGGATAGTTGCAATAGTTTTCGGCAAACTTAAAAGAAATTAGGTTCCTGGCAAGGGTCGGCCCACATATGCCTAAATTTCATTATAACTTTCTTTTCAAAGGAATGTCAAATTTTTTTTTATTTGGGATCTAAATTGAACATGTTGATTAAAACTATTTCTCAAAGAATGATCATCTATTCCAAAGGATATTATCAAAGCTGCAAATTGTAACAGAATTACTTTTCAACTATTCTTTTGAGAGAATTGTAGAGATATCTGAATGAATCCAGTTTTAAATCAAGATATTTATCTCAAAGAAAATATTTGAGTCAAAGAGTTCTGTATGAGTTTTGCAATTTCAATGTATAAAATATCCAAAGAACGAGGGCTCGGTGCAATTTTATGATACTTGCACTACAAAAAAAAGATATATATATATATATATATATATATATATATATATATAGAAATGCTTCTGCAGCTACCCAGTTACTCATATTAAAGTTTATCTAACTTCAAGGATGCAAGTAGAATCTTTTTGCAGGGTTGCATTCTGCATAAATCACGAACTTCCTCAACAAGCCGCATTGTCGTTTCCCAGCGCCATTCTTAATAAAATGAACTTCGCGATTTAGTGCGTGGCAGCATGATTTACGGTGGTATGTAATGATATTTCGACTTGCATTTCTTCGGCTAAAGGCGTGTTTAGACCACTCGATCTAATGAACGTTCGCGGTCTTCGATCCAACGGCACCGCACCGCAATCAGCAGAGATAGTGAATTTTAAGAACTTTAAGTAGCCCGAGATTTATGCCTTTTGATGCTGTCCCGTCGAAAGTTCAAAGATTCGAGAATTCATGTGGTTTATTTGAATGCAAACGTCCGCCGGGCAACTCCATAAATCAGACTCCACGAGCATAAGAAAGTTAAGCTAGTCCCGAATGACGAGTATTGCGATTTTGAAGTTGTATCAGTCGCTTGTCTTTCGAGTTGCAACATTTTAGTGCTGTTTTATGACTACCTGTTAATTGTTATTCAATTATGATAGACGGGCTATTCAGCAGTGTACGTATTTTACTTTCTCTTCCTTATGATATGAGTTGATCCTGTGTTAGTAAGTTAGATTGGTAGATCGAGTTTAGGAGTAAGCTATTTACTCTTTGATTTATTCTTTGATTTACTCTTTGAACAACTGTTTCGTTTCTCCGATGTTCTTTTTTATTTAAATGTGTGTATATTTTTATTTGAGAATTCTTGAGGATTGTTCATTCAAAATGTTATAGAATAAAAGTGGGAAAATCTGTAGTGCCTACATTTTTTGGTTATACAAATATTTAACTAAGGATATGCTTTGAATATCTAATGAAGATTAATCAATGTCTGTTCTTGTTTCGGAACCTCAATGATTTACGTAATTCCATAATAAAAATAATTTATCAATTTAAACTATAAATGGATTTGGACTATAAATAGATTATAGTAAATATTATTGCATTCTTAATATTTTAAATTCTTCTTAAATTTCTCCACTATAATAATTGTAATAGATAGTTACCTATCATGGAACGTTACTAATGATGAAACTATTATTCTATATTTAGCGTTATAGTGAACAAACTGAAAATTCGGCTTTGTAAAAAGGATATGAAGTATTCACGATGTTGCTGTTGGAGGTGGGACGGTCTAAACGCGCCTTAAGCCATGAAACTTTCATCCGAAATACGCGGCAATCGTATTTCATCGTTGAAACAGACAGGCCAAAATTACAAGGAGGACGGTGCGCGTCGGTTCTACGCTATTTTTTTTACTTCTTCTCGTTGTACGTTAAAAATATTACGGCAATCGTAACGAGGCAACGACAAGACGATGATTTACGTATCGATTAATGCACGGTTACCGTGACAGCAGAAAAATAAAAACGCCTGATAAATATCTTTAAAAGCGTTGAACTTCATGTCCACCAAAGAAAAGAGAGGCCAAGACAAACAAGCACTGAGAAGTATCGTAGAAATAACGTGTCCATTTCGAATAACAGAAGCTTCAAAGAAATATTATAGCTACTTAAATTCGCAAGTTTTACCATTCAAAATAAAAATTGTGTACATTTCGACGACATAAGATTATTCACTTCGTTCATAAATAACGCAGCGATGTCTATTTAAATTTATATAGCTTAAATCATCAATCGACGCATAAACATCCGTAGTTGTTATGGTACCATAAATCTATCATCGTAAAATATTAATTATCTCTACAAATCGATCTCTTAATGCCAAAACCATTATCTTCAGAATTATTTGATAATTCTATATTCAACTATGAATTTCTATAATTTATAACTTCATTCTTATAACCTATAACATCCACGATATGGATATAAAAGAACTAAAATATTTTAAGATGGCCTGGAAAATTCCTAATAGCAAGAATCCACGCAGCTACCCTAACAAAGAACCTAAGCGAGTCAAGAGGTATCAAATCTCCCTTTCCCGAAGCCTAATTCCACCACTAACGAGACTGCTGCGCGTGTCTTAGAACAATAGAACAGGCGAAATAAAACCTCGCTAACAGTTTCGAAGGCGTATCGGCTGTTTCCAGCCGAACCCCGTGAAAAGGCGGTGCTAATGAGTCACAGTTACGACTTGTAAAGAAATTTTCTACGGCGGTGATACACGGGAACCGGCGCTACGTTACGTGACAGCGCGCGATCAGTTGATTTATGAGAAACTAGGCCGATAATTAGAGGCTTAACAGTACTTGTCGCTGCAGATTTTTCTTCTGGTGGCCGCTGGTTTGTCGTGGCAGCCACCGTGACACGGTTTTGAGAGTATATCGCGGCCTGACGCGATTTCATGATTGAAACTGCGAGCGTGTGCCGCTCGTATAACGCTGTGACGGCGTGCTTCGTTACGTACTTCCGACAAACGGTGCATGAAAGCTCGCTACGAATTTGTCCGGCGAACAATTCGATAAGTCGACCTCGTACCGTTGACAATGATTAATTTCCGGCAGATCTTGGCAGTCGGTACAAGCTGTTCGTTATAAGAGAGACGAAGAAGGAGCAAGGTTGTATGGAACTCCGTTATATTATCGTGAAATGGCAATGGAACCGTGAAATCGAACACACGGTTCCTCAACTCCTGTCAAAATTAATCGATCCTAGAGAAGCGTTCTATCGTCTCTATCACCATCCTGAACATGCGTGTTGGTGAAAGTTCCCCGAGGAATTTTGGCAAAGCAACTGTCGCGCTGTTTTAGATGCGAGGAGATTGAAAGAATGACTAATAAGAAACGACTTAGCTGAATAGGCGTGATTGAGCAAGAGTAACATCTAATTAGTGGAAACTCCGGTTGATATGTTTAGATAGATCAATTTGGAGTAGATATCGCTTTTAGAAGAATCGTATCTTAGTTACTGAATAATAAGAGTGTATTTGAGTAGGTTTGATTCTATTTAGTAAGCAATTTATTAGTCAGTAATCTTAATATTTAAACTTTTAGACAGCATTTTATTGAGAGTACAGAAAGATAATTTATCTTGATTCTCTAGTCGCATCTTTCATTTGCACTCGTGGATTAGACTCCTATAGATCATCAAATAAAAATTGTAAGTATCCAGCATTATATCCATTCGTTGTTCTTATTAAATATATTTCCTTATTAAATATGTAGCCCAAATATTTCTCACTCGCTAAGACATTTACCTCAACTATTCCCAAACCACTGAAAAACAAACGTTATTTATAACACTCCAACCTCTCAACTTAGCCAATATCTTTTTCCAGTCTCTTATCCCTGTCAGCCGATTTGGTTTCTCACGCGCATTTCCCGGATAATTCGTATGGACGGCATCGCAAATGAGCGGTGTGCGCGGCCCTCGATTATCGGACCCGGGCAATTAGTCAGAATTAAAGGGAACCTGGTCGGAGCGGGCAATCGACGAACCCGCGGTTCGTCGTCGGTGCCCGTGGCACTTCTAAGAGGCGATTTAATGAAATGCAATAAAAGCCGTGTTAATGCAAATCCAGCCCAGTGTATATCGCGAATAATACAGTTCATTAGTAAACGGACCCGGCGTGTCGTGGATCGTCGCCGGTCCGGCCACTTGCGTGTACGCATATTCAAATGAGACGTACACGTGCATGTGTATATACGCGCGAGCGGCGTGTCTCACGTAACGTACCGTTTAAAATAGCACGCGAGCCACCAGACGTGCCAAGCGAACCACAGGGATCCCGATTTTTTTCCGATTCGAGTTATCTCGAGTTCTGGTATACACGTATCTAGTATTGTTTCACGACAACTTCCGTGGAATGGATGACATTTCCAGATTATTCTGTTCCTTCCGTTTTCATTTTCAGGGTTTTCGATTATAAATAGATATCAAGCGTAGAGATTGATATCAGAGGTTAGTAGATAGTTACAAGGAATAACTTATACGTATTAAAATTAGTAACAGAGGTTTAAAAATCTTTAAGAGTTTATGCATGAATATTCTATCCTGGTCCATTGGAAAATTTGAAAATGAATTTGAAACATTGTACGTTCGTGATTTTTTAGCTGAGATAATCTTAACATTGGAAGTGGAAGTATTTCAATATTATTCATTGCTGCTATCCTTTATATATCGCATCAAGTTTGAAAGTTGTTAAAGAGCTAATTAAAAAATTCATTTAGAGGTATTAGAAAACTTGTAGAGATGTTAGTATTCTTTGTAAAACAATGTATATTACTTGGAAAGTAGGTTCAAAACATTTCAAAGGAAATTTATCTTGCAACGCAATCTTGAAAATGTTTCTGAATAAATCATAAGATTAAATATAACATTGGAATTTAAACACTTTTCAAAGTATTTTAATATTACTGCAGTGAAATTGCCTCGTTTTCTGTTGAAATTGTACGTCGAGATATTTAACTTTTCAAAACTTTCAACAGCTTGAAAATTTATTGGCCATCCCAATCGTGAATGCAAACATTGAAAGTAATCGCTTTAAATGGCATTGGATGAAGAAATTTCAGTTAACATTAAAATCACAGTAATAATGAGAATATATTATAAAATACGATAAACCGTAGAACTGTAAACTATCTAATTATGCATCAAATTGTAATTAATAGAATATTTATGCAAATTCATGTTTTTATGAACATGATTAAGGAAGTATTATAAAACCTAAATGAGAATATACTTTAGATATTTTACGTATTCTTGCATATTATATACATTCTGTATATTTTTATACCTTCAAATTTCCTACAGATGCATGATCCGCACACACCATAAAACACGATAAACTGTGATATCATAAACATATTCCAGCGCTAAAAAATCACTGTAATTCCTCTTCAAGACATAATTAAACGTCCCAATATTTGCTCCATCAATTCCATAACGTACCAAATTTTATTCTTTCTCTCTCACTTTCTATCAAATCTAACCCAACAACATTTTCAATTACCAACACACTCGTCATCGAAACTATCTCATTTGTTTTCTATTAATCATCCACGAACGTTCAACAGTCATTTACGAAAGTTTGCCTTATTATCTATCAGCAACGCGTTCAATAACCATCGATTCAATGAAGCGTGTATGCACGATCGAGTTAAGGATGGCTCGTTACAAGCGTGCTATGGTCCGGCACCGTTTCGCGCTAGATTAATGGCACGCTTTCGATTTAAATAAATCAAGGGGGTTGGTGCCGTGGCTGCTATCGTGTTCCCGCGCGAATATACGCGCTGCAAGGGCCTTGCTATCCGTGAGTCTTCGTCCAGCTCACGAAGTGATTCGCACGCAACCACCGTGTGCGCGAGATGTAGCTGCTGAGAGCGAAGCTGCTGATCGCAGAGCCGCATTCTCCGAGCAGAATTAGAGAGAGTACTATTACGGGGCATAAATTAAGTCCGATATTTTCGATGGCGAAGGGAGAACGAATCCTGAGCGTAGTACTATGGCGGTGCTATGGTATCGAACTCAGCAATCTACGTTTGCCTTCTTCTTTCGGGGCAATCCTTTGGAAACCGGATTTCCTTGCTACTCATAATTATTCAGCATAATGAAGTTCGTACCACGGATCGAGAGCTGGTTTTCATGTGAAAACTTATGAAATCATCCCTGAATACGAATCGTGTGATTGCGGCTGATTGAACTTGTTGCAGACGTTATGGAAATACTAGGAAGTTTAGGGAGATATACAAATTATATTGACGGATGATTCTGGTGGGTGGAAGCGAAAAAATTTTGTGAATGAGATGTATAACTTTTTTGTTGCGTTTAAGACTTTGTAGTTATATATACTCTTGTTTTACTTTTTCATATCAGAATTTGCATGTCGTGAATGGATCTATATTTGTGAATAAGTTGAACAATTCTTCTTTTATGGTTATATCTAGGATCTTGAAGTTATATTGTGTTTTATTCAGATTTGAATTTCTTTGTATAAAAATTTGGAAATTTTTCTGTTGGTCAATATCGTAGATGAATTTGTGTTCCTGGATTTGTTAGACTACATTTAAAATTTTCATACTTATATTTATGCTACACGGCTTGTTCATATTTAATTTTTTGAATACCAGAATCGGATTGTTCTCTTGGTTAAAAATTCTGTGGTTTGTTTATATTTGACCTTCTTCGGAATTTGAAAGTGATATAGTTTAAAGTTTGCATTTCAAATTGCAATATATATTGCAATAAATTGCAATATTATTGGACTTCCATATACTGGAGACTGGATACTGGGGACTTACTAATAAAATAAAATTCACATTCTCCAGCATCATTTATTTGCTTCTCATAAATATTCTCTTCCTCATTTTCTCTCTTATATTCCACACCAACGGCGCGTTTCCTTAGCAACTTCTTTAACGTACAATTTCGCAAGACGTTTCTAATTAAGAACTAACCCGCTAAATCCAATCACCGAGCACAGAACGCATCGATCACCAATAGCAAAACTTTCACCACAAATCCACCAATCATTAATCAAATCATTAATCACACAAACGTGCGAACAAATTAAACTAACAGTTATGTAATGTCTCATGAAATACGAACCAGCAGTAAACCGCGTATAATTAATTTAGCCACAAACATCAATCCGATGCTTAAAACCGCAATCACCTCTTTACCCCTTAACGCCCGAGCTCGTCTCTCAAACCATACAAAAGTATAACTTTATAATTGCGAAACAGCATAATACATTATAAACATAAAACGTAATTAACAGTTTGACAGTGTAATAAAATATCAGAGAATTCAAAATGAATTTTGATTTAGAAAATAATCACCGCCTTGTCCTAAAGATTTTCCGTATTTCTATTACGACGATATACTTTGTGTATTTTCGATGTTTTTCCATATTATGTGTATTATGGTTATTTCTTCGCCTTTAAATCTCCTACAAGTGTGTAAATAACCGTGGCCTAATTTTTATATATTCAAGAAACTTTTCTTAAAACAAGAAATTTATCACTTTTTTGTGAAAAAGATCGCGAGTGTTAAGAGGTTAATCAACCTCACGCGAAAGACTTAAACGCAACGTTTCCAAACGGTTCTCAGTGCCGAGTCCTGCCGAAAGCAACAAGACCATGGCTACATCCACGCTGCACGTTACACACGAAACAAGAACCGAAACAACGGTCGAGCAACGGTAAAACGTCACACCGTACCAAACGATTCTTAATTACCGAGGTCAGCGAGATACAAGGCACGCGTAGCCTTGCACAAGAGCGCGTATATCAAGCGTATCATATCATGCCGCAATTTTTCCAGTTTCCCAACCGTCGGTATACGAAATCGAGCGAAATCGAACGAAATCTACCGGCAGCAGTCCGGTCTCTAATTGAAGATCAACGGTAAAATGCCACCATATTCGACGTCCCGTAATTGCCAGCCAATAACAGCCCCCGCTTATCTGATTCTTCGCCGCTCTATGGTTTCTAATTCGAACGGTATCAGCGAGGCCTGGTAGCTCGCCTCGTTAAGAGGCCTCATGCCTTCGATAAAGAGGCGAAAGAACGTTTCTCGTGGCCGTTGATCGGGACGCTGGCAAATTAAACGCGACAAATGTTACGTTTCCGCGTACGGACACGATTGTGCGACATGGTCGCTTAATTTAGATACAAGTTCGCTACAACGAACGGGCACCGTCGACACCAGAGGCTCGTAAGATGCAACGATACACGGCGCTGCCGACGAGATCGGGACCGGGGATTAGATTTTGCTTTTTCCTTGTTTTGCCTTGTTATTATCATTTTTACGGTGCTTTACGGAGGAAGAGATTGGGGTAAGAATGTATTTGACTCAACGTTGGAAGGAGATCGTACGCAGCTTGCGAACACATATAAGGATTTCACGGAGATGATATGAAAAGTTCATTTCAGTTGTCTTTTTAATTTTTCTACTATGTGGTGGTTGAAAAGAAATACTGGGATATAATACAACTGAAATAATAATTGGATTAATAATGTGGAAAGATATAATTTCCAGCCCTGGAACAATATATACGTTATTACATAAATTCTATTCAATCAACTTCTTGATAAATCAAAGATAACGTTTTAATATTATGCTAATAATCACTATTTGAAACAGATAACAACCAATAGCATAATCAAAAAGTCAAATATAAAAAGTGCATTGTGCAAGTATCATGTGCATTGTTACTCGTTTACACATATTAAGCATCCACCTTACAACATTGACACACCCACGAGAATCACGAAGATCGTATGAAAAATGCTCGTCGAATGTTTTTATTATTTTCGCCACCATAAATCTTGGATACCTGAAAGGAAACAGGACGAAAGCCCCGGCGCTTCTGTCAAGTTACTTAGTTACTCCCACGTGCGGACGCAATTCCTTAAGGATTAATACATTGCGAAACTACATACACGCATGAATCTGTCTTTATGGGCTCGAAGCTTCAAGTGTTCCCGGGTGGTCCGAATTTTACCGGCGCCACGTTACGTGTCGAGCCATCTGCAGTGTTAGCCGGCGGGCGATACGTGTTATGCTAATTGTTCCGAATACGCCGCCATAAATATTTTTTATTACGTTTCACCGCGGACAAAGAAGTATCGTTTGCGCGCGCGTTCTGTACTCGACGAAACGAAAAAGTACCACGTTACCATTTACAGCAGCTGGTTATACTCTTTGTACCAAGCGTCTCGTGTAGTTTAAAATTGCAACGCTAAAATTTTTTTAATTTATTTTTTCCAGTAAAACTCCGTTTATATCAACCGCGTTGCGACCTCTGAATTTTTATATTTCAATTTGACTGCCACTTTAGTACGAAATAATTTTTAAAGGCTGTCCTTTCTCAACTGAAGTTCAGATAATCAATCATTAAGTAAAATCCCTTTCACATAAACGGAGTTTCGCTGTAACTATAATTTATAAATTAGATCCGTGAAAAAACATCTAAATAATTATGTGAATTGTGAGAGTGTTTCATAGTACTGCTTCCTTAATTGATTTTATGGAAATTTTTGCTGTTAAAAGCAGAACTTTGCGTTACTATTAAAAACAAAGAAATGCAAGCGTCAGCTTAGGAATGAAATACAGATGCGAATATATTGGGTTGACAGTTTCTCTGGTATTTCCACTTCTATTTCGTTTCTAATCTCCCCATTGTATCCGTTGCTGTAATAAAGTCTCAGTTCTTCAAAGAATATTAAACTGACGGTCTCATTCGCTGCCAACCATAAACGCTGCAAGTGTCAAAGTTCAAGGGTTACCGACGGAAATATGTGGGATATTTTCTTTCTTCTCCATATTTACGTACACAGCATCCCTTATGTTGCTGAATATATCTCGCGTCAGGGGAAAATGCGTATACAGTGTAATAACGTACAGGGTGGTAATAATAATGGAGAATAATTGTTGATACACGTAAATAAGAATTGTTTAAACAGTAACCGCACGCTATCTCCTTATTCCACGGCAAAGGAAATAGAGATTTTAGATCTGAAGATTTTATAGCACTCATTGCGAGAAATAAATAATGCTTGATATTAACAAACATTGTTATTACGATGTTAAACAGAAATTGAACTTAAAATGAACTATTTATGAACGTTAATTTTGAAATATATACTATATTGATCAAATAAATTTGAGGAAAAATATCATACTGCGATAAAAAATTATCGTTCAATAAAACTTCGTAGAAATGTAGGAAATTACAATTCCTCTTCCACGGTTGATGTTTAATTCATACGTGTAAATTATGAATCAACGTCAATACATATGATGCACTTCCACATTCTTTCACACGCGCATCTACATTTTCCACTCATTCATGTTGTTCAATTAGTAATACAAACAATGACTTATAGAACGACTTAATAAATTACATTTTATACGAAAGATATTTAAAGTCTATGATGATCAAACATTTTTTATTCTCATTAGTTGGAATTGTAAACCTTCCAGCTAACATTAATTTACTACATACTTATCATTTTAATTAATTAAAACTTATTATACTACATAATATAATATATATAAAATAATAATAATAAATCGTTAATTTATTATTTAATCAATTGAAAATTTATCTAAGCGCTTTCATAATAGTTGACTATTTACACTCTCGTATTTTTCGTGTTAAAATTTCGACAAAAAATGAATTTATGGTAAAGTTCAAACCACCTCGGGTAATACATAACTTCGGCTAAACGTGACTGGGATAACCGAGACCCCATTATATTTCCTTCTCCACAATTTTTACATTTTCTCATTTTCCGAGATTCTACGAGTTACTACGTATTTTTTACTTAAAATTCCATTGGAGAGAAGCAATTGAGGTCGAAAAGGGTAAATCGCATTTTATATGATACCCTGTATAATATAAAACCTCGGCGCGCAATCTCTACGTTGCATAATTCTCATCCTGGAGCGGAACGGAAATGGTGCGCGGCGAACAATTCGAGTCGCCGTTTCCGCGTAACACCTCATTCCGTATCCAGCGAGCGGCCATCCCGTCGCTCTCTAATCCCGAAGAACAATGCTCTCGTTTTCACTCGCTCGCGATGGAACGGAACGGTCGAAGTGGGACGACCAGTGTATCGGCTTTCCCTGGAAATTCGTAGGTGGCGAATGACGGACGCGAGCCAGCGCGATCGCGCATAAATTTCGAAACGACGCCGCTAAGCCGTGGTATCAATTTTCACGTGGGCATTAATTCCGCAGCGACGCAGCCCGCGGCTTCAAACGGTACGACTACGCCATTTTTCTCCCTCAATCTTCGCCCGTTTCCTCCCCTTTTCGAACTAACCTCTTTCACCCTACGTCGAATGAGGTCTCGCGACTTTCGATCATAAATACATCATCGAAGACACGATAACATACGATGATCGGCAATTATGATTTACGTGGGAATGATGAGAATATGTGGTTTTTTTGAAGATATCGAGAACAGAAGGCCGTGGAGGGATTGATGATTTGACATTTCGGTTGAAACTGTGCATAGATATTTATGTATCAACGAGATCTAAATGTACGGTAATATTTCATTTTATAGATTTCGAAATAAAAATTTTAATTAGACGAAATTAAAATTCGGTAGGGTTTCTATTATCACAGTTTTGAAAAGGAGAATAGAAATAGATTGCTTGTTGGGTCTTTTTATCACGTACCTATGTAATGGAATTGAGAAATTGACAAAAAGTAAAAGTTTTTCTTCTCAGTTTTCCTTCGAAGAAACTCATACAAGAAAATAAACTAAACTATTCAAACATTTTCTGTTACTCACACATAGTAAACATTGTTGTGTTCATTGCTACCTTGTGTACTTCGTTCATAGCTACGTACCTAGAACAGAGGAGAAAGATGGAGTGTTAACAACGTTATAATTGCTTGTCGGGGAGACGAGCGATGTTCGTTAAATTCGCGATATTATGATCGACCGTCGAACAGCCTAATTGTCTATCGAGGCCTGGCAGTATCTAATTAACCAGCTGGCCGTTTCGTTATCGCGATCCGACGACTTGGATGCGAGCATGGTATCGCGCAATTCAGTCAGGAATACCAGATGCGGTGGACGCAAACGTTGATGCAACCGAGTGCATGTTCCGACATCGAGTAATTGCTATAATCGCTTCTATGTGTTTCGTGCTTTGTTCCCCTTTCGAAATGACCTCGTTCGAGCGACGGATCATGCTTTAATATTTCACGGTGCAATGTTCCCTACATTCCATGCTCTCTGGCCAATTGTTTGATGGATTCAGTAAGTTCATAAACATTATTAAAGTTTTGAGAGTGATTTTCATTTATTTATGTCATTGAACGTTAAAGTTAACTATTTGTGAAAGCATGCTATACACTGAAAAATATACATTGTTAACCAAAATTATAGACTTATTTGCACGTTTATTTGTTTATTTTATGTTTCAGAAATTAAGATGTCAGCGTAGAATTCTTTTACCTCAATATACTCTTTATACTAGTCTCTGCAGATGTAAATATAGAAACCTAGTTTTGGTACAGATGCAAATACGAATTAAAAGATGTAAATAATTATGAAGTATAAATTATTGGTAATTTGTACCATTGGTAGTTCAACTGTTCGGGTTATCAAACTATTGATAATATTAGTTACTAGATCAAAGAGAAAAAAGAGAGACAACTATGGGATAAGACTTTATATATGTTATATTTTTAGAGCTAATATTTTGCAATATATCCGACTCCATTTAGATAATGCTTGCCTGTTTTTATAATACTTCGATATCATGAAATTGCATAGACATTTTGCGATATGAGTTTGCCCGAAAGCGGATGACGTTAACAACGAAATCGTTCGAAACAATCCTACAGGAAGGCTAGCATTGCGGATGCGCGAGAGTACTTCCTGTTATGCTTGAACGGTGCAATTCAGACGTATCCAATAACTCTTGTGTTTTATTTCAAACCAGACGAGCAGCAATCATCGAAGTGGGCTAAGAATTATGGGACTCCTCTCGATGATGTTGAACTCGGTATGGCAATCGTATTGCGATTATCCTTGTCGTGCAAAATACAGCTTCTCGTAGAAAAACATCAAGTCAAAAAAGATCGTAATATGACGAAGTCGCACAAATCTGCATAGATCGAGGAAAATTTTACATTCTTTCGAAATAAAATATAAATGAACATGTAGAATGTATATCATATTAACTTTATATCGTGCCATAATTTACTACGTTCGATAAAAAGGTATCATCATAATTAATTATAATATTAGTACATCTAATTTATAATATTGTTTATTACTGATTTATCATTGGATAATATTATTTATTGTAATCGTTCGTCTACTATTGATTTATTTTAATGGCGATGCTATTCAATAACATGTACAAAATATATTTATCACTAATAAATGAATATATGAGTTTCACAATTATAAAGGGTATAAATATCGGAAATTACGTTGGTGATTTCATTCGATAGGATATACCAAATATATTTAATATTTACAATAGAAATACATCACGCTAATAAATTAATATACCAATTATATATATAACTATAGAATAAATAAATTTTTAAAATGTGTAGAGTTCAATAAACGAATCGCGTGAAATTTCCTATTTCTAAAAATATTCCATAAATCCAGTATGAGCGAAAGATTTAATTACGTAATCGTTCCACTTATACCTCGTTCTTCCTCTAATGGGAAATTTTAATACCGAAGTCACCATAAACTATCAACAGCTGGCATTCCGCGAATATCACCATTACAACCTACAACATCTTATCACGTCAGTCAGAATCATCGTATCCTCCATTCGATGTAATCGCGAACGTACAGCATACACAATATCCCTTCATCTGTATGCAACCTCGAGCAGGAAAAGAAGGAACCTTAATCATACATCTCGTTCCATCAAATTCCTCGGACTATGGCCGGGTAAACGAGTGTCGAGGGGAGAGGGAACAGAGTTCACAGAAACCTTTCTGTGTCTAGGATCTAGAATCTAGAAACTAGTAGTAACGTTAGTATCTTGCACGCGAGATGAGCTACAATCAAGTCATTGAAAGCGAGGCTAAGAGTCATGAGAAGTGGCCCGATTGAAAGAACCCATACCGATTACCTGGACTTATTACCCGTTTCAACGGTACGTGTACATAACGCGCATGGTTTTCCTAGTTTTCGCGGTTTCTCGTGAAAGGAACATGACTATCATTATCGTCACGTGTGGGCCGCACCCTTCGGGGTGGTACAGCCCATTAAAAGATACTCTGCACGTACGCTCTCACCTTCTAAAATGGTCTTTAAAATATACAATCGATCCGGTAGACAGCGATTTTCCGACTGGAATTTGACAAAAGTTAGCCATCGATTGTTGTCCGTTGGATAGTAAGTAGATTGTGGAGGTTTGTGCATCTAACTATGGAGGATTTGGGAATTGAAGGAATTGGAAAATACTGTTTTACCTATTTTAGTTACGTTCGCAAGATTGGAATTAGGTTATTCAGTTTTGGAATGGAGTTTAGGTTATTTAGTTAAATTGTAATTTGTGTATATTCTGTATTTCACGTAATAAATATTATTAAAAGCTTTCATCGTATAAAATGTAGATGTTAAAGTGAAGAGAGGGAGAGATTGAAATCTTGAATACTGTAACATCCAAGCATTGTATACTAATACTATTGACAATTTATATAGGAGATCCATTTGTGAATTGGAGCAAATAATCCACAAACATCATTTGTATCGTTTCAGGCTGAGAATTTTCAATCTGACGTGAAATTTAACTATCTGCTAATTGTATACAGTCCGACCGTACAAATATTAGTCTTGATTTTAATTATTCTATCCGTTCGTGTTGTGACGAAGCTCTAGTGTTACTTTATTTACATTCAGTATCCATTATTGTTTCGCATCAATTTCCTCTTCCCATTAATAAACAATCCATAATATAATTGTACTTCGATATTATAAAACTTTTAGGATCCTGTTTAATTTAACTTCCACCTACACATCAATGATTTGAAGACCTATAAGCGACTTGCAACGATCAATTTTCACCCACTCGTCTATTCCGCTTACTACAGAAACAAGTTGTTTGATCCGAAACTAATATTTACGAAACAGAAAGAAAGATATCCGCCTATCATAACAAACGAAGTTAGTAAATCCACGAACAACATCGATACTTAGAATTTTCAATCTGACAATGGAATTTTTTAACCTTGCCTTCCTCCCACAGCGGCGGCAATTAATCAAGGAATATTAAGCAGCGAAGAGGGCGAGGGTAAAAGTTGGAGAATTTACGATTCATCCCGCAGTGAACTTCGCCCGCGGACTTAATAATTGTCTTCGCGTTTTTACACGGCCGTAAAGTCTGTAATCGCGCGAGATGGCTCGGATTGCCGAGGAAATTGCCAACTTCTCGCAGATGACATTGGCTTCGCGCCGTGGTGATCGTACGAAACGTTCGTGGTGCACGTAGGTGGTGAGTGAACGGCGCGCACAATATCCGCGCGCATGAATGAATGCGCCGTTACCAGCCTGAGATAAACGGTCTTAAGCAACGAACGCCTCACGCGTTGAGAAGTCGGGGGAGGCTCTTTGCAGTATCAACATCCAAGCGATTGAACCTCTTGGGGTAGAATTGGCTCGAATCGAGCCAAAGACATTGTGATGTTTCTTATCTAATGTGAATAAGATTCGAAAATTTACATACTGCTATGATATATTATAATGTACCTATTATTGGAAAGTAAAGAGAAGTGGATTCTTTTAACGCTACAATTATCGATTTGTTAATCCTTTGAGTGTTTAATCTCCACGTATGTATTTAATGTATGTATTTAACGTATGTTTTTAATGTATGTAACTACATTAGATATCCGGGAAGGAATATTCAAAATGAATTTTTGATTTATTATACTGTATTGGTTAACAGAGGGTATTTTATAGAAATTCTACTAATAAACCAAACAAGAAAAAACAGATTGCGTAAATGTACAACCAAATTACAAAAGAGACGAGATATTATTCAGATTGTCGTGTGGACCTAAGTATTCTTCATCATTATCTTAACTCCTAACTATTATCTAACTATTATTTTCCCTTTTATGTCATAACAACGTATCAAATCCTGCAAAGAATTCGACATTTGAATATCGGCCTCGATGTTGTGGTTCAATGTGAAACCGACCACTTGTCTGACGAACGAAGAAACGGCGTTTACAAGCGTTCTATCCTACTTCGGATGACAGATGCTCGTTGATGGAACGTAACGAAGCTCTAGTATAGTTTATTAATGCGAAAGTTGAAGGAGATAGTAAGTAGTTTGGTTTTGAAAATTACGATGAGATTGATGGGGCTTGAAGACTCGAAAGAAGGATCAAGTGCATATTGTTTAGACGGTGTTCGGATTTCTTGGATTGAATTACAGGCAATGGAGGAGAATTTTGCAAGAAGTTTTTTAATATCTCGGAGAATGATTTATTAAGGGCAGAAACAGGTAACCTTTTCTATTATTCCGAGGAAGATAATGTACTTATAACTTTCCTCAACACTGACAGCAGTTTCACTAGAAAAATTGAAACCTACATTTGCGTTCATTCTAATAGTTAAAAATAAGTGTAGCGTACAAAAATATATCAAAGTAGTAACTTTTTCGTATCCTTATCTAAATAGGGATCGCAAGAGAGGATTCGGGCACGTGCAGTGTAAAATTGGTAGAGGTAAACAAGAACGACGTTCAGCAAGGGTAAAGCGCAGGGAGAAAGTAAAGAAGAAACATAGGAAGAAGAGGAGGAAAGAAGGAGACGAGGAGGAGAAGGCGTCAACCGAGCCAATATTCTAATGTAATGGGCTAGGCGTTCGTTGAACTTCACCGGATACCACTGTTCTCCCTCGTGTATTTTCTCAATGAACTGCCGTATACTGAAAATTCTGCTACGTCATGTGTCAGTTGCGCGAGAGACGAGAAAACTTCTCAAACGAATGGAATTTTTCCTGCTGAGAAGCAGCTTACGTGATATTTTATAAAGTTCGTTGCGATCCCATTGAAAAATGTACGAATTTCGGAGGATAGCAAAATTTTCATATTCACATATATACATATATACGTCTCAGTAATCGAAGATCCCTTTTGAGATTTTATTGAAAAGTGTACGTAGCCTAAATCTGAAGAAATTTATAAAAAGTTAAGCTAAGTTATTTTTAGGATGCTAAAATGTTAGACGCACGTAAATAAACATTACATCTGTTTACATTATTAGTTTCCATTTCTCATAAACGTTATAGAAGACGTATAAGAAAAATAGAAAAGTAGGAATATTGTACTGTTTGTTATACTCAATGTGCTGACCTCGACAGATTCTCTGAGATGGATATGGTCGTGATGAAACTACTAATTAAAAATGCGAACATCTATTTAATCAATCTATTTAATCTAGTTATTAATAAATAAAAATTAAAGGGGTGATAGCATTATCTTAAAAAACGCGAGAAAAATATACAGACACGTCTCTTTTTACGTTCAATTAACAGTCAACACAAGTAAACATTCGTATGCAGGTACAACGTATCGTGTTACAAGCATGAAGGTTGTACGCGTGTTCTCGTTTTGGTTAAAAGCGACGCACGTTGCTGAACGAATTCCATTATATAGGTGGTGTTGATTCCATCGAGACGTCGTCGATGCAGCGATGCATTCTCACTGAACGTTTGTCAGTGATCCGACTGCCACAGGTTTGCGGTATCACGCGCTGTCAGCCTGTTTGCTCGTCTATGCTAAGGCTAACCGAGAAGTGTCAAATCTCTGTGCGAACACCATCGTGAATGTTAACGTTTACAGTAAGATTGCCGTGAAACTTTGCCGTAAATCGGCCGTGGCTGCATATAAATGCATGACACATCTCGATACAGGTACTCGATACACCTCGTTTAACATTTTTTTAGATCCTCTTGAAACAGAGTCATAGTATGAACGCTCCCATCTCTGTCGCAGTTAGAGTTTCCTTAGTTTTTTTAAAGGTTCGGATTCACTTTGCAAATGTTCTACGAACGGGTATTTCTTATCTCGACGATAAATTAAATCGTCGAGTTTTTATTAAAAATATCAGTGACTGACTGTAGATCAATAATAAGTGTTGAAATCATAGATTTATATTCTGCGAAAAATCTAGCAGAGTTTTTAGGAGAAATCTTTTTTTGCTAACACTTAATTTTATGAAAGACGTAAACAAATTATTAAAAGACAAAACTCATCAACGCCGTATATGTAAAATGTTGATTGAATGAAAAAATACTTTTCTAACCTAAGGTGATATCCTTTAAAAAAAAATCCTTTATTCGCATACATTGCAAAAATCATGTAAATCCAAAAATTTAGACAATTTCTATAAAAAATTACGAATTTATCATTTGTTAATTGTATCAATGTGATAGTTCTGGTATTAAAGAATCTGAAAATTGTGCAAGAATTAACGAGCTACTTTTAACCAAAGGATTAATTAATCAAGCATCTGGTTCGAAGTTTCAAGGTGGAAATTAAAGTCGTAAATTTGGGTCGGTTTCGGGCGGAACACATTTCTAGTCGCGTTTTTATCTCAGGACAATGTTGTTGATCTAAATAAAGGGCGTAGATCGAAACCGAATTAAAATAGAAGCATCCGTGGCAGAGGTGTATTTGTAAAGCTTCAAGTACCTCCTCCCGTCTTGCACTTGGCACAAAGAGACTGAACGACGCCTGAATCATTGATCAGCCGCTTGTTTACACGTAGCTAATTTTAGAAAAAGAACGGAAAGGGCTGTTCAGCTTTCGATGCGCGCTCACGATGACATTATACCGTTTCAGTACAACGTTTCCAGCATTTCTATAGTTGGAATAAGAGATATAGTTAGGCGGCAAAATCGGTCAAAAGCAAAGGTTGTTATATTTCTAGAGTTCAAACAAGTATCTATGTTATTATTTTGGGGGACATCTTTGGATATTATTTCTAATCTAAAATCTTGTTCAGTGTTGTACAAACTCTTCCTGTATACTGGGTGATTGGTAACTGGTGGTACAAGCGGAAAGGGGCGATTCTACGCGAAAAAAGAAGTCGAAAATACAGAACAAAAATTTTTCGTTTGAGGCTTTGTTTTCGAGAAAATCGACTTTGAATTTTCGCTCGGTACGCGTGTACTTTATCACGTCTCGTTATAACGGATCTCACTGTAGATCGTTATCTCGATGGAAAAATGAAAAAAAAACAAAATAAAAAAAAATTTTTATTCTACATTTTCGACTTCTTTTTTCGCGTAGAATCACCCCCTTTCCGCTTGTACCACCAGTTACCAATCACCCTGTATAAATGTATAATAGCATTCTTTTTTAATTTTATTCTTTTATTATAAATTTATCTGGAAAAATTAAATTGTTCGTTGAGTTTGTTTGGATATTGTCAAAATATGAAACTTCTTCGTTTAAAAAAGCTATGTATTTGTTTTATCTACAAAGAAACAAACATTTCGAAACGAATAAACTCAGATCACGTGATTTCTTCCTTGTTGGATAGAGTATTGCGCTTTCAAACAAAACATGAGCGAAGAAGAGCCACAAAAATACATTGCTTTATTTTATTTTCATGAAAATAAAAGAGAAACCAGGAGAAGGAATGAAAGACTCAAACAAGAAAATTTCGTTTCGATTTTTCGCGTCTCTGAAAGAACAATAAGTGGCGCATATGGAAAGATAATAAAAATTCGATATATTTTTTACAGTTAATTCGATAAATATAAGCAATAAAAATATCTGTACGTGAAAATATTGTTTTATAGGTAAAATATACGTTTTTATGTATTTTTCGTATTATTATGTGTAAATATTAAAAAGTTGAACCGCATTTTATATACATATAGGTACATGTATTAAATGATAATGAAAATTGATTAAAAATTAAAAACTAGAATTAAGTAATATCACACATATGCAATGCGCGTAATAATTCGTCGAACAAATCTTTTTCACAACTCAAAATGTTCAAAAGAGTTGAAGAAGTAGTTAATATGATAGACAAATCTGAAGGTTCACGTAACAGGAAGATTGCTGTTACTTTCGCTGTTATTGTATCGCGAAAACGAAGTTCATATCGTGTGTAAATCGATGGAACTGTTCCTGCCACCCTCGTATTCTGTAGGGTTAGCGCGATGTTTACAGCAGAATGAAGTGCGATCATCCGTGTGACGATAGGAAAAGGCAGAGCGAAAGAGACAGAGAAAAAGAAAGAGAAGAAGAGGCTTTGTCCAAGGTCCAGGACATTGATTTTCAATAGGTCAGTCGTGGAACCGGTCGACAACGTTTACAGGATCGTACGATGGATCAACCCACATCGTGCCTTTTGTCGATGGATTTTGGTTTACCTCGTCACTTGCCTCGATAGTTCGACGCAAACTCCACGAGTAAACAGAGCACGTGTGTAGAGGAATGAGAGGCTACACTTGTCGTAAATCAAAATCCTCATATATGCGAAATTTCGCGAAATTTCTTATAATTAAACGCGAGAACCAAATATTTGCGCCAGACTTCTCTTGAATGGAAACCAGAGATGTACGGATTAATAGACGAGTTTTATATAAATTGAAATTAAAATACCATTTTTATAAATTGAATTTAAAATATTAGGAATTTCTATGAAGATGATTGAATTTTGGCAATTGTGATAAAATGGGGTTGAAAATTACAAAACGTACGAATATTAAAGCTAATTTTTCTTAATTAATTAATTAATTTCTTAATTACATTGGGAACATGCTTAATATATTTTATATACAGAGCAATCAGACCATCGATTTTTGTTTCCTTTTTTCAAGATTTGGAGAAAAAGATAGGGGATAAAATAATGGAATAGTTAAATGATACGGCAGGATATACTTACTTGTCTATCGAGAAAGGTAAAATATATAACACGTAAAAAATATATATATAGGATTTAATATGTTCATTTAAAAAAAAATTCAACTCAGAATAATGTTGGACATGCCTCAAGAATGTTCTTGAGGGTATAAGGAAATTCGTGTTAATGTTGTAACCCGTTCGAAGAATGACAACGAGAGAAAAGAAGCAAAAAGATCGAATGGAGCACAAAAGAGTTGTGCACACTCCATTTGCCACGATTCGCTCCACAATCCGTTCCCTAAAGTATCGGCTAATCGATTCACCGGAGCGGCTTCATAAATTATCGTGCTCGTTGAGCCTGAAGGAACCTTGACCCAAATGCCTGAATCGACCGTCCAGGAAACTTTTCGACAAAAGCCTCGAAACATCGGAGCGACTGCATCCGAACGTGCTTACGCACGTGCGCGTAAATCGCATGCAAAAAAGCGTGCACAACCTTCGAAATCGCGTCCTCGATCTCGAACTTGAACGAAAATGTGCCTATCTTCAGGCATTCACGGAACGACAAACTCCTGTCTTATGAATTCTGTACTTCTATTTGCCATCGTTTCAATAATTCGAGAACCTCGAAGAGTATATATGATACAAGGTCTAAAAAAAAGTATTAAAATCAAAATTAACAAATAATTTATTTTATTAATTTTGATAGTTTAATCAATTATACAGTTTAAATGCTTATTAATTCCACAATTCATTTGACACTACATTAAAAAATTTAATTTTTAGTCTTGAACGTTCGTCCAAAACATTTGCATAGAAAACATTATATTCTGTTTCTTATACAGCAAAAAATAAATTATAGTAATTCTAGGAGAAAAGAACAGAATTTTAACCGTCAGAATTTAGGTGTTTAAAATCCCGAAGGTTCTTTCACAGGATTAAGAAAGGGCGCAAACAAAACGATGGAAATCCTGCACGTGCATGCGGTAGTCCAGCCGAGTCCCAATTTACGTTTAATACCGTGGTCATTAGAGGGAAATGCTAATCACGACCGTTCAAAAGCACGTTGCACGTGGGACCACCGTTCAGTGGTAAACTTCTCTCGTTATAGGTGAGTTTTAAGCCGCGTGGCTGTGCGTCATCGCAATGACAGGAGTAGTTTGTAATTCCAGAGGAACGCGCGTGTACATTTATTTAGAGAAAAAATGCAGCATTTGTAGTTCAATTGAATCGAGAAAAGAAATTTAATTATATATCGAAAATGTGATCTTTACTTAATTTTTTAGTTTATTAATTTTAAAGTGCTTTTATTTAACGTTTTTGTTTTTAATCATAGAAACGTGAAACAAAGTTTAACTTTAATTTTAACTATTATAGTATAAAAATTTGAACCTGCACAAAATTTTTTTATAGTTTGCTATATGCTATTTTCTCCCACCTTATCACCTTTAATCACTTGCCTTGGAATCTGTCAATTGTGTGAGTAATTGCATGACTACCTTCACTTTTCGAAGGTCTTCTACCGAAGATTTTGATCAAGTGTGAGCGGCGTTATTCGAAGTTAAGTGGTAAAGTTAACATTATCAAATCAACCATTCAGAACTGTTTCGCTATTTGCAAAGGCGACATATCAATTGATCTTACATTTCTGCGAAGAACATCATAAAAGCAGTCGAAAAGCAAAGAGATCCATGACATGATTCGCAAATACAGGTCCTGTGCAAACAACATGATCGATCACCTTTCTTTCTAAATAAATATACGACGAAAGGATCCGTAGAAAAGAACTTGATCAAACGAAACGCGAAGTTTTCATCTTCGTTGCAAATCGTGAGGAACCGTTCGAAGTTGAAAGAACGACGCATGAACTAAAAGAACCTAAACAAACAGGCTCTAAGTGACTCCATTAACGGATATCTTTTTCACTAACTAAATTGAAAAATATTTTTTCTAAAGAATGTATACGATTTTGTGCAGAAACCAAATCGATTCGTTAGTGGTGTCACTATATCGAAAATACAAAAAACAAACTATTTCATTAGGGTTTCAGGCTTTTATCCTTTGTATTTTTTCGTAATGAACTTTTTACAGTCAGATATTGATGTAATTTATTAAAAGTTTTATTATAGATTTCACATATTGCGTCCTTGCTTGCAAACGTGGATCAGTTTGAAGAATGTTTGAAAGTTTTTTAGATTCACACGCTTTTGAAGCACAGAATATGATTGTATATATGTTCCTATATATTTATTTTTAGCATATCTATCTCTTTAATGTTAACAAAATAATGTACGTATTCACAGTTACATATTCATAAGCAGTTCTTTGCAGCTTGTAAGAAAAGCTAACATTTTTGAGCTGAATTACTTTCAAAGCGAAAGTACAGCATATTTGCGCAACTTTATATTATGTCCTAATAATAACACCTAATTTCCAAAAGAGTATTTCAACTTCATCGTTATTATATCCAAGACCTCATTCCAACAATTTCATTGCCACGAAGAAAAACAAAACCCATGTCTAATTCTTTATTGCGCCTCAAAACACATCCCAAAATTCGCCCAATTCCATAAAAAAGAGAACGAACGTTCTCCAAAACGTTGCTCAGCTCATTCAACGACGCCACGTGCGGCAATCGCAAAAACACGATAAAATCTGAAGCGAGCACGAAACGCGCTGACGTACAGATCTCTAAACGCCAAGGAACACCTCCGTTATAAACCGCCATCAACCTCCTCTTCTCACTCCTCTTGCTTTTCCCTCAGTTCCTCCTTTATTTTATGTACTAACAACGCTCCGAAATATTCTCTACTTGCTCTCGGTCGGTTCTAATAATAGATCCGAACACAAAGGGGTATCTGTTGGCTTTCACGTCAGAGCCGTTGACCACCGCGTCGAGGAGTCAGTTTGGTTCCTATGGCGGCCCTGAGGATCGTGGCAATAAAATAATCAGGAGCTTAAGGGATGACGCCCTGCGAATGGACGGGAAACCTAAACAAATAACACGGGGCGTCTGAGTTGGAGCAAAGAGTGGTGGTGGCGTGCGCCCGTGACGTCACCCAGCGTCTTTCTCAGGGTGTATTTTCTCAACAATGCATCAAGACCGGCATTTATAAACGGCGTTTGTTTTTGTTAAACGGTCCACCGCTATTTCGGGACGTCGAAAGCTCTCTGACGTGTCGTAAATCAGTCCGGCTGCGAATGATTCGCGGCGCATCAGGAAGTAAGCGGCTGAGGAAGATCAGCGGCGCCAGGCCCTGAGGAGAACACCGACGATCCTTCGGGGCCGTCCACGAACACGTGGATGCGTTTACATTCGACGATTCTTCGTTAGATCTCGGCCAATTACTATTTACTGTTACTGGATATCGAATGCTATTTACTGTTACTGGATATCGAATTAGAACCGCATGCAAACAGTCCATACTATATCATAAGCGGTAATTTGTCATTGGCGACCCAAATTATTACATATAGAGATCATAATTTATGCAGGGTGATTCATAAATGCATACCCATATTTTAGGAAGCGAATTCACATATTACAATAACTAAAAAAAGACGTCATACGAACATATATATCGTACATACTTTAGTTTTCAATTATCGATGGTTAAGGAAAATGTTGTTCTGTGAATAGGCGATTTTCACTTATCATGTATGCGTTACACCACAATTAATTATGCCTATTATTCAAACATTAATACGTACATTTTTTATTAATGTATGAACTACTAATTACTAGTATTATTAACTGAAAGTTACTTCGATATAACAAAACGATATTAACTGTTATATAACGAAAACCTTCCCAGTTAATGAACAGATTATTCGTTAAAGAAAAGACTAAAGATTCTTTCAAATATATATTCAACTAACTACAAAGAAGAATTTCAAAGAAAAGCAATACCAGAAAGAGACAATTATTAATTATTCTTTATTCTCCGAGAAACAGCATTACCACACACAGCTTAACATAGAGAAATCGAAACAATACAACTGTAAACTGTCAAATAACGACCCTCTGTGGACGATTCCAACGAGGAAGAGGACACGGTCCAAGTATGACGATTACCAGAATTTGCCAGCCGTGAAACGAGAGCCGGTATTTCGCGTCGCTGAACTTCGGTACGATCTTTCACAATGCTTCTGAAAGAATACATCCTAGGTACTTGACACGCTTTGCTGATCTTCTCTTTTCGCAAACATATATATTATTCCACGACGACGCAGCTCGATGACACTGAATTGATAAAAAGTGTATATTATTGCACAGAAATTTCAAAGATCCTTCGTGTAATATTAATGAGACTTTCCGGACGATGTCAAGGTGGAAACAGTATTAGATATAGAATCTGTTTAAAAGAAAGATTACTTCCAAAGATATCTTATTTCTCTGCAGGCATTTCTCTGAAGAAATAATTTATTTCTATTAAAAACCATTTCCAATATTTAATTTAACGGTTTGTTTTAAGGTTATATAATAAAGAAGTTTTTTTCTGAATTTCTACTTACTAATTTCAAAAGCTTTTAAAAAGAAGGATTCTTTTTAGAAGTATATATCTTAATCTTTTGTGTTTCTTAGAAGAGAGATTTTATTTTTACCGAGGAAAGCTTCCAATATTGATTTAACAAACTGTTATGCAATGTAGAAGTTGTCAAAACTTTTTCATGTTTTTTGGAAATTTAGAACAATGAAATGATTAAACATAAACACCCCGCTTCGTGTAAACAGCTAAATTGTTATTTTCACGCGGTACAATAATTCTCAATATTGTTATGAATTCTCGATTCTTCTATAACTTTACATAAACAATGTGTTTCTTTCTTGTAAGAAGTAATTTCTAGGACAAATAAACACTTATCTTTTTCTGTCTCCCGCACATTTGTTTTATCCAGCAGTAACTCTTAAGATTCATAAGTATACTCATGACTCGTTTAAATATATTACAAAATTCAGAACTCTACAAAACCGAGATAGATGTAAGCGATTTACTTAATCATTGGGATTAATTCTTTTCAATTACAACAAAAGTAAATTTTTACTAAGTAAATATATATCATTCAATCTTCTTTTCACCGCAATTTGTACAAACAAGTCTTAAAAGCGCGATCACCACGAGCAAATATTGACTTTCCAGCTACAAGCAGATTAGTACCGTTTACGCGTTTCTGCACGCAATAAATCATCGTCATACGGACAAGCTGTACTCTCGTAGCCAGAACTGATAGAAATTATCTGAATTTACGCACACTGGCAATATAATTTGCGTCACTGAACGTTCTGCGGTGTCATCGTGTGTCGAGGAATGACGCTAGTCCTGTTGAGATTTCCAAAATAGAGTCCAATCACGATCGATTTCCTTTTGCAGCTTGTCATGCATTGTACTCGTTACGTGAAGGATGATGCGCTTGTGTACGTCGCGTCACAAGAAAACCATTTCCAATATGATACGTGAATCTTGTCTTCCTTATAGAATTTCTTACACAAAGGAAAGAACGAAATAAAATACAGTAACTCACAAAGGCATTTGAGATATTACAGAAATTTTTTATGAATATATTATTTGCGTTATGCGGAACATTTAGAAGCTTCATTTACTCTGTAATGAGATTTGACTGTCATGATTATGTTGGTACAGTTTGAAACAAATCTAAAAATGTATATATGTAGAAGTTATAAGATATGTATTTTAATGCAATGTATACGGAAAATTGATTAGAAGCATGACTATGTGAAAAGTGCTTTATATTTGGTGTCAGTATTTATTTTATTAAATTATGTTTTTCTTGCAAATATTTATATCACAATCTTCCCAGAAATTCTAGTTGAAATATCCATAAATTTCATGTCAGTACCTATTTTATTAAATTATTTTATCAAATTACGCTTCTTTGAAATATGAAAAATTTCCTAGAAATCCCGTTGGAAATATCGCGAAATTATTATTTCAAAAATCATACGAAAACAAATAAGCGTTAAGAGTCTATATAAAACAGCGCCTCTGATATAAATCACGCTTTTTAAAATAAATCTTTCTAGTCTCCACGAGGAACGTACGGACGATCCGTTAATTCGAATGGAACATTTGCAAAATACCCGATACGTCTCGCGATCAGACGCTTCTTTAGCAGGCTAGAAAAACAATTGGCAGCCACTTGTTTCGTTTACGCCAAACGGCACGTTTCGTTTGTTTTTCGTGCCTTAACGTCGCGTCTCCCTGGCACAAAGAAAATTTTATTCCTCGACTTTCTGTACCGATGAAAGTTCCTTTTTGCTTCAACTCCATAAACTTTAAAGCTTAAAACTTAAAAGCTTGAATTTTAGAGTTTCATATAATGATAGTGTTACAAATGTAGTCTTTAAGGTTGAGTTTTAAAGCTTCGAAGACTCAAAAGCTTTATATATACCACTAGTCTGAATAATCCTACAACTCACGATTCTGTAGGCTCCTTCGAACATAGATCGCGTGGTTAGAGATCCGGAGGTTTTACCGTTAGATTCGTAAATTCTCGCTTAAATCTTTCTTCTTACGGTACCGCTCGTTTACATGCATTTAGCAATCGCTTGGATGACTATATTCTGACGATAAACATCGCTGATTTCGATAGGAAAGCACGCTGACGCGATCAGGTTCCCTTTACCGTACGTATCTCGCGGCAGGTTTCTATTATTCGATTCTATGGAGATGTTTAAATACACATTTTATTGAAGTCATGTTCATTCTGTATAAAATAGTAATTAACTTTATTGTACAATAATACTAAAATAAAAATAAAATATAATAAAATTGTGTAGCATGAGATATTAATAAAAACTATTAACTCTAATCTATTAAAGTAACTCCTAAATATTATGCACCTAAGGAATCACTTGCAACATAATATTCATTCAAAACATGATATACATTTACAATACTTTGACGACATAGCACGCCAATTGTCAAATAATCATATTGCGCTATGTAAATATGAAACTTAAGTACTGTTTCAAATAATATATAATAAAATTAAATATAAAATAATATATAACATATAATATATCAAATGGATAATTATATATAGAATTAATAATCAAAGTCTTTTAAATATCGTCTCTTCAAATTCTCATACCAAAATCATTGTTCCCAATAAAATAGGCCAGTCGATGTGTTGATTACGAAACAATGTAAAACACCCACAACAGAAATAAATATGAGAAAAAGGTTAAAATACAAATATTCTACGCGTGTATTCGACTTGATCGAAATATGTGTGTGTGGTCCAGGCGACGACACGCTGTCGCAGGCAAACGAATCGGCACGATTCGAGGTCCAATTACGTCACCGAATTATTATTGCTTCCACGAACGTTCTACATACGTTTCCCTGTCGCATAAAAAGGCGCCGCGGCTGGAAATGTTCCGCGAGACCGGTGAAACTTTTATTTCAGCACGTCGAGCGCGTACACGCACACGCCTCCGCGTTTCCACGAATCGAATTTGGCCCGGCTAAATTTGAATCTCGCGAATCGACGGTTCCGTGCTTTATCGCGGGGCGATACTCGTTCGTTCGGTGCATCAAATAGTATTTTAGCGTCCTGTCCTGCATTATTATTTTATAGATATTTGATTCTGAACAGTGACTTCTCCCTTCATTAATTAAATTGTTTCATCTATGAAAGTAGTTTTTCATTTTCTAACATATGTTGAAATATTTAAGTTTCCTGTGTTTTTTACTTTCTCCGTAAAGTTACATAACGAGATACAAATTGCTATGTAACAATAATTAAATATTTTAAGCTGAAAGAAAAACAAATACAGCATAAGGAAATAATAAAAAGTCGGCTGTATCGTATGTTTCGAAATGGTCATTGTAAGCGTGATGGAATAAAATTCAAGACTTGCTGAACATAGAAATGACTGTAACTCAATGTTTGATCATGATACCTTGTCAACTCTTTTAATTATTCATTTTAGGATTGCTTTAAGGTGATATCCTTGATAAGAAAACTATGAAACGAAACTAAAATTATCAGAAGAGTCTTGAACATAGATTCTATGAATTTTAATCAGAAATTTAATTAAAACTTTTAATATAACACATATCATTTCCGATCTTTATGCTCCTTTTATCGTCGATTTCTGATAACTCAATATCCAATTCTCCTTCGTAATACGATTAACACACGTAAAGGCCATATATATTTTAATCGTGTATCAGGAAAAATCAACAAATAAAACGTACACGAATAACAACGCCATACTACTTCTTGCTGCAACCTGTAACCAAAGGAGAAAGTTTGAAAAACTCCATTATAAGGCTATTAATTATTCGATAGTGACCTCCGTGGTGGAAAATCAGCATTCCTCGCGATAACCTTGCGACACGTTTAACAGGAAAAGCTTGTGAATAAAAACGGCGAGTGTTGAGGTGAATCGATTCCCAAGAGAGTAGCTCTAGCCGGAGGTCTGGTCGCGAAAACCGCTCTCACGGTTCGAGTTTACGATCTCCCTCGTTCTGCGACCGAGCCAATGCAGTCTAAACAACCTTCGTTGGTCCACACCTTTCGAGCTCCAATGTCTAAATTCGTTCATTCGGGAACGTGAGATCGATTTTTTCTCCTAATTCTCCCCTTTTCTTCGTCCTCTAGCTGGGATTCTTTCTAACGATACTCGAACAAGCACAGTAGGAGTTTTTCGCTAGGCGAGATTCCGTGTGAGAACACGATTCGCATGTAAGCGGTCCGTCTTTATAGTCGACCGTTGAAAATAACGCTGGATGCGGTTCTCTTCGAGTTCGTCGACCCAGCCTGAGAAGCATTGACGTCGCTCTGACGCAGGATGCGCCCCAGCTTCGCCTTCTGTCCAATAGTCGCGCGAACCATCTCGATGATGGCACCGATTGACGGGCCTATTTTCGTGCTTTTTATGTAATCCATTATGGACACCGACTGACTACCACCGACGTTTGCAGACCAGTGATAGAAATGGACCCCCGCGGTTGGATCAAAGCTTCAGAGAGGACGGGGAGAAGCTCCGTTCACTTCGAGAGCGAAGTGACTCTTGAGATTCTTCGAGCGATTTTTGACGTGCGGGCCAGATGAAACAATCATTGCCATGTTTTAAATTAAAGAGTCGATGGCATTGCGGACTTTGAACTCGGGTGACGGGGCGGAGGAGAATTTGTCATTGTGATTGGATCATTGAATAGATGGATATGACCAATTTGTGGATCCCATCGGGGAAGATTGTTATTAATTATGTTAATTATTAGGACTATGAACGATTAAAAATATGGAGATTGTATTAAAGGAATTAAAATGAAAAGTATATGAAAAATACATGATCTATCGAATTTCTATGAAAAATTGTTAATTTGTCTACTTTGACTAGTCTGGTACTCTCATATTAATAAGATGTGCAATGAGTCAAGGTGCATTTTTTTCTCCATAAATGTTTTTGCAAGAGGTCCTTCTGTCTTTTACCTTATGTTTTGAATATAATCTTATATTATATATAAATGATATAATCTTCTATATTTTATTTTTTGGTTGATTTCACCTTATTGTAATAAAGAACTATTAGTAAATTTCGTTTGATTAAAATTAATTGTCTATAAAGAAACAATATTGTATCAAATGGATGTTTAGCAAGCTATTTTTATTTTATGATATAACGTTACCATAATTTTGATGCATTTATTCATCGACGTCTCGTAATTTGTTAATCTTATTTTCTCCTAACTTTTCCTCAAATATAATAAGTTCTTACTTTCATTTCCTGAAGTATACATCAAACAAAATTTCAGAGAGCGATACGTCATAAATATTGTATCGAAAAATTGCAATACTAAAAATTAAGTATAAAAAACTTTAAATAACAACTTGTGTCATAACAATAATTAAGCTAATTAAATACTAGTTCGAAAGCAGCGCTCAGTTAGTGAAGTTAAGATTTATAATAGTTTCCTTCTTGAGTATTAAAAACTTCGCCCGTGGCTATAAGCTTTCTCGAATAACTTGTCCGCTGAGAATTATTCTCGTACTCTTGCAAAATCGATTTTATACATTTAGACGAACGAACAACGTCTTAATGTGTTTCTGAACAGCCGTGTATATACCTATAGACTAGTATAAACATACCTATCTGCGTTCTTCGTTGAGCGAAAGAGTCGTAAAATTATCATTCCATGCAAAACCAGTAAAGTCGAAAGGTATCGCAAATTACACAGTGAAAGTTACACTCGTGCGTTTTAAACGATCGGTTAAACTTGTTAATTACCGAAAGCATGTAATTTGCAATATCCACGTGGGCATGGAATCACGAACAAAACTTCCAAGCCAATTATCTATCCCAGTTGAGTTTTCCATGTTATACACCGACGCAATTCCAATTTTGCGCTATTCAATTCGAATCAGAGAAACCTACATTAAATATTCACGTGGTGACGAGATGAGAAATCATTACGCGCTTCTGATGCCACTGACAGCAGCTTGCGTAGCCACGAACGTCGTCGAGAATATCAACGTAACGCGACCGTGCAAAAAATTAAATTAAACGCCAGCTTCGTGTAACCCTTAGTCACTTTCTAATAGCTAGTCTAACCATTTTTCCTATACTAACCGCTTCAATATACTCTCTGGTCAATAAAACTGAATTCAAAGGATTGCGTGAAGTTCCGTTCAAATCCGTCAAGTCATTTGAATTTGAATCGTCCGAATGCATCTAAATAACTGGACTTCGAAATTGTGTTCATGCAAACCAAGTTACTTGTCCGAATTCATTAAATTTACTCACTCATGCAACCTGACTTTAAATGAATACCTAATGGCAAATGAATACCTAAAGTAATATTTCTTGTAGCAGACTTAAAAATTAAAATAAATTTTTCCAGCATTTATATAACGAATTTTACCTTATACCATTTCGAATTTGCATACTATTCCACTAAAATTAATTCGTTTCCTATTTTTTCAACCCTTGTGTCTTTTGCCATTCAAACTTCTCTTTTCGTCAGCTATCGGCGGCAGGACAAAAACAAAAGTGCTTCGTTCAACGATTTCCTAGCGATCGATAGTATACGAGCATACAGCCGATAGTCGTCAGCGATCAATCCACGGATACAATGTCGGCCATCCAAGAATTCTCTGGTTCCAACGTAAAGTACCGGAAGAAGGAAAACTCTTATCGAAAGTCCTCGTCAGAAATATCGCGGAGATATCCTGGAAGAGATATCGAGCGCGAGAAACCGACGGACTTGGTCGTAAGCTAAAACTACGCATTACCAGCTTATCTGCCACGACCTTTCGGGACGAACGAACGAAGATCTACGAACCGTGTGAACCAACGTCCAGTTGAGGACCGCGCGTGTTTCGAGCGGAGAGGAACGCGGCCCACGCGATCATCGGGATCTGATCGGCGATGGTTCCATCTTCCCTCTGGTCGAAGGAGATGGGTGACGTCAGGCTACGTGGCATTTCATGCTAATACGATAATGATTGGGCCAGTTAGACGGCCACCAATTGACCCTACCGGTGTAACGTTCACGTCCTACCGGGGACGAATCGAACGATCAAACGACAGAGTCAGAGGAAAAATATGGATACAAAGAGGATATTTCAGTGAAAGTTCATCTAAGTGGATTTCCTTGGCCAATCACGAAAGATTGGACCGACTGATAGTTCCGACTATATCGCATATTGCGTGGGAGCTTCCAATCAGTGACTCTCAATTTCAAGTTCTAATAGGACGATCGTGGGTTTAAACTGGCGATATCTAATTGAGAATTGAACACTTTTTGCGATATAATACGATTCTTAAAACAGCACCGTGTTCACCGTTTTCAAAGAGGACATCATTTTTTTATTTCAATTTTTTGAATTACACGTATACATTGAAATTGTAATTTATTTAAATGGAAATACTGGCACGAGATATTCTACTAACTATAAATACCTTCGGAAAGATTTTTCGTCGTAAAGTATGGGCATAGTATCAATTAACCAAAATGTGCAGCGTCTTTACTGTACTTGACCTAATTATATAGTTGATATAGGCTATCAATTTAGTTATATATAATGCGCGAACGATGGAATTTTTAACACTAGAGCTACTGATTGGCAATATGTAGCTAAATATACCGTGTATAAACGACTATAATTAAGGCGATATGATAATAAGTAAGTACACATATATAATTACGATTCCCCCTCAATGAAAGTCAACATTAATTTTGTCCAAAGCACACATGCATATTTTAGTAATTACAAAAATAAAATATCTGCACTATCTTAGTACTTAGTTTATGTTGCTTCTGTAGAAATATGTATATGAAATCTAAAAATTTTTTGTTACTAAAATATGAATTTAAAAATGTATTATGTAAATGTATTAAAACATTTTTATTCATATTGAACATAAGAAACAACATAAATATTTGACACGCGTAACAATAGTAATGAAATAATAGTGAAATTTATTTTGAGCTATGACTTCCACTTAACCATATTCCTTTTTTTATCGAATAAATGTTTCTGACATTACGTAAACAGGTTCTTCGAAAAAGAAGATCGATTAGAAATAATGACAGTGTGAATATTTCGCCATTCGAAACATCCTACACTTCATTCGAAAGTTAACGCCAACGAAAAATAATTTTCGATCATATGGAAAAACCAATGGGTTCTGCTCGATTTATGCCGGTGATGTATCTGTATCCTTAACGTTTTTTCTAATTAATTAATTTTATAATTGAGTATCTTTGGTTGGCTCACCGTAAGCAAAGACTTTCCTTGTGCTGGCCTATAATTAGCGATAATGAATTCGAAAGAGGCCAAGACAGCTCGAAACTCAATAGTTTACTTTCGCCGTGACGCGGTGGTGTCTCTGATATCACCTTGATTAAATTAATTTCTCACAACTCTCAATTGCACTACTAATTACTGACTCGCGTGTAAAATTACCATTTTTCCCCATAACGTTATTATTTTAGAATAATTAATGCGGCAAACTTAGTTCTTGTCTACGATAATGATACCATTACTGCGATGACGCGTGTTGTGTTTTCTTACAACAGCGTCATGCACGCTTCGTGAGAACCATTTCTTTCACTAGATTCCTTTGTGCGCTGTAATATGGTCAATTAACTTTGTTTCATACATCTGTTCAACGTGTCCACGCCCACGCTGTCATTTTGCTACATCGATATGTAACACGTAATAAAGAGGTTATTTTAGAATATTAAAAATAATAAAACGGAAAAATTATTTAAAAATATGTAGATTAGATAGAAAGATATAATTATTCAATCTGAAAGCATCTTTTTCTATTTAAATATTCTATTTGTTGAATAGATAAGATAAGAAATAGTACTAGTACTTTACAAAGAAAAATAAGTCAAGGATAAGATTCATTTTAATGTAAGAAATTTGCAAATGCGAAAGTTTCGATGATGTTCTAAATGATTACCTTATTCAATATTTACCTTAAATTATAGAAGAATCAAACTCGGAGAACTTTTCGTTATCGTTTTAAAGTATACTTTCAAACTTTGCAATCTCAAAGGTGAACTTGTTAGCTCTTCTGCGAAGAGTAATTTCCAAGTACGATTCCATAAAAGAATGGAATTTAGTTTCAAATAACTTCACTTAGAAAAACGAGACTTTATTTCAATAATTCAAGTGCACTTCATTTGTCAAAATAATCTGCTACCAATTTATGCATGCACTTCGTTCGTTCGTTATTTGTTTCAGAAATTTTTATCTTTGCCATGTTAGCTTTAAAAATGAATAAAATCCAGAATTGTAAAAAATTCAGAAGAAAAATATAATAATGTAAATAATAATAAAGATATGAAATATAATAATTTTGAAAATATAGTGTCAGAGACGTTATATTTTGATGAAAAAATTATGCCGATTCTAACGAAGCTATAAACAACAGAATAATTATTTAAACGGAAGGAATAAGATATTTCCATTACCGTTTTATTTCCATCAAATCTTTCTCATATCTAATAATATCAATTTACATACATTATATGTATATATATATAAATATGCTTTACTACAAACCATAGATTATTTATTCCTTTAAAAACGTAAAAATTTTCAAACTCATTTACTCCCAACAATCCTTAGATCTTTCCCACTGATACCCTTCTATATTCCACTCAAAAATGGACGATCTCAAACAAACTCGACAAAAGCGCTGCAAAAAGAATTCCAGAGAAGCAATCAAAAACAAAATCCTCTTAAACAGATTTCTTTTCCTATATTCGCATGTTAGACCTGGAAGAAGTGATGCTGTCACTCCTTGAACATTATCTCATCCGCATTAGCTAAATTGCAAGCCTCTGGCGTGCATTTATAACCGGCACGCGAGATAAATCCGCGCTTAAACAGTCTCCTTTGCTTTCTGTTCCCGCAAGGGGATGAGAAAAAAGTGGTACATCCTTTGTTCAACTATGATACCCAGGGAGAATTTAGGAAAGGTGCTGTGCATAAAATTCGGTACTATACGCATGTCCTAAGCGGAGGATTCTCGAGAGATTCTCGGGTGACCAAAGTACTTTTCTTCTCTTTTTTACTTGGATCGCCGAACTCTCAGGCGGTTGGATAAAGGTCCCGAACAGTGGAATTCGGATGCACCATCGAGCTGTTATTCTACCTGCGTGCCGTGCAAGGTCGTTCCATCGGGACCAATAAGAATTCAACGACGAGTCTAGGCCTACGTGCCACGAGGAACGAACGACAAAGGGTCCGACCCGTCGTTTTTGGAACGCTACGTCTCCGATTTGATAATCGACACATCACCTGACTATGTCTCGTTACGGCACGTGCATCTTGATGCACTCGAATGCACTCACGTATACTAAAAGGGTGTGCACGTGTGATACGAGTTTTGGTAAAATGACGAGGGTGAAGATGTTTTAATATTCTAATGTCGGCTGAGAAGCTTCAGTATGTTTGTGAGTGAACTTTTTTATTATTATTTTCATTTTTATTCTTATCGAGGTAACTTGAATTTTTATGAAGCGATTCGAATGCATTCTAATGTTAACTATGGATATTTTCGAGTGAATATTTTTGAGTGTTTTCTTTAGATCTTGAATTTTTGAGCTGTGGGTACAGACATGATTTTCTGCTGCCACTATTTTCATAGGAAAGTTTCTAGAAAATTAAATATTAAGTGAAAATTTCATATCTCGAAAGATTGATTTATCGAAAAAGAACCACGTTAGAATCAACAACGCGTTAAACGCTAATTACTCGATGAGTTTCAAAGCTTAGGTATATAAGACAAAAAAAGATAAGAAAAAGGTGACTGTCAGAGCGTTAGAGAAGAACATTCACGCTTCTATTCTCCAAGCGCGCGAAAGAGCGAAGACGAAACCACAAGGAGATCACGAAAAGGCACAACAATGCTTAACGAAAAGGCACCGGTTGAATGTAGGGCAGAAGGCGCGTGCTTCGCTGATGGATGTAACCTTAATCGATCGAAAGTCCGCAGTGTAAGCTGTCCGTTCGGTAAACTAATATCCGAATGATCCGGCGAACGTCCCAGGATGTACACCTTCGTCGTTGTTACCGTGGCACGCATATATAGGTCAAATTCTCGTCGTACGGATCTCGTCGTTTCTATTCGCTACGCTGGAGCGAGAATCCAAGTGCAAACTCGTCCTGATATTTCCATTTGAAATGCGATCTCGACATGCCGATTTCTAAATCGCACCAGGTTGCTCTTTTTTTTCTTGACTTTTATTTGTTTCGTCGTATCTTCCCGTTTTTTATATTCTTTTTCATTGTTTCATGCATCCTCTGATTGAAAAGTACTTCTCAAAAATTAACAACATTAACGTGTACTTCACTGCATACTTTCCTTCCAATCTATCTAAATTCTATTCTAGAAAGATTTGAAAATTGTGTGAGAACTATAACAAGATTACTAATTTAATAATATTTACTTTGATGGAAAATTATCAATATGTGTAATTGCAAAATGTCATTTTTCTTAAAAAAATAAAAAATTCGTTAATTTCGTTACCTTTGTCGAGTCCCGCTCGACATTCTTTCAGTCCCGTCTTTTTTTGTGAAACGTGCGAAAGAAAACCAGGATTGCATCGTGGAAATTGTTTCAAGACATATCATAGACTTAAAAATTACACAATACAACAATAGTGTGAATAAAACTGGTATTTAAATGAATTTGTTTCTTCCTTTATTTATTTAAATTGCCTTATTTTTTAGTTAAAGTAAATTTCAAATAAAACGCTTAAAAACGTTGGAAGCTGCTGGTAACGAAATTGAAATAAAATTCGGAGTGCAAAAGGTTAATATAATATCATATAAAGTTCATTTATACTTATCAATTTTACGAATGAAAAAAAATATTAAAAATTGGCAATAGCTAAAGCCTGTGCAGCATTAGTTATACAGAGATAAATATGTTCGTTTCCAGTATATAATAAATTAAGAAAACGAAGATAAAGAAGAAGAAGGAGAAGATGGAAACTGGTGTGTCTGAACTACGATTTCTGAGAATTCAGGTGATGTTAACGCCCGATGACAGAGGCGCGCCGATGCGTGTCGCTCGAAATTATTCACCGGCCACTTCTGATGCCATTTCCGTGAATAACGAGCCGTGTCTCGCTGTTTATCGCTTAATGTTCCGTCATTCGCGGGTAGCTTTCGTTGTGACCAACGCCACGATTTTAAACACGGATAATTCACCAGAAGGCCGGAGTCGCTGGACCTCGGTTTCTCTGTTTTTGTGCAAGCGTGGCTGTGTTTCCAACACCAGACTTTCGGACGTTTAGGGGCTTCTCTAAATAGCACCGGACGGATTTATGCGGCCAACAGTGGGAAGGACGTTTCATTAAACGCGAGCTTAATACACGATCATCGTAGGGGCTGGATTACGCGGAAAATGGTTCCTCGAATGAACAGAGTGCTCGGGAAAATTTGTCGCATATTCTGCTGTGTAATGATTCGTTTTCCAGGGTTGGAGTCAATGACTCGTGCATTCTATTATGGTATTCGCGGTTTATGTATATACGCTATATAAAGATTTTCTTTAAATATATTTGTCGTTGGATTATTGGAGCTTTTGTGTTATTATTGGTAATGTAACATTTTTCTAGATTTATTCTCATTAAACATGTTTCTTGAAAGATTTATCTTACCACTGCTACAAAATATGATAATCGAGTGTGAAGATAAAGTGCAATAATTTCAACTAATTACATATTTTGTGATATAATAAAATGTTCTTGTTGTTCTTGTTGCTGTTGTTAAACAGTTTAGTAATTCATATTATAATCTCTACTTCAAACTTTTTATTTTAAACTCTTCTGGTAAACCTAGTGAATGACCTAGTAAATATAAAATTATTAAACTCTCGGCAAAAGATGTTTCCTCAGCAAAACAAAATACTATTCTCTCTCATATTTCGCACTTAAGAATAATGAATATTTGATGACGAAATTAAACTTCTCAAAACGACCAACTGCACTCAGCCTCTGTCACTATTATTTCATTTCATCCACCTACTCACCTTAGCACGTATCATTTCCACTATTCAACCGTTTCAATCAAATCGAAAGGTTGGTTAGGCTTCTTACTTTAGCATCATCTATCGGTGACTCAGATCGTACTTTACATAGCGGGGACTAATAAACGGCGATTAATACAGCTCAAACTGCTCGAGTTTGGTTGCGGGGGAAGCAAATGCGTGCAAATAAGAATACGTTAACACGTCGAACAAACGATCGTAATCCCTTCCCCGGGCTGCTGTCCCATGAACTTTCTATATTATGAGATATTCTGAAATATTCATGTAAGCGATAACTGTACTTCCTTTACATTTGTACGTACATGTAGTCCCGTTACGCGAGGTGCAAGTATAGCGAATAGCGATCCACGTCTCGTAAGTAAACCCGGTAAAAGAGACCAAAGAGACACCGCGCCGCGACTACTTGAGTTTCCGCTGAAAATCCATCAGCTGATAACGGCCATTTATCCCGGCCGCTTGTGAAACAACCAGCCGCGTACTTCCAGAAGACATTAGATACTCGCGGAGTCCGCGAAGCCTGTTCAAGGGATTTCCTCCGGGAGTACGTTCCCCTTTACGCGTCGCCGCTTCCACGCGTTCTTCACAAAAACCATCGCGACATACAGCGCTGTGCAAAAACCTTAGATCATTTAAAATAGTGACGCTATAATGGTAACTAATCATATTTTTTAGAAAATGAGGATTTTAGAAGTAAATACTGTTGTTATTTGAGCTATAGCTATGAGAAATATTAAAATAATTGTATTTAAAATAGAAATTAGTATTGAAGTCCAAACTATTTGTTCTTTTATTTGAAAGAGTTAAGTATCATATCAAATTATTTAACCTGAACATAAAGCAAAGTTATGTTCTTTATGTTATTTTTAAAATAAAACTAATAAAGTAATGATTCATAGCGTAATATTTGTCATATCATGAGAATATATTATTTCAAATTCTTCCTTTTTATTTTTATTTCAAATAAAATTCACCTAAGCTTAAAATCTAACATCGTATAACACAATTTATAACACGACTAGGTGCTTCAATCGAAGCATACATCGCATCGCATAATAGAGACGTGTAATAGAGAATATCTTTATTCGCTGAATGAAAATTTTATTTCTACCTATTATTGTGAGTCACCAATGTCTCACGAGGAATCAAACGTGGCAAACATTAATATAGCTTCCTACAACAAAATTCTTTTACTCCCACTCCTATGACACACGATACAATATTTGATTTTCAATACTATAAACAAAAAATATGTATATCACTAGTGTTTTCTTCATCTCCCAGATAAAATATTTTATGCGGCAGGCGTACCGTTAGATACGTAGATCGTTGAAAATAATATATCGAGAAACACGACTTGTCCAATGATACGTAGCTTCTGCGAGAGGTGAGAAACCGAGGAGGAAATCAGAGGATACAAAGAGCGACCGTCCCGACCACTTGTGTTTCCTGTGAAAACCCGTCAAGAAACGGCGACAAGTGGCCACGCTGGGACCCGTTAAGTCTTCCGTGTCTTCGGGTAAATATGCATAAAGGGACGTAACTTACGCGAAGCGAAAATACTTCTCGCATAACAAGTGTCTTTCGCATTCTCCTGCTCGAGTTGCAACCGCGCTGGCAGTCGTCGACATTGTCTTTCGTCAGATATTTATGAACAGATCGTCGTAAATATTCGTTCAGAAGCACGTCTGTCCAAAGGAATTCAACAGCGGGAATGAATATGTCATAAAACTTACAGGTATTTTTAAACGTAATTTTGTTTTCATCTTGTTATTTGGTTTTCACTTTTTCATAATATCTATCTTCTAAACGTTTGGAATATTTGAGAAAGTGCGCAGATATTTTGTTGCAAGAAAATTGTGAATATTTCTGTGTATTATATTTATCAATCATTCAAATATTCTTTAGCTCGGTTATCTATATCTATGGACGCGCGACTTTAAGGCTTTGACGAGTCTATAAATTTTTATTATCATTGATTTGCGCGCGATAAATTCTCACGTTTTGTTCATACGAAGCTAATTACGTAAATTATTTTTACGAAATTCTATAATAGATTATCTCCGACAATATACTAAATGTAATATTGCATGTTTCATTAAGATGGAATGATAAAGTTGTGGTTCTAAATTATCAAACTAAATTATTATAAAATCAAATTTAGTGATGGAATTATATACAAACGAAAACATATTTATATAGTCCAATTTTATTATATTGTAGTAAATACGATACACTAGAATGTTAAAAAATATTTTAATAAAAGAATGATCATTTTTCACGTTCATTCTTGAATTATGTAATTACATTACATTATATTATAGTATATTCAATTTTAATTCACAAGAAATGAACAAAGACCTTCCAATAAATTCCATGTTTCTTTTAAAGGTAAAAGTCATTCTTATGCAAGGTCTTGTATAGTATAGTAGCCTTGCTACGTCGAAGATAATAGTCTACACTTGCAAAAGACACGTTTCAAAAATTTATATCGCGTCCATCCGTCGGAATACAATATTAAAACACGCGAAGAGCCTTAGATAAACTACAAATGTCGCGTTTCAGTCATGTGATACAAAAGATAATTTAATATTCAAAAGGATCCAATCGCAGAGAGGGACTTTGAGAGCGAATAGTCCCAGGGGTTGCGCGTTTTGAGCGGCCATTCTCCGTAAAAACACGTCGGGACAGTTTACTGCCATGCAAAGCATCGCCGAAACGTTTTCTCGCGCGATCGTAAAAGCAGGCGCAACCCGTTCAACGGTGGAACGGAATCGCCAGACTATTAATTTCCACGGACAACCGAGGAGTCAACAACACTTAACCTCGTGTTGCCTCTTGTCAACTTTTGCTAAACGACCGCGACAATAATTTCACGGGGCAATACATCACGATTCCAATTATCGAGCGGTGTTACAAACAACGAATTGAGGAACAGGGAAAATTAATCTCTAAATATCTCCAGCTTCTAGAAAGAAATCGGGAAATACATCAACTTAGAAATCGACTCGGACAGGCGGAAAACGACTCGTTGTAGTTTCCAAGAGATATATCGCCAATGGTTCGTTCGAGCGCAAATCTTAGACGAGGAAATTACGATCTTCTAATTTTATCCTCGAGATTTGCTGTAATTACTGTGAGCGAGGAAATCTATGGTGCAAACGAATTATCTCGATGGAATTGAAAACGGTGAACAAGTGAATTAGAAGATTTTTGTGCATAGTAAATTTTTTTTATTCTATGAAATTTTCAACTTTTGTGGTTTTTCTTACTTTAGGGACCTTTGAATTTCTTTTGATCGTTGAAGAATATTTTTTTAAAGATATTTTTTCACTTATGAATTATATGTTGTAGATTATGTTATACACTATACCTGTAGTATTGTTAGTACAGCCAAACCCAGCTTCATAGTTCTTTATTTGACACTATAATTTCACCCTCATTGTTTAGAACAAAACTTGCTACTTCCGGAGTTCTTTACAAATCGATAGATATCATTTATATAGCAAATTGAGAATAAAAACTGAGAAAGGAATGAAAGAATTTCAGAAGAATATGAGAGCAACGAAATATAATACAACCAAGCACCAATTTTGCAGTTTTTTAAAGAATAGAAAGAGTTAATGTTATATCGAGTGGCAATAATTCAAATTCATTTAACAAAGTCGTTCACGACACTGCATTCTGAGCGCGGCGATTGAAGTTACCGCATTCTGCGGAAGTTTCTGTTACAGCTAATCCGAGCTTAACGAGACTCCGCGAGTTCACCGCGGCTTCGCAATGCGAGTACATGGATCAGCTAACCGAACTGCATTCTACACTCGAGGTAAAGAACGGTCCACGCCGAAAACGTTCACCAATGGAAAGCTCGAATTGATGAATCGCAGGAATTCGATCGGCGCGATTGCGATTCAAAAGCACTCTTGTGTTGCGTTTCCGGGGAAATATTTTACATCATTTAGATAAAATGTGAAATATTTCAGGAATTTATTTTATTTTAAATTGACGGAGTAATTGGGTACTGTATTGTTCCGGATGAAATAAATAGGAAAAAGAGAAAGATCAATTGCTAGAGAACGTTAGAAATCCATAAAAGAAAAATTGTTTGATTTAAATTTTGGAATTCGATTTAGAATTTTAAATCTAAATTTTAACAACATAAGATAAAAGGAAGGTAAGTGCCACAATAATATTGTCGTAGGTGTACAGTCGGTCACAAAATGATTCGGACACGGTACAGTTTGGATTTCTAAACTCTATATGTTCATTATATATATGTTACTGCCATAGAGAGAGTGTGTGTGTGTGTGTGTGTGAGAGAGAGAGAGAGAGAGAAGAATAGAATAGAAAATATATAGCATAGAAAAAACTTTTAAAGAAACCCTTAATAAAGCACTGAAAAAGAGTGAATTTTTATATCAAAAAAACGTTTCGAACACTAGTACTAATCATACACATAAAATTAGACAAGAACTAAATTATACACATAAAACTAAAATGACTATTCGCGAAGGATTATTCACGAAAGTTTATTTAACTGGATATCCCATATGTTTCGATAATATGGTGTAAATGTTTCGGCATAGTAGAAATAAGATTTTTGAAGTAATTATCACTGATTTGTTTCCATTTTTGTTCCAAATGTTTTTTAAATTGTTTTTTAACACAGTTTCTTTACTGTTATCTGCATAATGTAGTGTAACATAATATAGTACATTTTTGTTGATCCTTGTACATTTATTGAAAATGAAGAGTTTAGAAATTAAAGTTGTATAGCGTCTAAATTTTTCTGTGTCCGACTGTTCTGTGTGTTATTTCTTCTCTGTTAGAAACTTTCGTTGAATGATAAAATATAATACGAATGATCTTTGTTTTGAAATGGAAAATGTGGCTCGCCATATGATACAAAGCGTAGAATGAAAAGTGACATGAAAGCATGCCACTATGCGTCCTGTATTGTCAGCAGGACGAATCAAGGCTTGAAATTCTGCTTCGAATTAGAAGGTCGCCGCTCATTTGCGTATGCAGGATATACTCAGCAAGAAATGGAATTTCGGTCAGCGAATTCTCCATTGACCAAATATTTTAATGAACGAAAAGGAAAGAAAATAAGAAAAATTTAAGGAATTGAAAATTCTGAAAATTTCCCTTTCAAGAGATGTAACAAAATTAACAAAATTAGTCCACTATGCCTTAATGATAATTTCATCAAAATCCTTGTTACTATTAATTGTACAAAATACAGAGAATGATAAAATGAAACACCTAAAATAAGCAAATATACTGCACTGGCCAGCGATCAATTAGTATCGACTGGATTTATCTCGTTCACTAATTAAAACATCATGGTACAGAACCAGAGCCGCTCTTGAAATCGTAAATAATCTATCGAATATTACAAAATTTCCTTTTCTGCTAACAAGGAGATAACAAGAACTACGAAATATCGAATGTGTTGGCTATATGTGCATTGGAAGCTTCAGGTTAAATTAATAAGTGTTTTATATCTTACTCTATAAATTCTTTTATTACTAATATTATGTTCCTTTTTCCATATGAAATTTTTGCATTTTTGATAAATTTTTGATTATTTTTGTTTATTAGTATCCTTACATACGTTTTCATTCTTACAATCTTGCGGATGGAAATTGTAATAAAAACATCTAAGACAAGAAATTATAATACTACACCAAAAACATAATTTCTCGATTACTTTCTCGAAAACAAAGGACTATGCATGTAAATCCCCTTGGGACTATTTTATCATCAACCTAAAGCATCAAATGCACATATGGTCAACTTATTCGAGATTTCACAGTTCTCGTCATCTCTTTGTAAGCTATATATACGTAACACTAAAACCAAAGTCGCTCTCGAAATCGCGACAAATAAACCCCTCCAAAAATCTGTCTTTCAAATTGCATGCAATTGCAACTATTCAAGTCTGAAACAATAGAATTACCAGTGACACGACCTGTGAATTAATGTCTCTCAGACAGTTACAAGGTAGAAGCGTGGCCGGTTCACGGGTACGGGACCAGAAATAGCGGAAATTGAATTACCTGATGTACGTTGTTACTCGAGGATCGCGTTCCTCTAACGACCATCACGCGGTTGTTTCTGATTTCTCATTGATTGGCTGGTCCAAGTGCTTACACGTATACGTGCGAAGTTATATACTTGGAAAGCAGTTAGATCGCTATAGCTTCTAGCCATTCCGCGTTTACCCTGACGCGTGGAAGAAGCGCAACACGTGGCGAACACACGTCGTTTCTGGTTTGACCGCGTCCACTTCGGACACGTCACGCGGACGTACGGGTGATATTTATGCATGAGGACGCATATGCGCCACGCGATGCATCGCGATGCATAGAATATTACTATTTATTATAGTGGCCCAATGACAGCCGCGGGGACGAAATGCCGTTACCCGACATAGGCACCAGTGACACACATTTCCATCGCTTGTCCTATTCCGAGTTGCAGATCTACTAGACGAGAGCTTGGGTATGAACATGGATGAAGAGTGTGAAGGATGGATAATGGGAGTAATCGTGTGTCCCTTGCTTGTAAGTATTGGGATACTTGTGAGAGATGAAGTCAGTTTGAAAGGTCAGAGAATATTGAAATTTTTAAGAAATCGCAAGAACGTCGTTTGGGAGTTTAGAATGTCAGAATGGGGATCTCAATTTATATATAATTTATATATCATTGCAGATATTTATGCTACTTTCAGGATATATATAGCTGAAGTACAGTTGGTAAATGGTAGATGTTAGAGGTTTTTCTGGGAATGAGAGATTTATGATATCATGAAAATTTGTTACAGTTTTGGTCACTCAATTGTACAGTCTGACATTTGTGTAGTATTTTTAAGAATTCTTCGTGAAATCTTTCTTTCTGATGAGACGCTAACAATCAGAAAACATCAGATATTAAATGTATATTACTTCATATGCCATGTTAATATTTCTATGCACATATTTTCCTGTATAAAAGCTACATTTTTAATAATTAGAAGTATCCTGCAACGGCACTTTAAGTTAAAATAATTAAATTGGATCGATCCTGTTCACAACTTCACTAATTCCAGTAATTACCATAAGTCACGCGATAAATCAATCACGATAAAAATTTCATGTACAAGCAATTCCTTTAATCTTGTATCCATTTCCAAGCATTTATCACTTAAGTAACAAATATGTATCAGACTTCCTATTTCTGATACTTCTCTCAAACCCCATTTAATAACGTCGAAAGCCACTATAGCCAGGAAATCAAAAATTCCCCAACATCGGAAATTGCATGTAGAAAACAGCAACTGTTTCTCTAAGTATTTGAAGAACACTTTCCATAGAAGCATATCGAGAAGTGCCGCGTTTTCTACACGGCGCCCGACGACTTTCGAACTGGTTCGCGTCGCGAACGAATGATATACGATTTCCTATGATTTATCGTTTCGAAAGAGTATATATGTAGGTATATCGTACCCACGCACGATCGTCGGACAATTTTATCCTTGAGATCTCTCTCGTTCTGCCGGCGGAGAACCCTAGGCCTCCAAGGACTCGCTGCCGGGAGCCGGCCAGGGGCAATAAGTAGAAATCAAGTATCACTTAGTGTTACAAGAAGCCTCGCAACGATGGAATTTGCGTTCGTATTCGAAACAGCATACCCATAATTACAGGCTCGCCGGACGAAAAACCGTGTAATTGGAATATTTACAAAAAACCCATTGACAAACTTAATTGGCGTTCAGATGAACTGGATCGTCCAAGAAATCACTGTTCACGTGCTCTTAAACAGCTATTAAACAACGCGTAAATATTTGATTATTCGTGCGTTTTCGTACCATCTCCCGTGCGAATTTTTCTTTTCGTTTAAATTTTGTCATTTTGAAAATATTGGACCAACTGTTTTGAATCTCGACTTGATGTTTAATTTATGGGAATTGTCGAGGATTATGAGCATTCCCGCGTGATATAGATGCATCAGCCACGGGTACTTGGGATGTTAGAGACGTTACACTAAAAAGGAGGATCTAATTATTCGATGGATCGATAAAGTTTGCATCTCGTGTTCGCTGATGCAATAAAATGAATTTTTGTAGTGTTTTATGTCATGGGATCAGCAAACGATGCTTTGGATGTTGGATGAAGATTTCGCTAATCTCGGAGTTAATCGATTTGGTTTATTTTATTTTACGAGAGTGTGTCGACATGTTTGTAGAAGAGGCGTGGTGTATAAAACATTCTAAGTTTAGCTCTACGTGTACTCACATGCATGCATAATAAAACATAATAACAACGTAGAGCATTTAAGTCAGTTAATTTTATCTCGCAATTTTGTTCTGAATCTGTTACAATTATTTCAGGAGCCTAGCCTTGACGTTTCGACCTAACCTACTATACTGCCCTCGTAATAATATCAAGCATAATACCGGAGGACTTCTATAATGTTTAAATTTGTATACCGACTAAACTATACCTTGCTTTTTGATATCATTAAATATAAGCAGATTATAATACTAGATATATAAAATAAATGTGATCCGAGAAGATAGACAAACAATTATATATATATGAATATTATCTTTAGGTTCCGAATGAAAATTTATAAAAACTTAAACGTTAGATATAGAAATAACGAAACTTTTAATTTAAATTATTGGATAAAATATATTGAATTTTATGATTTGTTATCAACACAATGTAAATGAAGAATACTCATATATCTACTATACTGAATTATTTCGTCATAGGATTATCTCTTCTTCTTCCATTAAAAAAAGGAGAAACAGAAACAAATTTACGATGTTTTTCTAAATTGTACGCAAATAATTCCAAACATCCGTATAATAATCCTTCCAAACATATCATTACATTCAGTATACCCAAAAATTTCCCTCTCGATGTTGGAATATCCCTTTCCCTTTACAGGCATGCACGCGGTGGCACGGGAACCAGTCAGTTGCGCAAATTTAATTCACTACCGTTCCCTGTTTTCCGAATTTATGCGAGCTCGCACAGCTTATCAGCCGTGACTGGAGTTGCTTGGTATCACGCGATGCATAACCGCGCCGATTACGTCCCAGTTGCACGCGCCATAGCACCGGTAATTGCACAATTTTATTTGAATAATTTCCACGAGTCAATGGCACATTGCCGGTGCTGGAATGCAGCCGGCGATTGCGGCAACGTAATCCCGTGCCGTCTATCAGTCTACTCATCAAAGACACGTCTGTGCAACCCGTGTGCATTCAAACACGCACACGTGTGTACGTTCGTATGACGGCCTGTGGTCGTGTGTGGCACTTGCATCACTTCCTCTCGCACAACCTTCACATTGTTGATGCTGGTTATTGACAGACCGTAGGTTAGAAGCTAACGTATACCTATACTACCGTGAGTTATTTGCATGGTAAACGGAGCGGAGAATTCGAGCAGAGAGGGTTTTTCGATGGTGGAAAACACGTCCAGACAGCATTAGCTATTTAGAGATCTATGTCGAATTGGATAGAATATTCTACACTGCGTCTCATATCTATGTATTGTTATATATTGTTATATGTTGCGCTGTACATATGTTGCTATATCTTAGCGCGAGGAATAAAGTATGAGGAATAATTTATCCTTTTCTTCTCCAAAAGGAAATTATTCACTGGTAGAAAACTAGTTTATTCATGCAAAGGGTTAATGTTGTATCTCGTTTATATCGTGTACGGTTGTTTGACTCGGAGGCTTGTGATCTAGAGAAGATAATCTTTTATTAGATTGTAAATCAAGACGTTAATGGTTGGTTTCACACGCGAATTTTAACAGGATGTTCTTTTATAAGTTTACAGCGAAACATAGTGGAGTCTTGTATAATTATACAACTACTTAAAAACGAGGAATTCAATTCGGAGAATTTAGTGTCGGAACTGTCATAATTCTCTTCAAATTACATTGCTAAAAAGGTCTTTTTCATTAATTTTCCCACCAACCTGATAAGTTATCCACATTATTCTATTGAATCTCCAGAATTTTCCTTCAGTGTTTTTCACATTTCACAATTCCATTTATTTACAATACCTCTAATTGCAATACCTTCGATCTAGAATATTCTAGCAAAATCAAAATTCCTAGAACAGGTCACAACTTTTCCTAAATCTTTGAACATACATATATAAAAGATCGAACTGGTCTATGCTTTCAAAGATATCCACTAAATCACACCACGTTTTCAACGAACAGCCGGGGGTCGTTCGATAGCGCGAGACGCGACTCGCTCGAGATCTCTTGGTGAATCTCCATAACCGTGCAGATTCTTGGAATCGGTGTACTCGCGGAGTGGCCGTCCAGGCTTTATTTAATTATGCCATAAAGACAAGGTTCTCCTCTTCGTCCCGCGCCCCTGTTTCAGAGGATAAACGCGTGGCAGCGTCGGTATCGGCGGCATTCCGGCCGGTCGATGACTTTTTCCATCGGCGCGGCTCCGATCGAATTAATGCGAGAGAAGCGTGGCCGATCGAGGGCGGCCGTACCTGGCCTCGCGAACGTGCAATTAGCTTAAATATATAATCCACGTGATTATGGTAATCGCGACGGAAGGCAGGAAGGGAGGGCTGCTGGCGGCCAGACGAAACGCGAAAGAAGGTGAGATCGGTCGAGATTTCATGTTGGTCATCGAGTGCGAGCAGGCTAATAGGGCCCACCTGTCAGACACGGGCCACATCAGTGCTTCGACTTCTGCCTCGTCGCCGATTAACAACGAGCCACGAGCCCACAAAGATAATCGGCCGGCGACCCAATTACGAAATTATTCTGTCGTGCTCCCACGATCCTCGTCGACGAGCTCCGGTGTCGGATCGAGGATGGAGAACAAACGGGATTTGACGATTTCTCGAACGAACGGTATATGAGCCTCTTCTAATTCGGCGTAAAGGAGATTGATGAGGCGTGGGAAGAACTATGGGTTTCGTTGAAGTATTTCTGTTGTAAAGATACGAGATTGTTACGAGGTTTTAATTGAGTGGGTATAGTTTTACTTTACTATTTTCTGTAGTTTAGACAGTAATTATGTAGTATTTGTCACAAGAGATTATATCAGCTTTATGATCTTTGTGAATGATTTTATGCGGTCGAAAATATTCCATATATTTTCTGTTCGTATTAATTTGGAGATATTAAAGAAATGTAAATTATGATCGATCGAAAATCAATAAACTATAGAACCTAGAACAAATGAATTTATATTCCAGAATATATGAAAACTATCTTGCAAAAGTACGTACTATATTATCTATGAAAAGTTTAAATACAGCATTCCTCTCGAAACACGCACGTTTAATCGCCGTATCTTAGCAAACGTTACTCAAGAAATTGAAGTCCGACAAATAAATTAATTGCGCGTAGAGAATTAACGTTTAGCGCAACAATCAGTACTGGACCAGTCCGCCGTTGCAGTAATCGAACCGTCGTCGGAGGGGTAACTTACCTTCATGAGAGAGATAATTGAATATCGGAAAAATCGCAAAGTCGACACGCGTGAATGTTCTATGGGTTGACAGGTCGATTATTCGGAAGGCAGGAGCGCGAAAAATGTCTTGGCCTCAAAATCAATCCGAGCCACTGACTTGCGCGCCGTGACAAGAAGGTAGAAAAACGGACGTACTGGCTGCCGAGGAACAAGATTTAACGAACCCTTCCATTCTATCGCGGTAATTGGACTTTGATGGAAAAGAAGCGGATCCCTCTTTGTTCCCATCTATTCGGCCCCTCGGTTGCTCTCTCGACTCCGGGACAAGGGTCTTTCACTCCCTTTCGAGACTGTGCACAACTTGAAGGGTGCGTCATGGATCTTTCCTCCCTTGTCGAACGCGACTTTAATTGTCTCGATACTATATCAAGATTAACACTACTTCTGGGACGTCAAAGATGGAGGTTGAATTTGATATGAAGAGAAGAATAAACATTCATTCAACATTTCTATGCTTGAGTTATCGAGTGACGATTCAGGAAGAGATATACGAATAAAAAAGGGAAAAATATAATTATTAAATTACCTATAACTTAAGTTATTTGAGGAAATCTCGAATTACGTTATTGAATGTTTGCAGTATTCGTCACATGGCTTTTGTATAAATTTACTTTCTTACAAATAAAATTTTGGCTTTGTCATTAGTTCTTTTGAAGAATCGTAGAGCTACAACTTAGATTAGAAAGTGCAACGTAGAAATATTCGAAAAGGTCACATTAAAAATTTCTATAACATTGATATTATATCAAAAAATATGAATTGCGATCCACAGTAGCAAACGTAATATCTCATCAGATACGTTGAAATTTGTAAAATTGTTGATCAGACGAACTCCGCTTATTCTCTATTTTAAAAGAGCAAAGTAAAATTTTATTATACGTTGTGTGTTTTTTCAAGAAAGTCATTAAAAGTCCATGCGAATACGAGATATTATTTTCTATCGTAACGATATGACTTTGTTTAAAGAAATTTACCCCATTATCCCTTATACTTTATTCATAAATATTATCAAAATGTTTCACGATATAAAATCTTCCTCTGGATCCCTATCGGTACGAAACATTTTCCTAGCATAAATAAAAAAAGTGAAAAAATATCGTTTCGTGAAAATCGATAGAATTGATTATAGCTAATTAATTAATAATAAGGTGCCTTTATTATTGCTTATGCAATGTAGGCGAACCTTTCTATAACAGAAACGTTATCTAATTTATGATGTTGAATTATTGCATGATTCGCGTTCCCTTCTAATGAGTCGTTGCGTTCGGTAACGTTTGTCAACATTTTTGGCGTATCGTGAATAAAAACAAAAGCATCTTAATCGGATATTATCGTATACATTGCACCTTTGGTATTTTAACGATCGACCGTGTCATATTTCTATTATACGCTTAATATATTCGCGTGCCTTACCTACGTTAAACGTTTGGATCGTTAACGCGAAAAACAATGCATCCACGACATCTGTATGCACCTTTCTCTTTCACTCGATTTCTCGAAATTGCTTTTCTATTGCCTTGTTAACACTACGAGGAATGAGACGCAATTAAAAATGTAACGAGCGGAACGAATTAAACGTTTCACGGCTCTCTGCTTCGTGATAAATGCATAATTCATAAGGTGGCAGGTAATAAGGTTTTTTAGTTAACGAATCATACACGTTTCTCTTATATTCTTTCTTAAATTCGATTCCCTCCTTACAGTTTCTGACAGGTCATTACTATTGACTTTGTGTGGTAGTAAAAAATTAATTTCTCTCATCGTATCGCAGACTTTCCTATTCGAAGTTATTAAATAGAAAATTTTCGATATTACTTTGCAAGGATATTTTGCACAATTAATATTCATACTCGTTCGATCGATATCGTTATGGTATTTAAATTTTTTGTTAACCTTTAGGTAAGGTGATTCAGACTTCGGTAAATCAGAAACACTTGTAAATAACAGATTCTGTAGATCCAGCGATAAATGCATAATTTATGAAGTGACAGGTTAATAAGAATTGTAGTATTACGCTCGACGAACGTTCGAACGGTCTCGAAGAACCAGTTCACTATATTTAGAATCGTTAACAATCGCTGCGTTAAACGGAAATATTTAAAGACTGGATACCAGCAGCTGCACGTTAAAAGCCAATTTATATAACGACCACTATTTTCCAAACAATTTCTCTTCATTTTCCTCGCTAGAAAAATCTAATTACGTCGTAAATCCCAAGCAAAGTTAACAGATAATCACCTTTATCACTTTTCATTTTAGCTAATGATTTTTGTTATCACACTTTTTGCTATTGCACGTAAAATTGTAATGTCGAAGTCAGTACCGTACACCTTGTAATTTGTCAATTTACTAATATATCATCGGTTATTACGTACAATATTATGGAAGGAAATTCTAAAATTTGTAAAAATGTTCAAATGAAGTAGCGAACACGAAAACAAATACGTTCCGACCACAGAACTTTTGTATAAACCTAATGCATCGATTCTTCTTCAGTGATTTTTTCATCGTTTCTCCGTCATTTTTATCCTACTCCGTATAAGGATGATGATATTTACGGTTCTCTGCCGAATTGGAGCGGCGCGTTTTAAACCGTTACGAAGTTCTGGAAAGCGTATTCGCGGCACCGCTATGAAATCGGATTTATGCACGAAAGCATTGCATATAAATAACTTTGCAGATGGTATCGACCACTACATCAAATTTCCACTGAAATCGTAGCACGTAGCATAGCGCGCGACTATGAATACGGTTTAACGAACATTCTCACCAATTTATATCCAAATTCTTCTCGCGATTATTGGCATTTTATACGAATCACGCCTCACCAAAAGTGTATATAACGTCGTTCGAATCCTCGTCGAAACGCTCGGTCCGTAATAATATTGTATTCAAATACGATATTCATCGGCGGTAGTGGTTCTTCCCCTTCGTTTAAACCTTTTATCTTAGAACGTGACGTTTCTCGAATAATAAATCATTTCCGATATATGATATTACATAAGATTTGAAGATATGACATTAGAAAGTTATTTGATTTTTAAAGAAATTAAGTGGGGTATTTGTTCATTGAAAATTTTGTTCGATAATGGATTGAAATAAATCATAAAGAAAGGGATAGTGTACAACTATACTGCTTTAAATTTCACTACGCAGTTCTCAAAGGCTCAAGTAAATCTGAAAACGTCAATCAGCTTTTCATACAACTCCCGCTACATCCCATTTAATCACCTCACAATTAATATTTCATCAATAATACATATTCCACGAATCTTTAACCATCAAAAAATAGCTATTTGAAATTTCATTCCATTCAATTCTATCTCAACTAATACATATCTTATACGAAAATACATATTTCACCTTTTCTTCGACCACCAAAATCTGCCATAATTTTCACCTGGAACGATCTTTCCTCAGATATATATGTCAGGTCAATTGTAGAAGCGAGCACGCGCCAACTTATTCGCCGAGTCGTTTCGATGATTTATTACAAGCTATCGAGCTCCATTTATTATACGTGGAAGCTTTTCAGAGGCCGTCTGGAAGGACGGCTGGCATTCGATCGCGGAACACCGGAGGGGACAGCTAAAAATCGGCATTCCGAATCACCACCCTTTATTCGTGCGCTTTCAATTCCCCGTAGCGGACGCAAAGAAGTCTCCGGCTCAGTTGGCGAGCCGGGGAATGGACAATGAACGCGTTGTTCCGTCTACACGCACGAATCGACCAGCTAGAAGTGCGTGTGAACGAACACGGCCTGGTATCATGCGCGAAGAATTTGCCACCATGACTGCGTTCTCAAGTTATGTAAGTGGAAGGGTGCATAAGAGGGCTTGACGGTAAAAGTGCTTGTTAATTAATGGACAGGGTTGCCCACTTTCTATTTCAGATGAAAATAATGAATAACAAATCAAGTAATTAACCCAAATAAGAATTATTTAAACACGTTTGAATAAATGAAAAGACAATTCGTGTCTCGTAATATTTGTAGAGTTTCATTTACTAAAATAAAATTTCAATTAACGTCTGATTAAATGACCTGTTGATTGGAACTAACGAGAAGTTATAGACAGTGACGAGTTATACGAACTGTTTATTGAAGATTATCAATTGCAATAAGTAATAGGAAAATTCTAGAACAAGGAAGTTGACTGTTTTTCAAGGTAAAAAAACGTTGACCAAGCTAGAAATTCAGATTATATAGCAAAATATCAAATATATAACAATCTACGAGGAATTATCCACGATTTCAAGGTTCAATGGAAAATCGCATCGAGTGGAGACTCTAACGAGAAACTATCATGCAAGTCGGTAATATAATCACCGTTATTTCGAACCAGATCATCGATGGGCAAACATGCACCGTGGACGCAAGAATAAAAAGAAAAGAGGAAAAGGTTCGAGCCTAGGAGACTTTAGCCTAGAACAGCTCAACAACAATCTATAACGTGTCACCGTACGATAATCGGTTCCTGGCACGCCCCGTCCGTCAAACTCGATTAAGCTCGCGTTCATGCGATTCCTTTACATGCAGCCATACGCGCAATCACGTATGAAATACACGGGAATTATTCGCGCACACGCATGTCTCTAATTCACTATTAACATACGGAACCCGCGAGCGTGCACGAACCAGCGCCGCGTACAAAGCGAACGCAATTCACATAACGAATGCCCGGATCCGAATGTGCGTCACGCAATAAGAACGGGGCGCTACGTTGTTGCGGATGAACTCCAGCTTGTATGTACGTCGCGGTAAAACGTATCGACAAGTGCTCCGGAGGCGCGTTACACACGTGCAGATTCATGGGTCTTTTTGTTTTACGTGCGATTCGAGGAAATTAGATTATATTTAATGCCTTGCGTTTGGAAAGCTGCACTTGAAAATTGCACTTTGCGTTTCAGGATCTTATTTCGAAGATTGTATTTGAAATTATTTATTTAGAATTAAGTTTGGAATTGAAAGATTTATGGACTTGAAAATTTCATTTTGGGAATTAAAATTTTAAAGATTGCATTTGAGAATGTAAATTTAAAAATTTGCATCTGAAAGATTGACGTTTCTACAAAGTTTGAATTATAAAATATGAAATTTAAAGATTGAAACAAGAAGTGGAGGAAGAATAGCGGCACACGAAGTAAGAGATTTTATTCCTTTCACTTAAGAACCTCCAGTCCATTAATTAAACCAAATTACATTTAGAGTTCGAATAAGTGTCAGAATGTATATATCTTTAAAATGAACAATACTTATAAAATCACATCATAAATTTCCCAATAGGAGGTAGTTTTTCCTAAAAAGAATTTATCAAAATGATAAATTATATTCAATGTTGAAGAAGAAAATGAATTAGCATCGGAACTCCATGATGTTCTAAATACCAAACAGAAGATTCTCCTAATTAATTCTCTCGACACTAGCGATCCTCTTCTAAACACTAGGTATCAACGCAGGAATGCCAAACGACTCTTTAATACGGTCATTAAGATAATCCACGTTCTCTGTGGAAATTGTAGAGCGAATTAACCGAACCAAGTTACACGAGGAAACACGGATAGCTGAGTATACGCGTGTCAAAATTACACGGTTAATAAATATCGAGACAAAGATTACAATAAGTACGTTTCGAACGTGCACTAGCTGGTCGTTTAAAGCAAATTCAACGGGAATTATCATTTCAGGATATTAATAAACGTAAAAGGATTATTTATAGCGGAACGTATCGTCCCTATGAAAAATACGTAGAATCACATAAATTATTAGCGTTTAAATCGCTATCGAGTCCCGATCACCGTTCCACATAGCTTAACTCGTGCATTAATTAATGAACGTGCATGGCGATACTAAGCACCGACGATAGTTTACAACTCTTAACGTTTATGACTTTGTAGAATCGCGTACGATTCCGTCCAACGAAACGGTACACAGATGTTCAACGCTTGATTTCTTCGATTTATCGCCCCCGCCCCCCTCATACGGTTTTGATCACTTCTAACTACGATCGTTTCGCGATGACCAATTTTACGGTCGTGTAATCTGAATAATGTTATGGTCGATGACCATTGCGACTTCGATCGGAATCATTGCCACCAGTTATCATTAGATTATCAATGAATATTTTATAGTCGATAGCGTCATTTCAATGGGTACGTATATGTATTTCGTATAGGTACGTATATGTATATGTAAATTTATTTCTCGACCGTGGTTACAAAAAGTATTTGCACATATTTTTATTTGAGAGCAAAGCGTTTTTTAGATATTTACTTCATAGCCTAGTCGACATTGTCATATTCTACTGTGGGATATTCTACTTTAATGTGATTTTTTACGTTTCAATAAGATTTTTTTTTACAAAGGAAGCTTAAGCCTTTCTCGTGTCGGCTATTTACACAAATATGTTTATTTATATTTGAGGAATGTTCACTGTTATTTTCAAATAAAAATAATAAAGATTGAGCGTTTTGTATATCATCTAGTACGGTCCTTAAAAAAGTATTCTCTTGTCTGATATAATACGCAGTTCTTCTACTTATCTGAAACTATATCCAAAGGAAACCATTGAGGCATTAATATAAATATAAATATATATTTCAATTATATTTAATAATTTACAGTCTTACAATTTGGAAGTAGGAGAATTTTAATATACGAATCTCAATATAAATGAATGAGCTTCGACTCTATTGTCAAGTCGAACCAGTGTTCATTACGTTTGAACCATGATTTACACCAAGCGTTAAACTCCATATTAACATTTTTTATTTTTTATCTTTTCCATTAATAGCATTCCGGTTTAATTCTCTCATTTATTTGACGATTTTTTGTAAAGAATAATTGAAGAAATGAGGGATGAATGGAGATTAAATAATTTTGTATTCACTCCATTCAATTTCACGATGAAGATTCTACGAAAATCAGATGTAAAGAATAAAAAGAGAAAGTAAAATTGAGCTAAAAGATTGTTATTTCTGTTACTTAGCTGTTGAGAGTTGCGGGAGAGACCCTTTCAATTTGCAAAGATTGTATCGTCGCGACATTAAATATCTCTCGCGTTAATTAGCATGTACTTCGTATACGTATTGCAAAAAAGTAAAAGTAACACGATCTCCAGCGATCTATCTCGAACCGATAATATCTTATCGTAGATCTAAGAAAAACACGCGCGTAAAAGCTTGTAAATGCATAAGACGCTTCTCATCTCACACGCGAGAATCGATAGTGCAAACGTTACAGACAATTTAACAATTGACTAACAAACGCGTGTACAATCTTACCGAACAATAACTCGTGAGCAATTCCAAACAATTCATATCAAGAATTAAATCATGAGTGCCAAACATATTCCTTTGATCGAATCATATCATCCATTTAACCAATTCGTCATGTTAATAACAAATAAGCAAACAATTCTGACATACATTGTTATAAACAATATAACACATATATATGAGGAATTAAATTAATACATAATACACTATCCTTCAAAAGTATCTAGACACTTGCTTGTGATTTTTCTCCCATGTAAAAAACATCCTATCCAAGTAAATCGAATCGATTCAACAAACTCAAGTTTCATGCAAGCCATAAAACAAACTATTTCTTCAAACAATCACAAAATGATTAAGCAAATTCTAACTTGAAACAGGAAAAAACACTCTTAACTCCATCGACTCGACTGAACAAACTATCAGTTCCCTCATCAGCGGAATGGCTCGTTTGGTAAGTGAGACCGTGAGAGTAACGTGTGGGAAACAGCGATTCTCCAGTCGGCACGTCTCCCGTCCAGTTGGATTTCGCGATTGAAACGTTCCTGGAAGACGCGGATGAATAAGGTCGAAATAACAGGCCGGAACAAGACGTACGGCTCTGTTTAAATGGCGCCATTATCGTGGCCGGTATAGATTGGCAAAGGCCGTGTGTAAATGGGATTACGGTATCTCCGGATGCGGCCGACGGTACCACGGATAATGGACGATCGTATATTACCGAACGTAAATAAACGAACCGGCTGGAACGACGCTTTACACTTCAGCGTTCGCCAGTCGCGAAGAACGCTTTCGCTTTTCGACGACAGAGATTTCAGCGGTCCACCCTGTACCACGAAGAACAAGCTGTATAATATGGAACTTTGATAGAATTTTATTGCAGAAAAAAATGTTTAACGTATTTATATATGTATATATATTTTTATTTAATTGATCATTGTATCGTGTCCTTGAGAAAATGGTAAAAAAAAAAATACCTGACATCGTAAAGCACACTGATTGCTTAATCCTTAATTGGCAAGGAGGAGTTGCAACTAAGGCTCTTCTCCAGCTGCTTGAAAATCTCCACCTGTACAGATGCGCTTTAAATTGCTGAGTCAACGCATATGCGTAACGAAAAGTTTATTTTTCTCAGTATCCCTTTCTTCAATCAAGGACTTCGCAGTAATCGAATGTATTATAAATAACAAAGCCTCTTGAGCGACCAAGGGCTTCGGGCAATTTTATCTCTTCAGCCGTCATTTTCCTTCATCTTTTATTACAAGCAAGAGATGATATACATCGTTACAAATCTAATTAACAATAGGTGAATAATTCTCAGAAAACAAAATAAAGATTTATCTATTTTTACCCTCTCGATGAATTTAATTTCGCAAAGAAATTAAATTTGTAAAAAAAATGTTCCAAATGATATGACAGCTCCTATTATATTTTCACTTTAAATACACTTTAATTTTACGGTTTCTAAACCGCAATCGCCTTAAGAAAACTCTTCGGAGGATCAGACGACGAGTTTCGAATTAGAAATTCAAAATTAACTTTGGTCATAAAACGCCATCGCAGAGAACATGGAAGATTTTTCATTAAACTTGCTCGCAAGCTGAATCATCGATGTAACGTTGCTTCCTCCAATACCGACTAAAACGAAGAAGGTGCAAAGTTTTTGCGTTTACAGTCTTGCGAATAAAACTTTCCACTTTATGGTCTCCCTCCTGTCACCTATGCAAGAGTGTTTCTCTTTGACGACAGAGCCGAGTAAAACTTCGTTAACATTAGTCAGTTACTACAACGTGTTTTTAAAGTGCAATTAGCACAACTTAGGAAGTCATCAATTTAAAAAAATCCTAGTAAAAGAGAAAGCTACGAAGTGAAAAGAGGAATTTCTAATTTAATCAAAATAAGAAAAAAAAAAAAAAAAAGAAAGAAAAGAGAAAAGAGATTCTATATAGAGATCTTTCTAAATCAGCAAATTCTTATTAATTGGTTGTGGATGTTTGTGCGAATTAATATTTTCATAAACGATTAATAAAATGGAACTTATTTAGAAAATTTATCTACTAAATATCATAACGATTATTATATTGTGAATATATTATATATTTTTGCATATTACATGCACTCTGTGCACTTTTGCATAGTTCAATTTTTCAGAAATGCACAAAAATCTATTGTATAGGCTGTTTCATTTTTATCCCGCGGAACGGTGTCGTCATATGTATTCTACGATTAAAAATGAGAAAAGATTGTTATATGAATATATGGTAGTAAATGTTTTATTACAAATTTATAACAACGATACCAAAATTATAACTGACTGACTTGTTGTTTGCTTCTGCATGGAAACGATGTCAATTTTGTGTTTACAAGAACGGACAATACTTCGAATAGGAACTTCAGTAAACATGACCAATTGATCGAACGAGAACGCAGTCGTTTATAACTTTGATACCTTTGTTATAGCTCTGTAATAAAGCATTCACGACCCTATGTATATATAACTATGTTTATTTTGACAATGTTTGGTGGGATAAAGATGAAAACCATATTTCTCTCCTGCTGTCATCAAAATTGAAATTTCAGAACAATTTTACTTCTCTATTCACGCGATTTTATTCACGTAATTTCCAAGCATATTCCGTCTACGACCTTCTTGGGGGAATACGATTCTGCGCTGATATTATCGATCAGTAATCATTCCTACGAACCGAGGTTTAATCGCGGTCGTAGAAAGGATTTCTTAGTCTGTCATAAAGGAATGACGTTTCCGGTCCACGGTGAAACTCTCGGTGAATGAGCTTGTATTTACTATTGGCGACAAATCATACGCACGTATACGGATCGGCATTTGCATAATATATTTCGACCATAAAACAACTACGCGCGTCCTGTTTAAACGCGAGCAGCCACACTCCTGGCTTTTCTAACGAAGCTTGGAAATTATGGGTCTATAATAATCCTGAGGTGGCTGAAGGCGATGCAAGGCGTGTGCGCGTACGCGTGCACCACGGTGTCATTGTTGAACCTCTTCGATTCGTTCGCTTCCGACCTGGAGGACTCGCCGAGGAAATCCGCCAAGGAAAATGCAATTGTTTCTATATTTCGCCTAGCTTTTACGATCCGAGCACGCTGTCCCGTTAAAGAGTTTATTATCAAACTAGGAGGAAAGTTTATTATTCGATTTGCGCGAATCGCCGATTCGTGTCCTGAGTCAACAACTATATGTATCTGTAGATACGAATTTTCCTGGGAAGAACGCTTCTGCTGAGAGGTCGATCACCTTTGTTCTCGCGGAAATGTCTTGGCTGAAGTTTGCTCGTTAAAATGTTTGCTAATCTTTGGTGTGGAAGCATCGATGAGATAGTTTCTGTGTTATACATGTGGTGATTGGTTCTAGGAAGGTGAAGGTTTATAGATTAAATTGTTCAGATTACCATTTGTTATACTTCAACTGCAATTTTTTAAATAATCGATGTTGGCTAAAATGTTTGATATGGTTCAATATTTTAAAAACTTATAGATCTCCAATATTCAAACATCCATCGGTATTCTATTAGTAATTTAAAGCAACCAGCATTTCCTGTTTCACCTACAAAAATAATCAAATTGTAATCAATCATAACTTTCTTTTAGAAATTACGAAGATTTGGTTACAAGTAATAAATAACTAATTACTAAAAAAAAATAACTGAATTCCTTTGTAAAACATGTCGAATTTTATAATTCAATTTTATCTTTATCCTTTCCAGGAGAACCATTAAATCATAATGTGCCGTAACTTCTTTCGTAAGATCATCAAAATGTCTAACCACAGGTTATTTACATACACTTCTAAAAAAAGTGAATCGACAATTTTCATAAAATATATCCAGCAGAATCAATCGATGCGGAAGTTTTCAGAAAATACTTTTTATTCCCCGAATCGAATTATCGCTACCTAAGATGGAACCAAATACTGCAACAAACTAAAACATTTCCCATGGAGGCTTCTAACGCGTATACACGAGACCAGGCACTAAAGTGATCGTAATGGCGGTAGTAAACCGTAAAGGTACAATATTCCTTGCCCTGTTCACCTTCTAAACAGAGAGATTGCATCTTTTATTCTTTCCCGAGGCTTTTTCCCCTCCATTGAAATGACGAAGTTAACCGACCAAGGAACAACGACCATGAAGCAAAGCCGAAGGTGGCGGAGGACGAGGATTGGTCGCACGCGCGATCAGTTCTCTTCAGCCGGTTGATTGCGCCATTAGTGTCCGTCCACAGGGTTTATAGGGCTGCTCGTGCCTCGCGTGTCTATGTATGGGGGTTCAAGCGTGTGCCGGTTAAACGCTAGCCCCGAGTGATCTTGTTCATTACGTGTAAGGGTGTATCGAGGCCGTTATACTTAATTCTTAAGCCTGCCGTGTGTTTTCGCTCGCTTTTATCATTCAGATCGCAGGATTCACGGCGATCATGAACGGCTTAACGTGTTCGTTACTAGTGCTCCCGACTTTTCTTCGCTCCTCTTTCCTAAGAGGGATAAGAGATACAAATAGAAATTAATGTATAAGGAGAATTGGCTAGTTGAAAATAGTAAACGACGTAAACGTCAGAAAAGATTTTCAATATACGTACAGCACTTTCGCAAGGAAAGTGACTCAACTCGAAAAGGTATGTTTCTCAGAAGAAGCGAAAAACTGTTTTTAATCATAATTAAATCAGTTTCATGAACGAGAAGAATAATGCTCATAAAATACGTTCAAGCGTCCTTTTCTTCTCATTTCTAGTTCTTAACTCTGGAAAACAATCCTTCTAGTCAGGACACAACTAATAATAAGATATATTTGCATATGCAGCACCATATTGCTATCTAAATCAGAAAGGACGAAGTACCTGCTCTCTACCGATCAAATTATGAAGAGAAACGAATAAGATTTTCATAATCCATCCATGATCCATCATAATTGGTATTCAATATGGTACTTGTATCTTTTTTCAATAAAGACAGCATTGACATTTTTAAATATGGTTACTTTTGACATAACTTAGATATGATTCTCCTCTTGCCATACTTTGTGTAATGATCTTTTCGATGATTAATTAATTTGTCATTTTAAATAAAAAAGACATAGAGAGATTATTTGCTTGTATAGTTATTTAAAGAACCCATAATTAATATTAATAGATAATAGAAAAGTAGCACAATATTTCTACCATTTAGTTCACTGCACACAATTTTCATTTTCATTGAATCTATAATTATCTATCTATATTCTTCTGTGTATGTGCAGTTAATTAACTAGAAACTCTTCGATGTTCTTTTAAACCATAACAAACAGCCCTAGCCCGACCCATCGTACGCAACAAGCCCTTCCACATTCCGCAATGATTCGGTATTATCTCATTTCTAAAGACGTTCCATCAACATGCTCCCATCCTGTTTCTAGCAAAATCCTCGTCCGTCGATTAACTCTAAAATAATCTCTGTAATCTCGCAATAGCAAGGCGTATAGACGTCGTCTTTCAATCTCCGAATGCGTTGGAATTTTTCTGGCTGGTAGACAGGTCGAGCAATTATCCTTAGCCAAGTAACGAACCTTCAACTGGGGTAGAGGCCAGACAAAACGAAAACATGGGCTGCTAATAACGTCGCTAATTATGATTACACAGAGCTCTACTCAATTCTGGTCGTGTCACGGGAGGAAAAGCAGTGATGGAAAAGAAGGGAAGAAACGGAGAGTAAGGATGAAACATGGTCGGAAAGAGAGCTCGAGAAAAGCGCGGATGAATAATTGTTAGGACGTGGCCGTGATCACGGATAAAGATATCAGGCTTCGGTACTGTAGATTGAAGCGATATGCTGAGGTCGTAAAATCGGCCTGTAGTTGAAGTCTACAACTATGGATGATAGCGAGAATTAATAGTCTTATCTTTTCTGACTTATATTGTAGTATCTCCCAGTTTCTTTCAAAGAAGGTTTCTATGATCAACGTTGAACTTCTAAGGATGATAGAAATTGATTTAAAAAAATCTATAGTGAAAGCGATATTAGTGTTGTTTATAGTCAAGTGGTAAATCAGTGATTATGGTTTACAACTTTCGATAATAGCAACAATTAATAGAGGCTCGTTCAGGGCTATACGATGTCAATTCAGAATCAATTTTTCCCTTATGTCATGTCTAGGAAACAATGTCCCCTTGTAAAGGAGAGTAATTATAAATTATTTATAATTTGTATTCTTGAAGCTGGGATTATGGTTCATCCTTGAGCTGCCAGGAAGAATGGAAATTGATATAGAAAAATCTCACACGAATAACTGCGGGCGTACGGAGCGCGTACGATTTTAACTGTAATTGGGTGAATTGGCTCTTGATGATTTTGTCAAAAGTTGTAAACTTTAACCACTAACCGATTTTACAATCTCACTATATCGCTTCCACCTACTATACGTTGGGTGCACGTTCCGCGAAGGCGGCAGGGGCGCCCAGATCATCTTGCAAAATTGATGTGCCGCTATCAACGCCGACTTTATGCCTCGGAATCGCAACGCGTACTGCTACTTAATGTGCTCGCTCTGCGTGGGCATTAGCATGTGCGAACATAGAGACGAGCTGATCCGGCTGTTTGTTTTTTGTCTGTCGATGGAGGTATTTCTTCATTTTTGCTCGTTATTTGACACGTGTGGTGCATTAGATCTGTTGAGTGATGTTAGAGTGTGGGAAAGCGCCTAATAAATCTGGTTGACGAGATTCAGACATTTTAATTTTGGGGAAATTCGAAGGTATTGTCCTTTAGAGTCTAGGTAATGTTCGCAATTAAAGTCTATCAGTCAGTTATTCATCGCAGTCCACCTACAAATAATTGACTACAACTTAACTAATTCCAACAACAGCTAATTTTTCAGCATTTTTTCAGATCATAAAGTCAATAACATATTTAGATAAGCGAAAATATCAAAACTTCAAAAAAAAAAAAAAAAGAAAAAATAAAACACCAAAACTCTATTAATCTGAAACTGTGAGGTAAATAATTCATTTAGTATGAGTTCATTGATCCTCTCCACTATCCATTTCTCGATCAAATAATAGAAATTCACTTTGAAATTCAATTACTTACTTAATCAAATTGTAAATTAAATAGAATCAAATACTAACTAGAATCTCACTCCAATAAATGGATTTCTGCTGTATGTAGATATTTTGGTCGCAACTGACAATGGAAGAAATTGATTCAACTTCCGTAATTTTCTACTTAATTCAATTCTACGCTTATCACCCGTAGAATCATGCCACGATACACACTTGAAGAACAGCACATCATTATGTGTCAAATCTATTTGAAGTAAGCAAATAAAACTATAGTTGCTCAAAAACAAAATTTTCTTCCGTTTCATTGTAGAAATTATCTATTTGATTATCATTAAGCAAAAGCTACAAAAGACGTTTTCCCTACAAATCTGACCGCAACGCGGCGAAGAAAGTAAAAGTGCCAGAATTTATAGTAGAATTCCACGCTGGTTGAAAGCACCGGCATATTTTAACGCGTGTACACGTTCTTTGACCAACACACATGCGATTTCGAATCGCGACGATAGCGGCTCATTAATTTTACGATGATCCCACGACTCCCACGATTCGATGCTAAGGAAACTGATATTCATCTTCGCGTATAATCTTACACACAGGTCCGGAATTATTCATTCTATTAAGAATCATTGAAATTCACGACTACCGAGGCGGGTTTACGCGCGGAAGAAGAACGACATGTCGTAAAGGTCTCGCGGGAAGTAAACGAAATACTGGAAGAAACCAAAGAGTGGACGTCGTTCGAGTTAATCGCGGTTTTCGTAGCCGCCAAGTGGCAATCGGTCGTTTATCGCTCGTAAAGCTTCGCGTTTCTTGCGAACTTCAGAGCTGTGAAAAGTCACCGGCTATTAATGTTAATTCTCCTGCATTATATTTAGCCACGCTCTCAGAAATCAGAAGTAGCGCCACTGGTCCTTATCTTGTTTCATGCTTCATATTTTAGAGTTTCATTGTAACATCGCTATCTTGTTCGGAAAATTTGTCCAAGCTTTAATTTTTGGGAAGAACCATTTACGTTTATTAAATTGTTGCATAAGAAGCGTTATTCTTGTTTCAAGCATTCTAACAAATATCACAAGGAAGTACTTGTTGTTTACTGAATCAACATGAATCAATATCTTCAGCTTATGTAGACATGCAAATTTTTTAAATCGCAAGAGAACTTGTTGCAATGGCGATAGCAGTTAAGTAATACGGCGCAAGAAAAAATGATTTGCAGATTGCACTGGAATTCTATAAAATCGTAATTTACAAGCAATTCGAGCAAATTACGTGGCAATTGTTGAAGAAGTAAGAAGTCATCTATCATTACAGACGAACATAAATGTACAATCAGATAGTATACAATCGAAAAGAAGCTGTTAGAATCTGCCTCATTACTCTCTTCATTTTAATCGATCAATCATCAGCGTGGTTCTTCAATATCCAACACATAATTTATTATGTACTAACTGCACTTTTCTCTGCCTTTCAATAAAAGTGCTGTTATAGAAAATAGAAAACTTTAATTGCGTAACATTATATCAAGCTCCTATTCCTTACATATAATATTTCTTTTTCATCCAAGTTATTTATATGTCTCTTTTAGATAATAACAAGAAATGTTATGTTTCTAACCTTATAGTGATTAGTGATTAGAAATATTCCAATCTTTAGGAATAAAAATTTTCCATAAGCCCATAAAGGCACATAGAATCAACAAAGTCAACATTACAGAATTTTTGTCTACGCCTAACGCTTCATTTATTTTTCCAATTACAGCAGATATTGCGATATCGAGCTTGTTTAATCAAAGAAGCTATTTTACGTCGCGTCTAAACACACTTACTATAACTACGGACGAAGCTGTACCATACCATCAAGAGAGATAACGAAAGAATGTACGTTTTTTTATTATGGACTCGGTCTCTTCTTTATTGCGAACTCATTCGCGAAGGGAAGGTTGAAATGGCTGTAAAACGTATCTGTTGTAACCTCCCGTAGAACCGGAGATTTTAACGAGTGTTTGGATTACGACGTACATGGGAACGATAACGCAGAAACGCGGCCAAGTCGCGCCAAATTTAGTCGTAAACCAAATGGAATTTTTTTTATCAATGCGCATTCTACACGTCTTTGCAAAGTTACTGTACTCCACTGTGTTCTCTGATTTCTCTACCGTTGGATCAAGCTCATTAAGATGGACAAAAAGAATGCAAGAATCTCAGAATTATTTTATTTTGAGGCAAAATCATACAAAGGAATTTCCGTTAAAAAATAAACTACTTTGTTTCTTTTTACAGATAGAAATAACTAAATGTAAAGGAATGGAGTTTCGTTTTATTTCGCAGATAAATTACTTTCTGTATGTCCAAGTCCAATCTCTTTTTCTGTTGTGAACATTCACAAAATCTGAGAGAATTCTGAGTGATTTGCACGATCTACTATATTATACGATCATTTCCCAAGTCAGATGTTTGAAGTTCTTTATAATAAAAATAAAAATTCCTTTGAAGAGATTCGAACGAAAAACATCATTTTAGGAAATTAGGAAAGATTTTATTTAGATATTTTCTATCTTTTAACACATTTATATTTTAAATCAATTGTCACTTTTACGCATTTGAAAAAGCTAATATCGTTTAACTTTTATCAGTCTATAGCTTCACGATCATAGAAGTTTCTAGATAACCAAGTTAACGAATGGAAATTTCTTATTACCATTTATTAACAATTTTACATTTTCCAATTACTAAGTTTTTATAAAAAGAAACGACAAACACGGTACCCTATTCGAAGAGGGATAATTGAATCGGCGTTTGAAAAAGGAGCGTGTATTAGAGTCGACGTTAAAGAGATAGAAGAAGCGAGGGATTTGCATGCTGGTAAGGGACGCAGGTTTATATCCCATTGTTGCGATTACTTTTACCGTCAGGCGAGAACGTGGCGCGAGTAGGTGTGACACAGAGATCCCAGAGAAATGGATCTGGAAATTACTTTCACTCGGAACACACTAATTCGATGATATCGTATACGAAGCGTTTGAAAATCGCACGAGTTCGAGTTCTCTACGTGCTCTGAATAGCACCGCTCGTGATTTACGATGGATCCAATCTCTCGTACTGCGTCACGTATCTATAGTTCGAGATGTAATTATTAAGCATACATTGTGTTTGATACAATCGTGCCACTCGTCTCGAGAATACGCGATAACTGTAATCGCGAACTTTGTAGAAGATGGAATTCTTTTTCTTCTTTATTGTCGATGTTGTTTTAGAAGGCGAAGTATATAATCGCGAAGACTCGAGTTTTCGCTGCTGATTCGAGTCAGTGATTTTTCAAACGCTGTCACGTACATCATCGGTAAATCGTTTTGCGTCACGTTCGATGATCACGTACACGCCATGCCGCGGTCGTGTCAGAATTAGTTGGACAATTTCCGAGACGCGATGATTGCGGTGCAACGATCCGTTCCAAGCGGCTCGCTCGCCCGTTACGAGGAAGAAATTAATAATTTCAGTTAATCCCACGTGATTAATGTTGTATTACGGCTTCCGCGGGCTCCCGAGTGTCCACCTTCACAGTGTACCGTGATTTACAGCGCGTTTCAAAGTTTGCTATGGTGTTATTTGAAATACCGCGTAGGCTTGGGCAGATTTTACTTGAAATAAGATCGATAAAAAATAATAATTTGAAATGCATTGTTTCGACTATCTTATTATATCTACAGTGGCTGCAAAAAATACTTGTACATTCCCTTATTTTCTGCTGGAGCATCTTTTTATCAGGTTCAACATTTCATTCTCAGCATCGAATTTTTGTTGCCATTTAAAAATATTATTAAATAATTTGAAATTTAATGTGCTTGAACCTAACTATTTAATATGCAAATGCTACGATAAGTACAATGGTGAACAAATATCTTTTGTAACCACTGTATTTTGAAAAGTAATTATATGTTATGTTGAGATCAAATGCATCATATTCAAAGAATTTTCTACTGTAGTTAACGTTTACAAATAATTCTTACTTCAACAAATCAACTAACAATATCCAATTCATTCTGAAAAACGCATTCAAAATTTCACAACGGTGCACAAATTTCGCGAGATTTCCTATGACGCGCGAGATAAAAACGCACCTGTGCTCGCGTGCACGCTAACCTGGCATTTTTCGCGATTCTCATCGCGAAGAGACCGGGTCGAAATGCAGTCCACCTTGAAGGTGGATAACCCGCGCGTACGTAGGCCCATGAAAATGCAAATTGTACATCGTTCCCCTCTCTGTAACGACGCGCCCTTGGACACTATTTTATGGTGATTGGATGAGCCTTAAAACGTAGAACGTACTTACGTTACGATTTAGTGTTTCACTTGCTACCACGATACGCTAAGGTGTTTCACAATCGTAAGGTGCTTACCTGAAACAGAGAGAGAAACAGAAAGATTTTAGAGGTAGTTCAGTGTAAAGGGCTTGGTCGAACTTGGTTGCGTTTACGAGACAATGATTGATTGAATCGGGGCGATCGGGTTTACGAGAAACCGATGGCTGTGAAACGTGTAAAATTTTCAACAGCGTGTAAGATTGACGCGATTGAAAACTTCCCGAAGCGTTCGCGCTGAATATTTTGTTTGAATGGATTTACGTGAGATAAAGAATATGTATAAATCGTAAATGGTTCGATGTGAGTGATAAAGTATTTTTCTATAAGGCGCAGATGGGACGAATTTAAATTCGAGAAATTTTAGGAAATGGCAATTGGAAAATTCTTCTTGATACTTTTATAATAATATGAATTGATCAATGATTGATTATACTTGTAGCATATTCTTGACAAGCAGAAATTGATGGATTATGAAAGTATATCGATGCATGTATTGTAATTTATTATTTTATTTACTATTCTATTCAATGATCATTTCTGAAAATGTTTGTATTCAATAAAAGATGCACTAGAGGACAATTTATCCGCTGTTATTATTTTGTTGTAGAAATATGAGCGAATCCCAATCCAAACAAATTTTGAGCACGTTTCTTTCGTTTGTTTCATAATTCTGAATTATTTTTGAATAATTAACAGGCGGCAAATATTCTACCTATATCGCATACAAAGCTTTAGGATCAATTTGAATTGAAACAATAAAACCAGCATATTTTAAGAATATTCTGAATTTGAACTACAAAGGGCGAAATAAAAAATCGTTCACTCGAAAAAGATCACCGCATAAATGAACATAATCAAAAACTGCTTGAAAAAACTGTTGTCTTTTTTAAAACATGCAGCGTGTGGTCTCAATTAACTGGGATAAATACCAGTAGAGATAACCTCCGGTGCACACGTACGAGGCGAACCATGCAATGCAAAGGGGCAATATTTTACGAGCAGTTCGTCGATAGTGGCTTTTTATACAACTCATAACAGCGGCGTGCATCTGCATCTCCTTTCGCATAAACCAAACCAAATGTCGAACGGAAGTCGGAGACGATCGAAACGCGGAAACGTGAAACCAGTCCACGGAAATGAATGTTTCTCGATTCATCTGACTTCCGTGAAGGAGTTATGAATGAAAGTTCGCGGATGGTGACTAGGAGAAAAATAAAAAAAAAAAAAGGAAAACTAGGAAAAAGGAGGAAAATGAGAGCAAAAAGAATCGTACGTACAGGACCCAGGGGCCGTATAATCGATCGGGGAAGCGATTAGGTGATCTGGTTCAGGTCTAATGATAGTGAAGGAACGTCGATTCGTTGCGTTTGCGAAAGCACTGGAAAGTAACGCTTCATTGAATGGCCGGTTGTTGCTAAGTGAATGCCGTAAGAGAGGTTCGATCGTTTAACGAGGCCGCGATTGATTACGCGATCGCAAAGATATCAGGGTAGTCTAACTTGGTCGAGATATAATTAAATCGCGAGGGGGAAAATGTTCTGATTCGAGGGAATAGCTTTTGTCGTTCGGTAAACACGCTTAGTCCGGCGTTTAACTGCCGTGAATAAAGAAAGAACTTCGTTGGCTAATATTTGTTCTTGAACGATGGTTAGATAACTTAAGTTGTCAGTGAACTCTTTGGACATGCTGCCTTTCCTGATTAATGCTGCATAAGCGTAACTATGTTGCGAACGAAAGACACGGATAGATGCTTGAATAACGGTGAAAAACTACTCGATGATTATTTAATCAACAAAGTTGAATGATTGGTGAATGACTGAAGTGAATGGACCGATGTAAAGCACGCTATGGATGTTATTGTTCGTTTATTCTTGTGTATCTTAAAATGCATTAGAAGACATTAAGTAAATGTTGCGATATCGTGCTACGATTACAGTATTAGTTTTTTCATATGATTGAAACGAAGGAATTTGGTAATTGGATATTAGGAAATGGTGTGATTGTTATCGTATAAATTTCTTTTTGTATTGCTAATAAAAACTTGATTCACTCTGGATAAATCGGAAATAAATTGAAACTCTGTTTCATAACCACAATGTTAAAAAATAGAACTTGATAGATTACAAATCAAATGTTGTATCAACACAATATCGAGGCTTAATGAATTAATTCAGTGAAATTGTCGGTATGTAAAATATTAATACAAAATATATATCGAGTGACATTTTCTTTATAAGAAAAAACTCGAGACACGCTTCTGAGATACTAGCGCGAGGAAAGCTATAATTCCTAGTCTGTTTTCAGCGGTACGCTCTTTACGATCGAATCGAAGCTACGAGCCATAAGATCCTCAAAGTGATTTTATGTACTGGCGGCGATAGGATTTGAGTGCAATTTGCTTCGAAACGAGGAAGCGATTCCTAGCATGGTACTCGATAAATCCGAAGTCCGTGACGGGGAACTGTGAAATGTACTGTTCGATTTGATGTAAAACGAGAGAGATTTATATTTTGCTCGCAATCTCTCGAGAATTGCACGAGTCTCTTCACATTTCGTATTCTCTTCGATAGAGATTGAATAGCATCGAGTGAATGTAAAATTGAAATTATACTACAAGTAAATCCTCGTTAATTTTTCGAAGCATTGAGTTTTCTCTTAAGCTTCTTGGTATGAATCGTTCAACTTATAATTATTTAGCTTCATTGCATTTTCTTTATTTATTCGGCGTTTTTACTGAAATTTATTTTTATTATTTTACTATTGTACATAGCTTTCATTTATTCGGATTTTTCCGTGGTTTATTCTATATTCTCTAATAATAGCTTCATAATTTCACTTATAAATTTCGTAAATTTAATTAGTAGAAAATTATTAAAATAAATGGAATATATAAAAATGCATAAGTTTATGCCAATTCCTTATTCTTCGTCTCCTATTGGGTTGGCAACTAAATGATTGCGGATTTTGTCAATAGGTGGTGTCTTAGCACATTATTTTGTTGCGTGTTCAAAGCACCTAACCTATATTGTTTTCTTGTTGTTTGGACTTCCACCTTTAATTTAGTACAAAAATAGTATCGATTAGTTGTTTAGTTTCGTTTTTATCCCAATATAAAAATGGAAAAACAAGACGCGCATTTCAGACATATTTTATTGTATTATTTCCGAAAAAAGCAAGAATGCATCGCAAGCACTCAAGAAGTTATGTGCCGTATATGGGAATGAAGCCTTGAAAGAAAGGCAGTGTCAAAATTGGTTTGTCAAATTTCGTTCTGGTGATTTTTCACTGAAAAATGCTCAACGATCTGGCCGTCCAGTTGGAGTTGATGAGATCCATATCAAGGCCATTATCGATTCAGATCGTCATAGCACAACGCGCGAGATTCCAGAGAAGCTTAATGTATCGCTTACATGCATTAAAAAAAAAATTAAAACAGCTTGGCTATGTTAAGAAACTCGATTTATGGGTCTCTCGTCAGCTGAAGGAAATTCATTTGACGCAACGCGTTAGCATCTGTGATTCACTTCTGAAACGCAATGAAATTGATCCATTTCTGAAACAAGTGATTACTGGCGACGAAAAGTAGATAGTTTATAACATCGTTAATCGGAAAAGATCGTGGGTGATGCAAGATGAACCAGCCCAGACAACACCAGGCTAAGATTCACTAAAAAAAAGATTATGCTGTCAGTTTGGTGGGATTATAGATTACGATTTATTTCGTTCCATGCAGAACTCCTTAAATGGTAAAATTTTTAGTGACGCTGATGTAAAATCACATTTAATTCATTTTTTTGCTGGCAAAAATCAGAAGTTTTATGAACATGGAATTATGACACTGCCTGAAAGATGGCAAAAGGTCATCGACAAAAACGGGCAATACCTAATTGAATAAAGTTATATTTTTAAGCAAAAATTTTGAATTTTCCTTCTTATTTAAAATACGCAATCACTTAGTTGCTAACTCAATATTATACATCTCATTCTTTTACTATGAATGAAAGAGACTTACTTACTACACAGACTTACTTAACAGTGAACCAAGTATACTAGAGTGTATCGTGTGTTGCCTATAGGCAGGGATGGAGCATCAGAAGCATAAAATTTCTTAATTATTATTATACATATTTATAATGCTTGTTTATAAATTAGATTGTTGTTATCCAATACAGTTATCAAGTCTACAACTGTAGCAATTATTTACCTTTGTAGAAGTAGTCTTTTATTTATTTATTTGTTAATTTCGCTTAACTATCGTTACATGTATTAAAATCCTTTCTATGTTATCAAAATTGTACAAGATTTACAGATATATATTATATACGAAAAGGAAATGTTGCACGATAAACACCTTGATTTCGATCTCTTTTGAAAATGTTTCTAATTTCCGGCACGTTCTTTGTTCAGATTCTTATCCGAAGGACGTATCTTCCCCTTATCTGACACAGCACTAATCGGCCTCGATGTGATACCAGGGAAAAAATGGTTTTCTAGGCTGAACTCCGTCCTTCCTCCCACATTTTCGCAGAAAATGACAGTTCTTGGAACGATAATGATAAAGCGTACGGAAGGAAAATGACCGAGATAACATCACGTTGGCGAACCGGGACGAGGATAAGTAGAATAATAAACACTTCGACTCGTAGTTCTAATCACTGATCATTGAACAAATTTCTTTTGGATATGGAATGCGTCATGTAAGGAAAGATTTTAAAAATATATTTATTAATTATATTTATTTAATAAAGAATTTTGAAATTCATCATTATTTAGCTTGTTTAGCATAAATTAAGCTTTAAAAGAACAAACACAAAAAGAAAAAATAATACCTATCATTCTTAACGAATATTCCTATTAATCACTGGAAGACTGGAAATTTCGTATCAATAATTCTATAGTTCTCGTATAAGTATTTGTATCTACACGTCTATTTAAGAATCGGGAAATTTATTATTTTAAGAATAATCAATAAATTACATGTACTGATGAATCTTTTAATCTAACTAATAAATGAAGAGTTTCAAAATAATGTCCAATTGCCGAACTAATAATAACTTGGAAGAAAAAAATCTCTGTTTTATTAAAATTCATTAAAGAAGCCAAATGACTAGCAAAATAGTACAATTTTAACTCAATATAATTACACCCAGTGTATTCCTACATGATGTCGCTGTCAACGTCGTAGTTGACGCGACATAAAATATATAAAAGAAGCACACTGGTTGAAAAAAAGCCGGAATCGATGGCGTAATCGTAGCCGGTCGTTTTGTGACGTTAACAAACCGATGGCACCATAATTTCTTTAGATCGCGACGTGCAACGAAGCCGGAGGCGGTATCCTCCGAGGACAACAATGGCGTGAAATTCAAAAGTCGAAGGAGACAGCGGGAGAAAGGGCAGCCAGAGACGGAAGAAGCGTAATCAACAGGGTGTATCCGCCCGCAAAACGCGAAGTTCTCTCATATGCATACTCGTCCCATGCCATAATAAATCCGACGATTTGCATCAGGGTCCGTATAATAGCCGCTTACCGGCGTAGAAAGTGAACGTTACGATTTTCAAGGGAATTATAACTCTCCGCTGAATTATTATTCATGCGAATATCCGAGACGAAGGGCATTGAATCTTTTCAATCTTTTCACAACACTTTTCGACAAGTTTACGCTTTTTGATGATAGATTATGTAATACGATTTGGTATTATACAATCGATCATTGTATATTTGTTATTCTCTTTTTGTAATGATTAACGCATGTTTATTGTTATTTTTCTAATTTTATTGAGAATAATCGGTTTTTATACCAGATGTTTTGAGTTATGCAAGCTGACATTAAATCTTAGCTTTTATTAAGATAAAAATTCGTTGATATTAAAAATTGATAGTTCCAATACGGAACAAAAATCGATATAAATTGCTAAAGAATTTTTTTACCCGAAATATTTTATAATATTAATTAATCCTTATTAATTTCTTTAAATAAAAACAAGCTTCTAATTTGTCATATTTCGAATTCACAAGATTAAGTATAATCCTCGTCACTGTTCGAATATTATATCCCAGGTGGATTTATTCGATCCTGGGACGCTGAAAACACGTGTTTATATTACTTATTCCGTATCAAATCGCCAACTTTTTTTGAACGAACGCGATTTCCAAGTGGTTCCGCGACATTCCCACGGGTAATACGCTCGAAAAACTCTTCGTCGGAAGGCCAGGACATTCTCAGGTGTGAAACCACGGTTCATTCCAACGCAGTCAAATGTTGCGCGCTTTCTAAACTGCGATTTGTCGTCGTGTGCGGTGTTCTCATTTGTCAGGGCGTGCCTCACCTCTGTGTCATCCCTGTCTAATTAAACGCCTCATTGTTTTGCGGCTTGTTCCTTTCTATGTACTATTTTTTCAAACTATTTGCGACAACTTCGTCTAGTTTGTATTAGGCTTTGTTGGTGAAGCTTAAATCATTTGTTGTCTCTATTGAATCGATTGGAAAGTTGTAACAAAATTTAAGAAAAATGTTAAAGCTTATGTTCCCTTTATTATTTCGAATTGAAAACCTTTTTCATTTTTCACGTTGTGTTACGTTCATAATGGAAAATTTCTTAAATAAACTCAATAGAACATCTTCCTGTCGTATCTACGCAACGATCATGTCTTCGGCAGGCGGGAACGAACTTCAAACGGGTTAATCGATCTGCTTAACCTCACGGAATCAAGGGATATCGTGGTACGTAGTTGGCAGGTGCAGGTTTCTACAGATAAACTTAGAATAGTACAATGTTCGTGGGCTTTAAAATGATTACGAGGTTATTCGCGTTAACGAATGTCCAATTAGATTCGTTTCTAATTTCATCTGTACATAGATAGATAGACTATTACTTATTGTTAATTTTATTTGAACAGGAAATCATTCAATGTAACTTGACACTAATATGCAATTGTCCTAATTAAGCGACAACTAATCCAAAATTCTACTATCAACACGTCACATATCTAATTTTATAAATGTCTTATCTAAGCTATTAACTTGACACTAACATGTAGTTGTCCTCATTCTACTACTAACACTTCGTATGTTTAATTTCATAGATCCGTCAAAGAAATCATTAATTTGACAGTAACATGCAATTGTCCTAATTCTACTAATAACACGTCGCATGTTTAATGTTACAGATCTCTCAGCCGAATCATTAATTTGACATTAACATGCGATTGTCCTAATTCTACCAGCAATACTTTCTATATTTAATTTTATACGTAGATCCATCAGCAAAACTATTAATGCATAGCTGGTATAGTTGTCATTTTATCAGGCAGACTGTAGACGGCACAGTGGAGTCTAAGAGCTATTTACTTAGATATGTGCAAAAAAATATACGAAAAATAGAAAGAGAGATGTTATGGGAAATATGGCAAGAATTTAAATAATACAAATAATATACTAGAATATATAGAATAAAATATAGTACTAGTTTTTATATTCAATGGTGAAACAAATATCTATCAGATTCAATTACTCTAGTAATATCCATAAAAATACGAGTTTGTATAAATATCTGCTGCCTTTACTTATTACATTATTTACAAGCGAATTAAAAAGTACTAATACACAGAATGCCTCATATTTTTAAGTAACCACAAAAATAACAATTTCTGTAATTTAAAAGATTCAACCTTACGACTTACAAATGGAAACAGCTAATACTGAGAATAGTCCAATGATGAAGATTCGTTTATGCAATCGAACAGTAGCTCGCGACTGTGATTCGACTTTTGGAACGAAATCTGCGTTCCTGGCGTTGTTTGAATTATTAAACGAAACGAAGGCGCGTGGAAAGCGTATCGATTTTGCAGTAGAAAGTAAATCGGTTCTAATCGTTGCTCGTTTAATTCGAAGGGGATCGATAGGTGCACGCTAGCTGCGGTAGACAGGTGCAATTTCCGCAAGCAACTTGGCACGGTAATGTACACTGACAACGCTATACGTACTTGCGAAGAGCTACGGTGTGCCTTAATCATGACGCTGAATCTGCTAAACGCTTGCCAAGGTTTTCGATGGAGATATAAGAGGACCATTGTCTTATATCACTTCTCTGCCCATTTCTCATCGACCTGGCGCGCCTTTCAATAGTGCGGAATGTAAAAAGACGTCTATTCTATTTTATGGACCTATTATTTTTTAAACATTTTATAGGTTAGAAATATTTTTATAAATTTGCCTTCAAAAGAGAATTAATGACCACGAACATGAACTTTATTTTTCTCTGAAGCAAAAAGAATTAATGATGTGACAAAAATGTATAGCTTCAAACCATATCTTCGAAGTAGGCGGACTCATCGGTCTATTTCTGAATTCAGATAAACAAATCGCGATCATTAGCGTTCTCACGGCGTTACGCTCTGCCTCCCACCAACGACGTATATGTGCCGCGAAATATTTCAAACTGTTGCGTGGCCGAAAGAAAAACCGTGATATTAAACCCAGATGTTAGCAGTCTTTGATTCGGCGAAAAAAGACGTCCAGAATTGATACTAGTGTGACGAAAGAAAGTCACGAAAAGTTTCACTGATAAATTCGACGACAAACTTGCTCCTCTTTCTTACCGAGTTTGTATGTTGTACTAGGGTGAAAAATCGATACCAGGTGGCTGGTCCGTAAACCAACTCATTTTTATAAAATTTAGCTAAGATATCATCTTTCATGAATCATGAACTTCGAAAATTGGAATATTTTAACGGAAGTGTTTCATTTGTTTTTTTGTAAATTGTCTGTATTTTATAAATTTTTGTAAAAGTTTCTAGAATTGAATTTTAAGATGTAATCTCAATTACTTTCAAACATTTTTTTTTCTTTGAACCATTGGATGGTTTAGATATAAATAATATCAAATGCCAAATGTATAATAAACATATAGTATAAAAATTCAATTAACAGTCAATTTAAATCCTAGATGAAGGATGATATTATTTTAAAAAATGTAATAATAAAAATTTGGGCATATCTGGCTTAAAGTAAATTATATTTTACTTTTCATCTTAGTCAAATATAAAACAGAACTAAATACCAATTATTGTCAGACATACCTCGGAACATTCCTAAAAATCCTAATATTTCTCTATAAATTCTTTTATTTCCATCTTTTGATACAAGTTTCATATTTTAACTTTGATATTTCATATTTTAATCCTAACCATCTTATACAATATCAATTGAAAAAACATTCGAATTTCATCGTCGAATTAGAACGATCCGGTGCTCTCGATTAGTGTTGCGAAATATTTGGGAAGAATAATAACCGTAAATTAACATTCAGTCCCAGTGCAAACGCTTCGTAAATGGTCGGTCTCGGGTCGAATGACGATTATCCTGCAGTTGTAGCAACCGCTGATGGAAATTACGTTCCGCTTCACCGTGATTACAGCTATGCTCGTGAATAGCCTTCGGCACGTGTTGGTTGCCAACAGTTTTACCTAAATCAACGAATTCTTTCCCTCCGGCGTAGTGCAACGCTATTAAGTATCGGTTTCGCGATTAATCATTTTCCATTACGCCTTTATCGGGCCATTTAATCCGACTTACGCAATTTGAAACATTCACCAAGTTCATTTTGATCACGTTCTCGTATCAATCTAGCCCGTGAGAGGTATTTAAAAGTTGATAACAAACAAATTTTATTTTTATTTGTTTTAAAATAGATCATTTATCTGTAATAACAAAAATGAAGAAAGTTATCTACAAATTATAATATTCTCACGATTTTTTTGGAATTCTTCGTTAAAAAATTATTGAATTGTTAAGATGCCTATGAAAATTCATATTTTTTAGGGACACACATGAAAAAATGAAAGATAAATAGAAATTTTGATAGTTTGTACAGTTAGACGCAGTTTTTATTCAAGCTCTAAATAAAATATCTTGTATGCCATATGAAAAATTTGTAGGAGAAACAAGGAAGTCTGGTATTGTAAATTCACGAACTTCGCTTCAGAACTTATTACAAGATACAAAAGCATTGGCAATGATACGTCAATGAGTTAAAGAAAAGTAGGAAGGTTAACAAAGGTGCATGAAACAAAAGAATCCTTTGGTCTAAAGTAACCTCTTATTTTATAGATTAGTCAGTGTTTAACATTATTCATATCTTCATATATTTATATATATTCATATATTCATACATCATATCACAATATAGAAATTAATTTTCAATATTGTATCTTATACACAGAGATGCAATTTCTTTTATACAACCGCAAGAACATTTTTTAACGACGATGCAATATTAATCATAGAGCCTTTAAAAGTAAAATAAATAAATTATTAGCTTTTAAAAGCTTGCTAGAAACCCTTTTAAAAATTCTGAAAATATCGAAGAACATTCTATTATTGATAGAAACTTAAAAACATGTACATCGCAAAAGGTGTAAAAAAAGCAAAGGAAAAGTTCTGTTACAACCGTAGGAAGATGTACAGGATTAGAGTGACCCACTCAGCGGCTACATCCCTTCCTACAGTATTTCTCCACACAATCTTTTGATCCTGACGAATACTGTTACTTGGACTTTCTCGAGCGTCAATGACTTCATTAAAATATTACCTCCACGTTTTAAGTTTCTAGGAGGATATGAAACGATGTGACTTCTTTTTTACATATTACGATATTTGTAAAAAAATTGTACAGACGATAGTGTCCATTTTGTTTTGTTATATATTTTATTGGATTTCATACACTTTTGTCTATTTGATAGAAAATGTCAATCTAACGAAAGTTACGACGATGATCAGAAACTCAATTGCGCATTAACATTTGCAATTATAATCAAGCATAACGCGTCTATTAATAGAAGCAAATAATATCGATGCGTTAATACGTTTATGCATAATTTATGACCGTTTAAATATCGAAGCTATAAATTATGGACTGACCGTCGATGCTCTCATCAAACCGGACCGTGTGCTTGTTTGCCGAAAAATCATTCTTGCATAAATGAATAAGATCTAGTATTACGACAGGATTATCCGAGTGGATAAGCGAATCTTAATTAAAATTCGTTCTGTTTCATGATACAAGATGAAGTATGAAAGGGATCTAAGTTATTAATACGTACATATTATTCAAGAGGATAAATAGAATCAAATAGTAGGAAATAATAAATATAAATAATAATAATTATTCGATTACTGAATTATGGAATCCCAGAGTTGCACGAAATAAAAAGACTACATATTATATTTATCGCCATATTTGTTGCAAAGTAAAGCTTGAAAGTGAATTGTCAATCATCAATTTGCTACAAAAAACGGCGCAATTAAGAGAAATAAATTTGTATTCTATTTGAAATATAAGATTCTAAAAAGCTCAAGCATTTAGCAATGAAAGAATTTTTCTTTTTTCACAATTTAGGTAATGAACTTCGAAAACGTTTTAGTGCTTTTAATAGAATACTTAAAATGTTTCGATATGTGAAAATTTTTTAGATGTGTCAGTCATCTAGCAAATGAACGATACCATAATTTTCAGAATGCAAAATACTAGAATTTGCATCTAAATCCCTACCTGCCTTCTCGGCGATTTAACTAAAAAAAAGGGCAAAAGAGAAAAGGAAGGTAGGAGAAGAAAGAAAAAAAAACGGGAGGTAACGACACGGTGCCCACGTGGAAAGCGATAAAAGGCTATCGAGATTCATCGAAGTAATTGTGGTGCGGTTTGTCTATCATTAGACGTATTATTATACGTTAGGCTGCAAACTCCGCTTCCATAAGGGGCAGCTACGGTAATTGCATATCCTTAATTGTTCGCTTACATTTATCAGAGAGACGAATCAATGCAATGAAAACGAATTATGGCTAAAATTTCCCTCGCCATTATACGATAGACCGAGAGACGGCGACTTTCGTTGGCAGTGAAAGGCCACCAACGTGAACAGTATAGTAAAATCAATCAGAAGTTCAACTTGAAACAAACAATCTTTGAGATATTTCAGAGGACATAGAGGTTTAAAGCATCATTCGTATGGTGTTAATTTGAAATGTTAATTATTTAAAGAAATGATATATATATTAAAGGTTGATCATGCTATTGTTAACGAAGTACTGTAACTAGTACCTACAGTTTTGATAAAATATTTTTGTAGCCTAAGATTTGAAATGCTTTTATAAAACGCATATGATATATATCAATGTCAATGAAATGTCACTATTGAATACCTTCATTTACAATCTCACTATATCGGTTCAGCCGACTATACACAATTATCAGCCTCTGGTACCTTGGCACGTGAAATCGAAACCATGGATTTTATATCTACCCAGAGAATACCGAGCTACCCGCAATAATTGTGGGTTGTCGCGATGTAAAGTATGCGTTGTTGTACGCATTTGGAACAATGGAACGCAAACGCAACGACCACTTTCGTAACATTGTGGTCTGCTTGGAAGCGTTGCAGTTGAAACACCGTGAAGGTACCACAATCAAATGGTACTCGCCCCCTTGTTCCATACGTGTGAATGAATCTCGAAAGGATTGATTGAGTTATATACTATTGAAGCTTCGAAATATACTTGGAGGCAACAATAGGATTTGAAGGGGTGATGTTGGCTTTGAGGCTTTGGAAATATTAGTCAGCGTTAAACAAGTTTGATATGTCGTGTGTTTACTAGGCTGAAATGCTTTGGATAAATGTCATCAAAAATTTTTCAAAGACACGAAAAATTTTAAGCGTGGAAAGAAAAGATGGTCTGATATCGTTGTACAATCTTAATTTGTAAATTGAACTATTTTTTAGGTTTTCCGACTGTGACAAAGATATAAAATTTTGTATTAATTGTTATTCGATTATGCACCCGTTATGCCAGCCAGCAATTTGGCTGCAGTTAGAATTTATTTCTTCGTTTATTTAACCATTTCTTCTTCATTTATTATACAGACTTATCCTTAACCAACAAGTATTTGATAAATTATAAATTCTGTATTAATGAATTTCATTTCTATATAAAATTCCATCTCTCTTTTACTTCGAAATAGAACTATATTTGAAATTTATTTTATTTTAATTTCCAACGACGAGCCGAATAATATTAAACCGATAAAATACAATATATTCTATAACATATGTAAATTAATAAAAATATTCAACGGAAAAATAAACGTTCTTTTGCGATCCAAAACGCACAATGTACAAAACCCACTAATTTCCACATGAGAAACAACACGTTGAGTCAATATGACGATCGACGATCGACAATAATCAGAGGGTTTCGAGTATTCCTATCTTACGCGTACCCCCCTTTTTCTTTTATTCTATCAAATCCGAACAGAAATATCCGAAACACGAAGCGATGTAGAGTGGTTGTGCTCGATACTTTTCAATTAAATGAGTCCGATAAAGCTTCTCGTTGAAGCGCGGCAATGTTCGAATAGCCAGCGAGGCGTCGAATATTGTCAAACAATAATTAAATCGAGCGTTGTACGAGGGAGCGACATTGCCAGGAACGGGCTGACCCATATACTATACGTGGATCGAATGGAAAAGTGCAATTATGAACGTCTTTGTGAACGGTTTTAGCTTTGCGGAATTTCCACAAAGCCGCACATGCGACCGCATTACTCGTCTCTCATTCTACAATTTAATGAATTTCGATGTTGCACTCGCAACAACCTTCGTTAGAAATCCAATATAAACTTTATGAATGCGACTTTCGTAGTTTCTCTTACACTATTAGAAAACATTAACTTATTTAGAACAAAATAAATTAAATCATCAAACATTTATTAAACATTTTTTTAGCGAGCAACTAACATTGCAAGTTACAATACCAAGTTAGAATTCTAGTATAGAATTTTAAGAAACCTTCCTCGTTTCAAATACTCTTTTTGACCTCTTTTTTTAAAACTTTGGTTTCTGTGGTTCACATAGTAACTGCAAACTTTCGAGTAACAGACGCAATCACGTGAAAATACTTTACGAAGTTTCCTTTTTCTGAAATAAATCATCCAGTAAATGAAAATTCTCTGAAAATTCATCAGCGACCGTACGCGGCGATTTCCTTTACAGAATGGAATAACAGTTAGGCAAAAGCAGGATCCGAAAGAAAATGTTTTTCCATATCGTGAAAACGATGATACGTGTGGTTCCATTTTTTAAACAATCGACAAAATGAAGGTATTTCTAGTACAATTTATACATCATCAAGCTTCTTCTGTTTCGCTTAAAAATCGAAAGATCAATCGATTCGGGCTTTCGATAGCATTTTTATATTTTAGTTAATGAAAGAATAATTCTGAACAAATATTCGATTAAAAAACATCAAATATCAAATTGCGCTCTACAAATTCTCAGTACCTCCTCTCTGCAAAGAGTTCATTTTAATTCATATTCTTTTTCGTTTGTCCTATTACTTTCTTTGAATTCACTCTACGGACCACAGCATTACAGACGTTTCATCTTTCTGCAGAAGGCACATTGCAATTCCTTTTTGCTTTGCCATACGTCAATAGCATTTCAACGTCTTCTCCGTGATTTTTCGAATTCTCGCAGCTCGATCTTATACGATAAAATTTACGGTCCACATGATGTCTTAGTTTTTTGCACATTACGTTTTTTACTAAAGCATTCAACGTGACGTTATATTTTTCGGAAGAATTCTTTTGAAGTTAACTTGAAAATTTTTTTCAAGGATACATACATACTTCATTGCAGACAAAAATTTCTACAGAAAGCAGATTCTTCCTTATTAAAATTTAACTAAGGCGCTAATTTTGCTGTATTATTTCAATTCATGAAAAATTTGGTAATCAATTTTATTTTTAAATAGAATTTTGATACAATATGAGATTCTAAATAGAATTGTATCGAGTATCTTATATTTCGAAATATTCATCTTAAAAATGAATCTCTAATCAATCTTTCAAACAACAGTTCCTTCAAGAAACTGAATTCTAGTTGTGGGAAAAATTAAAATAAAGGAAGTGAAAAAAAAGTTGTATGTCCTTTCAATATAAATTTGTGAAAATAAAAATGTAGAGAATGTCATGCTAACCTTTCAGTCGGTCGAAACTTCGATGACACCGAAATATCTTGAAACGCGTGCGATTTTGTGTTACATATGCCTCGTGACTACGATATAATCCTCGATAACACCAGCATCGACGTAATTGCTGTTATTCCGTCTCAACAATGGCGGAAGCTTACGAGATGGAATCTTATCGGTCATCGGTGGCATGGAGAGTATCGTCTTTATCCTGATATGATGTAATCGCGCGACTTTATCTGACGCGGTCTATGATTTTGTCGTCGGTGCCTGTTGATATTAAGCGATCCTTGCTTTCCAACTACGTTCGACGGAATCCCTTGAAATCGATGAATTTAAAGAAAAATCTAATCACATTAAGTGATCTTTCGCGAATGTTAAATAGGAACGAGGACACTATATCCATTCGATTATACCTTTTACCAAACAGAACGACTATGATTACTATTAATTCGTGTTTTATTATTGCCATTATTATGAAAGTCAAATATCGTGCTTTTTAGTCAATAGCATCTTTTGTTACGTTCGTAAATGAAGCCAATGGGGAAGAGGAATTGATTAAAGAATTTCAAAGAACCGAAGAAAGTTGCAATAAAAAGTTGATACGAGAAAGGTTTTAGATTTATTTCAATAACAAATACGAATAAAAATCGAAGAAATATTTTCAAAAATGTGGCTTACAGAATAATCGTATACGTTTGCTCCTATGAAATTATGTTGAGAACTATTTTCTCAATCGGTATCAGTCGCCAAATTCCAAAATTTTATCATGCGATTCAAATTAGTCGTACAAGGAATCGATTGCAAACTAGGACAGAAGTGCTAGACTCGCTATGGCGTTAGCTACTATTAAGCCAAACTAATTTCAAACTAGGACAATTGCATTTGTCTCACGACAGACAAGTAGCATCCTGATAATAATGGTAACACGTGTGTTTGAGCAATAGTTCCTTCTTCTACGGATATTGTGCATTGCTCAGTTGACGGTCTGGAAATTAGTTTATATTTGCCATTGTATTTCTGAAGTATTTTGACAAGCAGATACAAAATTTTACTGGATTAACTGTATCCTTTCTAACAAACAAAAGTTTAACATTATCAACGTAATGAATATTTTATGGATCGATATACTGTTGATTAAAAACCATATTTTTATTGAATAGTAAACAGATTGAAGAATTTAAGAACTTATTTCCATCAGTTAGCTTCCTACGCCAGTTGATTCTTCAATGAACATTTGTTTCTACATTTCTACATGGTTGCACACAAGAAAGAGATTGAATTTCACTGAATTGTTACCAATCCACATCGATGTCAATGTTTGAAGAACAAAAGGATTCCTTTTTGCTGTATCGATTTGCTTTTACCTCGTAATGGCAGCGTTCGAATTCAGTAGACTTGTTAAATCTATGAACTTTTTTCTTCAAAAATAATCGTGTAAAACTCAACGAATTGTTACTAATTTTTAAGAGGCATCCGTTCGCTGGATATATTCAGCGATTCATATCAGTCTATTTTATACCAATTGTAATGTTTCATTAATTCAGATATTCCACAATTTTTATTTATATTTTTTACTTTAGCGTCGCATTTTCAGTGAATTAGATGTAATACGACAAGCTTCATTTTCAAATAAAATCTTATATTCTAAAATACACATTCTAAAAATTGATTTCTGCTTTCGATTAACAATTTCTTTCAAAAACCCAAACTGTAGCTCTGCAAAATGTTGAAGCAAAATGAGGAAGAAGGTAAAGTTTAGTTTAGTAGAAAAAGGTATCAGCATCAGCCCCATAAAACTTCTAAAAACAGATTCCCGCTGAACCGGAGCTCAGACCATCAATAGTAGCGTCTCGTTATGACGTACGATCCTTTCACGACGAGCAAAGTATATGTCTCGTTTCCTTCTAGCAGCGTCTTTGAAAAATGTCTCATCGTGGAATTCCGCTTTCTCGATATCGATTACGCAATCGACTGAGAATTGTGGCGAATTCCTTACGAACCAAAATAACCAGAAATATCATCGTGATCGACAAGTTTCCACTTTGCACGAGATCATTACATCTACTTCTTATCAAAATCCATTCAAATTACTATTTCGTTATATCCAAATATACAAAATTTTTCGTATATTCTGCTACATTCAAGAAAAATCTAATGCAGAAAAATGCTTTCTATTACTATCTACATTATACATTGCTCAAAACAACGACAGAATCAGTTTCTGTATCACTTTGGATTTTACCCACTACTTGTGTCTATTAGATCCGAATAATATGTCAATCTATCAAATCTATAAAATTTATTTTGTCTTGCACGAGATCGTTGAATCCCCTGGGAGACAGAGGAAAACGAGACGAGAGTATAGCCGATGTTCGCGTCTCCGATTTACACGCGACACGCGAGTGAAGCGTTTCGCCAAAACCGGTAGCAGCTTGTCGAGTAAAAATCGTGAACGAATCGCGCGGCTCGTCTTGGTGAAAGCTGCGATCCTCGTGTTGTCTTACACAAATGCGCGGATCGCTTTGTGATGTAAAACGCGAGTGGAACTAGACTAGCGACAGCGTAATCCATTCCTCTTTTCGTTGCGCTTCCGAGGGAAATAGGACTGTGTTGCTTTATCCGTATAAACAACCATAAAGGTTCCTTGATGAGTTCCTTTTCTAAGTTCGTGAATATTTATGCTCTTTATTTGGAGTTTTTAAAGAAGTTGAAGAAGTTGTTTGTTCGAATTATTAATTTTCTAGGAGACTGTATAGTTTGGAAATTATATGTACTTGTGTACTTATATTTTATAATCTTTACTTTTCGTTTCAATTATGTTCTTCATTGTAACACAATAGCGTCTATATTGATGTCTTCATCGTACTGTTACTAATTCTTTAAAAAATACAGTTTTTAGTCAACAATATTTTGTCACATGAAATTTCTTATTTATAACTAATAAAATATATACAGTCCCGTGAATAATTATTAGCTCTATTCTACTTTTAGATTTTTCATAATATTAAAACAAAAACTTACAAAATTCTTTGTATAATTTCATATTATAATGTAAAACTAAAGATACAACAAACAAAAATGTCTTTGAAATCTGGAAAATATTAAACCTTCTCTTGAAATCGTATTTTTGGTTGTAAAAAAGATATGAACTCGATGTTAAGTTTGTTACGTTTTCACTCAATATTTAGTGAATTTTTCATTATCTTTGATTACTATTATTAATCTGTAGACTATTCAATAATTTATTTAAAGCTTTGTTTTAAATATTCTGATAGTAAACTTTTCTTGCTAAAATTTTCGCACGTTTTCCACACGTTCTCCATCAAGTTCAGATCAGAACTCAATAGCCGTGGTAATGATTCCGAAATCTTGAAACTACCTTTTCGTAGTGGTGGCTGTATGAATAGGAGCATTATCTTATTGAAACATTGTTTCTTTTATCTTCTGTTTTGATTATGAAAGATAATAATTCGCCATATATCATCTGATATTCTATAGCGTTCAATTTACCCTTTACAAAGTCAATTTCACTTCACATATTCAGACATGATCAATGGTTTCTTAGAAGTATTAAAGAAATAATGCAGAAAATATGTTTGAGTTTAAAATTATTCACTCTATTATCTTTTGGTATGTCGAGCGAGTTCTTTAATTTTTTTATTTTTCTATACGTCTTTTTCCATATCCATTTCAATACTCTCAGTTATTTATAGATTGAACATCGATAAACCAACTTCCATTGTCTGATACAACGTTTATCTAATAACTGGAGCAAGTTGATCAAGTTTCAGATCAAATCTGACATTAAATCAAGCACCTAAGAACCATCTGAGCACACGATTCACTAATTGCCTCGTATCATCAACGTAATTCGAATTTCTAATCGACTAACAAGGAGCCAGAAGCGTGGAACTGCGGCAAATTTGCATGATACGACGATGAAATGACACCGGGATGTAGAGACACGGTGGAGGCGTGTGACATTTCACCCTCAGTTCGCGTCATTGTATCATCCTCTGTATCATGCAAGCGCCCACAGGATCGTGCCGAAATATACCAACGCTTCGTCGAGCGCGATAATTAACTCCGGCAATTATTCAGGATAATAATTATGAGACGCAGAAAAGCGATGAACCATGTGAATTTACTTTTCCATCGATATACGCTCCTGTTCACTAATATTAGGACACCCGGACCCTTTTGCACGATTAAATTAATATTATTAATAAAATTTTGGAAGTTACAAGCTAAAACTTATCAGTATTAAAAAATACCCTTGCATAATAATAGCACGAAGCAGATGAAGAATTTTACGAATAAATGTTACAAATTCCAAATTATTTCGTTACTTTACTGGCTGAAAAATTATAATATCATAAATTTGAAGTTTATAACCTATAAATTGTAATTTTAAATTGTTACTGTTAATATTGTCTTTATTTTTGCTATTATTATTTTGATTTATCAATGTTATTAATGAATAAATTATTGCGCGAAGAGGAACCTGTTCGAGGAGAATAACCGACTTCCGCGATCAATTTGCACGTGCGTGTCGATTCGAAGCGATTTGAACAATTACTTGACTATAGTACGATTAAAATGCCATTACGCTTGGGCGAAAGGAGGATTAAGGCTGGGGAAAGGTCATATTAAAAAGTAATTTCAGGACGATTTGATTCTGGCGCTTTCGCCATTGTGTGCTCGCCCGAGCTTCGACGGATGCGTCCGTTGATAAATGAATGTCTAATTTGTCTGGTAAACAGTTATTTGATGTCGCGCTTTAACGGATTATATAGACTGTTTTAGAGATCGAGGTTTAAGTAGGTTACAATGGCGATGATTAGATTTGTGTATACTTTGACTTGCAGATTCACGTTATTTTAGAATCTAATGCAGTGTATTATTACAATTCTGTTATAACTTCGTCAATCATATAAATATAATTTAGGTATTAGTAATTTTATAGTAACGTACTATAGCAATGAAAAGAGAAATTTTATTAAACGTACACAAGAGGTAGAAGTTGATTTATGAATTACAAATAGAATATTTTCCTTATATTTCCTTCTTAAAGATTCTAAGACATTGGGTTGGCAACCACCTAATGACAAAATCCACAATCACTTAGTTGCCAACCCAATAGAAGAACCTGATGGATAGATTCTTTGTAACATAATATCAATCGTGACTCTTAAAAAAAAATCTTTATTTCAAATTATTAATAGTTTTATACAATCAACACAAATTATAAAGATTATAAAGTTAGTCTTAATTTTAAAAACTCTAAGATAATGAAACCTAATAGATGATTTTTCTAAAAAAAAAAAAAAAATCGATCCTAACCTTTACAAAAGAATATTTTATATGAAGTTACTTGATTAATTCATAGAACAGTTTGTCAAAAATAATACGCGCTAAACGCATGAACATTAATCTCTCACCTGCAATCTTCCTTTCACGCATACGACGCCATAGAGCTTCCGCTTTTCGCATCGGCCAGTTCTCCACCTTCGCGCTGAAGCTGCGGAAGAATTTATATTCCTTGAAGTGCGACATTCTTCTGTTGCCTCCGTGTCCAGTTTCGTCGATTACACCAGAACCTGCAGGAGTGGAAGGTCGACCATCCTCGGTAGACATCTTCCGGTAAATCTTGTGAAGTTTTTTCTCTGCTCGCTTTTTCCCCTCCAGTTTTGCCGTTTTTTACTTCTCAATCTTTTCCACTCGAAGAAACAGGAATTATGTCGAGGAATTTTTAGTTTCACGATAAAAGAATTCGAAGAAACCAACTTTTTTGTATATAATTAATTTCTGATTGATAGATTGTATATAGATGAACGTAAATCATATTCGCTAAGAAATTTTCTTGTTATACTTATTCTTGTAACTTTCTGACTCTTAGATTAATCTTCTTCATTTTTTAGAATAGTTCTATGGAAGCTCCACGTGATATATGGATCACGAAGATTTATTATAAAGAAACGAATTGGATTTTCAAATCTCTTACTTTGACTAGAGAAAGATAACGAATAAGACGAGAATGTATTATCTTCCAAGGCGTGCTTGCACCATTTTTCTTCCAGAAGGACTTTGTTTGAAAAACTCATGAGATTTCCCATCTGCTTGAAGAATGAACCACTTGTTGCAATTTTCAATGTAATTCTACATTATCGGTTCTAGCTATTTCTAGCTATTGAATTCTCTCTGACCTCTCACATCAGATTTTTTAATTCTCTTAATTTCGTCGAATTTACATCCTTTTTCTCTTTATTCAAATTATTTTCAACGATAACGGTCATTCAATTAACATAAACGATAAATTAAGCGTTATCGTGACTCGTAAAGCTTTTTTTGAAAATAACTACTAATTTCTTCCGCTCGACTATTAAAAATCGTATCTCATTAATAAGGATTCTTGAACTGCTTCACAAAACAAATGATGAAAAATCTTTCATTTGCGTTTCGCAGCAAATTTATATTTCCACAACTTCTCGTTTTCTCGTTTCGCTAAAGTTGATTATATTCAAAAGATCGTTGTTAATATTATAGAATTGATCTCACCTCCAGAGATTTTTAAGTTTTCTCATTCCTTTCAGACTTTCGAACATCGTCCATTAGTTTTGCTCAATAAATCTCCTTCCTTTCGCGGACACAGATTACTACTGGTTGTAACTTTTACCGCGTTTTCCTGTCTTTATCTTGTAATTGTAATAGTTTCGCACGACCTCCTGCTCTTGGACGAAGAGAATTTCGATAGAATTTGCGAAGATCGACCAGGTTACTTAGTCGAGACGTGTCTGCGCTCACAAACGACGCGAAAGATTGCGAATCACCTTGCATTATTTCCGTCGAAGCCTATCACACATCGAGTCAAACATCTTACGCACTTCATTTAAACATCTTTTTCCTTAGTTACATTTTTCTTGCTTAAAATTACATTTCTTTTTGTTCGTAGAATATGTGAAAGTTGAGTTCAATAAGAAGAGTTGAAATCAAAATTCACAAAACTATTTAAATTCCCACAAATTTATAATAACTTTAAAAGAATTTTATGTAGTTTGAGTAATTTTAGAAATTTAAAATGTTGGGAATTTTTGTTAATTGATCGATCGTGTACAGAAGAGTATGCAGCGAATATAGATGAGAAGTCGGGAAAAATATATTTCCGGTTAATAAATGAATACTTATATCCTGTTGGTTTGAACTATTTGATTTTCTCTGCTGTTATACAAATAAAATTTATAGTTGATTAAATAGCAGAAATGTTATTCCTACGTATTTCAAAATGTGTATATTTTTTTTATTTAATCAATATTTTTTCTATCTTTTATAAAAAATAAATATCACAAATTATTGAAATTGAACTTTTTATTTGCTGATTAATCGTATGGTCTCCGACTGTCGAACAGATTTATCGAGAGGAATATACACGCCAGACGACTAGACGTTTGTTTGCAGACGTGGGAATATGATGTCGACGAGCAGTAGAATACCGAAAAACGGGCCAACCATGGAATTCGCTTTTCGACGTCGGGGATTTGCGGTTCGAGGAGACGAATATCACCGCGTATTGCTTGCCATCAAATATTGACTTGCCAGCAGAAAACGCTACTGAAATTTGAGACGATGATTCATGACAGACACTTTCCAGGCTGTTTGTAATTCAGACGTAAAATTGCATGAAAGTTGTATGCTATCTGTTTAAATTTGTCAGAATTTTCAGTAACATATATCTAAAAAATATATATATATATATATTCATTAATTTATACACATTTTGCTCGGAAAAATATAATTTCATTTGGCAAATATAATTGAAAAAGCAAAATTAAGAAAACAGCAAATACAAAGTTTGAAGTCTCCATGTTTATTGGTTATCACAGGTAATTTTTACGATAACATGTATTTTAACCTTATTTAAGAGCAGGATTAAATCATAATTTTAAGAATTAAAATAACTCCAACAAAATGAACCAACTATAGTGACCTAGAGCCTGCTATAGTAACTAAGACGACTATAAGCAATCAATTTATAAAAATAATGAATTAAAATTATCTAAAAATCGACATTCAACAATTTTTGAACTTGGAACAAAGAATAGCAAAAATCAAGTAATTTATTCTCAAAGTAAACTTTTCTCGCTTCGCCTATCTGAAATATAAACTATCAAAAAATATCAAAAATATCTCTACAATACGTTTAAGTCTCTTATCATTTAAAAAACAATAAAATTGTAACAAGAGAAAGGTTCGTTTTGCAAACGGCGCAACAGTCGAGTTAAAGCAAATTCGCCCGGATGTAAATGGACAAAGGAGTATTGCCATTTGGCTTTGCTCGACAGCTCTTGACGACGACAAACGCGAGAAAGATTTATCGCCGAAGACGCGATGTATTTTGCCGAAGGAAAGCGGTAATCACGGTGACTAACGAGCGATTTGTAGCACTTGAAGCAGCGACCCCTGACTTCAACAGGTCCTGCCGCGATATCTCTCGAGGACATTGGTTAATCACGCCATCGAACTTTCGACTCGACCACCGAGCAACTTATACAGCCTTCTCTTTGAATGGTATTTTCCTTTCGAATTGATATATATATTATTACCAATTTATTTAATATATTATATACATAAATGGATCCAAAGAAGATCTATTTGGACAGTCACATTTGTTATTCGGAAACATAAAATTCGTCTAGTTATATCATTCTTGTGATCTCTCTCATTACTGTGATCTTTAAATTTGTTTTGGAGTTTCTTTGAAGTGTGTACAAAAATACGGAAGGGTCGGTTTAATCTTTCACATTGAATCGTAATTACCATGATCGTATCTGTATCTGTGGGAAACCTATGTGAAAATTAAAAGGAAAAGCTGCGCCCTTCTGGCATTTCCTCGCTTTCAATTTTAATTTTAGTTGAATACCAGAGACTGTCTAAACAACTGAAGCCAACCCCTGTTAACCGGAAGTTAACACAATGGTGCTCCGTGAACAACCAGCTCGCGAGCTAATAAACCTAATTTGGATAACGAATTTGGTGTTATAATGCGTTGTTGACTTGCGGTCAAGTTTTCAATCAAGTATAGTTTTACTTAATGATTAAACTTAATGATAGTATGAGGAAGTGAAATAGTTTGCAAGAGTCCTATAAGGTGAAAATCTAGAGAAGAAGTTTAAAATCCTTTTCAGGTAATTAATTGCGAATTACGAAATTATGGGTAAAGAAATTTGCAAGTTCTAATCTTTTGCAAATTATAGTTTGATTCTCCTATTTCTAGGCTATACATAAAAATTCATAAATTTTAATTCTATATAAATAACAGAACGGAAAAATTTGGAAAAAAATTATAAATGCAGGAACATGGCTATCTCTATGAGAAGTCGAACGAGTATCGTAAGATTAATTGCATCAATAAAGTCCAAGTCGGATTTGAGTCCGCTTAATGACGATCAGTAATATAGGTAATATTATCGCCACTGAAACGGTTCTGAATAATTCATCGGAAGTGAGGCCAGATTGATTCGAAGGCGGCGTTAGGTTTTCGCGTGGTTTAATTTTCATCGCGGCGCAGTGGCGACGGCGAGACGGTGAAACGATCGCAGCCAACGAAATTAAAACGACCAGTACAGTTTATGCAAATTACCGTCACTTTCTCGAGCTACCGCTGAACAAGTCTTTGTCGCATTATCACGGTGCGCGACAGCCCGGAGGAAGCTATTAGAGCTTGTTCACCGGCGTTTGACACTTCCGGGGATATTCTACTTCGCCGAAAAATCTGCTCCCTTAATTGCTTACGCTTGTCGAATCAATGGTCCGCTAATTGTTACCTTGCCAGCGAATTAGACCGACAAGGATGCCGTGTGAGTCGTTACGCATCGATTTTACCGAAATCTTGTGCAGGGTGGGAATGAGAATACGTCCTGTTCTTGGTTTGATCGTTTTAATAGCCTGTTAGTTTAGCTCGAAAATTTGGAGAAAGGTCAATAATTAGATTGCAGATTTTTTATGCATTTATGGGAAATTTGAAGATGTGCAAATGCATAGAATGTATGTAATATACAAAAATATGTGTAATATCCAAAATAGTATACTGATGTAATTTGACTTCTGTGTTAAAACACTTCGAAAGCACCGACTATCGACACGACCAACGATATAAGAGCCGGTTAATCTTCGATTTTATATACAACGTTTCTCCAAAATTAATGTTCTCGAAAAATCCGAGTAGAACGTCTTTTTTAAAGCCTTTTTTTTTCTTCGTAGAAGAGCGAATCGCGACAAAAATGAGCATCGATGAATTTATCTGTCACGGATGTCTTGATTCTCCTTCGACTCTGATCCCGATTTATCGAAAAAGAGTTTTCAATGCTATACGCACGAAATTTTCGTCCATGGATACAGGAAGATTACAACTTATATATACAGATTAGTTTATCCGTGTCTGTATCGTTTCCTACATTTTCGAACGATGCATAGTATGCACAAACGTGTGTAGTTACTGGTATCGTGTTTTCTCGATAACAACCTTGGAAGATAAAAATCATCCTAGAAAGATCGTGTATTTCCACTCGTGGCCTTCTATCGACTCTAGAGTTATGTTACGAAATAACTTCGTTCCAGTTCCACCTTTCGACTTGCACCGAAATTTTCATTTTATCAGTACAAGGACCTAGCAATCTATTTTCTATCATCTTCTCAGAGATGAATGATTATAAGTTATTAAGGATCAACGCAATGTTTGGTTAATAAGCTGATGCGATACTAAACAAACAAATTTAAAAAACAGAGACCAATGCAATGTTGTACCAATGCAAAATTCTATTTATGATATTGGTTCAGTCAATAATATATTTTATTTTTCAATAATCTGTTATTCTTACTCATTTTTCTTTCTTCGGGCAAACTATATATAAATTATTTAATTTGCGTTTTTCGATAATGTTGCCTTACTATATTCTTCATTCATACGAAATATTTCAGTACTTAATCCTCACTGATTTATTGGAAATCTATTAACTTCGCTAACACTACTTAGTGAAATTAATTGCGACAGAGTCTTATTAATATTCACCGAGTCGTCAGTGGTCGAGAGGATCGCGTCGCGCGAATACCAAATACTCTTTTTTGTCGTTATTTACTGACCAATCGGAACAGGTGTCCCATACGTTCGATTAGCGCTATCGTTCATGCGGATTGTTTATAAGCCAGTAAAACTGGTTGTCTAATCGGTCACGCTTGTGAAATCGTCAGTCGGACAAGGGTTCAGCGCGCGTTCAACCAGAACCCGCTGACAAATAGCAACTCGATCGTCCTCGTGTGACAATTCGAGTTTCTTTTTGAAAGAAACAGAAAGAAGTTAGTTGTCAACCATGTGATTGATCGTCGGAGGTCGTTGCACTCTATGTTGGCAAATTTGCTTTCTCTGACTGGTTATTGGCATTAAGCAGTTAGTATATTAGGTTCGGTCATATTGATAATTTGTGAAAATTGATTGATTATTTTGACGGAAACGTGAAAGAATTGGAAGCATTTGACATATCGGGGATTTAATTATTGGAAAATATAGTGAATTATTTTCTGTAATCTGTGTAAGAAACCTGCATTAATATGCTAATAACGCATATGGAAATGTTTACGTTTGAGAGATTTAAAGATGCAAAAACATATAGTGTGCACATAATATACAAGAATATATAAAACATATCAAATAAAATATCTACTATAATACTTAGTAGATGAAATAAATGCTTAGATCGGCAATCTAATTATTCACAAATTTCAGTATAGAAATAATAAAATGAGTAAGTTTAATGTGAAAGCAAATTTGGTCGATAATAATTCATGAAAAACATAAAAAAATCAGTCAAAAAATTTCAGTCTTTTTAGGCTGCATAGATGAGTGAACCCTTCCGAGATTTTAACGAGTATGGAATGAAGAATGTCGAAACGTCAGGAATGAACTTAAACTGGTGGAACGATCAAACGCGGGTAAAAATAGCCCTCCATCGCGCCGAAAATATAAATTTCTCGAAAGTGTAATCGTTTCGAAGGGACGGAACCCCTTCGACGTAAGTTTAGCAGATGCTGATTCATTCGTATTTAGAGGAAGCGTTTGGAGCATTAAACAGTTCGTTTTATAAATCTAGGGCGATATAAAACGCATTAATAAAACTTGTGTTATAAATACACCAAGTCTTGAAGAAATAAATTGTTTTGTCTAACATATTTTCTGCATCTAGTTAGAAAATCTATGAGATCGAGTAATCATTTTAGAGTAGCATTGAAAATAAACATCAAAAAATTTTGTAAACAGAAGATGATAACTAAGATCAATTAATTTGTAACAAAAAGGAAATATATCAGACTATATTTCAGTGTTGGGCAATATTTATTGCAATTAACAATTAACGGTTACGAAATATTTGTATATAAATGAAAAATTTGATTATAAATTACAATTATATATAACGATTAGAATAGAAGCATCTTTTTTATGAAAGTAATATCTGACAATGAGTCTAATTTGAAACGTAAATATAATCAACTTTAGTCGCCAACAATGTTCGCTTAATATTGGATTGGCAACTAAGTGATTGCGGATTTTGTCAATACCACCTAATGACACAATCCGCAATCACTTAGTTGCCAACACAATATAATACACCTTTGTACACATTAATCACAACTATAATTAAACTTCGATCGAAAGATAACAAATAATAATTGAGGATCAATATTTATAATTAATGATCGATGACGGACGATCAATATTAGTCGTTACTAGACTGGCAAATCAATAGAATGGAAATTTCACTCTATACCCAGATATTATGAAAGCACAGTTTTACCTTTCCAAAAGAGTAAAAACGTGTCATTCATACGATCTCCGGAATACTAGAAGTTGCTTCTACTTACAAAGAAATTAAGACACTGACACTAAATCATCCTCCCATGACAGTTCTTAAAATTAGTAACTGAAAATAACGACTTCCGTCGGAATTGGCTGTCGTAGAACATCATCATTCTCATCAGAGGATATCGACAACCGTTCCCAGTTTCCAACTAGTTTACTTTCGACGCATCAAAGCACATTTAGGTTTTTCTCAACGAAGAATTTCCTTCCCACGATCAATGGAATTCGAGTTCACAATGCAGACAATGTCAAGAAACATCGATTCCAATGCCCTTTTTCGCCATGCTAAACAGAATGATCAAAGCGTACGCTTAAACGCGGTTAATGGCAAGATAAAACACTTCCCGGCTGAACAATAACGCTGTTATCTACTGTTAAGATAGAGATCGATCTTAATTCGGTATTGTTACGAAACGTCATTTAGCAATTGACACACACAGCGGATTCCAAACTGAAAACTTGTTCGACTACGCAATTAGTGACAGATCGCTCGCTGTCTGCCATTGCTTTGCCACGAGCTCTGCTTTCAAATGTGTTTAATCGATTGCGTCTTATTTGGTAATTACACAATAGATGATTGTAGATCAAATCGAGGAATTCTGGATAATCAGGCTGAATGAAGATATCTAAATTTAGAAATGTCAATTGAATTTCCTTTAAGAGCTTGCCAGATTGTATCATTCTGATGCTTAAAATTAATAAGTATATATCCATGGATATTATTCGGAAAGAAAAATTAAGTTACGTAAGTGATAAAACTATTTGTAATTGATCAACGTGATTAATTGATTGGTGAAAGAGATACTATGTGCACTATCGTTCAAATATATTTGGACACGCGTTTATTATTGACAATATTTAACCAGTAATCGTTTAAAACCAGTAGACGATCAACTAGCTTTTCAATAAATAATGACAACTTATATATATACTAAGTATCACAACATTTAACCACTGGCTAATTATTAACTCGTATATTTTAGTAAAATTCATGCATTGTTACTAGAGATTGATTACTTGTTCCGATATTTATGAGTGACAGTGTATTTTCTTAATTTTCCAAAGGTGGTATGAAATGAAGCTTGTATGAAATACTAAAATACAATATGAGTCGGAAGCATAGAAGATTCTATTAATTTAGAAAATATGTACTATTCTACGACTCAGATTCAATAATACAGATTTAAAACTAGACAATGTTTTTTTCATTCGATATGTCTGACTTATCCTCGATTTATCAAGTAGATTATTCGAAGCAGAATATCACACAACGAGAAAGCAATTTTCAAGGTAGAGATTATTTAATCGAAGAAGAAAATTTCACTTCTGTTTCAGCAGAATAACGTATCTGAGGATACCTACTATCGGATTCATAATTCGAGCTGAAAGCGCATTCCTTGTTCCAAATATGCATTTACGGCTGATATCGGAGAGCACAAGGTCCAACACCTTCGCGTCTGATATTTATTCAAGCGTGTTCGATGCTGAATATCTATAGGTAATCACTGTCACCGTCTCGTTTCATGGAAAACCTTTGAACTTTACCAAAGACGTTTGTTTGAAGCGCGTCTCTATCGGACGAACTAACGACTCTTCGAAATTGAATTTCCCACCTACATCCATAGTAAAGGCGGACAGCCATACATTGAAATTAAATTATACCAGTGCAAGAATGAAATTTTGTGATTAAATCTGCAATTGTAGTCCCTAAAATTTAATATTTTCATGTAATATCAGTTGCAAATTTGATATGCTACTCTCTTCAAATATCGAAATTGACTCACATTTAAAAAAATATTCGGGTCAATGTTTAAATTGACGTAGGAGTATAATTATTTTTTTTAGCACCAGAATGGAACTACCAAATCTGTCAAAATGACAGGCTACAATATTTTGTTTCTACTATAAATATATTAAAAACATGATGACTTTTATTGATACAGAAAATTAATTTTAAATATACAAATACTAATATAATATACAACAATTCTTTTTACTATATAACTACAGTTATAATCACCTATACATATACTACATTTTGCAGTATATATTCATACATAATATTTAATTGATTTTAATTGAATTATCATTTAATAGATATGCACTAATGTTACCAGTTAGTAGTTTTGCTTCGTCATTTTTTACGAAGAATATGCACGTTAAGGGCTCCCACCTCATCTCCTACGAAATAGAAAAATCGATTTCAAAATTCTCTAATTGTACATCTCTAAAACTGAGACTAACTGCTGAAATATTCATGGCGACTCGAATCAACACTCGATGAAAATCAAATTTTTAAGAAGCACTTAACTTCATGAAACGTACACGCGAAACTGGATGACGAACCGGTCGAGAAAACTTAATAAAAGTCGGGACCGCTTAACAGGAAGCGAATGAGAGACAGGCGAGACGGCCGATGAATAATTGGGATGAAACGCAAATGGAGCGAGAATTAACGGCGGATAAATTTTGTAAGCTTCGTCGTTTCGTCTGTCAATAAAGTCTGCCCCTTTGACTTCGTGTCACGCTGCGGTAAATATTTTATGATCCTGCGAGCAGTCCTCTTCGCGGATATATATTTAACTTCGTCCACCACTCTCCTTTCGAACGCCGTGAAAGTCATATACATCGACGTGGATCCCATTGAAAAATCGGACAATCCTTTCTATCAGATGCGATTTCTTTTCTCTTTTGAATATTTTCAAAAACGAATTTGAATATATCGAACAAAACTTGCAAAAAGGTATTCTCCTTTTTCATTATAACATCCATAGATTTTTATTATTTGGAAACTTATAACGAATCTGATAAATGTCGAAAAAGAGTATTCTTATTTTACACTTTTGAAGTTCCTAGACCATTGATCAATTTTATCCAAAAATTGCGTTTGATATCTTACAAATTTTCGAAAATGTTCGGTTATATTTCATTTTGTACCTGAAAGAACATTTTGTTGTTAAGAAATTTGGAATGAATTTCGCAGATCGTACTTTCTACGTATAAGTAAAACAGATAATAAAGTGCACACGGAAAAATCAAGCAAAGCTGTGAGTCCAAGTGTTTGAAATTTTATTAAGAGACAAATATGACAGATTACGATTGATAGTGTCGCTGATTTACACGACCTGACGTCAATCCTGCAATACGTTGCGCTTTGATAACAGTCTGACTAATTTCTGATGAAAACGGAGATATTATCAATGTTGTTCCCGTTGATAGATTGAAAGTTGCTTTCATCTGACAGAAGTGTTTGTGGCGAACGTTTCAGACTCAATTCTAAAAATGATATTACATCCAGTTAAATTTTTAATATTGCACATTCAATACATCTTAAAAGGAAGCTTTCCTCAACAGTCGTTTGTCGCGAAAGCACCTTACACGGTAATTGTGAATTTCATGAATACTTGGAAATAAATGTTTCCGTAAAAGTCGTCAGCTACGAAGACTCGCCATCTATTTGCATAGATAATACGAACATGACGAAGAAAACTTTGAAATCTGACATAATTAATGCTTACTTTCTTGCAACTTATTGCATCGTGGAAATACGAAAGAAAACGTCAAATCCGTTAACGTGAATTTACATTTCTGAGAATGTTACTGTTACACTGTACTACAATTTCAAATAATCTGAAAAAGAATATATTTTCTTGTTGTTTCAACGTTGAAACGCAACTTTGACGAAAGTGAAGAATTTTGACAGAAAGAGTTATGATGTTAATTATTTTAAATAAGAATAAGAAGCAACTAAAATTAAAAAAGGGATAAAAAAGGTTTCTTAATTAATCAATCGATTAATCGGATTATTACGCAATCAATCTATAAATATAGCGCAGTGTGATCAATAGATAGGATGTTCCAGCGGCCTTTTTAACGATGTAAAAAACAAGATTTATTAGTGAAAGTATCATTTTTTTATTGAAGATATTAGTACGAGTATTTTTCTGATTAAAAATCAGAATTTTTAGAATCAGATATTATAAAGATAGAATTATTTTTTTCATAAACAGCTGATTCAATATCTCAAACGTGGCCACACTCAAATAAAGCCAGACATTGCTAAAACCCTCCAGATAATTCTGAATATTAATTTTTCTGTATATCGTGGAAAATCTGGAACATCGATAAGGCACGATACGCAGCTTCGAGAAGCGGAAAGTTTTGCAGAAAAAAAAGAAAATAGTATAAAGTTTTACAACGAAGAACTTGTCTCATTTTAAATTTCAGCAATTACTAGTAGATCAATATTTACAAAATTTATTCACAAAGAATGAAGAAAAAAAGAGAATATTAGTAACCCCTATTAGAAAATTTACAAAAAGAAATCATTAACGAAATCATTTAACAAACACGACTGAGAAAAATAAATAAACAACTGACTAAATTCATCACCCACATCAACAACATAGATACCGTTTGAATATCTTGGATTGCAAAGCCCGTAAGAAATTGGCGCGCTAAACCATCCACTACTACAGACCAAACATAAAATGTTTCCTACGTACAAAATGTCAAACTATCTCTTATCCTTCTTCACCCTTTATCAAACAAACCTTTATAAGATCAATCAGTCACAAATATCTCCATATATCATCTTATAATATGTCCCATTCCTATTTAAATAAAACTTTTATAACATAGTGTAATAACGTGCCAAAGTCTTATCTTTCTTCATCCGCCATCAAACGTTTCTCCAAAATGTTTCTTCATTACTTTTGTTTTAATAAAACTTCTATACTTTTTATTTAAATAAAGCAATAATAAAACAACTTTTATATTATTCATCTCGTCGTCGAAAGCTCTAACATTATACTTAAGTTTTGTAGCATGTTATTTCGATAAAAATGAATTTTTTATAGAACATACGAAGACTTCTATGAATAACTGTATCTAATATAACACCTATAGAACACCCGTGTCAAACAGCGATAAAAAGAAAACAGAACTCGTTATCTGTGCGAAGAAACTGGCGCGCAATCACGCGAGTTTCAAGTATACAGTCTCATACATCAAATCTAAAATTGCAGCTTCACCGAGAACTATGCAAACGAACAATTATACGTGTTAAAATATTTGATGGTAAAAGTGAAAAGAAATCTAAAGGCACTCGATACATCGATGCATACTCTTTTCTGACGATTGATCCAGATCGTTTCACGCCAAACGAATATCGAACACTGTTTGCGATCGATACCTAAAATCAAAAGTCTTGGGCCTTGGACGATAAGAGAACCGGTGTAGTCCGTTTGGTACAAGTGTCTAACGAGATTCGCGCACAGGTCGACGCGAGAACGACGGTTTCGCCTCGAGGGAGCCTCGAAAAGCCCTCTCGAAAGCCGCATAACCAGCTCGAGGACCGGAGACGCGCGTCGCGAGTCGCGTGGACGCCGCTTCGTGAACTGCGGCCAGCGCCGCGGTGCCCGTGATAGCGACGACTGGCACCGTGCTCCATTGGCCGACGGGACGAAAGCCACCGTCGCCGCCGCCGTCACCGCCGCAGCGCAAGCGTCTCTTCCACTTTTTTCCTCGCCAACCGATCAAATCACCTGCTCGATACATGCCGACAAAGAACATTGTTTTAACTGCACTACCTGATGATATAAATCACGTAATTTCTGTTACAATCGTATTCACTAATTCTTGAGTTATTATTAGATTGTGGATTTTCATGCATTTGGGAAATTTAAGGGTGCAATAATATACAGGATGCATATAATATGCTAAAAAATGTGTAAAATATACAGTACAGTATTTACTATAATAGTATTTACAGTATTTATTATATATTTTTATATATTTGTATATTATATTATATATTTATAGTATTTATATTGATAGTATTTATTATAAATGTAATTAAGGTATAATATATACTATAACATTTAGTTGGTGAAACGAATGTCTATTAAGGTTACTTTTTTTAATTGTGTTTGTGATAATATGAATTTGTATAAACGTGCATAGTATAGTTATCAATGAATTATTGGTGGATTATCTTATTTGATATCGAATTATAAAATTATAAATAATTACAAAAATTAGAAATATTTGCCCGGAAGTCTGTAATTTTCGACTTGTCACTTGTTAAGTTTGTAATGTTAACATAGTAGGTTATAGTGTAAAACGTCCTTATTACAGAATTGAGGGAAGGTGATAGGACATGGTGGTGAATTTTAAAAATTGAGAATAATAAACGGAGAAAAATTGTTGAGAGATTCCAATCAAAAATCGAATAAGGTTCCAATGAAAAGAGATTGATAGGTCTGATAATGTTAAAACGTACGAAGCTAAAATATCAGGAATTTTGATTCTCTCATCCGGTTATAAAATGAAATATCGTTTAACTATGAAACATTGGTAAAAAATGACATCGCTAAGACCGGATTAAACTTTCTATCATAAATCAATTAAAATGCATGAAGAATAATAAAAAAAGGAAAGCCATATAGAGAAAACTTGTTTCATCCTCAAAATAACCTATCGTGAGATGAAGCACCTTCCAGCAGTAGAAAATTCAAAAATTGGACTAAAGTAGCTTCGTTCTCATATAAAATAAAATTTTTCATCAACATAAAAAAAGTTAAATTTACCCCTTGTTATTGCAATTTTCTCAATAGAGAACAAAGGAAGTGTGATTTCCATAATTTTTAAACATCGCAGTAATATCGCTTTGCCGATATATCGATAAATCATTAAACATAAATTTTCATTTTCGACAAGAAAATGCTAAGTAGCCACAACTTCCTGAAAAAAATGAATATTACTTTAGTTGCCGCACAAGGTAATGAATTTATATGACAAATGTATAAATCACAAATTGATTAATAGCTTACGAATGCGGCAACTGAATTCATTAACGTACGAACACTGGTTGCACGAGGATTTGAGACCGTACTAACAGAGGTTTATTGAAGTAGACTTGACCCACTTTTCGTTTAAACCTCTGTATACAATAATCCTTGAGGCTTATAAACGTATTCGTAATTAATTTCACGTAAAACAAGTATAGAATTACTGGCGACCGCTTTTTGCACCGGATAAACGTGATTAATACATTTATTGGCTCGATGATTACGGTAATTCGTTTCAAAACGCTTCGAAAAGAGGTATCCTGCTCTTACCGCGTTTCGTTTTCTCCCCAGGATGAAAGAAAAATACGCGTCTAGATGCTTTAAAATAAGGAAATTTCCATACGAAATGTAGCAAATTTCCCGACGAAGAAGGGTTCGTGATACATTATGCGATACAAAAAGTAGCAAATGCATTAAACCGGTATAATTTTACGATCATCAATCTTGTTTTACGTAAGGAATATAAAGTTAAATGCAGATACGCGCGCGATATTTTGAGAACGCTAAAAGTAGCGGTAACAAAGTTTTCATTTCCTGTTTCTATTATTTTCTATTTTTAAATCAAATTAGACATTTGCATGACAATGAAATTATGGTTGATAAAATTGAAGGAGTCGAAATACCAAGATATGTAAATGAGAAAAAGATAAAAAGAGATATTTTTCGTGCAAAAGGATGTAAAGTCTATGAGGAATATGTTGAAAAAGGTTACAGTGACGTACATATAAATAGAAAATTTAATCAGACAAACTCCCGAATGCAATAATGAATAAAATAGAAATATTTGAGGATTCATAGAATTTCAATGAAAATCTTACACCCTTATAATATTTTGTAGGAAGTTTGAATTTCGTCTAAAAGAGGCGAGGCTTCAGAAGTAGATTAAAAGAAGAAGGTCAAAATCATTCCATGTGGCACTTGTCTTTGATATTCGATTATCGATAGGCTATTGGTTGTACTCGATGCCCCACATTTTTCAAAGAAACATTTAAGGGTCTCGTTTGAGACATGCTGAAGAAGAACATTCTTTTATTCTTTTTCATGGACTTTCAGCAAAAATTGTTTAATCGCCTGAAGAATACGTTTCAATGTTTCGAATATTCGATAGAATTCTCGAAGAATATAATGCGCTTCGTCGTATCGATTTTTAATTACCGTATCGAAGAGCTGAGAGCGTCTTCGATAATTTGATTTAAAATGTGAGCTCTATACTCTACGATAAACTATATATACTTCGCTAAGTGGCAGAATGACAATAATACGTTTGACGATTCCAAAAAAATTCTACTTATCAGAATTCAAATAAGTAGCTATCACTTAAAACAATTAGAGAGCTTCCTTTTCGTTTTTTGAAAAAAGGAGAAGTAATATGCCACGACATTTATAGAAGTTGTCAAAATATCTATTTATACGTTAGTATCTATGTTTAATCTATAAATCTTTAATTACTCGAACAATTTGCTTCAAAATAAAATAAAAAATATCTCTCTTTTCGAGGTGAATAAAAAAAGATATTGTCAACAGCGTATTCCAAAATATCAGTACCGGTTTAACGATCATATTACTTTGCAATCCAAGAAAGTTTCTGCGTACGCTGAATTTCAAGAAAATTCACGTTTAACACACGACCAGAAATTTCTACCTAAATATTTCATGATTCTACGTTGCTTTTATAATAACAAGTTTCATCCAGGTTTTCCAAAAAATCGTAACGCCAGACGTGGATTTAAATAATAAAAAGATGGGGGGGGGGGGAATCGGGAAAATCAAATTCCACCATCTAATACGCCTGTGGAACTTGGCTAAATAAAGGTATTGGATACATTTGCATGAATAAGATAATTTGGAAGAACATGATGAATAAGGTAATAAAGAAAAAGCTAATAATAAAATCCTCATTAATGTGTAATTCCAAGCATGATGTATACGCCTCTCCGTGTTTCTTCCTATAGGTACCCTAAAAATTTCAATAAATCACGGCCAGCAAATTTACATAATTGTAGACTCGATATTCAAATTCGACTTGCGACGTCCGCGTTTCTAACACGTGCGTCTGAATCGATAATATCCGGTGACACACATTCTTCTTCGTGCGGAAATGCGACGATATATGTATATCATCTCTATACGTTCGATGTTCTGCCCATGGAAGCGAATAACCTTAACTTTAATTCGCATAGAAACACCCTTGTTATGTCGCTACGAAGATAAGAAGACTGCAGTTTTATGAAATCACCGGACTATAAGTTTAAATTATCTATAAAGAACGATGACAGTAATATATTTTATCATTTACTACATATACCATAAACTTTTGCTGTGACATGTGGCTTGGTGCGAAGTTTTATTTTTATCGTAGAGAATAATTCTTCGTTTTATTCCACCATTTATTACTGTTCACCTTATTCATATTATTAAGGATGGTTTCATATTGAGGATTCGAGAGATCTGGAATCTTTTTACGCTATTCTGAAGATCTTTTTTCGTTGTCGATACTGGGTATATTAAGTTTCTGTTGAGTTTTCTTTCTGATAATAACAACCTTCGAGAGACGACGGTAAATGTCGAAAAAATTTTACAGACGAACAATTTGATCCTCTGTCATAAAGCTTCAAATATGTGAGTTGGACCATATAATTCGTAATATTCTTTCTGTGTGACCTCTTCGACTAACTAAAATTTTCATTATATAAAAAAAAGTATTTAGCCTAAAAGATTGATTTAAATCCGGTTGATTTTCCTTCGAAAATAGCTAAAAAATCCCAATACAGTAAATTTACACGACAAATGTTAAATATTCCATCGGATTAATACTAAAGGCTTACCCAGTCGGACAGTCATTGAGATTAGAACTTGAACCTAATTCTTTTACAAATTTTAAAATTCTAAATTCTTTTAAAATTGCTTTAAAACTATCAATATTTTGACAAAATTTTCAAATTCTAGTAGTAGTTGCACATCTTAAACAATTTCACGTGACCAAACCAACTTTACTTTTTCACTTACCGGTTAAGCACAAATTAAGAAACTCTAACATAGGATAATAATATCCGTGAATCTAGTACTCTATTTCGGCATCCATTTCTCTTATTACTAGCTGTCGTTCCAATAAAAATCCACGTATTACATCCGCGACCCTTAACATCTGAGGATTATTTTTGGGACAACAAAGCGACGACGAAGATCATACTGTCGGATCAAAGATTAAAGCCCCAAGGGATTGTCTACAGGTGGTTTGCGTCGTCTTCCACTTTCCACAACGCCCTTTTAACGGTCTCTCTATACGACATTTCCGTCAGCTTTCTGTACTATTTGCTTGCTCGTCAACGAATCGCGATGCCTCTAAATATACTTGTAATGCTCGTAGTGTTCACAAAAGTTGGAAATCCATCGATCGTGTGAAATGCTTGTGAATGTCAAGTTTTTATAAATATCAATGGCGGTTATAGAAATGAAGCAAACTTTGGAGTGGAATTAATATAAATATCTCATTTTTAATATAGTTTATAGAACGAAGAACTAATTCCTTACTGCCTTATATTCTAATTAATTCTCAATCCTCAATTAATGCTATATCACTGAACTAATTTTAAAACATTTAGTTTTACTTCGTGTTCTAAGTATGTTTGAAACGATGAAACCCATTAATAGCAATTTTATTTAGCACGATACACGTGATTAAATAAAATTATACTTACACTTTAAAATTAAATACTATAACTTAAATTCTTATAATCATCTATCACTGACCCGATACCAATTGAAAATTAATTAACATTTATATAACATTTTGTTTTTTTCTTATTATTATTTATGAATACTCTTGATACTTATGGCTCCATCGTAAAAAATAAATGAATCCTATTTTAAAAATCATTCTTATAAGTATATAACATTCTGTATATGATTCCATTGCAAAGAATTAATATATCAATCGTAAAGAAACTATGTATTTCATTTTAAAAATCATGCTCAACATTTTCTGCAAATCGAAATCCATTATAACCATTGTAACCGTTATTATATTCATTGTTTAAACGAACAACGTTCCGTCTTGAAAGGGTCGAACAGATCGCGTGTCAAGCCGCGCTTACAAGCGGTGCACAGGCGTCCAAAGAACAGCGGAGGAATCGATCGCGAAAGTTTAATTAATTATCGACGAGTTCGCGGGGCAGCGCTAATTGCTTTCTCGAGGAGCGACTTCAAGTCTCGTCGTGATTAAGGCTTCCGGTGGGAGGTGTGCTGACCCAAGGTTGAAATTAAGAATTAACCTGCACTCTCGAGCGCGAGTTTCGCGGACGTGTACGAGCTACTTTCATTCTCGGTGTCGCGCCAGTGGCGACAAATTGCTCGGACTTCGATCGAATAAATCACTCGGCGAGTGGAGAGGAAGCTTGACGGAAATAGAATACGGAGGAAAAGGATCCGAACAGGAAGGGTTATACAAGACAGTCTCTCAACACAGGACATATTACTGATATTGCAGTGACCCTGCTACGGAAAGCTTTTTACGAATGAAACGTGGTTACGAATAGCTTACCTTTCGTGTATGTAAAATTTCGATATGACGTGTTTTGTTGTGTAATTTTAATTAGTTAACGTGCAATTCTTTTGCTATTGAATTTTTAACAAGTTAGAATTTAATAATTCAGTAAAAAGTAGAATTTAAATCTTTTTAATCTGTTTGTGAATCTTAATTCAAAATCTAATTATTATGTTCAAAAGAAGATTACTATTTCTTATGCATCAAATGTTAAAGAAAAGTATTGAGAAGATTTTGAAACTTTGACGAAAATAATGGACATATGTGTGGTCAGATACTGTTTCTTTACATATTTTATATCCCAATGAAAGAAAGTTAAACGAAGTGGAAGCAATGTATAGATATGTTAAATTACGATAACGATAAAAATTTAGTGCAATTTAGTGATCTTCTTTTGCTATTTAGTAAGCCTCGGAGCATTCATATGTAGTATAACGTACATTTAAAACATGTCAAGCTATAATGAAAGTAGTCCAGTCTTTATTTAAGTTCTTATTGAAACTCGTAAATATATATATAAAGAGTTTTAGGAATTTTGGAAAAATAAGTTGGCTCTCTAGCACAATGGCGACTAAAATAACTGGAATCGGTCGTTGTTACAGCAAAAAAGAAGGCAATAAAACAGATTAAAAGTTGTGTCAAAAGTTCAACTAATTCAGAAATAGTTAAAGGAAACTACAAAGCTAAAGCGGAATCTAACTTCATTGCAAAGAATTGTGTACCTTGTTCGTTGAAAACTCACCTGACAATTGACGTTCCGACTGTGAGCGTGGCTGTTGTAAACTCTGTAATCAAACGAAAAAATCCGATTACGTTCCACGTAGAACGTCGTGATCATATAAGATGACATAAAATTTCCAAGTAATGCTTTGAAAAGTTTATCCTGTTTAGAGCTTTAAACATTTGATCTCAATTACATTTATTTTATAAGCATAATGTTCTCGAATTTCAATTTCAACACAACACAGGAAAATCACATTTCAATGCAAGAAAATGCTTTCGAAAAATTACAGTGATGGGACTTTTTCTTTCATAATATATTCTCCTTTTCGTTTCCTATTTTTTGCGAGAAATGACATAGATGTGCATAACGTTGGATGTATACATTCCTTCTTATTCGAATGATAATTTTTATGTTACTTTTCATTCTCACCACTAATGCACCGTTCAGCCAAAGTTTTATACCATACTTTACGTATTGTAATTTCAACTTGTGCGACTTATTATTTCGTTCCGTATGTAATTGCATAATGTTCAATATTCGTTTCTTTCTCAAACGAATGTTCTGACATTGGGCATTCATGCAAAAGTATGGGAAAAAACATTTCATAAGATCTACATATTCATAGAAAAACATACTACAAGAATAGTAAAATCAACTACAAGAACAATTTAATAAAAATATTCCATGTAACATGTATCAAAAATATGGAAAATAAGAAAACTCAAACATTCGCCTCAATTTAGTTTCCAGTTTGAAGGTAAAAGTATTTCAATCAGCTCAAACAATATTGGAATCAAAATTTGCAATTTTCATCATTTCAAGATCAATTTGTACAACAACGCACAATGAAGCAAAACCACAAACTCCGGGAATTGTACGTCACCCCTAAAATTGGTAGGTTCCTTTCCTTGTCGCGCTATCATTGATTCGAACATGCTATAAACGACGACGCCTGACCTCGCCTGCATCGACAGATGCATTTACCTAAATACAAAATTGCGCCGAAAGATTGATGGATCCGTCGCGTCGTCCTGTTGATGGCTACCAACAACGCCACTAACGTCCCTACGTCAGGTGATAGCAAAAAGGAACGATCCATAAAACTTCGTCCAGACTATTCTATTTATTTAAAATAGTAACTTAAATTCAAGCTTGTTCATTCACGCAAATCCACAGTTCATGAAATCCATTCTGAAAAAATAAACCAAGTCCATTGGATTTTTTAAATTGGAACCATGTGTTTTTGTTGGCTTGTATTTTATATTGTACGTACATAATATATGTTCAAAATATGTTCTATGGTTCAAGTCCTAATCAAATGAATCTTAGCTTCGCTAGATATTCGAAGGAATATTTCGATTTATGTAAAATAACTATAATATTAATAAAACAATTCCAAGCTGGTTTAATTGAAACTAAAGACGAATTCAAGTAATTAGCATTGCAAGGTTTCTGTTTAAATCTTAAATACTATAAATTTAGCAAAAGCACTATCTTTTAACGAAATGCAATTTGACTAATGATAACGATCATTAAAATACAAAAGGACATTTTAAATAACAAGTTCAAATAAATAACAATTTCATATTGATCAAGAGACTTCAAAATGTTCGAATCCAATCAACCTGGCCAATCTGAATGAAGCTTAATGAAAAAAAACCTGGACCAAATTAAAATTCAATTGATCCGTCGACAGTAAATCGACGAGGATGGCATTTTGCGAGAGTTTTAGCAACAAAATGTCCACAGACAGATTTGCCCGAGTTTTTAATTGAATCACTGGCCCTGGTAATGCCGCGTAAAATTTTCCATACAAAATTAGCATTGGTTGATGGCCGATGATTGCGAGTCTCAAATTGCATTTAAATCGTTCCACCGCGTTGCCTATTAATTGGCGTTGTCGAAATTCACGTAGGCGGCCATTATTATCATGTTTTGTCGGCGATGAAACAGACTAAACCGCGTCACTCGCGGGGGCGTGTTTTAGAAGGGAAAGAAGGGAAAAATCGTACACAGGCTTAGCAATGGGGAAACGGGCGAAGCGAAGAGGTCAAACCATGACCTACATATATGCAAGATATCGAGCCGGTCCGATACAGAGCATCAGAACAAACGAACGACCATGACCTTATCCACGCCATACTGCTGTGAAGCCTTCATCGATTAGCGTGGTGTACAGATAATTTCATAAAAAAGGCAACGTAGAGGAAGACGACATTTTTTCATGGAAAAGCTGGAAAAATCATGTGTTGATATTGAATTTAAGACTTAAGAATGAGATATCGTCAGACTGAATTTTATTCATGCAACGCTGTAGACTTGTATGAATTCAAGAAGTTTGATTTTACTTGGAACCTCAAGACACACACATAGGAAAACAGAGAACCGATGCGAAAGAGCGTTCCCTTTTCACAGGGATGAATGTTATTAGTCGTGACAAGAGGGAACCACGTAAGCGTTGAGAATTAGATTTTGAGGAAAATATAGAGACTGCGTGGTATCGTGTAGAGTGTTATATTAGAAAATAATTCGTGTCGCAGCAGCATACCTATTGAGGGAAGTGATACCGTGAACAATCTGTGAATAGAAAATGAGACTCCAAAACTGTTTCGTTTGGTTGCTTCAATCTTAAAATAATTTTTTACATTTATGCAGATTTTCAAAATATTTTATACTGTTATTATAATAATTATACATAATAATTTTGTATATATGTATATTCATAATAATATATTGAAAATCAAAAGAAACGGTACAGAAAGGTAATCTGATACAGAAAATGCCACTGAGTTTGCTCACAATTATAACATAATTCCAACATGCCGATAAAACTAAGTTTTAAAGAGATATCGAATGTAGCAAATTTCTCTGGTATTTACTCGTATTTATTGCATATTGCATCGCCGTTTATCGCCATATTGCATCTAATATTATATCGCATTAAAATCAATGGAAACTTCAGCCATGCTATACCAAAATCACCAGCGTAGACGTAATGCCATTAGTTTCCGGTTAAAGCAGTGTGTAGACCTTACGAGCGAATTACAGTTGCATTCGTGTTTGCATATTGAAAAATCAAGGTTTAAGACGTCTGCACAACATGGCTCGAATGTGACGAAATTAATTGTCCTTCACCGCAAAATACGAAACGATAAACTGGACTGTTAATCGCATTCGGATTGTAAATTTCGACATGTTGCGGCTGTATTTATGAAAAGGAAAAAGAAACGGGAGCAGCGTTGCAAATACTTCTCGAACAATAGCCAATAGGCGGTGCGTTTCTTTCTTTACGAGCTGCATAACTTCGAAAAAGAATTCCGATAAAATTCTCTGATCAAGGAAATTTATTTCCTGTTCCAGGTTTTTGTTAACACGTTTTTCTTCTTCGTCCTATTTTACCGTACTGCGAACATCGATCCATAGCATACAGTGGAAAAAAGTATCTGGTAGACAAAGTTCGTCTCTGTTTCTTGACTTCAACCTCGAACGAAATCGTAAAATCGATACCGGTTTTTCTCGATAAATATTTGTTTCTGTTTCTGCCTGATCCATCGCGTAGTTGTATGGGGCTAGATAAAATTGTGAAAACTACTTATCTAATTGCGCGATGTTAGACCGTGCGAACATTTGTGTGCATCTGGTGTCGAATAAAACATTCTAACAGTAAAATTGAAATTATTATATTTCTTAAAACATTAAGAATCTTCTTGTTTATTAAAATAAAAGTGAAGTGGGGATATAAAAACTCGAAAACTGTGACAGGATAAGAAGGATATACGATTTTCAATTAATGTGAATCGTGGTCTCCTTTCTATGTAGCTTGAAATGCAAATATATTCTAAGAGATCCGTAATTAATATTCTACTAATGAGTCACATTAATTTACGGTTAGGACCGTCATATGTCAAAGTAGAAAGTAAGATTAGCTATCGTACTTTCTGGTCAACTTGAAAGCTTGTCAGCTACATCACAGGTGCAATGATTTTTTCGCTGTCCGACGGAAGTTCTCTTCTACCTAAGGGCCTTTTGCACGTACAACCCACACACGATGGTTATTAGAGCTATGAGAGATGCCAACCGATTAATACGCCGACATGGCTCGCTGCTCCATTAGCTTTGATCACTCGCTACCACCAAGATGCCGATCCTTCATACGTGTGTATATCGTGAAATGTATGTTTACCAAGGCAATGATGCTCACTCGTGCACAAACTACCTCCTCGTGTATCGACACTTCATTGATAATACGCATTCACCGACGGAACTCTACCGAAAACTATTTGATAAAGCTTCCTCTAGAATTCTTCTATCTTACGTCTCTACGTCAAGTCGAGATTTAGTGTAAAAATGTTGAACATAAATGCACATAGTGGGTGAAAAAATAGTTATGTTCTAATAATAAAAAGAAAATTTATATAAGTTAATTTTTTAACGAATTTACTGTTTGGAAATTGTAATTAGAAATATCTTGTTTTCGTTAGGATATTTGGAATTTCTAAATTAATATTATTTTTATAATTCCTGTGAAATACGGTTACGGTTAAACAGGTATGTTTGAGTATGCAGTATATTTTTGCATTGTAAATTTAAATCACCCATAAATATATAGACATCCTCAAATCACTTATGTGAAAACTTTTGTTGAATTTTATATTTCATAATCATATTCATGCATTTATTATAATCGCCACTTATCTTCAAGGTATTTTCACTTTCCCATGCCATGAATTGCAGTAAATATAATTTTCGAATTTTTTTAACGACATAAAATGAACGTTTGTCGTATTAATGCAACTCATACAACTCATGGATCTGAATAATCATGTAAAAATAATGATATATATTTTAATGTTGTATTTGCAACTTAAAATTTATTAAAAGCTGCATCACGAACTGGGACTATAAATAATGTTGTTCCTCGAGAAACCAAAAATATTACTTCAACTAAAATACCATTTTTAAACCAGTCCAACCGATTAACAATTTGTACTCCATAACGTAACAATGGGATACATTCGTGATTTATAGACACTGAATATATTGAGCCGCGAGCTGATCAATAAATTCTGAATAAATAACGCTCAACTGGATACAAATTTTGTATCCAATCTTTTTTTTCTATCGAAAGATAGTAAAACTCGTACGAACAAACAGAAAATGTTGTAAATTCGTATGTTGTTATGATTTATTATTCCACTCGTGCAAGCGGAATAAACAAAATTTCTTTCACAATGTGTATCAGTGTATTTAAAGTTGCTACAAAATTGCTCGTCAACTTTCTAAAACGTAATAAATAGTACGAAATACTATTTTATATTTTTCCTCAAACAATTAGAATTTTGATGTATAGTACGGAAAATTTATACTTATTATTTTTATCTTTAAACTCATAAATTTTAACGAATTGTGAGAAATATTGTTTTCATATTTCCTCAGGCAGATAAAAATACAGTAAATAATACAAAATAACATTTTCTATCCTTCCTCTAGAAGATAGAATTTTGACAAACGCGCACCAAATTCTATTACAATGGAAACAAATAGGAGTATTATTTTCTCGAACATACAGCATCGAGCAGAAACAAATGTTACTTGTTCAAATACATGGAAAATATCAACAGGACCATTCGTGGGAAACGAAACTTCCACGTTCTGTGCTAAAAATTCGAATGTTATTTTCTGTCGTGCAGTGGAGGGTGTAAAAAATGGCCGAGGTAAACACAGAATATCGGCTGCTGTGGTTGTGCATCGATGCGAAGGGTCGTTTTTAGCATCAAAGCATGGAGGCTGACCTTGGACAATTTACGTACACCGGACATCCACCACGAGGTTAAAAGCGCTACCAACCGGGTCGCGCTGAAGTTTCCATAAATTACGTCCGTCTATTATTCAATACACGGTTGCACGCGAAAATATTCAAAGAAGAAGTCGAACCCAAAGCATGTGACTCGTTGTGGTGTCGTGAAACGATTTCACGACAAACTATTGCGCGATCGCGATGCAACCATACGGGACCGATGATATCAAAGAGAGGGTCCATCGGATAAATATAGAGCTACCTCACGCTATTTGCTCATACAGCGTCAACGAACGAGAATTTATTGCATCCCTTAGGACGTTTGAATCACTCTTTTTCTTTCACATGACGAAGAATATTTCATAGAGCAACGACGTACAATTTTTGTTCGATACGATGGATTTCAAATGTCTTTTATCAGGAAAAGATATTACGTTATTACGAAATAATTAAGAGCTATATTAACTTTATCTTGGACAATATTGCATAAACTTTGGAAATTTCCACTAAATAAAACCAGATATGAGCACATTTTGTCGATATTTAGAAATATGTCGAAGAACATCAAACTATCTATCTGTATAACGGTCATCTTATAACAGAACATAAATTCTTCTTATTTAAAAAGTTACCGGAAGATCTCCAATTCGGGAAAATCTATGAAGTAGCTCTCAATCTAGAAGTCAAGCAAATTACAATTACAAGTTCGAAACTGCACGTTCTCTACGGGCATTAAAACAGGAAGGCATCGAACAAGATTAGCATTATAGATGGAAAGATTATCGAGGACTACTGATGCTATCAATGCTTGTTGTAAAATTAAAACTTTTCTAACAGAGAGATCTTAGGGAGACCTAGGTAAAGGTCTTAAATTTCGTTTCGCAGCAGGGCTGCTGATATTCGATATCTCGATAATTGATCAAATTTTCTTTAATACTGTAACGTACATACGATAACAAGTATCTACAATGATTGTACAATTGATATTTCGTAAGCCCGATGAGCTTAATTCTCCTCACGGCGGGTATCTCCACCTACTTCGCGGATCATCGATGTATCTTTCGGATAAGTCGTCGATTATAGATGAATCACTGATAGTACAGTGGTTCTTTTATTTTTACGTTTGATCCATGGAAAATTTATATCCAAATTATCGGTCGATCTTTAATCATGCCAATAGAAATATCTTTTATCCTCTTTGTTATCTTTTGTTATATTTGTTGGATATTTGATATTTTTGTAAATTGCGACAGCGTACTTAATTTCTATCCTTGTAATTTATTAATTCGTCGTAATTTATTGGAATTATTTTATAATTATTTATTTCGCACAACTTTTGATAATTTTTAGAACTTTTATAAGTCCTGATAGTTACAAGATCTTGCGTAATATTATCTTTGAGAGAACAATATCTGACATTTTGTATGAATTGTATTATTGATTTTTCACTAAAATTGCAAATGACCGGAACGTGTAGAATTTAAAACATGGATATCTCTTAAATAAACGAATGCAATTTTCATTCGAAAACAAGAAGAACGTGCAGCAAAAATAGTGGGATCGATAGCTGCCGGAGCTGCTGGCTAATTTTAAACTCTCCGTCGACCATTTTCACAGTTAATTAGTCGGTTGCAGTTTCTACAGACTCTTTTCACACTTAGGATCAATCGTACTTCGTTGCTCATTGATCCTCTCGGCTATATTTCCCCTAGCTAAAGAAGTAACCTTTCTTCTGCCTAACGTCATATATATTTCATTTTATTTCACTTAAAAATTGTTGCATTGAATATATTCTGGTATATTCCTGTTTTAACCACTTTAAAACTTAATTCTAACAGCTATTCCCAGAAAAATATGAAAGACGTTTGCAGAATAAAAAAACAATGACATTTTACAATCTTTATTCCCATCGAATAACCGACAGGTTACAATACATCTCAAGTGCAAATTTCCTGTATTTTTCTTGTCGAAACTAATACAACAAAGTTACACAATGTATATCCATATAAAAGCACAATGGACCAGGCAAAGAACGACAGAAGTAAAGAGAGAATGGATGCAAGATCACGGATTTCCTTGCTGATTCAATTCAAGGGTGAATCGGTTAATTTGCAAGATATTCGACTTACCTCGTCTCGTAGCAGGTGGAGGTACCTGTCATGAAAGGGAAATTAAGGTTCATCGTGCCAACAAAGTGTCAATCTCACGATGGCCTCCGTCAGCCCACACGGGCTGCACACGCGGTTCTACAACAGCGAGTAAAATACAAATACCGTGTTCGCGATGGTCAATGCCACGCAACGTACACGTTTCACGTGGGCAGAGACTAATGGTGACCCATAAGCGCGGATCACCGAACGGAGTAACAGTCCGAGCAACCTATCTCAGCCTGGTAATCTCGATGCCAAATGCCATACACGCTTTACTGCCACGTGATTAATGTTTCCTATTTAAGCTAGGACGATACTCTTCCCGGTTAAAACCCCGAACTTTACTTCTCCTACTCACGGACTCGTGGTTTGAGCTTGTTATCGATATTTAAACGAATATCTCGAGCAGGACACGCTGCTGTCTCGCACGAACAGTTGTCAGTTTATCCGACTGAACGCTGTTATTTATCATCGATATGTTCGCGTTGATCGATCGCGCGCCGATTCGATTGGCTACGAGGAACGTACGTCATTTGAACAAACTACGTATCTTTTCCGTTTCAATGGGGCTTCATGTTCATCATATCCCAAAAAGCTATCTATAAATACTTTTAAAATTAATCAATCAATACGAGAATGTACTTCCTGAATACAGATTTTTAACTACAAAACTTTTTCTATTCACAGAACAAGAGAAATTGTTTCCCTAATTATGTAAAATTTTGATTAAAAGTATCTCCTTCGATAGATTTTTTATGAAAAAAATTCAAATTTGAGGTGATAGAATTAGGTAACAGAGGGATAGAGTTAGGTACATATCATAATGTGACATATATACTTTACATGATTTATGAACCTACCGGCACCTTCCCGTTCGTCTTTTCCACATCGTTGTTCTCCAACAGGGGTGCGCTGCTACTCTTTCCGCCCATCTCCACACTTAGGGGTTCCGGTTTTAGTTGAAGACTCGCCGCGGAAGGGGACGACGGGGCTCTGGGAGGTGTTTCCAGTAATTCTCCAGAGCTTAGCGAACTACTCGCTGTAGTGGACAGACCTGTTAAATAAAATATTAAACAAATTATTCACTCATGAAAATTGTCACAGAACGCTCGAAACGTAGTTACTGTGAAACACACGCTTTAAAGAATCGCTTTAAAGTCCGCTTTAAAGAATCAGAAGAAGGACTTATCAAACTGATTACAAAACAGTTAATAAGCTTTAGTTCTTACAGGAATATGAGACGATCTTGGAGTATTATGAAATATGAATAACAAGGCGAATTTTTAATACATTGATGGTGCATCGATATATGTAATATTGGTGATGATATATGTAATATTTAAAAAATGGACTTGATCATTCCTCCTGAAAGTATTATACATATGTATATTAATTACTACAGTAACACGTCTCTTTATTTCCTTTTTCTATCTTCATAGAAATCTACACATCTTCTCTTCTCTTCATTTTCTATTCCATTATTCATACTCAATTCTATTATTTATATTCTTCTTGATTCTTAATTAGCTTTCACTGTACATATACAAACATTACATAAATTTTTACTTTATAACAATCCTTGTAGTCAACGATTGGAGCCAAGAAACTCATCGCCATTTCAATAAAAATCAGAAATACATAATAGAATAATTACACAGCATTTCTACAAACTTATTAAAGAACCTTTCTACTTAACCAATATGTATACACAACTGATCCCCACCACTATTCCTTCATTACATCTCACGCAGCAATACCCACAGTCGCAGATTCTTTCTATTTGCATTCGCTGGAGGGGAACGTCGATTACCATCGAAACCTTTCCCCAGCTCGACGAAGAATTTTTCCCTCGATTAAACGTTGCGGCTCGGTTAATTGCTTCGCAAACGGACAGGACAAAAGCGGTGTTTGACTTTGTAGAATATTGTCTCCTCGAAAACGAGCGGCATTGGAACCGTGCAATTTGCATGTCCGTTGAATGCACGACGTGTTTAGAGGCGCGATTAGCGCCGTCCACGCGTCATAGCACGTTAATGAAACTCACACAGAGGCAAATTGGTCGGCCGAGGCGGTTTGATCCTCGGCAGGGTGTCGTCGAGTCCGCTGCTGCTGTCCACTGCGTCCTGCGAATATTGGTCGTCGATTTCCTTCGTCTGCGTGTGTACGCTCTCGCGTTTGATCCACACGTCCTGCGAATGTTTGTCGTTCCTCGAGTTCAACTTCGATGGCCGCCGCCGGATCCTCTCCCAGGTCTCTTTGCGGTGACACTTGCTGGAGGACGGGGCTGTGACCGAGAAGATGACTCTTTGATGATGCAATGAAGCCTTGAGTGTTCGGACGTGTTTGGATTAGTATAGAAGATATGTTTATCCGAGGATAAGTTAATGTATAGTGGCCCACCAAAGTATTTAAACACTTGTAGAAACTTTTTATGGACATAGGCGAATGTAGGAAAACATATAACACATTGGAATTTTAAATGAAATATTAAGTTGTTATATATGAAGTGTCAGTTTACTTTGGAATAGAAAGATGTGTTGATGATCTGAAGATAACTTAATTTGTGATTCGGATATTTGGGAGAACGAAGGATTGAAATTTGAAAAGAAGATAAGCTTTCGTTATGATGAGTATGCTTTTGTCCCGTTTTACCAAAGTAAGTTTGTTAACATGTTAATAATAATAAAACCAATCTTAATGTAAAACCTCCTACTGATTCTTTCTTTACTATATGGTAACATTAACCTACCATATAACCCGGTATCAAGGCTTTTAATACTACAAATTATTATTATCTCAATATTTTAGAATTATGAGATTGCGAATGTTTATGCAAATTCAAGTTTTTATGAACAAAACTAAGAAATGTAAGAAAAGATTTTATTCACGAAAAATTATAGTGATTATTATACCTTTGATATTTTATATATTTCCGTATATTGTATATATTCTTTACTTCTTCACATTTTACAATTTCTCATAAATGCATAAACATTCATAAATCTACTAATTGCATTAATTCATGCAAATTTTGACGAAACACACAAAAACCATAAAACATTTCAAATTGCACGGTTAAATAGCTAAGAACGACGTTCTCGAGGAAAGTGCACGCAATACATAATTTCATTTGGAGAAACAATAATCGACTTACGCTTAACTATCCGTCGATCGGTGCTTCTAGGAGGACTGGCGGTGCCGATGCCGCTCTCGAGCGGAGATGCTCTGTCAGTCGTATCCGGCGACAGGCTTCCGGAGGAAATCTCGTCCATGCTCTGCAGAAGATCTTGCGACGACGACGACGATCTATTGTCGTCGTCCACGGTGTCTTGCGGCGAGCCAGGGTCCAATGTGCTCTCGTCTTGCAACGATTGCGAATCCATTTGCGATTCAGCTGCGAACATTCATTTATAGACCAGAATAATAAATCCATCGGGCGAACATCCATTTCTTAATGTTTACATTTTTGCCATTGAAATGAACGCACGATTGGTAGTTGAGGATGAAAACTGATTAACAGGTTAACACTATGAAAACTGGCTAATTATATGATTAACTTTTGTTTCTACTGGGTTTATGAAATCAATTGTTGTAATTACGGACAATTATGATGAATTTGGTATCTATTGTAAATCAACAGGATTGTATACCATTTCAAGCTTTATTTAGAGTTTACTATATTTTCTTGCAGCTCGTTTTGTCAAAAATAAGATATATCGTATTTATATGTGTGATTTGTCTTTACTCATTTCTAATTCAATTTCAATTAATGAACTACGAATAAACAATATTTTATTAGAGATCTTCAAATCTGAGAATTGAAATACTAATAGATAATTTATAAAGGAAAAGAAATCTTCTCATTCCTAAATGATAAAGCATGATAATTAACAATGTTCTTCTAGTTCATACTTTCTATTTGAAATCCATTTCCTGAAAAATACACTTTCTTGAGTTGCATCGCTCTTCTAGCTATCAACGATATACGTATATAACATTAGTTAATGAAATATTGAAAGTAGCCATAAATAAATAAGAAAAGAACATGCTATAAATTCACTTCTTCCGTAGGTTATCGTGTTTTATTGGCACTGGCTATTAGTTGTGAAATACGGACAGAAGTAGAAGTTCAAATAACGACTTGACGAAGCAGGAAGAACGCTCGAATAAACGTGAGAGTTACCTCGTGGAGAGTCACAATCACTGACCCATGTGAAGCTGGAACTTCTCGAAATAGCTGGCGAAGTTTGCGTCGCCATGTCGGCACAAGTAAGCGAATCCATCGGTGGGCTGTTCGGACAGCATGAACCAGAGCCATTTCGGATCTTCGATAACAGGGATTGAAGAGAAATCGGTAGCTGAAAGTGTTTCACTTCGTTACTCGAAGCACAGATTTGATCTTGTTACCTGTAATGTTCTACCGTCGACTTTCTGCAACCGGTGCTCATCGAACAAATAAATCTAATTCCGACTCATTGAACATTTATTTTTCAAAATTTCACTTTCGCGTGTCTATATTTATTAATATCTCAAACATTGCTGGCAAAATTATTGAAAATTAACTACGTCCAAAATATTATATAAAATTTTTTTGTGAAAACCAACATCAGATCTATTAAACTATAATATATGCTATATTGAAGTATATAAAATAATTAAAAGTATATAATATCAATTTTAAATATTATTTTAATATTAGCGACAATCCTAAAAACAAAAATTCCGAAACCTATCATTCTGATAGGTTTGATAGTTCCATTGATATATCGTAGTTCTATGAATAAAAAGGAAAGTAAATGTGACGCATACTATAGCTCATGATATTAGAAACGAATCTTCAAAAAAAGAAAAAAAAAATTCATAAATGCTCACCGAACCAGATCTAGAATTCTGTTCATCCAATATTTTCTTCACGTCCACATTCTCCACTCGATCAAACTTTCCACTATCGACGCTTCCTATTGAACCAGCGTGGTCGTCTTTCGGAAGATCGCAGCTAACACCTACGTCGTTCCCTCTCGATCTCGAAAGCGAGAATTTTTTCAAATCTACAGGACTAACTTGTCTCACATCCTTATCAGACTCCGACAATCTTTTCGCCGATATATCTGAACGTAAAGTCAACGGCGAAACGGCTCTTTTCTTCGAAAGACCTTTGCAATTGATTCGGCCATTCTTCCCCTGCAACGTGTCGTTCTCCATATGAAGAAAATCTTGATCAGGTAACGAGGAGACTCTGACGAGAACAACATCCTCTGTATTCTCGTGAAAAACAGGCGCATGTTTCTTCCACAGAAACTTCGAAAATGGGGACTTTTTCTCCTCCGTTGGCGTGACTGGTGCCGATTTAGGCCCGTTACCGTCCAACGACCTCGGTCCAGGCAAATGTATTTTATCCTCATCCAGGTCATAGTCGGGATCCATCGCGTTTTGGTCGTCGTTGCGCCGAATTCTAGCCAATCTCGGCACTCTCCTCCGTTTCTGGTTCGCCAAATTCATAGGCAGACTAGTCTTTCTGTGGGCGTCCAACCGCTGTCTAGGTGGTAATTTCGCGCTCGACTCGTCTTTATCCATGTCGATACCGAGCAAATTGTACGAGCCGATCTGCGAAGGTCCAACTGTTTTCTTTTCATCGACTTCTTCATTGGTCTTCGAACTTATCTCTACATGTTTCTTTGGTTGGTCGTAACTGTTTCCAAGGTACTTGGCGCGCGAATCATCTTCTTCCTCTTCCTCCATCGCACGTCCGCGATCCAGTTTCGACGATAGACTAGAAGTATTTCGATCGATCTGCCCGTGATCCTCCATGAAGCTCATAAATGATGAATTATTTGGCTGGTCGTAGTCGGTGTTCAAGACATCCCTATGATATCCTCGTTGATATCTATGTGCAACGATGATGCGTTGCAGATCTTCGGGTAAGCTTCCGCTCTTTCTTCGATCGTTCTCCGCGGAAACGATCCGATCCTGTGGCTCGTTGTAGTCCGAGCTCAACAGGAAGCGATAGGCTGTCTCGTCGCTGAACAACTTTCCATTTCGTCGATCACGGTTCTCCTTGTTCGGCCGAGACGATGATCGATCGGTGCTCGCCTCGCACGAGCTTCCAACGGAACTCTCGCTGTCCGATATGCCAAACTCGTTCAACAGCTCCTTGTACTGCACGATCCTCAACTCTTCCTTGTTCCTCTTCCGCTCCAGCTCTTTCGTCAGCTCGTTGATTTCGTTCGCGATGATAGTGTTGAAGTTCGACCATTCGCCGATGTCCTCGACGGCGTTGCTGGTCCTGCCAGCGGAGTTCTGTCGTCTGAACGCGAAGCTTTTTGCGGGAAGCGATTTCACGTTGCACAGATCGGTCGTCGCGTAGCACGTTGCCTGCACCGGCGCCGTCTGTGGGGGATACTTCGGCTCGCCTGTAATGATCAGGGGAGTCGACGGCGCTGACTCGATGATTTCACCAATCTCTTCCTGTTGAACAGAAAGTAGAGTACGTTAATGATACGTTAAGGGCAACGGATGTTTGGTGGGAGAAAACCTTGGAGGTTTGTTTTCAAATATTTATGGATAATTGGAAGTATGAGATTGGTGAAATTAAGATCGATGAATTTCTTAGAAATATTACAATTTTCATTAGACACAATTTTACAAACAATCTTTTCTGGAATAAATCAGCATGGCTGAAGCGATTTGAATAACTTTTTGAACTTTTCAACCACCATCCAAAAACCATTTTCTATTAATTTTTAAATATTGTTATATCCCTGTTACTATACCTCTTCGCTAGGCAAGAATACAATCAGAGAAGGTAACGAGTAGAATGAACTTATCATCGCCAGACACGAAAACAGCGAAGAATCAACGACATTTAAATGAAAGGAAACCATGTACGGCATATACATAGCCGTAGCAAGAGTTGATGAGATCGACATTGGCATTACAATTCCTTCGAGCCTCATTTCTCTCGATTATGTTACAGCAACCGTCAGAGATCAATATTAATATCCGGAGAAACGGTGCGTCTTGCAACTTAATAACAGCGCCTCGCATAGAACGTCAAACTGAAATGTCAGCTAACGAAATCACAATCGAATACAGATTGCAGGCTGAACGTCGAGGAGATAATAACAGCCTATATACCTAGATACAGTTTCCTACTCTGTGCAATGTACATATTTCTAATCCTTGAAAGCAAAGAAAACTTCCAGTTGCAACGCGTCGGTATCTCATCGGCTACCATCGCTGATAAATCTTAACGCGAGAAATGGAACTAATTCGTTTGAAATAGCTAGTGTTGAAATCGGTTCGACACGCGTATAAAATGGTTTATAATGAAGTAGTTATGTTGCTGACAGTAACGACACGAGCCTCGATGATCCTAATATACGTCGTAGAACGAAAAATCGAATGAACGAATGTTATTCTTTTCCCATTATTCTCAACCGACGTTGGCTTACGGCTGGCCATAGAAAGTGATGCTTCTAATTTATGAGCTGATCTTCGCCGTAGACAAGGGTCAATTAACCTCGATCACCGGTTTAGAAACCTGTTCAGTTTGTACGACACTTGTTCGACTTTTCTACTCGTTCGACGCCTGCTAATCTTATGGACGCGTTTACTGATCGGTGTTGCCTCGGTTTCATGACACCGTACCAGCCGTAATAGAAGTGATTTCGAATAGTTAAAAAGGTTATGTAAGAGATAATAACGCGGCATGGTGGAGAACTTGCCCGGTTAATGATGATATAGTGTCTAGCTGGCGGCAAACGCTGTAACGAGGACCTTACGTATCGCGCCGCTAACGTGGAAACATGAAATTCACGTGTAACTGGTGTTGCTGATTTTAATACAACGTCGCTGCACGTTCTGAAAACGATATTTATTGCATCGCCACGAGTTATAGACTCTGATGGATCTTACTGCTTTGCGTTTACTTCCGATATTTCGATTTTTAAGTCGCTTTCACTTTCATGGTTTAAAAAATGCATCTATTTTCGTAGAGTGTTTTTTATTTATATTGATAAGGTAACAGAGTGCAACTATTTGTGCAAATTCATATTTTTTACCAGTCATAAAGAAATGAAATTTGAATGAATTTCTTCGTGTCTTACTTTTTATATGTTGGCAATACCATACCGTAAACTTCACTTCTGATATTTTACATGTTTTTGTATAAGTAAATATATAAATTACATTTTAATATATATAATATGTATTTTACGTATGTAAATACATAATCTATAAAATGACCTGTTTCGATATAAAAAAATTACAAAATGTTCAAAATGTAGGACAGGATTTATTTTCCTACAATTAAACATTTCGATACAACTTTCTCTCCAGGTTTTGACAGTTTGTCAAAACTGTTAATTTTCACCTAGTGCGAACGAGGCTAAGCTTCCATCCATCAAAAACTTTCGAACCGTTAAAGTGAAACACTAGAGAAGCTAGTATCTCTAGCAACGAAATGAAATAAAAATAAGAAAAATTTTTCTTTGTTCCAAGCTCATTAATCATTAACTGCATACTTGTAATAGGATCCACATGCAATTTTAGAACTTACAAGTAGCCAATGAGCCGCATCGATCTCGTGCGTTTTTTCCCCACCGAAAGCTTGTTCGTCGACCGAATAGTCATTTCTCTCATTAGTACAGTAATATTTTCACTTTGCATCATGTCAAGCATCGTTATATATTTCTTTAGAGAAACGTATCCATGCTCTGTTTGTTTAACTCCTTCAGTAGTATAGTCATACATACACAGATCCACGTTTTATAGTGGACAGCGTCGAAGCAAAGGCTAGAGTAAGGAGTAAAGCGAATGTCTATTTAAGTCCTGTTTCTATATAAAAACCGGTTCATAAAAACCGGAATTTGCATTAATATCTAGAATCTACCTATTACGCTAATAAAATTTGCTCTGCGTAGGTTTTCACAAACTTAATTTAATACAAAAAAGATTAATTTGAATTTACACTATTCGAGAGCAATTCAACTGACTCACGTTTTATAGTCAATATAAGCGAATCAAAAGATCGCATCACCTTCGACGTACCAGCGATCTATCAACCACGCATTCTGCTCGCTATGGCGCGCGTAATGAAAAGCTTGATTAAACCTACTTGCGGCTAGGTCGAATTGTGATCTCGCGGCTGAGATACCGAGGTGCTGATACGCACGTCTATCATTAATCAAACGAGCGAATAATATTCGTGCACGCGTTCCTTCTAAAGAGATCCTTTTAATGCGCCGGCAACGCGGACCCATCGAACTCGAGATGAAACTGAAAAATTGCCTCTCCTCGTTCGATCGTCTTCGTATCGCATCTTTCACCGTGAATTCTTTTTCCACCTGCACAAAGGAGCCTTTTCATTTGTATTTATTCCGTTACGAAGGCGCGTCTCGATTTTAATTACATTCTCTTATACGTCGGAATTGGACTTCGAATTATTTTTAAGTAACTGTAAATTCAATTTATACGAGCTTACGATCGACACACGGCCAATTCAATGGCGCTATCGTTCGATGATATCGATTGCAATCCCTGCTGCGAGGATGGACGGTATTTTAACATCGAGAGATCTCAGAAGCGGACTATATAAGTGCCTACCTTTGATTCGTTCGTTGGACTCGATCGTGTTATCTGGTACGTGAATTTTGTTCATCGCAAAATTGCCATTCACTCGTCCTTATATTGAATGGAATCGAATTATTACACTAGCTAATCGAATTTGTAGCATTTGAAGGATTTCTTGGAAATCTGTTTCTCAATCGCTTTCGAATTATTGAGCTAGAAATTTGGATGATGAAATTTAATCAATTAATTAAAAAAAAATTAGAAAGAAATTAAAGAAATTTAAAGAATTGGAAAAAAATTAAGGAAATTAAATTAATATTTTAATCGGATTTGCTCCATTTTATAAGATTTCTTGGCAGTTTTATCTTCCATTGTTTCAAATACCTCGTTCTCCTATTTACTATATATTGTCAAGCAGATTATAATAGAATTCTATTTATTTGAACTTATCGTGGAACAAACAGCTCGTGTACCTAATAGAATTTGATTGATTTTCCTCGTTATTCACAATATCCAAATAAGTAGCTTCAATCGACGGGAGTTTAATTGAAACATTAAGGGTTATCTAACATTTTTGCAAGATTTTCACTCAACTTAAAATATTCATTTCTGTCGTTGAACATGATGACTATGGAAAGAAATACCAAAAATTTCTTTTAATATTTTTCTCGTTACTAATTCTTTTTCGATGTAGATTATACAATTCTACGAACTTTGAAGAAATTTAAGTACCATATTTACTGCACTATTGCGCTTCTTAAGCCAAACTTTCTATCTATTATCATCGATTTGTATAATTAGTTTTTGAAACTATTTGTTTTTTAATAAATTTTTATACCTATATAAAACAATACGTACTTTAGATACTATAATTTACCACATTTTCAATAATATTGCATTTATACTATTTTTATACATTATTTCACTGGACGCATAGCGAGTTAATTAAGAATTACCTACAATTTCATTCCAGCAGATAAAATCCAAATAAATGAAATTTTATCGTGAATATTTTCTAACAAAGAAATGAAGTTCCACTGTAAAATTTCATTACGCAAAATAAATGGAATATCGCGAAATGACGCTTCACTGTAAATGGGAATTGGACAAACGAAGTTTCACTGTAGTTTCCATGGACAATTGCGGTCAGATGCATGAATTAAGCGGCTGCAGTTGCGTCAGCGACGCATCGAAAGGAGAATTAGTGGTCTGGTGCGATCGTTTAAACGGTAGAAAGATAGATACATTGGAGTACAGATTAGTCACCGATAAGAATCCGATGGACAACGCAGTGATAGTTATATTCCGTTGTCCCACGTAAGTCAGCTGCTGGCTTCGGGCGCACAATGCAACACCCGTGTCAGGACAATGGGAAGCTCGTGCTCGATGATTAATCGTCAGACTGGTTATAATAATGCGAACCCGCAGCCAGAGAAGTAACTATGGTTTTATTGCGATAGGATCGAAAGCCGAGACTTCATCGCTACGGAATGAGAGATGTTCACAGGCTGATCGTAATTAGATGAATTGTTTAATTTGTTGCAATTTTATGATTTCTTTTTTTAATAGCCTGTATTGTATTAGAATGTTTCATAGGCAACAAATAGCCTAGCGACTGTACAGAAAAATGTAACGTGAGTTATTGTAGAGGGGCTTTACATACATTAACCAAATTTTTAAATAATGGCCTTGTATTAATATCCATCTATGCATAAGATAACTAGATTGGGGTTAGGTTGGGGTTACGTTAGATATCTATAAGATAACTAGAAATTATTTTTTTATTCTTAAATAAAGTAAAAGAATATAAACTTTATTTCGAATGAAAACCATAAAAGTATCCTGTATTACACGAAGAATATGAAGATTTCTTATGACTAAGATTATTCTTCCACGACAGTCATTGTCATAGCAATTAAGCAAATAACCACCTTGCGCAAGAAAATTCCACGGACGTTTCTCTAATCACTTCGTTATCCGTGCAATCTCGAGCAGGAAGAAAACGGTCGCTAAAAGCACGCGAACCGAGCTTTCACATAAATATCAGCTTGATAAATGCACTGGCGGCCGCATTATGGATGGAGAATATTAGAATGGAATCGCGATGCCGATTGTAGGCGTGCATCTGGTTGAGATTAAATGCAATACCAATCAAGACGATTCACAAGCACTTCCGTGTCAGACAGTGGAAACATTGCGCCGTTTTAACGACCGACTTTCCTTTAATTGTCTTTTGCAATCAACGTTCAAATTGAACGTTTGAATTTGTGGTTAGGCAGAGGATAAGTGAAACCACGGTGAAATAAAACCATCTACCTTAAAGTTTCAATACCAATGCGTAACCAATAAAAGTATTCGATTGGAAACATTTATAAGATATTGAGAGATGAATTCTATTAAGTTCAATAATAAATGTTCTATAAACAATTGCAACTGAAAGTAAATATAGAATTTCACAGAATGCACTTTGCAATCTGCTTAAGTATCGTAATGCACAAGTTGAGTTATGAGACATAAAAGATTCAATATTTTATTTTATTATATTTTATGATTGTATAAGGCACCAGTGTTATACACTCGAATAATAATTTTTAACTTTTCAATTTACCGTGGGACCTATCAAAATGATTGAAAACCTCTTCGTTCGAAGCTGCAGTATTAAAGGATATAAATTTTAAAGTGAAATGCCATAGGGTGCTTCGAAGCCCCTTTGCAGCTGTTCGAACAATAGAAAATAAATTCAACCTGCTCTCTGTAGCGACAAATGTGAGAAGCGAAAAGGAAAGTCTCTTCTATCAAAAGGGGGAAAGTGCAAACACGAGGTAATATATTATACAAACGAAATTAAAACCAATTATATGTGCATAAAGGCAACATTGTAACGGTATTCGAAACATTCTTTTCAAACCATTAAGTTTTCCTCTTTCTAAATACTAATCTTATCCTTTAAAATCTAACAAAAAGCATTAGTTCGTTACTAACTATCACTAATTATCAGACATTTAGTATATTCGAGACGTAGAGTATTTATGAAAGTTTTACGTTAGCATATATTAATCTTCTTTTATTTTAACCCTGGAGGAAAGGTCTCCTTACAACCAAGAAACTTTCTGTACCTTTTTTCCTATTTCCTTCCTGTCATTCTTTGTGTCTTTCTTCTTTTCTTTTTCCCTTACATACCTTCATGTATTTCCCCTTCTTCCTATTTTCTTTTCCTTTTACCTATTCTCCCTTCCTTCTCTTCCATTCTTCGTTGCGATGTAGGCCGCGAATATTAAATCTTATAGTGAGCGCGTTTTTCACATTATATGCATTTTGCATCCTGTATATTTATACACTTCTAAATTCCACATACATGCAAATGAATAAGCATCTACAGTTTATTTATTACCTCCTTTCTATGCATCTTCTGCCACCCTTTCTTCTTTTTTTTCTATTCCAAACCTGTACCTTCTTTCCCTCTTCTTCTCCCTTCTGTATTTTCCCTTCTTTCAAAATACACACAACATATTCCAGACATTTCGGTCAGATTCGAACCTATTACGAACATACTTAATCCCATCTCTAGCTATAAGATGAATACTGGAAGGGGGAATGAAATAGTTGGCGAGCGAAGTCGCGTTCAGTTATTAAATCACGATTGTACGTGATTCATAACGGTGCTCGTTGGGCAAACGATAAAATTTTAAATACACCATTGTCCTGATCGCTATTAGCGACCACGGTCCCGCTCGTACATCACCGCGTATTGGCGTACTCACGACTTGCGCGATATTTTTCTTCATCGAGCTTGTATATTTCCGCCTTTAGCTGAGCACAAATAGAGATATCTAAGCATACTGCTATTATAAGAGACGCCTACAAAGTCGACGATATTACGAAACGGCAATATCTTAACCTCTCTCGAAGGATATTGGCTCACCTATACCCATTAACATAAACGTTATTTAACACGCTCGCGCTGAGAATGCGTGCCAATGATCCGACTTGTACAACGTCATAAATTAACGATATGTACTTATGCTATGAAAAATATCTCTGTTTATTCGCTTATTGGCAACACAATTTTCACGTTTCAGATAATGCTTGAGATTTTAATAAAATAAATTTTTAACCCGTTACACACTAAATTAATTTCGTAGCTGTTAGTCCAGTAACATATACAATTATTATTACTTGCTGTCTCATTGTTTCATATTTTTTGAGAAATCATACACCGATACTCAACACAATTTCAAACCATTGCCTCTAAAAGCTAACAAACAGGCGTTACACGAATTCCCAGATATAGATAACAAGAAATAACAAGAGAGTATTCAGTGAAACTTCCTGCAGGAGGATGTAATGCATCAGTCACCGGCCGATTCGAGTAACACACAAACGAAATAATTAGAGGTCCGAGGACGAGAAGACAAGACCGCGAAGTGACCTTTCAATGTCTACGGGGATTTCACCGTGTGTCGGGCCGAATCGGCCTCCTTTAACTCGCCACGGTCTTGGCATGCGACAAAGAAAAATTAATAAAGAAATATCCGGAGACGCTCGTTAGAAGAAGCGGAATCCGGTTGTGAGGAGTCATTCGTGTACGAGAACCGCATCAAAGTCACCAATATACAACATCGACCAGTCCATTAGAGTTTTTATTAACGTCCACTGGTGAACAGAGAGACAGCGTGGCCGCTAATGACACCGATCGCTTCCCGAGTCATTAGTTTCCGCGAAATTTTCCCAGGGGCCGTGTCATCATACCCGAAGCAAGCTTCACGAAAGAAGAAGAAAAGATAAAAAAGAAAAGAAAGAAAAGGTATAGAAACACCGTTTCCAACAGGAGAAAATAGGATTTTTCAATGTGACACCTGTATACATCGGCAATTAGCGCAATTTATTTACTTTCACGGCTTAATTTAGCACCTTCGTTAGCGTATTTATCAAACCGCATGGAAACGTTTATATCGTCGTTAATGCGCGGTTCGCTTATGGTGCTTTCTTCCAATAGTATGTCCGTTACGATTTGCCGCATAGAAACCTATAATCGCATGTCTTTTATCGATTCCTGGTTGTATCTGGTGAAAAGTTGTTTTTAGTACGTTTAGAAGAGGGTTTTACGATCGGGATATTCTTTTTAATTGAAGAGATGACAATTTCTAACAGTTTCAGAGGATATAAAAATGTTGAAAATATATATAGGCAATTAATATCAATAGTAGTAAACGTTTCTATTGAGTACTAAAAATCTATATCTTTTTCTCTTCGAATAATTATTTGATACAAATGACCTCTAATGTTATTTAGATATAGAGCTGCCTCCGTTTTTCTCGGAAAAATAAGATATAAATAGGTCTATTGTAACTGTTATAAAAACCGTACGACTATGTTATAAAACTGTATGACTATAGAAATGTTAAATTGGACTAAAGGCATGATTTTCGATATTATTCTTCGAGATTTCGATGATACTGTTGATATCAAATAGAATTTCGTGTTTTTATTACACTCGTATACAGCAACCTACCAGCAAAACGAGGTAAAAAGGAATTGAATTAATACGAAAGATAATCACCGATTTAACAGAACATTAATTTCCGGTAAATGAATATTAGAGGATTTATAGCGGCGCATAAATTATCGACTAACTCCGCTTGTCCCAGTAACAGAATCATTGCATGACAGCTCAATCCTACTCAACGTGCAAGAAAACGTGCATTAAATTTCCATCAACCACTGAAAAATGATTTCACCGCAGCCGTCGTTCTGCACTACATTTCCAATGGGGCCTCTTGATCGAGTTTTTGCGCAAGAAAATGATATTTTCATTACACTTTCACTAACAGATGACGACTGATTCTCGACGATCGGCAACGTACCATACGTTTCAATCAAGAATGTCCGTTTCCCCTTCGCGGGCATACAGAAAGACGAAGCTGTGCACGATCGTTTCTGGAAAACTAGGACGTCATTCGGTCTCTAGGGACGCGACGATCATCGCTTCGAGACTCGTGCTACCAGCCCGTGACCTGCTACGTTTGAAACTTTTTTCTTTTCTCTACGATGAAAGCCGCCTGCCCGTCGAACGTACAATATCGGAACGTTGTAGCAAGCTTTTGAATTTTGATGATCAATTCTATCTTGACGCTTGGCCTCGACGTGATCTGAATCACGCGTCCCGTTGGTAGATAAACGAATTTTGTGCTCTAGATGGGTTCCTTGTCGAGATTTCTATGGATTCTTAGTTCAAATCTTCGTAAGAACAGTGTCAATCCGATTTCATGGAAGTATTGTTTGATAAGATTAACAAGACTAGAAAAAATTCAGAAAGAAGAAAGTACAGTGAAATTTTTTTGATGTGGAAAGTTTATACAGATCTTCAAACATAGAAATTCATTGTTTTCGTTATCCGAATTAGAATGGAATGAAATTCTGGTTGAATTTATGAACGTACATTCTTGTAATTAGACTATGGGTGTTTGTATAAAATATTTAAATATACAAAAATGTACACATGTGTCCACATAATACAACAAAATATCCAGAGTGGACATGCTGTTCGTATTATATTTCCTTAATTGTATTCATAAAAACAAAAATTTGCATAGTCATTGGTACTCTAATCACAGGAGACACTAAACGTCATTTGTGTTGTAGTCAAAACGAAACTTTCAAAGGAGGTCCCAAAACTTGAGAATCCAACCAGATTCTCAGGCTAACTCAATATATCCAGAGCTAAGCTAACTATCGATCTTCCCATCAGCCCCACACACTCAAAACTAGCAACTCATACACTGCAGGAGATTGACAAAAATTACAACATCGAATTATGCTCCAATAAAATACCTACACTAATTGGTAGATAAAAAAGTCGTTAAACGACACGGACGGAATTAGTCAAAGCAAATCAAGGTTTCAAGCAGCAGTTTCCCAACTACAGGGGCAACTAAAATTTATAAGCGAGACAGAAACTCGTTCGAGCTTAAGTTGCGACACGTAAGACGCATTCCAGGTAGGAACACGCGTCGTCGAAGAGTCGAACGCTCATTCGTTCGCGTGGAAACATTAATCTTCCATGTTCGGTGAACGATCGACATCTCGTGTCCAGCACCGTCGATTATATCGTTAAATGCGGGGCGCCACGCAAGAAAATCCTCAGTAGTATAGACGTTCGTTGCACTTGTTCTAAATCTCGAAACGAAACTGGAACGCGATTTACTCCGGGGACACGAGCGAAGCGCGTCATCGTGTCTTCGAGATCCGCTCGCGTTCCATCACGGCTAAAACGCGACGAAAGCCAGTTTCTGCTCGTTATGCAAGTGTACTTTTTTTTCTATACACTCGTTCAGAAAATTCTTTCGGTTAATTGATTTTGCTCTTGAAATGCGTGGAATTTTTAAAACGTGTGATGTTCTTCAACGGTAGCTTGGTTTCTAAGTTACGAAAGGGAGCATAAATTGTAGGTTTTTGATATGAATTAATGAAGTTTTTAAAGATTTAGTTTCTGAAAATTTTTTAGGCTATGAAGGAGAAAAAGAAATAGGAATGCAAGTGGGGTTTCTTAGTATTTGGAAGACTGGCTGACATTTTTGTTTTAAAGTATGGTATTAGCGATATTAACTTTATATTACACGAATTTTTGTTTGGTTTGCTCATCGAGACACAAATAGTTAATATATTCGGTGTTTACTAAAGTTCCTCATTACCCTTAAGAGGAGTTCGCATTTGGATAAGTAAATTTGGATAAGTAATTCAGATGTAACTTCTTAATTTCTTTTGGAAATACGAATTGCTTCGTTAGAAATTAAATGGAAGATTTAACTGAAGTTCAATTTAACTCTCTCAACTTTCTGATTAGAAATAAGAATAGTGTGATATGTTGGATCACATACTTAATCATACATATTGCAACTGCCTCATATAATTCCAATTACGTCTTTATAACGATATGAATGTATTTCGATGTTATTTTGCGAAATTTCAAATGAAGGTGAAAAGAGGGCTAAAGGTCTATATTATCATTGCATTCTCCGATGTTCTCAATATCAGGGTGAAAACAATGGGTCACAAATTGTAAAACGAAAAATCGATCGACAACAGAGAAGCGAATCCGTTGAAAACCCCCATGGAATCGTGCAATTCACGCACGGCTAAAAATCCATTGGATTTCACTTTGCCTTTTCGTTATGTCGTTCATCCAATGAACCAGGCTACCCACGTTTAGTCACGCTTGCCAACTGGAAGATAAAAAGGCGAAAACTGCAACGACAGTGAACGAATTCTAAAGAGAACCAGAAAATTCTAATCATTTGCCTTGTTTCTTCTTTTTTCTTCCTTGTCTCCTGTACTTGTGCTGCGTGAAACACGAATAAAAATTCAATGAACTTTTTATTTACGTCCAAAAACAAGTCGAATGGACATAACATGAAACAATTTTGCGTGTCTTCAATGGATTTGCCTTCCATCGAAGGCAATTAACGAATGGCACGACGTATAATCGCTTTCTAATGATCAATGATTCGAGAATTTACATCCAAACTGCCAATAATGTGAAGGCTTAGATATTTTTATTGCAAATTTTCTTAATATCGGGTACACCTGATTTAATGTGGGTCATAATTGATAACAGGAAAAATCTAACGGATGATGTTGACCTATCAAATTCGCCTTCCGCAGAAATAACATTACATATAGTGTACACCAACGTAGTTTAAATATGTCGTAAATTCTAAAATGAGAAATCGATACTTCTATACGGCAAGTATTTAAATTTTGTAAATAAAAGTTGGTCGTAAGCAGAAGTAATATAACAAGATCCATGAAACATGAAACGAAAGCAATGGTAAAATTGCACATTTCCCACCGTCACGAAATAAAAATTCGAAGCAATTTCTCGAGTATCCTAGGCAAATGAGACCACGATCCGTGTGACCTGTTGGCATGATACATGAAACAGCATTTTTTCCTTCCTTTCGATATTTTTCGCCTCGAGGATGAACGAAGATCGTACCAGAGAGGAAAAAGAATCTCGTCGATAAATTTTCACCAGTTGTCATATCATGATATTTTATTGCTATTCCGACCATAAAACAGCCTTATGACGATCGTGGTTGCATTCATCTGCATCTATATCAAACCGGAACTTCGATGAAAGTGCACCGACAGATCTTCACTTGAGTTTCCTATTAGGATTTACCTTTGACCGGTTTCATCACAAGTCTCTTTTAGTCTTCTTTCATCGAATGCAATATCTGTTATTAGAAATGAGAGTTTGCTTTTTTTCATTAAGTAACGATAGGTAAGTGATTAGAAATTTGTTGTTACGTCTTTCTTGGAGCTATAACGAGATCTAAGAATTTTCTTCATGGTATTCTTGTAAGGAACAATCTTTCGTGATTTATTGCTTGATTTATGTTTTCATTAATTTATAACGTTAAAAGAATTATACTTTTATGCTGGAAATATTAATATTAATATCGAATATGATTGTGATATTAAATTGACTAATAATTACTGGACTTTGGAAGTTTATATATCTATAGAAAAATTAAAAATATAACATTGCATAAGTATCTGTACTCTAACAATTGCTTCTAATTTTTGTTAAAAACATGTTTCTCGTTCCTTGCTATTTTAATTTACGTATATCACTTTATTGATTTCGAGATACGTCAAAAAACATTAATTGACTTGTAGGGTTTTCAGTGAAGAATTCTATAAAACAGTAGAATTGTTCAAATAATGAGAAGTTTAACGATCGCTTTTTCCGCGGTGCTCGAAATTTCATGTAACAATAATTGCATTCTTTGTCATACAAAAAAAATCGATTCGCAAGTAACAAACACCTTATAGTTTTAATAATTCGATTGTCACGCGTTGATCTATAAAACAGAAATGATACACTGTATACTAAGAACGATGATAAAATAACGGTAAATGTTATAAAGCATAACGATTATTCTTAATTAACCACGTGCAGAAATTACACCTAACAGACGGCCTGTGAATTTTATGAATATCAGCATTGTCATAAAACGCCATTAAACGCTCATCGGTGGAACAATACTCAGCGTTCGAAAAATCGAAGAAAAATCATTTGATGCGTCTTGATTCTTCGTAACGATAAAAAACACCTTACACAGGTAGATAGAATAATATAAATAATGTCGAGAGCAAATATAAGATACGATATCGTGGTTGCTCTTTAATCTAGAATGATTTGTCGAAATTTTTCTTTTAGCAAGAGCTTTTCAGAAAATATTAAAATACCATCATTTTCTCGCCAATATAAAAATCAGGAAATCACCGGAAAACGTGACATTTTGCGTTCCCATCCAGAAATATTCAATAAACAATATTACACAGAAGCTACACAACGAAGGAGAAGGAACTTAAATTTCGTGCTCAGTTTCAAGATCGATCATCTCGTGCGCGCACCGACAGCCACAACTAAAAATGTAAAGTATACTTTCAACTGCGAGTATTACGTAAAAGTCTTTTCAATGATTGACCTTAAACCCCGGTCCGTGTATCGGTTTCAGAATGTGTTACAAACTCTGCAATTGAGCGCATTTGTTTGATTATGTATACCAGTTCTTTCCGATCTCTTTTGCGCACCCGGTTGCATGTAATGGCCTTCCTGATGGCAGAGCAGAAGCATAATGCGATTATAGCCGGCGTACCTCGTAACACAAGGGAATACAACGTGTAATTTCCGTCGATGGCCGATAGAAAGCTGAAAGAGCTGCACGGTCGACCCTTCACTGGCCACGTATAATGACCAGCCTGACATGGCGCGATCATCGTTCTTGATTCTTCATGACGAGAAAGTGTTTGGGGTGTGTGCCATTCTTTCTTTCTTTCTTCATTTCCTTTCGTATTTGTACCAGGTTTATGCTGTTTGCTGTCACGGTCACCAATAAGGTACACCTTTTTTGTCACCGTGGAAAAAGAATGCGTCTGTCCTTTCTTGCGTTATACGCGCCGTTTTTATTTATCTGGCAATTTGCGATGATTCGCAGATTCGTTCGCGTGGGAATTAAGGACAACCGCTTAAACGTGGAGGAAAGAATTTGTTCATATTATTGGTAATATAAGAGAATAGTTTAATAAATAGACATGTATTATCATTCGGATAATGCAGCTAAAATACCCATTAGACGTACAATAATAATCAACTCGCAATAATTCAGAGTGACGTCAGTTATCGGATGGAACATTAATTTCAAATTTTTCTTCAAACGTTAAAGCAGATGATTAGGCCACTGAGTGTTTTATGAATAAATAAGACATCAAATCCGTTCTTCTGCTATCTAAAGTTGCAAGATTAATACCAGACATTTTGCAGATATAAATTTAGCCAAATATCCGCCTACTCGCTTATCTTTCCAAAGTTTTTATTTCACTCCCGAACGACAGAAGCAAATAATCGTTCTGTTTTCTCCAAACCGATGGAAACCTGGTATCCATTTCTTCATATAGAATTCAGATACAAAAGGATCGCGGCCTACGCTGCAGATTTCTTGGTAAAAATCTCGAATCCCCTTCGCTTTATTTATCGATCTGGTTTTATCGAAGCTGCGCGGCACGTATGCGATGCGCTCACGGATATACGCGCGCAACCACGGATCCGAGCCTTGGGTGCGTATTAATGGGTCACAGCACGTGTTCCCCGTTCCGCATATGAGGCGCGTCCGCGTACACGTATGGTAAACGGTATCTTATCGGTTTCGAAGCTACGGGCGTCGTGGTGCATGCTCGGAGCATTTTAGCTGCCGACGCCTCCCATAGAACAATGTCCCTCGTTAAAAGACTTTCACACGGAACCTTATGTCACGTATGGAACCGAGACTGGACACGAATAAATCATTGCTTTCCGTGGTACGTTCGTGGAATATATCGTTCCGCTACGCCGTGCTCGGATATATTAACAGGGAATCGGTAACGATCGATGGCTTGAACGTCGTCGAACACATTGAGGATTTGCATGATGTATAAGTAATGCTGCCTGTTGAGAAGAAATAGAGAGTCGAGACCTAATATAAATTAATAGTAAATCACCATAGGGGGAGGTTGGCAGAGGTTAATCTACTATGAGATGAATTTATTAGCAGGATATATAGGACTGTGCGAATATTCATAGTTATTAGGCTACATGTGATCGTAAATTTATATTATGGTGTATTTGTATTTTGTATGTATTTTATATAATATTTGGCTATCATGTAGATATAAATTTGAGATAGTATAATTATATTTTGATCTCGATAAAATTCAACATGAATTTGGAGAGAAAATTGAAAAAAGGACGACAAATTCTAAACATCTAATCCGCTTTGTTTAGTATCAAACACGTAACTACTTCTTTTATTACTGGATGCTAGATACCTATTACTACTCCTAAATGCTATACTAAAACGTACTAAAACGAAGTTCTTCCAACACTATATAACCATGTATCACCCTTGCATTATGCTTTCACATCGAACGCGTTGCAGGTAGAAGGCAATTAATTCGTCATCACACGCATAAATCAACTTAAACGATTTAATGATATCGCGTCGGGAGGACTCGCTGTGCTGTTTCCTTCGCTCATTTATCTTCGATTCCACTCCCGCGAAGTCGAAGTCTTTCCTTGAATTAAAGTAACACTCGCGGCCGGGGGAGTCCCATCGAGAATAATTCGTCGGAATCGGAACCTCCTCGACAGCTTTCCTGCCTTTTTACGGGCAAACCAAGGATCACGGCTCATCCTCGGCGCTTACGGTTTGGCTATCGGTGAATCAAGGCCGGCTATTTTATCGTCGGGTTATAAAACCTCTTAAGGAACGGCAACCTGCTTCCGATGTCGAAGATAAAACGATTGAAAGCGAGCAACCTGCGCTTTAGTGTAAGAAGACAGTAATCGACAACAAAATATCGGATCGATCTTCCAACTCTTTGACGTTAGAAGGGAGAGCTACTTGTGTTCACATATTCTGAATGATAAGAAAATTAGTTTTTTGAGCTGCAAATCTTGCGGACATAATAATTTGTTTATTTAGAGATTTTCTATCTTTTCACGTATTCTTTCATTTTTCTTAAAAATAGAGCATGTCATATTTATATTGGCAGTTGATTTATCTTTATTTGTTTCATTTCGTAATTATTAACATTTTTTATTAAGGGACTCGATCAATGACTTAAGTTTATAATTCAATTGAATTTCCAATTGTAGCAGCAGATATTTTAAAAATAAATGAGTTTCAGAAAGTTAATTGCAGTCGTTACTATGAATTCTTCTCGCGAAATAAAAATTTTATGTTTATTGCTGAAAAATTATAGAAAAGATTGAATTCTTTCTTACGCCCACTTATGTTTCCATTTTGTATACAATTTAATTTATCTCTGCATAATTTTATAGGCATTCTCGCTCAAATCATTCGATTTCACCATCGTAATACGTGGCATTGTAAAAATTCATCATCGCTAAAAAAAAAACTGCGGCATTTTCAAAGATTTATTACACGCAGATTTAGAGCTTCGAAAGCTGCGCGCATTTGACGTTGTATATCCACTGTTGCGGATCGCCTAACGCGAAATAGGAAAGATAAATTGGTTCATGATGGATTAATATCTATGACAAACTCGATTCTGAAATAAGAGAGCATTTAAATAAAGCGACTCTTCGTGAACGACCACGGACACCGACGTATTGAGGATACTTTTGGATCGTTTTAATTTTGATTTATGGTTGTTCGTTTAAATTGTTGCGCAGCCGAGGGACGAAAACTGTTGGAAACCGAGAATGGCCATTGAATATCACCGATGATGTTAGCAGTTGAGAATTTGACCATTTTAATTGGCTTAATGAGTCGCTGCGGCCACTGGCCTCAAACAATCCTAAATTATTCTAACACGTAGAATATTTGGAGGACTGTCATTGGCGTGCATTGTGGTTCACTAAAATTTCGCTGAATTTCATCTTCTACCAACGTTCAATAAAATGTGCCAGACTTGGTCATAGCATAAATAGAATTTGACGGTGAACCCTCTGGTGAAATGTGAAGACCTCTGGAAGTAATGTCGATTCATATAGTGTTTTGTTTAATTTTATCACCTGAAAATGCTACAGCTACAATTTCACAAAAGTGTATTCTACAAAAATTGTATAGTTTTATGGTAGATGAAAGATTGAAAAGTATTAATGAGACGAGAAGGAAGATAAAAAGAGATAACTTTTCCTTAAATAGGAAAAATTGCTTGTATATAATAACCGTTTCGAAGACGAATTCTATACCCTATAATACCAAATTCTTAAAGATCATCGAAGATTGACTAAACAGAATTTTTCCTGTAATTTTTGACGCGGACATTATCAGCATGAAACTTTAAATATTTATACTTAAAAATATACGCAACATGTACATAAAACTTTATTTTAAGAGAAATATTTCTGTGATTCCCAATCTATTCTGTAGTTATTTACGTACGTTCCTAGTTCTATATATCCTACGTTGTACTTCAATTTTATTAATTACAATTAATTACAAACATCACAATGCCCACAGAAAAGTAACTATAAATGTATCATTAAAAACAAAAGCTCCGTGCAATTTGTTTCTATGTGTGTTCGTTTCAAAATGTTAATAAATACGATCCAACAAAGTTGTCGAATCAATGACAACGACAACTGAACGTTCGTCGAAAACCCACGCAAATTTCAAATGTCATAGCGGTGCACGTAAACCTTGCAACTTTCTGCCACCACTACCACGTGTATTGTACACGCAGGAAATGAAGTTTTTAGACGTTGTCAATTCCACTTTTGTACCCTAGTAAAATCGTTCAAACCGATGACATTTTGTTTTATAACGAAACTTAACCTTTAAATGCATAGTATTACTCTTTGCCAGTTGATCTGGTCCCATTCAACGTTGATAGGCGTCCTGATCCTATATTTCTTAATATCTAATTCTTTCGTTATTTATTCTGTATTCACAATATTAGGTTATAAAATATCTATGTAAACGAATAGATAGAGCGTTTATCCATAAATAAATTAGTTTTTGTTTTGTCATTTTTACGAGCTATAATGCAAATGTTTTAATAATATTCGTAACTATCCCTTTTTATATTTAGACTAAAATAATTTGGAAATAATATTATATAATCATAAACATAAGCAATTTATTATTTGATATAATATGATTAACGATATTATTATGTAATATAATACTTCAGTCTTAATTGCATTTTCACTATAATTAATTTCTGATTTGTTTACATACACGTTCTGCACATGTCGCAGCTATTTCTTAACTTTTTTAACTTTTTTGTCAATTAACATAGCTTATTAGCTTCCATTTTATCGTTTCATTGCACATAAACTAATAGTTTCAAAATATTTTATATTTCAAGGAACTATACATTTAAGAGTCAAGTATTGTTTTCGTTCGTGATAAAGTCGTAATCCGTTGGCGCGAATAACGACGAGTCTCTACGAAGCATTTTACAAGATCTCATAATATCGTTTACAACCGTTTTCCACGTTTTACAACGTTTGCTGTAATTACATGCTACGATAACCTTAAAGGTATAACGCGTACGTTCGAACGATTGCTAAACACTGGCTAAGTTTCAATGAATTTTCACGTACTCACCGTGAACACATAAATCTGTTGTAACTCTTATTCCCTTTAATTTCTACGCTTCGTTAATTGCACGTTTGGATTGTATAATTCGATCGTAGTTCGCTGACGATAGGTAACACTGTTTAGCTTCAAAGTTTAAAGAGATTGGCAAGGACAAACGAACGAGCGGTTTGTTCGCTCGATACGATTAATCGAATTAATCGGCAATAGCGACCGATCTGCGTCCGGCAAGGTACGCCAGAAAACTAAAGAATCGCACCGGTGCGTGGGGACGGACTTTCGCCAGTGGTCCGAGACCAATTCTCAGCCGGTTAAAAAATGGATATGTTGTAACTGGCTACGAAAACACGTGGGGAAAAATTTATCGATTGAATAATTCATAGGGTTATCTTTTGCACATCTAAAATTAACGCAACATACGTATAAAGGTGGGTTTAGACCAAACGACCGAATACTTCTTTCCATTCTTCCCCTCGCGTTAGTAAAATTAAAACGTAACCGAGCATTGCTTCGCTTAAAAATTGAACACTCCGAATGCTTAAAGAAGGCTCCAAAAATTTTGATTTCTTGATCGTTGTGACGAGTCCGAGTGAAGACTAGAAATAACTATTGGACAGTCTAGACACTCGCACTAATCTCTGCGAACATTCTCTCACGTTCGCAGTAAAGAAGCTTTTTTGCTGTAAATGAGTTTACGAACAGATTGCTTGATGACTGTTTACACCAAACGAGCATGGGCGAATGCTGTTGCGAACGCACCTTAATATGTATGAGACACTAATGAATGATTCGCAACGAGTCATTTGAAATGACCGCTATCGCGATTCTGAATAAGTATAAATATATTCGAAACATCCAATTCCGTTTCGTGACATAAATTGTTCTTTTATTGTGGCAAATTGCAGGCGATTTTTATTCCTTTCGAATGGTATAGTGATAATTATAAATACGAGAGTACCTATATAGACTGACAAAAAATAATTTAATCGAGATACGTAAATATTGTTCTATAGCTAAAAGAATTTTTTAACGTCCTCTAATATCGATATTTCTTGGAGATAAATTATATTTATTATTGTCTAAAATATAAAATCATCGGGGGAGGAGTAAAGGCGATATACGTATCCAATCTACGTAAAGAATAACTAAAATATACATAACAACTCCTAAAATATCAATAACTGGATAGCAGGATTTTTACGCGATTATGTATTTTGATCGAGATAGTGAAAGAAACAGAAGCGATATAAAGATTTGTTTTATTCTTCAAATCTTCCACAAATGCGTACAGATCCGCGAATTTATTAATATCGATAATCATCTAAAAAAAACAAAAAAAAAAAAAACGCTAGCAACAGTTGGAATAGCAAGGAAGTAGCAAGAAAATCAAGCGAAACCGACGAATAGGTAAATCGGCCAGCGGAGATGGCAGCGAACGAGAGGAGAGAATCTCGAACGCCTCTCACTCCTTTCGAGAAACTGGAACCACGAAGGACGAGATTTATGTCGCTCGCCTCCGCGACAACCGCGGCCGAGAGCTGAACCGCGGTTAAACCGATGCTCACCTTTAATTGGCCGTGAAACCTTCCCCGTGCGAGCGCGCCACGGGACGATTAACGACGCATCTAGAACCGGACCGAAGGTGCTGCACTTGAGGAATTGCCGATCACCTCTATCCGAGAGAAAGATATTCTTGATGCGTCCAGGTTGACGTGAGACATTCATCATCCGCGAGGATGACGATACAACTCGCGACCGGTGCTTTACCTGGGATGGTACGCGGTTTCGAGGTCGGTTCTTCACGTCAAACGCACAGATTTTATTTTTGGATTAAATATTCGAAACACTTTATGTAGTTACATATCTCTTGTTAATTATTCGAGCGAATTGTGTGTGATGAAAATTTAGGTCCAGTTCAATTGATGTTTTATGACCATTAATTTTTTCAATCTTTAAAGTGGTTTCTGAAAGCAAAATTGCTTTTACGTTTTGATTGCAGTGCTGAGAAATGTGCAAGAATTTTTAATGCGTGTGGTCTTCAATGTATAAAGACATGTAGTGGCAAGCATAAATAGGGACACTTTGTTCTCATGACTTGAAACATGAAATATCTGGTGCCAATTTCTATATTAATATTATTTGAATAATTACAATAGATTAGATTAAAATAATTAGGTAAAAATATATCTGAAATATATAATTGAAAAATGTAATTTCAAACATTAATCTCGCCACTGTACATAATCTTTTGTATTAACAGAAAATTATTTATTGTTTGACATTACAAACAAGGATCTCAAGAAATTGTGTATCCTCAGGCTATGTGCACTGTTCTCATATCCATCCCTATCATAATTGACTATTTTTCCCCCGTGTACGGGCGCGTCATTCTAATTATCACGGGTAACATCTCGTTATCACGCGTAACATCTGCAACGCCATTACTTGGCCCGTTCCTTTCCAATGAATTATTCCTGCTCGTTACGGATGTAACTGGTCAGACCATATCGTATCGAATAATATCTTCGTGCGTTGCGAATGATTTTGAACGATCATAAACGAGTCTCTGATATTTTCATATCAGAAAAATGTGGTTATAAAGAAAATTAATTATAATACTCTTAGAACTTAGAATTCGTATAGAGAACAACTTGTGATATTATTGAGAGAAAAAATTGCTATTTCTTTATTGTTCTTCGATAATATTTCTATCTTTAATTCAATCGATTGCAAATCACAAAACACAAATATGTGTTTTTAATTGTAAACCTCTAACAAATGAACAAGTCATTGACGAAATTAACCGATTTTTAATGAAACGAAAATATGGTTTTACGTATTCATTTACTTGCGTTGCATATTATCTCGTCTGAATTAAAATCATCTCTGTATAGTATATTCAAAAACACACATTACAAATTGATAATTTTAGTATTAAAAAAACATTTCAAACAAATTTTTCAAAACTTAGTTGTCCGAATGGCTCATACCATAAACGAGGCTGTCATAATTGTGATAGGTCGATGCCGACGATTATAGGCTAGGTTTGTCGCCTTAGCAATGGCGATGTTCATTAAAATTCTTGCCTTAACGGAACACCGTCGCGTCATCCTAACGACGAAATGGTTCTCCGACCGAGTTTCTTTGCGGCAGCTTCGCCTTTCCGTTCGGAGGTTCAAAGAATCGCATTATCGCGCGAGAATCTCCGCGAGAAACCTACTTCTCGGCCGACGCGTCGGGAATTTATTATTAATGAATCTATCGACTGGTCGCGGACGATGGATAATCGATTCCGTAATTGCGCGAACAGCGTTCGAAAACGTTCAGCCCGGGGGATCCATCGTGAGACTCGAGCACTCGACACGCGTTTTATCGCCGATCCAAGTGTGCGCACACATCACCAGCCGCGATTGGAATTCCTGAAACGCGAATTACTTTAATCGACCGGTTGATGAATTGCTCTCGCAGAGGGTTTCTCGCTAGAATTTCTATTTTCTGTGAAAGCGTTGTGTAATCCGCTCGGTCTCGCTCATTGCGAAAGAAACGAAGGATTTTTAATATGATTATGGTATTTTGAGTAGGTGGCGTCGTGGTTATTTTCACCGGTATGCTAGTGAATGATATGTATATGATGTTTGGGTCTATTCTTGAGTTTTAACTCAACCGTTTAGCTGGAACAAATATTTTATCGTTTTCTTCGTGACGATCCATTTTTAGGAAAAAGAAGACGAATCTGCGATCTGAATTCAGTCTCGGGGAAATTAATTAATCCTCGATATTCATACATTTACAATAAATTTAAATATGAAGAAATGTGTAGAATATACGTAGTACGCAAAATATGTACAATATCTAAAGTAAATTACCCGTTATATCATTTAAAAGATGAAACAATGGATTCTGGATACCAAAAATTTTTTCGGAACAAAAAGAACGAAGAATCAATCCCAAAGAGATTTAAAAAATGTCAAATTATACAAGACTAACGATCCCTGGTAAATGCCAAGACGGTTAACATCCTATAGATACAATCTATCGCATTTTAGATTGCTGACCAGAGAATCTGAGGTGCCGAAGAATGTTGTTCGACACGCGAAACTGTCAGGACAGGCTATTCGACATTTAACAATCTCGAAAGAACAGATCCCGACGAAACGATCGAAAACCTTTCGTAATCGTAAAAACGAATGATGATTAGAATGGAAACAATAACAATGACTTTCCAACCAGTAAATCATCGGCCATTTTTCAGCTTCTATCAAGTTACTCACCTAAGTGTGCTATAACACGCTAACACTGGAAAGTTTCCACTTCTTGCGAGCAATAACTCGTCCCATTGTTTTCCAGCTGGGATTACAGCTCAATCATAATCGAATAACACTTGGAAACGACCACTCGACAAATGCTCTAGCGCAGGTTAACACACAGAGAAACACACTGAGGCAGCGTGATGTTCGACGATGGAGACGCGAGTGCGTGCGATCCACGATCGAGCGTGCACGCACGATCACTGCTCAAGGATCACTGGGTGACACCGATCGAGCAGCAACGCACGGGTTTCCCTTGGTCGTTTTCGCTACGAAAAATTATAACACGTGTTCATCTCACTTCAAGGTAACAAGCTATGCTTTGAAAACATTAATCATAATTGCAGACTCAGACAGAATCATTTGATGAAAATTCGTTTCACGGAAATTTATTAGTTTTAGCACGAGAATTATTTCGTTTTTTCTTTTTTAAGAAAAGAAACGATTATCGTCGATGAAATTGATTAATTGATTTCTGCGTTGATTTGAAGGCAAATGGATTTAAAAAGATCATAATTATGCTGAAATTGATCATTAAATAGTAACTAGCTTTTTGATGCAAAAATATTTTTAACAGTAATTTTTATAGAATTAGATATAAGAGAACCTGCAAAATAATTATGTTAGGGAGTGGTTTATATTTACTGGCTGCTTTTATAAATTTATTATATAAAAGACTTTTATATTGATTTCATTGTCAAAATTGTGTCAAATAAAAATCGCTTCTTAATTCAGTAATAACAGTCCTGAGAATACGTGTATCTAATACTTTCACCGGACGAAATCACGAATCGGTCACGCAATAGAATTACAGCTACATTGATGAAGCCCTCACGAGGCACACGAAGGGCTACGTAACCTTAACGAACATCCTACCTCTTCCATTCACTGACAAGATAATAATAGAAACCGTTATTCAGTTTGATACACTCCTAATGTCTTTATCAAAATCAACTTTGTGAAATATCAAAATATTTACCGAGGAAATTCCATCATAGAAATAGATATTTGATAATATTTAGATAATATTTAGAATCTATTCAGATAATAGAATAACGTTAGAATAAAAGCGAAATATTGTAAGCAGATTGCGAAGATTCACAATACATTTGTGAGAAATTTAAAGCTGAAAAAATACATAAAATGAATATAATACGCAAACATATGAAAAATATCTAAAGTACAATACTCGTTATAATATTTAGTGAAACAAATCTCTACTTAAGCTCCATTGCTATAATAGATGTAGCGTAGTTATAATAAATTCGTAAAATTATATTTTTTAATCTATGCGCGGGTAAAAGCAACAAAAACGTCAGTATACATGAACATTCTCAGAATTAGAGGAGAAATCCGCAAACTGGGTAAAATTGAAACCACGTGAGCGCCAGACAAGATCGGAACCAGCGCACCAATTACTGAAACACGCACAGAGCCACAATGTCTCGTTGTGCAGTTACTGACGCGTCGCAACCGTTTGACTAGACTGCTGGTAGCCTTCTACTGTAGAAGAGAAAATCGTTCAAGACACGTTTGTTATGACGCAGAACCATCGGGACGATGAATTGATCCACCCTATAAATTCAAGGCATAACCGCCCATATATGGCACTGGAACGTCATAATAACTCAAGGGAAGGTTAAAAAGTTACCTTTTAACCAACATCGCCATACACCTGCTTCGTAAAAGTTGTAGACATGATAAACGACTATTACTACGAAACGATCGTGTAAAACAGAAAACGCAAACATGGTTTTAAAGAGGAAAAGTTATAGTGTAAAGTTTTGTGAGTCGAGAAAAGTGGATGAAATGTTGGAAAAAATTGTAGAGTAAAAAGTTAGTCACGGTATTTCATCTTTATTTTTTCTTTTTCTTTTTTTGCGGTACTATGTGTCATGTTTTTAACACTTTGTACTCAGAAAATTGTTATGGTACGGCTGATTAATAACTTCACTGGATTTTGAATGGAGCGAAAATGTTACGAAATCTGAAAGAATTTTTCTTGAATAGAATGTTTACAAATTTTCTAATACGATGGCTTGCTTCTCTTCTTCAACTTTTTTTATCCGTGCAATTAAGAAACAGATTTAAGTACAAATAAAATTCCAAATTAATATTTAGAATATTTTTGCCTAGATCATTACGCAAATTCCAGAAGACAAAAGAAATGTTTTTTCAGTTACTTTCCAAAATATCGACGATTGAAAAAGTAGGTTCAAATTCGAATAAAATTCAAAGTTGCCACTAAAGAAAATTAAAGGTAAAATGCAGTGACTGAATCGTATGCAGATCACCGAATCAACATGTCGGATAAACGAGGTGGGTAATTTGCACGCGGATTACAGCTTCCAGTCTTGAATCGATCTAGGCTCGTGCGTTTATGCCACGGCTACTCGGCTTCCACGCGACCACATCGAGTGATTAACCAAGCCGCGTTAAGGTAAAGCTAGATTGAAAGATTAACCCGGCTACCCGTAAATGTGCTTATGGTGGATCGTTGCAGAAGTTTAACTGTGAACCCCGTACGAAATGGCGAGTCAATTAGACGTGAAATGGCTGTCTCGACATACCGTTTTTTAACTACTTGTCGTCTTCGTATTGGTTACACCGATTCTGCAGGTTCTATACAATTTCAAGACTATTAATGATCCTCGTTTCGTATTAATTATATCTGTGGTTAGATAATCCCAATTTAATCGAACGTTTCACGTGAGAAATGGAAAGTTCTATCTGAAATCTCAGTTTTATTATTTTATGCTGATTCTCAGTTCTACTGTAAAAATTCCAGTTGTGCCACTACGAAACTAATTATGCAAGGATATTTATTGCTACCCGTAACTTGTATCTTGCGACTTGTAAAATTACACTGATAATATTAATTCAATTTTGCGAGGTACAATAAAGGAAGCAAACATTAAAAAATTTAATTTGTTTTATTACTAAACTAGTTCATGTAGGTTGTGCAAAAATAGTTATAAATAAATAAGTTCACTAATGATATCGATTCAAGTATGTACAATTCCAAGAAGCAAAATTGTAATTATAAAGCTATCGAAAGCTTTCTGCTATGTTAATCGCCATAGATGAAAATCCAATCACTGTCAAATTTCCGTGCATCAGAACTCGAAGCTTTTTTCTCGTTATTTCAAGCAAGTCACCTGTCGCGAGGCTAGCTTCGCACGCTCCCGAGCGTCATTCGTCTAACGACACGCTGTCTAGAGGAAAAAAAACTCACTTTCTATTCAGTCCAGAGGTAGAAAGTTCGACGAGGAGCGGTACCATTTCCGTGTCCGCGGTCGCGTATCGAGGGATGTCTCTCAAGGGGGCAGCGCGTCGAGAACTAGTCCGGAACTGGAGACGAAGATGACGTCGTCATCGTCGTTTGTGATTAGAATGATCATTCTCCGGAAAACGACCGAAAGCTGTGACCCAGAAGCTGAGAGTAAATTGATTCCGAGAAGAATGCCCCGTAAAATCGACCGATTAGCGGGGAGCAGCGTCACGAATCCAATTATATCAGCCGCTGAAAATTCCCTCGAAGGGAGTGAAAGTAAGAGACAGACATCGAGAGGAACGATGTTCGCTTTCGGAAGTGTAAACGAACTCGAATCTGTCTATAGCTGATAATTAAGCCTTTCGATCAATGCTTCGTGAATTTTATCATTTTCTTTCATATATTAACCAATAAAGCGTGAAATGTTCACATCAAATTTTTACTTTTCGTGGGAGTAAATTTATTAATTGAAGTAGCATTTCGATTGTTACAATTCTTATTCTAATATGATTTATGGATACATAAGCTTCGGATAACGAAACAATTGGAATTCAATGAGAATTGGAGATACAATTTCACTTTCATTCCCCGGTTTCGCTTCCCCAATATTTTTCGGGTTATGTTGAAACTGTAAACATAAAATATTTCGATTCTTATATAAGACATAAGGTTTTATCCATTTTGTAATCGTGACCCTTTGTATGCGGCTTCGTCGATATTCGTTTCGAATGTCTACTGGAAGCCTGTCTTTTTGTTGAAATTCCGCAACGGGAATTTCGTATTTCAATATTAATGAGACGAGTGGAATACGTGGGCCAAGCTTTCTTTGTGTACCACGATATGTTTTAGTCATTTGATGGAGTAGATGGAGTAGAAACATACATCAAAGTAGTTAATTTTTATTCAAAAGTTAATTGATCTCGGTAATTGATGTACCTTCGATTCTCTTTTTAAAATGTTAAACCGTTACATTCAGTATCAACGCTATTACTATGATACTATTGAAATTATATTAAAATTCTTAGCAACAGTAAATCAAGTTCCGATTTGATTGGATTGCTCCACAGCAAAATTGATTCAAACTTCTAAAATTTTTGTTGTTTCTGGAACTAATGTCTCGAAAGGGTTTCAAAATCGACGGTGACTTCATTCGAACACCTTCCATTGGATACTCTCTTCTCTCTTTTTCCTTATTTGCGAAAATAAATTTAGAAAAACCACACACGTGGATCGCCCAAAGTGAGATCGATCTCAATAATTTCCTTTCGCAATATGAAATAACCTGTGTGGGCGCAAAAATATGAAACTGGTCCGCCCACCGGGCTTTAAAAAAACAAAAGAACGAAGAAAACAACGGTATAAACTACGTGAGAATTATTATAAAGCGACCTGGTGCACATTTCATGCACTCGCTGCCTTCAGGCTCAATGTGACGGATGCGACGTTTCAGTGCATTTCGAACTTTTATCATGCCCTGGTGGAATTCTTTACAAACTATTTCAAACGATTCTCACCGTTTTGGAAACGTATTTTTAGTGATTCTAGTAAATTATCCTTTTGACTATATTTTTCGAATAAATTCATTTACATATACATTTTGTACCATTTACTCTCCCTCTGAATTTATTAAAGTACTAAACACTGAAAATCTATAGTGTTCAAATGGCAAACAATGGAAATATCAAAACCAACAAATTATTGGAAATTGTCACTTCTGGCACCAGTTTATCGCTTCAACTCCTGGATCAATCCTGGAACACAACTGTACGCTCGAACATCACGAATCCTTGATCTCTCAACGTTCTCTCGTGTCAGTGAACTATCGGACTTTCCAGTCTTTCACGATGAAGGTGGTCGGAACGCTTCGAGTTCCTTGGAAGTTCAGCCGAAACGCAATGGGAGTGACGCAACCGGTGCAAGGTAAGATCGGTTTCCAATACGCACGCGTGACGCAACGATCACGGAGGGTACGATTAAAATGCACAATAAAAATCGACCAGAGGAATTACGTAAAAACGAGTCAAGAGAAAGAGTAAAAATAAAAAGACGGCAGAAAGGGAGAGAGGCAAGGGACTCGAGCGATTGGCCCATCCACAAACGAAAGTGGGATTCCAAAAGGCTGTCCGATCTGGAGCACGTTTATCATTCGCATAACCGTGAAGTTAAACTGGTTCCAACGTGTTCATCGTAAATAATGGCACGATTATTCTCGGTCGGCAATCGGCCGCGTGATTAATACTTTCGTGCAAACGCGATGCAACGTCCGGCAGTGGTTCGTTAATCGTTCTAACGGTGAACTAGCTGCGATAACGCGCCTCACCTCGGCAAAAATCGCACGGATTCGCGCTAGTCGCCGAGACGTTGGCGACGGCTCGATCGTGATCATCATTTGGCTCGATCCACCGCTAATATTTTCATTGATTCCGATTAATGGGATCGAGTAAGGGACGTGAACAGGTACGTCGAAGAGAAGGCACTGAATAATTGATCCTACGCTAATAGAATGCGGTAGATGAATTTGCTATTCTGAAGATGGGCATCGGGGATTTGGGATTGCAAGATATTCGTTTTGGGTGATGAGTGATTGCGGATTTTTATGCATTCAAGGGGTATTTGAAGATGTAAGGATGCACACAATGCATGTAATATACAAAGATATATAAAATATTCAAAATAATATAATGTAATAATTTATTATAATATTTAGTAGATGAAACAAATTTCCATGTTTAATATATGAGCTCCCGAAAGAATTAATCAACTCCATTTTTTGTTTCTCAGTTTCGTTATCTGGATACGTGACTGGTATTGAACTTGTTAAAATTTATTTCTCAAATTTATTTATTCTAAGGAAATGACATAAATGCACGTAAGTTTCAAGAAAATTAATAAAACTATGAAGGTAATATAAATGGTATGGATCAGAGGAAAGTTCAGGTTTGACTCTTGAACTTTGCACCTTGGAAAAGTCAAAGTTACTACGAAATAGATGAAGTGCAACATAAATTTCAATAACATTTTTTCATACTGGATATCATTGTGATATTTTGCTAACTATTTAGATATAATTATATAAATGATGAAGTATTTACACATATCGATAATTTCCAATGAAATATCGAATGCCTAATTTACTTTCTCGACGTCTCTTCATCTTCTTTTCATACATTTTAAACATTAAAATATTTGAGGTACTTAATCATCGTTATTTCTTGCATAAATGTCAAAATAAGAAAATGAACTGTACTAGTACCTTTTACCTCCATTCTGCAATCGATTAAATTGATCTATCATTCTATTACATTTTTATATTGTAGTCAATAACTACCTACATCTTAAAACCCCATTATCACCGATTGCATTAAACGAATCAATATTTACCACCGCGCAGATCTATCTCCGTCTAAAGAAAAAAAATTCCATCAAAACATTCGACACACCGTGCCACTTATCCCATTGGGAACGCAACAAAGGCCACATAAGAAACCGAAGAAAAGGCGTAATCGATGACCGATCGATTGATCGAACTAAGCACGCGCGGCCTCGAGCTTCGCGCCGCGGTGAAAGTACCGCTTAAACATTGTAATTAACTCGTCGTTTGCGATAATAGCCGCGAGAGAGGACAAATCGATGCGATTTCGAATCGTTCCGCTCGGCGATAAGGCGCGAATCCTCGCGCTTGAATAAACGTCTCGGCGGTCCTAGTTTATCGTTACTTGCCTTGGAAAATTTATTTCCCTACAGGCCAAACCCTTGTTACTCTCGTCGATCGAATGATAACCGGACGGATAATTGTAAAATAGAATTCAGCGAAAATCGCGGACGCATTTCTTCCTCTTTATTTTTCAACTCGCGCCACTTATTCTGCGCCACTTACGCCGTTCCGATGTTTCGTATTGCTCAATTTAATTGATTCTCTGCGCTATTGCCTTGCTTTATTTTCTATCGACTAAATCGTTTCGTTACGACAACCCTGAATATACATTTGTTTTTGGCATTTATTAGATTAATACATGGTGTCGTGATAGAGAAAAATGAATAAACGTTTTTAACGAGAATGTATATGTTGTTGGTAGATTTTTTATGCATTTATGAGAGATTCGAAGATACAAAAATGTACTGCATGCACGTAATATGCAAAAATATGTTACGTTTGAGGGCATTTAAGTTCCATTTTTCTAATTTCATAAAAATATGAAATCTGACATAAACATCCGCAACCTAGTTGTTCAGTCATTCATAGTGATGTCGTGTGGTGAGCGTTAATTATTACTGTATAAATTACTATTATTAAATTTTGCAAAACGTCTGTAACGTTTAACGATTTAACAGGCAAAAGAATATTTAAAATGTTGAGAAATTTATTAAATTATGGGCTCCTACACACAGAACGGTAGTTAAAATAATCAATATTAAGAAGGGTATAATCTTTTTCTGATTATCGAAACACGATAGTAAGGTATTTCCACGACAAAACTACCGTTTCACTTATTCCGATTTATCGAAACACGAGGAATAACAGGTAGAACAAAAACTTCGTGTATTTTCGTTCACTCCTTAACCGGTTATATTTATGAACTTGAGACGCTACGAACAGATGTTCATATTTATGAAACATGCTCAGAAGTGGCTCAAAATATCGCGACATCGTTATCGTTACAATGTTTCAATGCTTACCGGTGGCTCGAATCAAAATATACTCTCCAATTCGTGGTAAAATTTATGCTCTTCCAAAACACGACCATCTGCCAATGTTCTTATTAAATTCGCTCGCAAACAAACCTTTTTACTTTCGAAGCTAGTTCGAATCAATACCAGTAAAGGGAAATCAAATGAAAACGAAGCTTATGCATCTTCCTGGTAGTGTCGTCAATTTTAGTAAATTATCCTATAAAATTCAGATATATCCGTTCGTGCTCAACAAGCGTTTAAATCTCCCTTCATGGAAGCCATTAGGTCGTTATCAGCTGCAATCGGGACGAAACTGCACGGATGGTGTTCAATGGAATTGCAAAACAAGAAAATTTACTTTCTGCTGAATTAGAGGCTCGCTCCATGCTAAAGGCTAAACGGGTTAGACGAACACTCGAATAAGGAAATTCAGCTACTTATCACAAATGCATCGGGAGTACTATGTCCTTTTTCGATGTTGTTAGCAGATTTTTCACATCGGAGAAAAATCTTTCGTATTTATAAACCGGGACAAATTATTGTTTTGCATGCAACGAATTAGCGGTGTATGATGCACGTGAATATCACCCACGTATAATATAGAATTTCCAATAATGTTTTACGTGGTCAAATACCATCCTAGTTAAATATCAACCAACAAGTATCGTAAAAAAGGAGAAAATATGCATATCGTATAATATCATACAAAATATCATACGAATATCGTAAACAATGAAAAATAACGCATATCGTATAACATTATACAAAATATCAAATTACGGAAAAATTTTTAGTATATCCAATATTTGTAATCAATACTTATAAAATATCCATTATCCTAGTATGTTTTCGTAGCTTGGCAGAACAATTTACAATACAATAATGTATATAAATTGTCTTATTTATGGGTTTCCAATAATATTACGCCTACGCTACTTTTATGCATTATTTCATTTTTTTTTTATAACAAAGAACTTAATTAATACCAAATACGTATCAAGTATTTGTTACTTATACGTTATGATTACCCTTTAAATTAATATTCTCCTTCGATCAATTGATATTATAAATGACGTTTTAATCATTCATAAAGAACATACAGTAAATCTGTTAGAACAAGAGTGTATTAATACGTTGGGATAGGCAGCGTTACATGAAACAGTTCGTCCACATCTCATATTTCTAGCCACGATGCAATTTTTCAACAGGCAACTGAATTTTCATCCGTTCACTAAATCTTGGCTAGCTCTCGCGCCTCCCCGACGATTTCGAAATCTAAAAATAAAGGATAACGCAGCCAGCTCTGAGAGATCTATGCCTGTAGCGCGAGACAAATTTTCAATTAACTTTCCCTCGTAAATCCAGATGTTTTAGTGTTCGAACGTTGTGTCTGAACGAGAATCCAGAAGAGAAGGTTAGGAAAACGAACTAGAATAAAGTAATCTAATGCTTTTAGCTCCTTCTAATCAGATGAACTATCGTTTATGAGACTCGGTCATTGCTCAGATTTATAATTCAGTCATAATTTAAAAACACTAGCTAATAAATATACGGAGTATATATTAATTGACAAGAAGAATATCCGTGAAAGATTATTATATATAGTATATACATGAGGAACAAGAAATTTATAAATATTTTCCGCACTTGTACAACTTTATTTGTGTAATATAAATAAAAAAAGAAGCTTTTCAAGATTTCGGGAATAATTTGTATGTTTACAGGTAACAATCTAAAAGATTCTGTGAAAATAAAAGCAAAAATATTCCCCACCATTTCCCATACCTTTATATAAATCCTTTCAGCAATTGCCATCTTAAATCATTTACACGGAAATTAGAAATTAGGACCAGTTATTTCAACATTACTTCCTCCCAAGCTGCTTTACAATAGCATTCTAAACATACTAATAAGCAAACAAATAAAATCATGGAGCAACAGCGAGTCGAACAAAAGAAGAATAGAGCTGAGCGTCTTGAGGAAGGCTGATAATAGGATCCCGAAGGCGATCGATTCCGTTGCGACCAATAAAACACGAAACGAAAACCGTTCAAGAGGGTGAAGTTCGCCAGTCGTTTGACAACGGCCATAAATCCGCGATCGTCTCTTTTATTTCTCCGATGTAACGCTAGCTAGCCTTCGCTGCCGATAATGAGTTCCACGCGGCGCACGCAACACGTCCAACTCTGGAATGCTCTCGGAAATCTTACCCCCAGGGGAACCAACCGAAGATTAAGCCGCTGCAATAATTTTCCGCCGTTCCAACGCGAGTGCGTCTTTTACAATTCGTACCGAGCATTCAGCATTCCGTAAATTCTAAACAGAATTGCGACCCGTCGTGTCATTTTTTTATCCCGATCATAAAATAAAGATTCTACTTTTTATCTTTTACCGATACTTTTTATCGAGCGGGAGAAATGCGAGTTTGACTGGTTATTTCTGATAATCGTAAAAATAAACACGTGTTTTAGTCGAATGTATCACATATATACAGGTAAGATCGTATGATAATAGGTGACGGTGACCATTTTTATATGACTTTCGCTATAATGCAGAAAATGACTTTTAATATTTTAAGAAAAAATTTAACATAAAACTGAAACGAGAAATCACGCGTCTGTCACGTTTTCATCCAACTGAAGAAATTTGTAGAATATTTAACGAGAATTGAAACTTTCTACTCTGATTCTGAGAATAACTTAAAAGGTAACTCGCAGCAAAAATCATTATTTGCCAACTCTAGCAAGCGTGAAACCTGTCGTTAAAACGTCGACGAACAATATTGATACGTGGCGGCGAAAAGCGTGGGAAACTGGAAGGTAGAAAGCCGCGGTGTGTTGCACACGCGATTGAGAAACAGTCGGGTACTTTAACCCTCGTACGCTATTGTAATTCGCTCGTTACGTCACCGAGACTTGTCCGCTTCTGTCTTGTCTCGAGTGTTGTCGGCTTGAATTTTCATGTAGTTTCCTTGTATAGCTCCGTTCGAGGTTGGCGCCTTTCTGTTGCAGTTAGCTAGTCTCATGATCTCTATAGTCTTTCTCGCGTTCAGATAACTATTAGAAACTCAGGGTACACGTGATTTTATGATGATCGATTTCGTTTGTCGTTAATGGTCAAAGATATGCTTAGGAATGTCACGAAGAAACGTCGTTCAGATTTTATAACAAAATCTACCATGATATTATCTAACATTCGATTGACTTCGCTGTGTTGTACCACCATGATCATTGCATTAGATTATTTCATCTTACAGTATTTAATTCCAATTTACATTCTATACATTATACGATAAAGATGGTTGATTACATGGAATACCGTATAGAGACTACAAAATATATGAAATTCTTGTAATCACAAACTATGATACGATAATGCAAATTAATACCTTGGTTGATGTTAAAAAGGTATTTTTACCAGTTCAAAATCAGTATTGATAATTTATAAGTAAAACAATTAAAAGCTAGTATAATACAGTTGAAGGGACTTCGTGAATTTTGCTATAAAAACGCGCAAAGTAATTCACTAGACACAAGAAAACATCTATTTTTGCACGATTTCGACAAAATTCAAATCATCCTTATCGACGATATCCGATCAGCCATTCTAAATCCCGGCCCAAGCTCGACACACCTGTCGTTAATCAAACTTCCCCGAAACTCACGAAGAGAAGAACCAACCTCTAACTTGCCCGAACGACAGAAACAAGCTACGGCGATTTTAGACCGTGACAGCTTCTATGAAAGACGACGTTGTCGCGTTTTTTGTCCGCGAAATTTCCGGTGGAGCGCGGTTCCAAAAGAAAATAAGGCCCACGAAATACCCTGGAGAGCATAAAAATGGCAATAAAATTCTGTGTATCTGAACTCCGTGGTCGTCTCTTGCGGCCGATAGTATCTCTAGCTCTGTTGGCCTCGAAATTTACCGCCGGCGTGAGTTACCACTGTAAAATCGAGCACGAAAGATGAAGCAAGAGGATATTCCCGTGTAAGAGGAAGAGGTTGCGCCATAGGGACCACGCAGTATCGCCATTATTCGCCTTTCCTCTCGTTGTTCCCGCCATTGCCACGCATTATTTATTGTCCCTCGGCGCATTGTCTCGCCGCGTGTGCATTTCGATTCTCCGTTTGTATTTACGCGCCGCGTGTTCGAAACCGCGTCTCAAATCCGCGACACCATTGATTCCAACCAGCGGTAATTGCCCAGCCTGTTTCGATCCTCAGAGATCCTAATCGCCAGAAAAACACGGTTTCACTCGCCGTTCCGATTTTCGTATCATTATCACGTATTGAGCGCCACTGTTTGACGGAGTATTTTCTACAACTAAGACTATGAGGAAAGTAGGGGTTCAGTGCATTGTACTTTCTGCGGTTTTGGTTTGGAGATTGGTAGACGTTATTATATGTTTGAGTATCTTTTAGGAATGTCGAATATTTTTAGTTAGACATGGATAAGGAAGGTTTTATCAGAATCTACGTTTCTCACCTAAATGATGTCTTTTCGGACATCATTTGGATAATGATGGAGATTTGGAAGTGTTTCTTTTGGATGTTAACCCTCTGAAAATTCAATTTTTGTTTTCATCTACGAGAAAGATTGTTCTGTTTATGAATTACAAGTAATTCATGTGCTTTTATGAAGAAGAACATCATGGAATAAAATCTGAAATCACTTTTACCAAGGACAGATGCATCATTTATAGTTTAGTTAATTAATGCAGTATTAAAGTGGCGTCTGGAATGAAATGGTAAAAGATCAAATAAAAAGTGAATTACATATTTCATAAAGAATTTCTATCAAAATTTCAATCCAATATATTCTATAATGATTCGCGGTTTGGTAATATCCATTATAAGAAACTAATTCATAAAGCTAGATCTGACGTTGATAGTTGAAATCGACCTGTCGTTCATTCACGAAACATTGAACATCTTGAATCCAGTTTCCTCGAAAATTAATCAACCCTTCTATCCCAGAAACTTATTGTTAAGACCATTTATGGTACTCGAGCCTTCTAACGTCGCGTAGTAGTGCCTACCATTCCAGATTGCCGTCTAGAGCCCAGCTTAATTAACCGAACAGCTGAATTATGCTTCAATTATGGTAATCATTGCTCCCTGGCTAATATCGTGGCAATTTATGCTCGTTTGCCATGTAACGAAATATCGTTAAGCCCGATTAAATGCAACATTGTCGCTCGAGTATCTTAAAGAAAATGAGCCCGAACCATTCGTGTGTTGACCAAAATGGACACTTTGAAGAAATTAACGTTGTCTAACCCTTCCACTGAATCGATGAATACACAACGAGTCAGGTCCGGTGAAGATGAGCGATAAGCAACATGTGCGCTGTTAAATCCTCCATCTGTTACAATTTTGCGGCAGAGGTGCGATTTAATAACTTGTAAAAAATGAAATATATTTTTTAGGAAATTACATATGCTTCTGCGATTTGTCGGGTAAAATTGTTTTAATCAAGGAAATTAACACAATCAAGATCATTCATAATCAAGATAGAGAACAAAATTTAAGAAATCAATAATGTATAATAATAATAGCAACGATGCTATTCTGAGATACTCTACAAAGAAGAAGACTTCAAATACGATATTATAAATTTACGAGGTGATTTGCACATTCATTATTCTGATCAGAAAGAGAAAAACACTCGACGTAATTGCGAAGAAAAGAGGCACAAAGCAAAAGAGTTGTGACGCACGAAACCGCATCGACCGTGGTTGAATCATCGAATAATCATCAATACGATTATGCAAGGCTTTCGTAAGGTCTCTCGATAATTATTTGGCAAAAGGAGATATCGAAAATTCGCGCGGTCCTCACCGTCCCCGTGTCTTGTTCACAGAAAATGACGTAACAACGTGATCACGATCCCGGCGACTCGAATGCTCCTGTAGGCCGCTTCATAAATAAACATTACTGACCAAGGCACCCGCTGAAAACTGAATTTACGAGCCGGCGAATGCATGGCGATAAAGCACCGATATTTCGCGCTAGCGACCAACTCCTTATCGTTCAACTCAGCTTCTGCTGGGATCATCGCCGGCGCCTTCAACTCGTATCCACGAAGATTGCTTGAACTTGACGATCCCGATCATTTCACTGGATATCTTACAATTATAGGTCAAGCGATTAAGTCACGTAAGAGAATTATACAATTTTAAAAACTTTTAGTGGAGTTACAATCGTTGGCTCGCGGTACGAGGTTTAAGAAAGTAAATGTGGAATAATGAAGCTCGATTTCTGACTGATATTTGTTAACGAAATGGAGATGAAATGAATATTTAGATAACGCTGCATGGATAATACAGTAGTGTTTATAACTATAGAAGTGTTGCAAGCAATCAAGAAATGTTAAATATGGCGACCTGTATATTTGTAATTTTATAAAATTTACTTCGTACAATTTTATTTGTTTTATTGGCTCTATAGCATAAGAAAACTTATTAGTACTGACGTCTCGTAACTTGTAAAATGTTGCTGATAATATTAGTTAAATAGTGCAAAGAGCCTCCAATTCACAATAGAAGTATCAGGTTCAGGTGTAAGTAGAGGAGTTCAGCCGATAGGAGTTCATAGTCAAACACTAACTGAAGTTTCATTTCAACAAATGGAGCTTATCTAAGAGTTCTGCTTCATACGTATAGCAGTGTTTCTTGGAACATATAGTAGATTTTCATTCACTGCTAAAAAAACTAGTTAAAGCAAGTAGAAGTAATATCAGAGGTTTAAAAAGAATATTTATATGCTTTACGTAAAATATATATAATCGATTTGAAACCATTATTGAGCAATTCGTTATTGCTTTCGATAGAAGCAAAGTCGCTTCAAATAACCGAGTCATTAATATTCTGCGAGGTCTACAATTTCATTTGCAGAAGAATTCTCGATAAATTCGCGTGTTCGTTGAAGGAAGTAAGAATGCGCGTCGACATCGGAAGCAGCTGCAGAAAAATACAGTCGAATTACGTGGATTGCATCATCAAGGCACAGTCATCTTTGTAATTTCGAGCCTTTGTATCACGTATGCGGATGTACGTGACCGGTGGAACTCTTCCCTCCTTTCTTCTAGGACGATCCACGACAACGTGCTTGACTTCTAATATCTCTGGTACCACCTGAAAGGGTGTGGTTTATTGAAAATGATTCCCTCCTCTTCCTCGTCTTCGACCTCATCATCTTCTTCTTATTCTTCTTATTCTTCTTATTCTCCTTTTTCTTCTTCTCTTCTCCCTCTTCTCCCCAACGAAGCTAAAACTCTTATTCATTCCGTATTTGGTACCATATGATTGACTTGAAACATCATCCATGTAATTCATCCACTTAAGAAATTTCTGACATTCGGAAAGAAATTCTTTTTCGGATAATTTCTAAAGACAACGTTTTTTTCTGAAGTTTTTTAAAGAAACAAAGCGAAGAAAATAAAAATAGACGATCAGGGAGCCAACTGTATTAACCTATACGTGTAAGTAGGTACATCGTGACTATCATCTTTGTTTCTTTCGAATCGATCATAAAGTATATTTTATATTTTTTCGTAATTTTATTATTCTATCGACGTAAAATCTTACATCGATGAACCAGACTTCATTGCATCATCTTCTTTGTAATAAATATCTACGAGTTTTTAGATGTACATGTCACGTATTTTAAAAGTTGAAGTATTGCTTTAACACGCACAACATTCCAAGTTAGAAGTTTCGTCCCATTTTCAAACTGACTTCATATGAAACTATCAAACGTATTTAGCCGCAGAGGTTCACATAAGTATTACTTAGACCGCAGATATCAGAATCTGCCTTGCTTCGCTCACTGGGACATCAAGGATTTAGGTCGCGACTTCAGTTGATTGTACACTGAGGTAGAAACTCTTGCGACGTATAACAAAATACAAATATTCCCTTATATAGTTATTATATATAAGCAACCTTTCAAACCAGTATAACAGCTAAATGAAATACGTACATATGTCATTTATTTTTATATATGAGCTGCTCAGAAGGTATATTTTATTGAGTATCCATAAAGAGAAAAGCAAAGAAACGTGTGTCGAATGTTACAACTTTTGTAGAGTTTCCACTTTTTACAGAATATATTATTTATGTAATTCTTCTGACGTAAATATTGTGTTTGAAAAATTCAACAGTAATCAGATATTCAGACAATGAGATTAAAAAGCCTATAGAAAGCTAAGTTGATCAATTTGGTTTCTGAAAGGCTCATAAGCTCATATATTTTTCATATATTATAACATCTATATTATATCATCGCATTCATCTTTAAAAAAAGACCATCTGAAATCATTTCGATCAATAACTTTTCACTTTCCTCCAGATTCAGTTTCGGGTCGCTTTCTTCACTTTCAAACGTGCAGTCTAGTCTTCCGACCGAAATCACTCGTTCCGAGCTAAAAGTTCGATTCACCGAGCGACGGTGTTGCCCATTTTCCCTGTCGAACGATTCCAGATCGATGTTCCTCGAGGAGCACCGCCATTCATCGCGAGAAACTCCCCACAGAGCTTTTTTGCCTACTGGTGGATCGGAATTCATCGATCGTGACGCGCGGAACGACAGCAACGGGCAAGCTGCAACAGAAGCAGCAACAGCAACAACGACAGCAACAGAACTCAACGGTTTCATAACCAGCCAATTGCAACGAGACTCTCAATAAGCTCATTGGGAATTCTATTGACGACGGTAGCGCCGCTGCCTGCCCTAATACGGCAACTTGTCGTTTCTTGGCTCCTGGCAAGAACTGCTGCCTCGTACCAGAGAGATCATACGGTCCTGTTCACCAACGGAGAAGCTTGTGCTCCCGCCAAGACAGTAAGAACACCGACTACTGGCCTCGCGTGTCGGTTTCAAACGAATTCGACGGCTTATTTAACTATTTCGATATCCTCGTTATCCCCCTCTCGTTTTGTCCTTTTCATACGGTGTTCGCAAAAATTAGCGAAGATTAACGAAATGGATTGAATAAACTTTCCGAATTCACGCGGATTGAATAATCCGAATGATTGGTCTTCGAAGACGATTTGTCGGAAATTGAAATAATTTGTGGGAATAACTGCGACTTTTGCAGAGTAGATATAAATATGCTACCGAGATTTTATTTTGTCACTGTCTAATCCAACAATAAGAAGGGAGAAAAAAAGAGAGAAGTATTTTTATCAAAATATATAAATTAGTTAGTAATATATAAATATATAAATTAGTTAGTAACATCGAACGTTTGACAGCGCGATGAAATTTCCTGCATTTCTGATACCACATACAGAAAATACATATTTTCAATTTTCTATCAGAAAGAAATATTAATAATTATGTTATATCACGCACAATTACATACTGCGTTTGACAGGATTAATATATCTCCGTTTGGAAAGAAAGTGTAAATAAATGTCCACTGTCAGATACCATCAAGCAGATAGAGATAAAGAAGATGTTAATTCTAGGTAGTACCTAAATGGAATTAAGCCCATTTATTGACTCGACAAATTGTAAGAAATCCAGTCAAACGAGCCAACAATAAGGAGCTCGGAGAAGAGAAGGATATGTATATCTTGGTTACCGTGGTTGTGCGTTGAAATAAAATTACCCATAATACTTTCCGCGACCAACAACTGCTCAAATTTCGACCAATTTTCCGAGATCATTTATTAAAATAAAGAGCAGAATCACTGAGCGAAACGAGATGCAGATGTTTGGGATTTGGCAAGAGGGTAGATCTCGAGGAATAAGAGGAGCAGTCAGCGAATTGTGATAAATCGGGACTAATGAGGGTTGCGCGGCGTCTTAACGATGTTCCGGACAAAAAGCGACGGTCGCGATACGTTTTGAGATCGTTACGCGTTGCGCCGGGTCAGGAATGACAAACGGCGCAGGGAAAAAGGAAAGAATCGAAGCAACTGTAAACGGGCCGATTTATCAACGCACCGCTGTTTGTTTCACTCGATCCTTAGACTCTCGGTAATGCTATTAATCGCGGCTCGATTTTCTTCGTTTGGAAGAAAGGATCTGAATTAAGTTGACCGATCTCTGGTTTCAATTAAAGCGAAACAACATCGTTTTTGTCTTTTATAATCCCGGGTAATTGTTAATGGAAGTTTATTTTTGCAAGATTGCATTCGTGTGGGGTTCTCTTTTTGTGGATATGTCACACTTTGAGATTTTCAAGGAGTCTAGAAACGAATCGGAAGATGATTAAATATAGATATTTTAGATCTTGTTACTTTTCTAAAAGTTCGTGGATTTCTCTAGTGTGTGTATACGTTCCTTTTTATGAACATAATTCATTTAGAGGTTTTGGAGGCATTTGAAGACTAGATATATGGCGAGTAAGTATAGGAATGGTGATACTTTGAATTTTGTTCGTCTTTTTAAACAAGATTGATTATTTTTGTACGAGTAATAAGATATCGATCTAAATTTCAATCTCGTACAGAATAAAATACCAGAAAATATCAGAATATATAATTTTAGAAATGTTAAATACATCAATCGAGGACTGTGACCACAAAGAAGAGAAACGAAATAAAATGTATAATATTTGAAAATTTGAGATCAGTTCGTAGATTCCAACCTGACCGACTGAAACTCGCACCATCGTGATCATCCCGCCATCTGCTAACGAAATCACATACCCATTTGCCTGGTTCTTTCACTCGCTCGACAAGACGAATCCCTGTAAAAATCGATGCTAGAATATCGCTAGAATACTTCAACAATCTTAAAAGAAGAGACAATTTGCCACTTTAACCTCGAGGAAAGACAAAGATATTTTTCGTAAATTTAAATCCACTATGTCATTCGGTTTTCTTAAAACTCAATAGTCTTATAATAATACAAAATACGATTATTTCTCTTGATTTTCATGATTTTTCAACTCTTGAAATCTTAAAGATACCAACAATATCAACAATTTCATGTAACATGAAAGCAAAAATCAGACATATCTTCCATCCAACCACTTTTAACTGATGCTTCAAGAAGTAAAAAAAAAAAAGAGTCCATATAAATGTTAGTCAAAATCTTAGAATAATTTCCCCAATTGCAGTTTACTGTTCCTTCGATCAATGATGTCATCAATTTGATCACAATTATTTTTAGCGATAATCTACTTTACTGACTAACTTTTACAATCTCACATTTTTACGAAGATCATTTTTTGCAAATTGTCGGCGCAATAAAGCGATACGTCTACGATTATCAGTTGACGCCAAAAATATACAAGAGTGCGCGTGCTTGGGAAAATTCGACGAGAGCCAAAGGACTTATCGAATTCGTGAAATTATCTTATCGTGCCCGGGTCACGAGCATGTGTACTCTCGAGAAGAGGCACTCGCGGCTTGTCTAACGCGTCAGGTCCTCGTAGCGACGTCCAGCCGTCGAAACACAGAGCGGAGCGGAGCAAAAGGAAGTAGTAAAACGCGTCACGGGGGTGGTGCATCGTGGTCGAAGAGAAGACGATGCGGAAAGATGGGTAAGCCATCCGAAGGAGATACGAGGTAGAGAGGAAAAAAAAAAGAAACGAAAGAAGGTGGTCTTAAGATCGCCGCACGAGAATCTTCCCACACAGGATCACGACAAGATTACATTGCAGAATCCTCCGCGAAAGGATCATATTGCCTTTGTGCGCAGCACCCGTGCCATTTGACCCTCCGTGCGTTCTCGGTTTCCTTTTCTATATAAAACGTGGCCTGCCCTTAAGTGGAACGAGATCACAGGCGATCGCCATTTAGCCTTTCGGACACATTTCCGATCTAATTGGCGTGCCTGATTGCGTGGAAAACCCTACGTTCTCTTTAGATCTCGAATTTGGTGCGTCTTTGTGATAGAGAAGAAACATGAAGATTTTTTAATTTGAATTTGTGTGAGATTTCTTAATCTGTATCTTTGTTGGGAGTGAAATTGCATTTTCGCTGGAAGCGTGTAATTTTTTGTGGGAATATATGAATTTATAACTGACACGACCGTATTTATAAAAATATAAATTTGCTTAAAAATCTATTGTCTAGGTATTTATACTTCATCGCTATAGTTTTCATACGCATCAATGTCAAGGTAAAAGTAAACCTTATTAAAATCGATCATCTAGTAATGAAACATTCACAATAAACTGATAGAGGATCATTGGTAAGCTGGCCATGATTTAAATAAGAAATCGCTGACTGTCCGGTCTGTTCCATACGCGTCACATGCTCGGTTAAGTCGGTCGATGACCCTTTCAGCTGATTGCAAGGAATCACCGTCGAGAAGGCATACGTAACACATGTACGTCGGGAACAAGGGAATCGCGAGAGTGGCAATCGTATCGAAACAGAGATTACCGCTTAACGTCCACCGACTCTCTCATCTTTGTCGACGTTCTTTTTCAAAATTCACGATGAAAAGCACAAGGTGGATCATTTAGATTTCGCGGTGACGTGGTTGGGGCAAGGGCTCGATGAATTATGACGAATCATCGCGAAAAAACTACCACGTAGTGCGGCTCGACGGCTGGCGGTAATTAACGAGACAACCCGCCGCTGAGTAAACAAACTGCACACTGCTGTGGCTCGACTACCAACTCGTTAAGGCTATTTGGAGCAGCGTTTACTCGCTTGAAAACAATTACGTTTGATAGTCGTACGTGTGACTAATGGATAATGAGTTCGGTGTAATTGGTGTGGTTTTGGCGAGGAGAATTTGAAGAGAAGAAAAAAAGGACGCGTGGAATGTACACTGTGAGACGAATGCGTCTATTCGTATAGGAATGTGAAAATAAGGAACGATATTTTCTGTATAAATGTAATTAACTTTTTTTATATTTCATTTTACAAGTGTATCGTGTATAGTTATACGTACTCGAATATATCTAATACTATAGAAAATGTTACTCTTTTTATTTCTACAACTGTATAATGCAAAGTAACCTGTGTTTCATTTATTCCACTACAGCGTGATTAAAATTGGAAATATTTACGATAGATATGGAACGAAACATCTGTCATCATAAATGATGTACATATTAATTAGTATTTATGCGTTATGAAGAATGCATATGTATAACCGTTGTGAATAATTGCGTACATTTTCAAGTTGAGTGTACAAGATACTTCACGCGATGGATACAGTGTATCATCTTCTCGTTCACAAATAATACAAAACATAGTTATCTTCGAATATTATTATTTATATTTTATAATATTATAATAGAATTAAATGGAAGCATTTCTGCTACAAATAAAAATTCATTGGAAAAGATTTGAATACTCGAACAGAAAACTGTCAATTTGGAAAGCAATTTTGCTTTGATTTCGCCAAATACTACTTAAATCAGTCACACTTAAATCACTTGCTCAAACATATGCCCGTCCATAAACATGTCTATCATAAATGTACCGGTACGTTTGTTAATCCACTCATGAGACAGCTTATGAACGTACCTTCGCGTTCGTTAGTCCACTCGTGACCTCCCCACGTATTGATAAAACGTTTCTAATTTTTTGCATCAGTATCATCACACGTCAGACAATCGTGTCTACCTTCTCAATTTTATACGTGCTGAACATCAATCTTGCAGTCCGATGTGCACAGAGTAAACAGTCAATATCTTCGTAGCTACATCTAAAGTCTCTCTAGCTAGATACAAAGTCAATATTTCCTAATGTGTTTACTAAAACGAGGATCGTAAAATCAAGTGTCAGATAGATAAAATACGGAAATTTAATTTCATAATCTAGCACACGAAGATGTTTATCCTATAACATGGTAAAAAAATTAGTTTTTAGGTCATAGAGATCAAACAGTATCTTTAAATCTTATAGTTTTAGAAATTTTTACATTTGTAATATTTACACCGACGACCATAATTTTTTTTAATACAGGTATCCAAAAATATTATAATTTAACGTTTTATCTTATTAATTAATCCATTTATATCTTATAGCTATTAGTATAGACCAGCGTGTAGGTAAATAATTGGGTATAACAAGGATCCAAAGCTTCTGTATCCTTATTTAAAAAAGAATGAATAAATCCATCAAATCTCTACTTCCTGTACAAATTCATTTCCATTATCTTAATATACCTATCGTTTTCAATTACACCTGTCAGAATCTTGGTCTCTCCGCGCGGTACAGAAAGTCTCAGTTCCCTTTCCCTTTTACTCTCGTCACAAGAGCGTGCAATAAATCATCCACGCTTAATAAACGCCGCCTTTGCACCAATTACATTCTTGCACAACGATTGTGAAACGGTCCGGCGAACACCGTGAAAGACGAGAGAAAAACGGTTCAACTTCCCTGTAGAAAACTATGTTTATAGCGACCACAGCACAAAATGTTCATCGAGGTCGTAAAGAAACAACAGATCGTTAGATGATCATTGAAGCAACAAAATTATCCAACGAGAGGATGGCGAACTCTCGTTGACACAACGAATGGAAGGAACGCTCACATGTCTCGAGAACGTCTAAAAATTCCCAAACCGCGAACGTACTCACAAAAATGTAAGGATGTATGTAGCATGATGTAGTTTATTATACATGTAATATGTTAAAACATCGGTGTATCAGTTTTTCTCGAACGACTACAAACGCTGTCGTACGCGTTACTGCGACGTGTAATCAGTAGTTAATAATCATCGTGTTTATAGTAATTAGTCACGGTTTCACAGACTTACGTAGCCATTGGGCAACACCATGGTTAATCACGGTAATTGAGGAAACCCAGCATCTCGGTTGATCGGATGCCGCTACATTAGAGACGCTACTTTCTGGTCTTGAAAGAAAAGGTGTATTATGCAGGTGATTCGTGGAGATCGCAGGGGGTCGAGAGGAATAAGCGATTTCAAGAATGCGGTCGTTAAAGGATTTCATCATTTCGGTCGGTACAAATGGCGTGTTTACTTATATAATTTAAAAATATAAAGATATATCGTTTAAACTATCTCGAAATTAATGAAATTACTCCATCGACAATCGAAGAGTCAACGACATACAACAAGCAAGTAGCTTCCATATTTAAATCGTATTTATTGGAAAACAAAGAAAAGCATAATCTTTAAAAGTTTCGTGTGTGAAATTACAAAAGTGTATTAGGACGAATTACCATTACTACGAATTCGTTGACTATGACAACGTGTCTGAAAAATGCTTGATTTTTAATTATTTTTTGTTGGATTATTCAAATTACCGGTAAGTGTAACTACTTGCTTATTGCAACAACCATATATGCAATTTCATTAATATAAAGGATATTCTATATTAATTTACCCTTCAGCAAGAACCAAATTCAATCTTAATCTGCATATTTTACAACTTTCGAAAGCGTGCAAATTCCTTCATCAAAATATGAACATAATTGCTCAAAGACATTTTACATTTTCGCATCTCGGCATTAACAGGAGCATTATGTCGAGCCTTAATCTTACTCAATGTTTCGCATTCCTCATGTAATTAAAAGTCATTCGACTGTAATAACTTGCCAATTGTCATCATTTACACCAGGGCGGTCCGCGTGTTTCGTACTTTAGCAGTGTTTTCGCGGTTACGTAACAATTTCGGCAACATCCCGCGGCGTTATTATTAACTACCAATTGACCGATAGCGGCGTGAATTCATGATCAACGAAAACGCGAAATTAAACAAGCTGTCAGCCGGTGTTGATCGAACGTTGACATTTCGATTGCGCGGTGCGCTTCAACGACTCAAGTTGAACATTTTGTATGAATCGACTATAAACCGAAGTGACAAGCGGACAAACGAAGTCAAGCAGGTTCCTCTCTCGATCTCCCTTTTTCGTCCATCGAATGGCCAACCACATTTTCTACCATTTTTCTCGAACCCGACATGCTGCACACGATACATGATTTATCACGTGAATTCTCGTCTGTCATAATTAGTCACGCCTTCGCAACTTCTCCGGTGCGACGATATTTGGCAACGAGAGTTGTAATTCCTCCGATTCAGGAAACGTGCCAACTTGTTAATCTCCCGTCTGGATTCTGAGTGTCATCGACTTCTACGTATGCACAGTGTGGATAGAAAGTGTCTTTACGGCAAGAGTATTTATTTTAGATTTTGGTTCTATAATTACGAGTTGATTGCTTAAGATCAAGTGTTTTTTTTTTTAAATTTGATGTAGATTTATCTTACGACTATGAAAAAATTTCTATGAAACATTACGGACTGGTCAATTTAACCGCTATGATAATTGGAGTGTTGAAATAAGTAAATTTTCATGATGGATTTTAAAAATTACAAACCGTCTGACTATGTATTCGTCAGAAAATTATATGCGACGAGGGTAAACACAATCTACAGCTTGTCACTTGTCAATTCATTAATATTATTAATCAGTAAATTATGACGCAAGTGAAAATTACCGGAGTGTGAAATACACAATTTGAGAAAGATATATATCTAATGAATTGTACGTACAGGTCTATGTAGACACTGTTTGTATCTACTTAACTTATGTAATGAAGCATGTCCTACAAAAGTCTCTTTTTTCGTTTTTTTTAAATCACAAACTGCATAATTTTTAAATTAATATCGCGGTTGTTTCTTGTCCAATTAGTACATATTTTTACGTAAGCAATGTCCACATTCTCCATACAGAAGCTTACGTAACATTTATCTACTTTTCTTCCGCGATTTTGCACTGTTAATTAACTCCCTAGGCAACGATTTCCAATAAAATTGTGCAATTTCGCTCGTGTATCGATCGATTTTTCACGGATCGTGCAAGGATGCGGATCGAAGACGGAAAAGGAAACACTTTATAATAACAGAACACGATTGCGGATGGTTGAGCAATCTTCGGTCGTGTCGCGGAAGAAAACAAAGGACTCGCGATTGTACGCTCGATGGATTAACGAGCAACGCCTTCGTAATAATAATTAGAGGGCCTGCCTGCAATCTTGAATCGATTGAGCAATATCTTCGTCGTTATTCTTAATAATTAAGGAAACGACGGATAATCGAGTTGTGCCTTAGAGAAATTATTTTCTCGTGTTTCCTTTTGGTTTCTTCCCTTGTCTTTGATTTACAGGATTTGAAAGTGTGAACATCAGCTATCGTTACTTATAATTAAGATAATTTGTTCAGATAATCGGCGACGATCTCTATCATAATAATCGAAAGACACAATTTTACGTTGTTAAAGAATCATTGAGCGATAGTTCAATAGATATATTGATTTCTATTGCTTTTAGTATTTTTACTTTTATTAATATCACTTATATGCAAATGGAGATCAGTGACACATTAAATATTAATAGATACAAGGTGTTAGTAATTTGTTGGAACTGTTTAGGAAAATCGATAAAGAAGTTACAATAAAGTTGTAATTATAAAAATTAGAGAACTATTTATATAAAAGTTTACAATTTAAATGCACTTGTGCAGCTAAAACAAACCTTTATTGAAGTTGCAAATATTTAGTACAAAAAAAAATTGATGAAAAGACTCGAGAACTTTCTCCGATATGTCAAATTATCTTAGAACAGATTCTTGTAAAGATTAACGAGGAGAAATAATGGATTTTTCCCGGACCTACAAGAAATATAATTTCTTAAAATATCGTGAAATTAGAGAATTTCTCAATGAAGAAAGCAAATAGAAGTTTTCACATCGCTTTTAATCCAGGATGGAAAAGGAGTATCAGACAATATATAGATTGTACATAGGAATCGTAAATCCATTACTATATCGTATATGTGAAATGGTATCGTGAAAGGCAATCGTAGAACGATTGTGGAGGCGTAAACAAAGATTGCGATCGACGGCTCACAAATGAATGCTTCGAGTTGCAAAATCTTTCGCCATTAACCTATGCTGTAATTTTCAATCCATAGATTCTCGAATTAACTGTGAATGATTTGATATAATCGTTCCAGCGTTTATCAAGCGTGATTATGGTATAATAGAGATACATAGTACGAATTTTTCTATGTACATACCGATAACAATTGTTTCATTCTAATAAATAAGGAAACTGCGAAATAATTGCTACTATGAATGATTTACTCAATGATACAGCAATGCTACAATGATAAAACAATATAATTTCAAATTATACGGCGCCATGATTAATTTAAATTTCATGACAAGTATACATATCAACTTTCTAAAAATCATTTTGAAACAACGTTTCAGTAGTGCAAGATTAAAATATTACATTATAGCCTTCTGATTGAAATCCCACGACACTGTTCGATATATGTAATAGTTATCGGCTGCTAATTTAAAGAAACCGTGAATTATGAAATGATACGTTTCGACGTACGTGGCCATTATATTCACTGTACAATTCTATTGTAACTGAGCTGTACATTAAAATATACGATTATAGTGATAAACGATCACGATGCAGCAACACTTTTCACTTGACACCAATCATTATGTATTGATACACTTTAGCCCCGCTTTCCTTGCTCATTATACGATAGATTGTTCTTCACCCTGCATCCATTCGATGGCAATTATTCTTCAAACCCTCTATTATCGATAGCTACGACCGGATAGAAATGTCACTCCTCTATCGCTCATTTAAAATCAATTCCGTTGTTTTCACTTATAACGCTACTTTCCGTTTCAAAAATGTTATAACGTCTTACTTATAGATTATTTACTGTAAAAGATATAGATAAAGTTATTTTTTCCTGTCTGCAGTCATTTATCGTCTATATCGTAGACTTAGAATACTTTGGATTATCTGTAATTATATTTCTCGTTACTTCTTGCGATACTACATAAGAAAATGTATCCCTTGTTTATCTTTAAAGTATTTTTGTAATATTTATTTTAGTTAATTTTTAACTATAAAAGAGATATCTTGGATGATTCTATTTTCTTTGGTAACAAACTCCTATCTACCGTTCCGAGATTTGAAGAAAACTAAAGTTTTATCATCTTCTTCGTATTGGTATCTCTACCTCTTGAAAGGGTACATTTTCGATAAAGTTCCACATTCTAAAATCCTACACAATAACAGCGTTTCTCAGTGTCCCAACTCATGCTCAAAACACCAAACATTTCGCATGATTACGACTCACAATTAATCCTATTCACTCTGCCGTCGATAATGTCATTCTGAGTCTCCAAAACGCTGCACGGTGCTTCAACAGTCCATCCGTCATTCCAAGCCGCCCAGCTAGTTTTCTTCACGGGCCACAATAATGTCCATCGACGTATCTCTATCTACGACCGAAAATATCCCATCGTCGACGCCCGATCTTTCGCTTAATTACCCCTTATCTCCAGACCGCGTTAATCAACGACCTCACGGTTATCTGACCGAACGTCTGCATCAGCTTTCAGTAGTTCTCTAACAACATTCATTATTCCCTCGGGACTCGAACGATTCCTCGTCCAGGAAAACCGCTTTGCTTCAATTGTAACCATTTGTGGCCGTATTTCTGCTCTCGACCACGAAAACACTTTTATTGTTCTATACAGTTTACTCCCTTAGTCACTAAAATAAAGAATGATTCTGATTATATAATTCCGTTCATAAGTAGTGGGATACTTCCTGGCTTCGTATAAAACATGATAATTGCATCAGATTGGTTCAAGTCTAGGAACTTACAACGATTATTTGTAAGAATTACAAAGGCACATGATGACGAATACTCTACTTTGGATATGTTATACATATGTACAATTATATAATCATATAATTTGTATATTGTATGCATTTTATGTATTTTCGTATCTTTAAATTATCAATTCTAACCTTTATTTATACACTTTTATCTAAGAATCGACAGTCTAATTATGGATGTTAGTTCAACGAAAATTAATTCTGCCGCTATGGTATCCATATGTGAAGTACAAAGGGTTAAGCTTGTCGGCGAATATCAATCGTTCGAAGGCTACACGAGTAGTCCGCATAAATCTCGAGCTATCGTTGCTTCTCTGGTCGACACGAATCTCGGCTTCTTTTTCCACGATCTCCTTCCTTCCCGGTCAAAACTCGTGTTCTTCTTGTTTCACGCCCAACGAACGACCCAATTTCAAGTTGAATCAGCCTCGCCAACTTGCACGCAAACACATCGCCAACGTGTACACGTATGTTAATCGGCGAGACCTGTGCACAGTAATGTGTAGAATAATGCAGAAACAGGAGCACGTTCCCGATGAAACGTACCCGTTCAGGTGTTTCGCGGATACGGATAACCAGGACGAGGATGCCTGCAGGCCATGAGGCAACATCGTTGGAATTGCGCCGACACCTTTAAGAGCGGTCCGTTTATAAGCCCTTTTTCTGGACTAAGGTACACTATTTTCGCGTGATAGGGAGTGGTGAGGTTTAATAGGGGAGGTATGATATATTTGTTTTGATAGTAGATAGATATTAAAATTATGTTACAGCTATGTTGGGAAAACAACTTATAGAAAGGTTAACATTTTTTCTCTTGCCTTTTTGAAATATTTTAAGATTTTTAATCGAGGCTTAATGTAATTTCATGGAACATTGTGTCCAATCATTTTCAACTTTCACCGTTCAAGTATGTACCTGTTTAAATTACACACATCCTTTCCTTTAACGTCTCTGGAATACTGAACGAAGCTTAATATTTTCCTAATTAGTTAGTTTAAAAAAGATAGGATCCACAAACCTCTAGGTGTCTTTTTCAGAAAGCGTGAAAATTTGGAGTTTTATACTCTACAGAAGCGGTATGTATCTCGTGCTTAACGTTTTTATTAAGATGTGAGTTTATTTCCCGTAAAATCGTTCATCTAAAACATCGTTGTCTGTTTTTTCAAAATTAATTATCCATCTACATGCGAATCATATTGATTCGATCCACACCCGTAAAAAGGCGGTTAACCGGAAAATCGTCAATTTAATCGCTTTCATCGACTAGAAAGCACAGTCAGTCTTCCATTCATGTCATCCAAACACATCCAGCTCGGATGCAACCGTTATTCACCTTTCACTGAAAATCCGCGATCAGAATAGACTTCCAATGAATCGGCGATACATAAACATTGTTAACTACCATCAAAATTCGACCTAGGAATTTAACTAAAATTTATATAGAACACATTGGCTACTAGTTGTGTCAAGAACGTATAGTAAAATTCAGACCCGCATATTCACGACCATATGGCTAATTACTATCTAATTACGCGCATTACCAAATGCAACAACGACGAGGCGCGGTCGTTACGGGCAGCCGCAACGCATAAATGAGTCCTGACAGGGTATAAATTCAGGTTTAAATACTGCACGCAAAACGCAGTAAAGCTCCGGTTTACGAGCATCCGACAACATCCCGCGTGCGTGTATCACACGTGCGTCCGCGAACTTTGGCGTGTTTCACCCTCGCACGTATCAGTCTGTGAACGCGTTTAGACATTATCGCGAATGTTGGAAGAAGCCACGTCCGTGTCACACGATTTTCTATATATGCTGTCTCATAACTAGATGATTCTATAATAAATAACTATAATAAAACTGCAATTTTTGGAAAAACTTAGCGTTTCATTTGTTAAAGTCTACCGACTAAGTCTAATTATACGAGTGTGAGCTTTTATGTATAAGATTTGTTAAAAATGTATTTTCTAAAATGATAAATTTCTATTATTTTGTTATATTACATATAAAAAAGAAATCAAGAATTTTATCTTGAAAATAAAGAGGATATCAATAGTATATGTAGTAACGTACTCTTATTTTCTCCTTTCTATTTGTGAAAACAAGGCAAGGAATAATTGTTATGAACATCGCTATAGCAACGCTAGTTTTGAAGTAGAAATGGGTAATAAATTTCCATCTAGGTTAATATTTCTATTTGTATTTATTATATCGAGTAATGTCTTTTTATGTAGAACACCCATTTGCACAATCAATTACAAAACACTCCACATACCGTGAATCGAATGATCATTCTACGTGAGATGATGCACGTGTCCACTAATCATATTCTAACAATAAGATGTAAAATGATTTACGTAAATGCAACACAAGATGCATTTTGATACCGTTAGATTAATTGTTATAAGGTATGAATTATTCAGACATTTAGATGAAACGTTTGAGAAAGTCATCCAAGGATTAGAATTGAGAAAATGAAATAGATGAGCGGATAATATTTACGACAATTTCCTAAGAAGTAATTCTTGTTTATGAGTTGCATATAAGTTACTGCCTAACTAGATAGCGATCTTTATTATATACTAGATGAGTGGAATGATTTACGTGTATAAAATCTAACCCAACAGATACCGGACTTATATAAGTACAGAAATTTCATTCCAGTGATCGACAGGATCACCTAACATGCCAATAGAAATCTCGTGAGAAACGAAATTACCTAAACTCGTTTTAACTCGCTAACTTCAAATTCAATTTAAGCTAAGAAATCCTATGCAAATAGTTTGTATAATAACCTGCTCTAATAGCACAGTTGTCGTTGTTGGAGCAGCCAACGAGCAATTACGTGTTAAACACATAGTCACTGGGAACTTTCCATTCCACCTTCTAATTCTCTTCGCCTCGCCTTAGCTCGCGTGAAAATTCGTACGAAATTTGCATGCAACAATTATCTCCTTTCTTATCCAGTCCGTGCATAATCATCGTGAGAAACAGAGGTGGTATAAATGGAAGGGTTGAGCACGTGTTTAAATTCGTTCGAGGCGCTCTTGCTTCGAGGCAGGAGAAGAAAAAAAGCTGATCGGCGTGGCAATGACGAAAGTTCTTATCGGGGCAGATTTATAGAGAAGGTTCGTTGGTTGGTTCGAGAGCGTTCTATTTAAAGGCGCACGGCTACGATGCAAATGTATCGAGCTGATTCAAGCTCTCTCAAGCGTTCTGGGGCGGCGCGGCGTGATAAAAATTCTGGCGTGCGAATTCGGGATCTGGCTGCTCGATCGCTCGTAGTTCGTTCGCTCTCGACCGTTTCTCGCAATATATCCGCGCCTCGTAAAACTCCGCCAAGGATTCCTAAGACGATAAATACGCGGTTTCACCCGGACAATGAGCGAGCCAAACGACATGCTGAATAAGAGCGAACGTCGATAATAAAATCGACGGGTTTATTAGGGTTATTTGGCGATTTATTCGTCCCGACGCGACGCGACGCGGCGACGTTCGTGGTTATGCGTGTAAAAGAAATGATACTTCTTCCGTTCCGTTGTCAACTGGAGGATATTTCTTCGCTTCAAGCTTGAGAACAATAGTTCCAATGAATTAGCGTTCTGTATTTGAGAGACAGATTAATCTAAATGCATTTGTTTCGAAATTGAATTGTTTTATTGTTCTTTTATTTCGTTGTGAACAGTATCTGTTAATAATATGCGAATAATATGTGTAAAACTTAACTTCAATATAAACTTAACTTCAACTTAAAAATAAACTTCAATAATAGTATGTACACAATACGTGTAAAAACACATAGATATCTCTGTTTCTTTGTAACGATTTTACTCTAAATAATAATATTTCAAGTGTCTGCTGGTTACAATAGTACAAAAAAATAATTTCGGAAAATTATTTTTCAGGAACTTGTTTCATGTGATTTTTGTTTGCTAACTTTACGATAGGAGGTAGCAATCTTCATAAAAAATTTACGTGAATATTCTTCCACGCTCTTTCTTTCTTTCTTGTCTGCTCTTTATCTTTTCGGTTTCCACTTCTTCTCCCTTCTTGTTCTTTTTCCCCGTTTTTTCCACATTTCTCGATCTTTCCATATCTTTGACATCGTCTTTCATACAACATAATTCTCCTTTGAATTGTACCATCGATTTACTAACATCTTCTAGAATACAATTTGTCCTTCCTTACGCATTCTATTACCTCTACGCTTTCTCTCTACCGAGCATCTTCTTTTCTGACTAATAAAAAATAGCGAAACGCCAGCATTAAAGCGATCGATATTACGTTACCGCTAACGTTAAGAGCATTATCGCGAACCTGTTTCCCGCGAAGCAAAAGCCATTCCTAACAAGGGGACAAGAAGATAATTGCATAATTGGTCGGTTGTAGTAAAACAAATAAGTTCCCGCAGGCCTGCATAATGAGTCGACGGCCATGAAAAGTAATTACACGTACTGATAATCGGTAGCGCACGACGCGACACGATCCATGTTTATACTTTACTCTTCGCCAATGTACTTCCTTCTACGTGTTTACTACTTTGTATGAAAAACGTTAACCGTTCACGAACAATTCCTTTAGTCATCACAATGCGCGAATTAGAAAATTAACTCCGTGCAATGTTGAAGTTTATGAAAATTTTTTAGAAATAGCACGAAATAAATAGGCTGCGGATGTTTATGCATTCGTGGAAACTTTAAATACATATAAATATTCAGAATGTTTATATACAATAGATGTAAACAAGATATTCACAAGAAAGTATTCATTGTAATATTTACATGATCAAAGACTCCATTTAGATTCTATTTTTTAGCTGTTTGCACAAATACAAATTTGCCTAAACATTCACAGTTTAGACATAAAATACAAAGTATATAACATCGAATGAGAATGTTTTTTATCTAAAACCAATAAACTAAAAGCTTCCAGCATCTACACTTTATCAGCTATTTTTTAAATGTATCATCAAATTGCTGGAATTCTTTTCAATCCAAGTTCTTGGCGCTTTAGTGTGAAAATAAACAGATCAAATCAATAGCTTCTAATATAGCGCTCGCACAATAAATTTCCATGACTTATCATATTTTTTTGCCTTGGTCCTTTCTTTTTTTTCTTGGTATTTCATACGCACCAATCTAATAATGCTCTATTTTAATAGATTCTCCGAAAAATTTCCTACGTTTCTCATCGATTAACTCGAAGAAGATTTTACTTTGTATATCAAGCTTCTCTCCTGTCGACAAAGAAATATCTTTACATTTCTAAGACAGAGGGTCGACTCTAGCCATCGTAGACTTCTTCGAAGCTACTCCTGGTGTTGAATCGCTAGGAGGGTCCGCAAAAGCGTGCTTTGCATTCGTGCGGATCAAGCCACGAATAGATGGATAGTCGTTGGCAGGCTCGATCCGTACAGCCAGTAATTACGCCTATTAGCGCCGTGCTGATTGTTTTGGTCGTGCTTACCTTTTTACCAGTGTGCCCCTCGCCTCTGTGTCCTCTTTGACCGTCTTCAATACCTAGTCGAGGCGGTCTTCCCTTCAGGGCGGCACACAGGAAGATAGGAACCGATTAGTGCTCACTTTGACCGGCAATTAAAGGATTTTAATGAGAGGGAAATTTACTCGTACGCCAGCCTCTCCTAGTTCTTTCCTACCCGCCGCCGTGGGTCCGATGGACGCGGCCCGATAGCGACGGATGATCGAAGACCCCGATATCTGATTCGGTTTCTAATGAGAACGATTTATGTACAATGTTCGTCCTTAATGATCCAGGAATTATTGTGACGGGAGTTTTATTAGGGAGAGAGATTCTTCGATGTGGAAGATCTTTGAACGAATAGATCGATGGATTAGTCGAGGCAAGTGGTATTTAGGGTGTCGGATGATTATTTGAGTCATCCAAATGCTACAGTGATATGCTACGTCTTGTGAAGATTTCTTAATTTCAGTATCGGACTACACATGATTAATGTTTTGCTTTTTAGAAATCAAATGCTTGATCTTGATGGAGTCGATTAGTTTAATTTCCAGATGACCCATTTGTGTCTAATAAGTAAGATGAACTGAAATTAAGTTTGATGCTATGAAGAGATGCGTGGACTGATCGTACGTTTGAGAAAAGAAATATTTGGTGTATAGTCGATACAAGAGTTTAATATACGTAATAAAGAGATTAAAATGTGTAATAAATGTGTCAAAATGTATAAAGGCAAGTTTTATGCGTTTATATATCTCTATTTATCTCGTATCTATCGCATATTTTTCCTTTTACGAGCGACTAACTTTATCGCCGATAGGAAAATGATTAATGACAGAAATATAAAAAGACATCCAGTTTACTTTCCGTAATAAGTAGATCATCCGATAAGTATCAATCAGCAGTTATCTTTGTAATTATCGAATTAAATATAGATACAGCAGCAAAAAAAAAAAAAAAGAAATTGTAGTAACAAAAATTTATGAACCAAAGTAATTATTACTAGACGATTCGAAAGGAAAATCACGATTACCGCTAGAATGACAATCATCTTCCCAATTAGACAATATTATCATCAAGGTTGTTCAAACTTATACAAAAATATCATAACCGTGAACCGAACGGAAGGGTCTAAAGCGGATTTGGTGATAGCACGGTCGTGACCAATTATTTATGACATAACGGTGCAACGTTACCGTGCCAATCGAGATTGTCGGTCGTTCTAGTTCGTCGCCAAGAGCGCTTCGAATATACCGACGATTTTCAGCTTATACCTACGCTCCTTCAACACGATAAACGCGTTGCAAATGATCTGTGAAAGTCGTTACTTACAATTACCTTCAGGTAATCTGAGCAAAATTACAGAATTAGCTGTGAAATTTGCTTTTATTGAATTCCAAATTCCAATTTATATAGATTCCTAGTAAACTTCTTAGAATTTTTTATGAAAGTGTAAAGAGCAACACGTGGGTAAGATTCTTAATTCGTAAGATTCGTGATCCTCTTCTAACTCTTGCAGATAGTTTTTACAAATGCTTAGATCGTTATTGAAATATAAATTTACATAAAAATCCGCAGTCTATTAATGACACTCGCGTTTGTCCAGCATTTCCTCTCAAAATTTCAAGCACAGACTCCCGTAAACATGGCTAGTACACGCGGTAAGCCGAACGTACATCGTTTCTAATCCCCAGGAACACGCAACGAGTTCTCGTTGTTGGCTTTCCGAGGTATCCTCTTGGCTGATCCGATTACAGGGCCCACCAAGCAATCTTTTTCACGAAACTCTGAACTAACCGAAGCCTACCGTTGGCGGCAAGACGCGGTCGTTTTAACATTCTAACATGGCTGGTCACAAGGCAACACGTAGTAAATCGTGATGAAATTATGTCGTTGAGAAGCAAGGTGTTCTTACGCAATGTCCTCCTTATACACTGATTTAGTGCCGTGGTCTTTTTGGGCTCTACGTCGGATTTTCTGCGTATTACGTGTGAAAGTAACAGCCTGAACTAGCCGTGTTTCAAACATTCGTGAACCGTGCCTCCATGATTTGCGTGACAAAAGGAACTGGATATTTAATGGCGGATGGAGGTTAAACTTCGCGTTGCTTCGTGATTATCTTACTGCATAAATTCATGGAAACTGTAAGCGAAAGGAATCTCTGTCTCTGGTGTACGAAAGGAAAAGTAAATTCTTTAACCGATATCCTTTTTGTTTTACGTTCCTGAGACTATTTAACTCTTAATCCAACTCGATAAAAATGTTAACTATAACATTCGTCCACGAAAGTTTTGTGAAAAAGATGTCTCTAGCAAAATTAAGCAGATAAGGCAAAGTAACATATTTACTGCAATAATACAACGTGACAACTTAGTACAGCAGTACAAAAACATAGAATATATTCAAGAAACTCTCGAAAAAAAAAGCCATCAATCATTCCTTGGTATATTATATTATATTAAGAGATGGTACACCCACACGACTGTACTTTGATATCGAAGCTATTTCGTACCCTTACATTTCCACCCTTTCAAAGATACGATAACAAAAATTCCCAGAGATCGAAGATTGAAGCCATGAATCCATTTAATCGCGAACCATGAACGCCTCGATCATCAGTGTAATCCAGGAAAACCAGGGTTTGCGTGTTATCTCTTATGGGGCAGGTAATTCAATCTCAGCTGGAACGCGTTCACGGACAACGTAGCACGTGCAGAACGATTTCAGACTCGATCACGCGGTTGCCCTCTGGTATGCATTCGTGGCCCGTGCGCATGTGTAGGAGAGTGCAAGGATCGATTCCGATCGATCGATCGACGCCGAGTAGCCGTTATACCTGCTAGCCGAGTTCCAATCGGTCAATTTGCGGCACGATTCGCGCGTTACCGTGTTACGAAACGAGTGGAAGCAGCTCGAACTCGACGATACCCCCCGCGGTCATAACTCATCGTCGACCCCCGTAATCACGGGGTGGGCAGACCCATTAGAATTATCGATAAGTATCGATACTTCTCACCGTGCGGTGCACGCCGCCCCCGGTCCCACGTTAGATGGAAAAATTACTTATGAATAGAAAGCTGCAACGGTGGTTAGGATTATCCTCTTATGTATTATCGTGCACTGGTTTGGTGGGTACGCTGCGTGAGAATGTGATGTATGGGATTGTAGCTTGAAATTGGAGGGGCAAGTATAGCGTGGGTGTTAATAATATGAAAGTTTTAACTTGTGTAATTTTTTCATGAAGTAAACGATATATTCTGGAGAATTCTTCTTTGAAGATGTCATGCAGATTTTTTTTAAACGGCAGTCAAGGTATTTTGAGATATTTTTCGTGGAGGGGGAGGATTAATAATATTCAATAGAACTCATTGAGTTTCACAGAGCGTATGTTCCTGATGAATAATTCCATTGAATTCATAGCAGTTTCATAAAGAATGTGAGAAAAAATGGAATACTGGAGAAACCTCGGTATACGTGCTGGTAAAGAATAGTAAGTAAATTATGTAAAAATACACGCTCGTCCAATTTTTTAGAAGGTAATTAGTCATCTTTTTAGTAGTTCTAGTATTAAAAAAAAAGGAGGTCGATTTACATCGGTAATAATATAACCAAAAGCGATAAGTGACACCGCGTAAGGAAAAAATACAATTACGAAACCCGTTTATTCGCGAACGTTACTTCTTCATGGACGATAACATGTCTCATTTTAAGAACGGAAACATCCGCCGGTACTATTCATTCTTCTAACGGCCGGCTGTCCGCATCGGGGACAGGTTTTAAAGGTACATAACAAAATATGATAGCTGGACGTGAGTCAAAGCGGATCCTAGAAAGCGGCTTAGGACGGCATTAAAACTGTCTATCGACGTTAAATATTAGTGCAATTACGAGTGCTCGTAAACAAGATAAGCGCGCGCGCAGTTCGTGGTTACATTATTTATAAATATCCGTAGAATTTGTAACCAACATCTCGTTTTTCTTTTTTATTACTTCTCCATCTGCTTTGCGTATCGAGATAAATACATATCCATTAGAGTAGTCGATAAATATCGATGGTCCACCGTAAGCATCTCGCACCTTGCTCAAGCGAGTAAGAGCAGCCTGGTCCGTGGAACCGGGTGAAAAATCTTTTCGATACAGATGGAAAACGCAATGGCTCGCCAGACCAGGTTCTAGGAAGCACACCAAGACGGTGTGAGTGATTTATAAACGCGATAGCGCGGAATCTGCAGGCTTGTTCGCGATTTAAGAAAAACCCACGTCGCGCGCGTTCACAGCGTGCCGCGTAAACGATATAAATCAATCGGTGATATTATAATCAAGATTCCCCGATGTTGTACATCCGTGTACGATATTTGTCTCTCATAAGCGCCTGTCAACCTTGATAATTGTTTTACGATCGTTTGAGAAGTCGTTCAAGATTGAGCAACTGAGTGTTTCACCGTTCCCCAGGAATCTAATACTTTTATTCAAATTAGTAATTTCTACAAATAATATACAGTTTGTAGCATTTTTCTGGGAAAACTGTGTCAGGATGTTCTATAAGTATGATAAGGACTGAATGTTTTGCAGATTGTGGGAACAAGTTTTTTTATTAGTAATGCAAATATATTTTTTTGGTATATTTATAATATAAAGATCACTTTTAACATGGAACATCATATAATTAGTTAAGAATTTATTAAAGTACTGTATATTACATATTGTACACATACACTAGGACACCGTACAATAAATATAGATTTCTATTGATTGAAGATTATTAAAATCTTTCTTTTGCTTTTTAATTTTATACAGTATTATATGAACGTTATAATTAGAGAAAAATGTTAAAGAGTTAAATGAAGCGGCTGCGATCGAAGTATGTAATACTAATTTTAGATGACCTAATACTGAATCAGTGAATGAGAACACGTGGGTAAAGCGATCGAACGTATACGCAATACACGTGCTTTTCCAAAAATGTATTCGGAGCTTATCGATCGAATTATGTCAACGATCATCAGCGACAGATTCGTAATTAACGATTCCCGTTAACTCTATATCCTGATAAACAGGAGATTGGATTGAAGCACGGTCGATCAAGAATCTACCGCGACATGGTAGATAGAGGAGCAAACAGGACATAGTTAATCGAGTTGGCAGAAAGCTCTTTAGTCTATTGACAAGCGTTCTATTTTTGGAATGAACTCTAAGCTTCCTCGTAATCTAAATGACTGCATGAATGAGGTTCCTTGTCTCAGAAATAGGTTAGTGTTTTGGAGAAGCAACATAAGTCAAGATGAAATAACTCGTAATACATTTTTATAGGGTACTAGATCGACTTTATGAACGATAATGCAATAACAAAGTGCGATATTAAGAATAAAGATATAAAAAATGGTAAAAATATCCTGGCTTGGTAGAAAGCGAAGAGTGCAATATTAAAAACCGCCGAAACAATCTTTCTTCGATAAAAAATCAAAGTTCTACATAGGTATGGGAATGTCCTAAAAATCGCGGCAGCTCCTGACCTTCTTAAGAATTTCACAATCAAGGAACAATAACTAAAAACTTATCTCATAAAATCACAAAACATACAGTTTATAAATTATCGAACATTCAATCGCTTCTCGTTATGTAAAAATATACAACTATTGCTTACATCTTGGAAACCCCGACAGTGCACAATTAAGTCTGATATCGTTTTGATTAGACGAAAACAAAAACGGAATAGAAAAAAAAGAAAATAATCAGGCATCGTGTTTAATAGACTTCCAATTAGAAATCGCTCATGTATGTGGAACTAATTGCTATCCCAGCAATAACGATGCCCGGTTCAGGAGTAATTATCGCCGGCAGAAATACTGCCTGTTCGGCGATAACTTGTTGCAGGTTGATGTATTGCGACACTTTATCGCCGCATAACGTACTAGTGACTCAACAAACGCTGGCTCAAAACAAAACGAGCCGAACGAGAGAGGTCCGAGAGTCCAGGGCTTATTTTAAGATTTCTCCCGCGAAAGTGCCGACGATTTATAGGCGTATCCTTCGAACTATCCTTTTGACAAGCGTGGAATTCGTCGGAAGAAATCCTCACGATCTTTTGCTCTTCGTCGTAGCACGAAGATTCTCAACGATCATTTTTTATCGGGAAAACCGTCCCCAAAAACTTTTCATCTCGATAAATCAGACTAAAAGTAAGCGAACATTGTTTCAAAATTTATAAATCGAAGAAATGTAAAGTTTTACGCATCTCTCGATCTACTTTCGGATAGAAACTTCCATTCGGCAACGAACGAAAGAAAGATTAGAATTGATACATACTTGTCTAGGTATATGCTGAAGTTCCCATTGCTTACTATCTAAACTTTCTTTTGGCCGCCACGATCAATTTACATTACGTCCATTTACAACTAGAACCTACGAACCGTCTAACCAAATTCTCCACTGTCCATTGCCTACAATCAAGGAACTTCTAAGAGATTTAACGGAAAAGAGTTTCATAATAGCAACGAGAGAATGGAGCAAAGAAAGGCGGGAGCAAAAAGGAAGCAGCGATTCGCTGCGGGCAGGCGCAAATCAGCGGACCATGAACTCCTACACGAAAAACCCACAAATGGACACGGGTAGCCCCCGCTCATTGATATCCCTCTGTTCACCGAATCCGCCAAGCGCGACCACCAGACGTGCCCCGAAACGATAAACAATGCGATTAGAAAGATCGAGAAAGTGTAGTAGCTGTACAAAGGGAGGAAACGAGAAAACGACAACGCGGTTGTTTCCAATAGAGCGAAGGGATAGGCGAAAGAGAGAGGTCCTAGTCAGGTAGAAAATGAAAGAACGTTCGGCTTACGTAATCCTTGCGAGAGTGACCCGCATAATTATTCGCGAATGCAGCGCTGCATAAATTCTCGCCGGCGTAAAGCGTGTCCGCGAGCCATAATCCGATCACATCGCCTCACCCTGAAGCTGGAGAACGCTGATAGAGTGATACCAACGGCCTTACCACCCTCTTCCCTTCCTCTACTTCTCTCCAAGGTATTTCTTTCTCTCTCCTCTCTCTCTCTCTCTCTCGTTCTCTCCTTCGGTGTAAGAAAAGCCTGCCCGGTTCGGCATGGACCGACACGCGGCGGAGGCGCGACCAACCGCGCGGTTATTTATCGCGGAACAAGGAAGGAAAGTTACGGGCGAGGAGTTACGAGGATGCCCGGAGACATTCCCGCTCGAGCGCGCGGTCGCCTTTAATGAGAAATGCCAGCGCGACCAGCCTGTAACCCTTCAACCGAGGCCTCTGCCGAGCCACGTGCCTTCTACGCAGCCTTTCGAACCATGCAGAACGGTTTCTGAAGCTGCTGGCTTCGAGTTCCGACTGTATACACGGTATTTTGTTCGGTGGTTGGGTAAGTGGGTGGATTTTTCTGCTGATACTGAACGGTCGTTCGGTTAAAGATATTTATACGAGAGAACGATTAACAATTGTAGGCAGAAAAAGTGAAATTTCTAATATGTGAGAAATAAATTTTGTGAATTCCTCAGAGCTATATCCGATTAGTAAACCGCAGACTTTCCTATATTTATTTTCAAAGCGTAAAAATCCATTGAATGTATATAAAGACGATCTCACTAAATATTGAGCTGTATTGGTACAATGGATAATCGACTGTTCATATACTTCGATGGTTTATGCAAAGTGTATACTTGCAATAATATTTTGTAACTTTCACATGTCTTTTCAAATTCGATTGAAATTTTGCCGATGTAATTATGATGATCGTACCTTATTGCTGTGCTAATGTGATTTTTAAATGTTTCATATAATGCACATAATATACGTGGTACACTTTCGTAATCTATTATATGTCACGAAGAAGAATTTTCTGTAAGAATTTGCAATTAGTCGAGTGAATTTTCGAGAAAACGGTGAGCATTTGATGAAAACAGCTGAGAATTTTTATTCTATACAGAACTTGATTTCGTTTCGAAAACATACAGATAACGAAGTTGAGTAACGATTCTCTTCTTTAAACAGTTGGACGCGTGCCGATGGGAAAACTGGTCGTGAAAGCTTTAAAATTTCAATTCTAAACTAAAATGAATGAAATCGAGAGGACTAACTTGCCCGTTTCGTGATTTTCATGATTAATTAATCGACACGTTAAACGGCTTTTCTATCTGCTGGCTATTTTTTCGCCTAATTGAAATGGAGAGAATAAGAGGCAAGACGATGCCAGGTGAAAATCTACGTCATTGAATGGTGTACAATTATTTAGAGTCTAACGCCAGGCAATTCTACCATTTGCCAGACGAATCGATAAAATTTCGCTCGATAGGGCACGCTCCTATAAACAACTTACAGCTTTCTAATCCCGGAACAAATTTATAGCGTAACGAGGTAAAGGCAAATATATCTGTGGCAAGTGCATTAAACTAAACGGATAAATATAGAGAACACAATGCAAACATTATCATTCCTTCATGCTTTCTGATTGTACTAATCTTAGAAATACTAATATTGTTCTTAATTCACCAAATAGCAAAGTAAAATTCGCGCAAATGTAACGCCGTTAAAAATATACAGTTTCGTCAAAGTAAAAAATATATTAAAATAATAGACATTTTAAAGGAACTCGTTATAGCAATCAGAAGCATAAGGAAAATTTCTATAATTAGAAAAGGATAATTAGAAAAAAGAAAATAATTAGAAAATTTCTACCATACCAGTATTTATACTTTGCTATCTTCGTAAAATTGTAAGGTATAGGAAATGAAAGAAAATAATGACGAAAAAATACTAAGCAAATTCTTGGAATCCTCTTTTAGAGGCATGATATCAAACAACAGAATTGATTTAAATAAGTTGGCTATAAATCATTACGGAAATTGTACAGAAAAAATGCGTGACGTTTAATTGTAAAGTTAAAATCTCAAGTTAATGGTTCTTTTCCCACCTTCACTTCCTATCGTGCGTTTCCTATCTTATACTTAATCTTTCTTTGCGAAAACTTCTTCTCTGTCATTACCGACAGAGAAGCGCGTAATCTTCAATCCGAAACCGCAACTCGTCACGTGAATCGACAGAGAGTTTCTCTCGTTAGGGTATGTTCACATAGATACTTACAACTTTCTAATCGTAAGCTTAATTTATAGTATAATAGGGTAAAAACGGATGGATCGGTGATACATTTATAAGCGGCGCATCGTCGGCTTCCTTTCCGAGGCCGTGTTTCTTGAAGAAAGATCGCGAAACGAGCAAACGGTACATCGTTTAGGATTAATGGCACAGCATTTCGTAAAAACCGTGACAAAAGAAGCAATCGTGCGAGGTGGACATGCTTTACTGAATGAAACTTTACTTTCATCGATCCATATTCTGATCTTAAGAACATCCGTTAAACGTGAATGCGAAGTTTCAGTTAACTGTGATAGTTGCGCCGTTTCAGAATGTTAGAAGACAAATTGATCAATTCTACTACTTTTAAATTCCTAAATTTCATTATACAGGTATAGAAGAAAACGAATTATTTTCATAAGTTCATTTATTATAAAAAAGATGGTATGAATAATAATAAATTCCAAGCTGAATTTAATGATTAATCTTTTAATATATTCTGCGTGGAATTGACATCATTTCTCACTATAAAAATCTGGATTTAATTTAGTATTATTTATACTGCTTACCATTTCAACTTCATAATTTGCTAATGGAAACGTCCTCTTGTCTTTTCTCTCCTCCAATGCGATTAAATTCCATCCGGGAATCGAAAGAAACTCCTCTGCTTCTTTCACCTTATCTTCACGTACATACCGTATCGCGATGAAATTTCTTTCATTCGGTTGAGCAATTAATATATCTGTGATTGATCGAGCAAACGTCGCCAACCATGCTAACAACCATGAGTATCTATATACTTTCTCTTTAAGTGTCCACCTGCGCGAGCATCTTCATTTCCAGTTTCACATATTTACAACGCGATGACATTTCAAGACATAAACATTCACTCGATTCTTTTTAACCGGTCACGAATAAGAAATAAGACAAAATTCGACTAAAACGACGTGTTATCCTCGTTTAAATGTTATGTGAAATTGTAGATGGGAAGGGTTAAGCCGTGGCAATAAATTAATCTGGTAACACGGTGTTTCCCTCTAATCGCACCGACCTAGATACTCAGCTTACGTCAATTTAAACGTATTAGTTAAATTACCACTGTCCACCCGAGGATAATCAAGTAACGCTCGCGCTGCTATCAACGACCAAACGGATAAATCTCGTCGTATTTTAGCATTCCACACCGGTGTCGCCGTTTCCAGCAATTATCGATACTGATCGAGGAGTGTATAATCACTGGAACATATACTTTTCGCGGAACGTCGACACGCACCTACTTGAAAAATTACGCGATCACGATACCGTTGCATGGCGATATCTTGATTAGACGTACACGCAGTTCAAGGGAGGTATTTCAATGTTCTGAATCAAGAGAATTTTGTAGAGATTAGAGCGAGGAAGGAAACATAAAGTTTGACCGCATTCAGTGATTCAGGGATTGGATTGGTGTGAACGTTTGCTTTATTTTGATCACGCTTACTGGTGGCAATTTCGTTCATATCAAAGTTCTATGATAAGTAAAGGACGTGTGTCATAAAGGAGAGTCTTGAGAAATTATAAAAATGGTGCTAGGTAGTGATTCCGCCAATCAAGGAGAATTTGAAAGCTTATAGAATCTTTAAATTTTCCATCTTTCGAATATTCAAATATTCGAATTTTTAAGCCTTCGAACTTCTACGCTTTCACACTTCTCAAACTTGTTAGCGTTCAAACCTTTAAACCTTCAAATCATTAAATCTTCAGATTTTTAAGTTATCAAAGCTAAATCTGACCTCACGCGGTGTAAAAAAAGGACCGCATAACAAATTTCGCAAGCCATTCTAAAGATATACTATCACTGATTAAAATCACATTACGACCGTAAATAAACGTTGATTGATTCAACGACCACACGTTATAACTTGCCCTAGGCAATAAACGGAAATACAAACAATAACACCGATCATTATCATCTACAGATTTAAAATCAGCCTTTAATTTCCCTCGGCAGGAGACAATAACAGACTTTCATCCGCTTGCGAGAAAAAATATGGCGCGCCGTTTGTCGCGTGCCTCGAATAATTTGTAGTTTCCAATCGTTGCTATCCGTGCGGCGATCGAAACATTAAAGTTTCGAGAAACTCGTCGCTCTCGACAAAGGCACACACTTTACAGCCGCTCGATAAGACGACGTCTTGCGCTCATGTTCGACACGTTTCTCTCTCGGCGTCACGGTAGATAGAACACACGAGTCGATCCCGCTCGTACGAAGTGGAAAATAATTAGATGCGAGCTTCGATAAACGGTGGAAAGGTAGTGAATGCATCGAAAAATCGTCCGCCGCGAGAAATCCACAGATCGAACTTCTCTGTATTCTGTTCGCGATTATTTCGTGTCTGATCCTTGAACCTACCGACACTATCGCTTGGGGAAAATCTCGTACGGCCAATAAATCTCCGGTTGATTAGAAAAATAAAACGAATCGCGTGTAGGCCAAGGATAGATTATTATTTGCACCATTACTTTGCGTTGTTTGGAAAGGTCCCTGCGATTTCACGGTTTTCCTTCAGAGTTTTTATAGCGGAATTATATACTAAACTTATCAAATAAATATAACGGTGTGCCAATACTTTCATGCCAAACATCCTTTGTTTTTAGCGCGACAGAAACTTTTTTGCATATATTTTTCTAGGAATTCTCAAGATTTTTCTAAATCATTTTTTTTTCTTAAAACGAAAACAAGTTTGAGACATTAAATTAACGTCTAGATTTTTTTAATCTAAATTCGCAGAGTGGAAAGATACATATAGAAAACAAAATATTTGTTAACGATTTTAGTACAACGATTTTAAGGAATACGAAAAGAAAAGTTAAAAGTATCAGGGAAAACTCTATTTTTCATCAGAATTACTGACCATCGTTTCTTATCACTCGTTATCAGTGGAAGTAAATTTTGCAGAACTATCGATGATTCGTGTAGCGCTTCGGAAAACAAGAAAACAAAGTTTCAGTATTTACACACGATATCAATAGCTCGAAGGGAGCGACCAACAAAATCAACGCTGCAATTGAAATCCGTTATCCAACACTAGGTTTTTATCCAAACGAACGTGAATTGTGATCACGATAGAAGAAGCAAAGTTTGCTCGATCTGACACGCTTTTACGGTTTCTATTATTTCGCAAGTAATCCAATTATCGTGAAAGCGAAACGAGCATTTTCTCCTCGCGGTGATGGTTCGCGAGGCAAAAATTAACGACTCAAGTGATGCGTACATCGCAATCTTTAAAACTGGTTCGTCTTATCAGAAACGACACGATCTCGTATTCTATTTGTTAAATTCTTCCGAAACTGTTTTCCGATAACAGTTATTGCAATCAAATTGAAAATTATTTAAACTTCATTGCTCATCGAAGAAATAACTGATACAACCTTGGCATTCAAGTTACGGATAATCTCATAATTTTACGACGGGATTCTTTCCAGGCCGTTGATTTTCCCGCGAACAGGAATGTGTTAACTAACTCGCGTATAATATCGTTTCCGAGAATGTAATTCCGAATGATAAGAACGCAAGAAAGGTAATAACGAGTGTATGCATAACTTTCTAATGCTGTAATAAAGGCTGGCACACAGCTGTGTCTGAAAAACGTCACAGGATTAGAGCACGCTGGCTAACCGGCAATTCTTGGTGTATCTGAGAAATGAGGTGTTCATGAGAAATTGCGAATTTCCATTTATCAATCATCAGTTATGAAGAAAACACGTAACGAATTGTACTAAAAAGCGTGTATAGACTTGTTACGACTTTCATAATAGTTTCTTTTTCTTTCAATTTTTTAATCTCGTTACACTATCGAAGAGTATATTACTTTAATCGAATCTCAACAATTTAATTTTCACACTTTGCAAAAAATTAGTCACGAAAATTTATTATTCGAAAGTTGTCCGAAATGTTTCTTTCGTTTTATAAGGAAATAATAGACGCACATTGTTTTTTGTTTTATATTAGTTTATTGAATTATGCTCGAACATAATAATAGAAATATAACGAAATAGATCATACCTAATGCAATAAAATACTATAAAACAGAAATTGTTGTTCGTCTATTATCATCTTATGAAAAAGAAGAAACTTTTCGAACAACCTAATACATTCATTGATAAAAGATGTAGCTATTCATTTTTGGAATTACAAATTTTTATATCGGAAATATTTTTACAGTAATAACGTTTGTACCAATGAACTGTTTGTTATATTCTTTTCTTCAAGTCGTTTGTTTGGTCCTTATGTACATAAACAGGATAGGAACTAAAACAAAAAAATAAAACAAAACTCTTCGCGTTCAGTAGACGAAAGAGAAGAAATTTTCTAACATGCCCAAACGCGACCGTTTCAACTACATGGTACACGACATTATCGTTCCTAGAACGACAAATCTACCGATAAAATGTTCGACGTCGATAGATATTCTAACAGACGCGGTTTCACCTAACTCGTGTAGGGTGTACCTCTATGCAGTGCATATATCGTGCGACCACGGCTAAAATATACATATCGTATATATCGTGGAAGTGGCCCAGTGGGCTTTCGATAGGTAAACAGGTGGGCAGAGAAGACTGTTATCGAGGAAAAATTGCAAAGGGAAAAGAAAGTATCGATAATGTCAGCGAATGTGACAACGACACGAAGACAACGCTGTGACTCAAGATTGCTATATTAACTCGTTTTATAGTGTCTTTAGAGTTCTTCAGTAGGAAGTGTTTTATTGTTGTAATCCACTGTTTCCAAGGTCGACATAAAGTGCATCGTAGTTTCAACACAATTGTATCTACATGGTAACAGATAAGCGAATACTTTAAACATATATAAGAGATATAACAGGATAAAAAAATTATTTCAATTTTTCGAGAAACACAGATAATGTCCTTTTTGTTTTCAGTCGTAAATATTTCTTGTTCTTTTTATTTCTCATCTACAATAAATGTGATAAATATTTATACGATGACCAATTTTAACAGAAACTTCGTGGAATTTTGTTTACCTAAAATATTTTGACAAAAAAGAATGTATACATATTCTTAGAAATCTTGGGATCAAGTCTCATAAAAAAAAACTTCGAAAATTCTATTCAAAACTGCTAAAATTTTTTAACAAAACCAAACTTTTCTAAAAAATTATAAATAAAACAACCTTATAAATTATAAATATATATATTTTTTTTAATAAAATACATACATTTTTATATATACACGCGCGAGCATGTGTGTGTGTGTAATAAAATATAAAAGAGTGTGTGTAAAAAATATAAAATTTTCAGTAAATGATTAGAACCGAAATAATTCGGGAACGGATATCTCACCGGGCGATTGCCAAAATTTGTAACATCGACAGATGACAGAAACTTGGCAACTAGCGCTACTTAGAGAGTGCCAACGATCGAGGACCGACCGCGATTATTATCAAGCTATTAGAGTCAGCAAGTGACATGAAATAGTGAAAACACGTCGAGATAATGCGTCCCTTCTTCCACTTTCCACGTAATCATAAGCGTAATCGCTTGCGTCATCAACTTGCTGCACTCGTAGCTTTGAAAAAAATGCGTCCTATATGTTCATTTACGCGGTGGAACGCGCGACGAGAAAAGTTTTACGACATCGATTCGACACAGAATGCCAAGAATGTCAGCGAACATCTGTTATTTCTTCAGACAATATCATCCTATTTATAAAACTAGAAGTATCTATCATAAACGAAGAAAATTTTTTTAGAAAATTGCTTTGAGTCGACAGTATGGCTACCAAAAGAAATTTTTCAAGTGCAAAGTTAAATGCAAAGTTGAAGGATCACATTTCACAAGTAAAACACATACTTTTTCCCGTGAAAACAATTGCAAATGATTACAAACGAAATTTATTTAATCCACTGCAAGGAGGAATAAAAGCAGCTCTACCAGGAAGTAACTAAAGCAACTCAGCATCCACCCACTATCTGAGAAAATCCAGCGTTTCAAAAGCATTAAATCCTGGTAAAAATGCTTTCCGTTGAATCGCGATGCGGAACACAACATTTGGCACGCGACAAAGAACTTGCTTACAAGATGTAGTACAGGGTGGCTCGGCTAGGTAGCACGAATTAGTTTCGTGGCGAGGAAACGTAACGTAACGGTATGAAACGAGAGGCTGGCGTGACTCTAGCGATGACATAATGCCTCCACCACTTCATAATCGCCTACATGTTTAGACTACCTTCACATTAGGATCATTGCCTCACCGATGATCGACCACGTCATAAAATCTTGATAATTGTTGTAAAATAATTTTATTTCTTCATTTCTTCACGAACAAGGTAGTAATAACCTTTTTTACAATTCTTCGCGAATCAGGTCGTAATAACATTTTTTTAGAAGATTTAATTTTCTAGCGGATGCTGGTATGTGATTTTTTTTATGTACATGTAAGTTCAAGAAGTGTGTTTTTTGGACGAAAATTACGAGATGTATCGTCACGGATGCTCTTCGTGACGTACGTTTATGTTTTTCTTTGTCATGTACGCGGTTCTCTGCGTAAGAAGCTTCGGAGAAATTTATCGCACAGTCGGTCATTGACGTAATTCTTATCCTCGAGGAAAACTATATTTGCGCGGCTCCTTTTGCGATGCTACCGCAAACTGCATCACGACTACTATCTTTTTTGTTATCTCCAAAATGGTTCAAATGTAATTTCGTGTACGTCAAATGTACTTTGACGTACTGTGAAAATGCCACGAAAATTGGTTTGCGTTAGAAACAATGAAATTCATTAAGCAACGTTACGAACAACTATCCCATCTTGTTTCTCTAGTTCATAACAACATGAAATTGTGAAAAAAATCCACAGTCTACTAATAAAATAATTACATGACATACAGAAATAATTGCGAAAAAGTGAAATAAAACATGTGAGGAAAAAAGAGCATAGAAATGAAGACAAAAAATATATTTCTTTAATCGTATATAATGGAATAATTTATATGACATCCAGAAGCAATTGCGGAAAAGCGAAACGAAACGCATGAATAGAGAAAACAAGGTGGAGAGGGTATCGAAAAATTGAGGGGCAGCGAAAGTGGAGTTGATCGGTTCGCCACGTGCAAAGAGACGCTCGTGAACGTTAACAAGCTTTATCAGTTACCACCCACGGACCATAAAGTTCTCCTTTATGGTAGTCAAACGGGAGAAGATATACACCGGTCGCACACGAATTAACGCCGGAAATGGTGTATTGGCCCGACGACGCGCGCTCGTTGCGAGCAAATTGTCGGCACAAAGCCGCCACGAAACGCGGCGATGCCACTAAATAGATGTAATTCCGAGTTAACCACACGTCGAGATCAGCTCGCCACATCTGCTCCGGCGGTTACATCCGCGTTGCAGCTGGCTAGAAAAAGAGAAAACTGGAGTATATATCAGGGCTGTTGCCCGTGGCCGAGGGGATGGGGGCGAATTAATTTCGACGTCGCTGCACGAGGTCGTTCACATCGGGGAAAAACGTCGTGTGCAACTTGCGAATGACTGGTCTTTAAACCCAAAGGACGATGATATGTCCTTCATGATGAGAATCTCTCGAAAAACGCAATAGCATTTAATGAGAATCGACAGATTTCTTACAGTGAATATTGAAAGTATTCGTATAGCAACCAATTTCAATAAAAACGTCGTAGATCTTTTGTCAGTTAAAATATTTTAACAAATAAAAACTGTTAAGTAGTCGTAAGAATCTCTGGAACGAACTTCCTAAAAAAGAATGTTATTTGTATACGATTGTTACATAGATTGTGGTAGTTGGAATTTATAAATGGCTTCTGAACAACAGGTGATCATACACTGCCGCAATGAGAATGTGGCGAAGCTTAACGAGAACTGACAGTATTTGGAATTTGTAAACAACTGGTTTTTGGTCACGGATTTTCGCAGGAGTGTAATGAAACTTAACCACTACTGACAATATTTGTAATACATAAACCACTGATTTTCGAACGATGGACCGCTGATGCGTCGTTTATTACACCGAGGAATGTGGTAGGAATTAACGAGACTTTCATGAAAGACGCACGCGTTCGATATACGTAAAGAACAGAGGATGAAAGGTTGTTCTTCGAAAAATGACTCTTGCCAACTTGTGTCGATGGAACAGGTTTTTTGTGCGTGGAATTACAACTTTCGAAAAATCCTTCTCAACTATATTTTATAGCATAAATATCAGATACTGTGAAATATTTATGTTGACCTCCCATTAATATAAAATTGACCAAACACATCGCATAGGAATTTTAAATTACTAATATTAATCATTCCAATATCTGGAAAATTTTGTTTTCGAGCATTCGTCAAATAACTTAAAGACTGCAAAAATATACATATTAGAATTTTGTTTATAGAAGAATTAAAAAGAAGAAGAAGAAATATAAAGCGTTGGAATTATGCGATAAAAAGTTATCTAAGCTATTTAGAAAGGATACTACAATGACAAAATACATACTCAAGAGATCTTACTTAAAGGAAACAATTTTCGGCGCTGTTTTAAAGGAATACAAAATTATGCAACCTATATATTTCTTCTCGAACAGAGTCAAAACTTCACATATACCTTTAAGATTCCTCTTCTTAATACTTCATTGATGTAACGCCTCAATGGTCGATTATAAATGTCAACCCACAAAACGAAGTTTGGTTCTGTTGTATTAATCTCGGCGCGGGGTTCACGGTCCCGAATAAATCTTTTTCCTCTTTTTTCTTTCCTCGTGGTCAAACTGGCCCGTCTCTCCTCAGCTTGGCGTATTTTCAATTTGCAATGCTGATAAGATGGAAATACCCGAGCGGATTTGTAAGTCGAGCACCGACGTAATCGGCTTCGTCGCGGCGAACGATGAAAGCGATCCAGTCCCCTCTTGACGGCCGTGTAATTTTTCGCGTTTTTGTTTTCCACACGTGGACATTTTTTTCGGTTCTTCTTCTTTTTCTTTCCTTCTATGCAAGCAGCAGGAATTTAGCCAACAGCAATAACCAGAGGAAGAGACGAATGGCTGAAGCGGTTTTGGTTGTTTTAACGTCGATTCGCTCGATTAAGTTCCAGATTTAGACGTTTAACTGCGAGCACCTTCTTGCGAAGATTTTATGAAAAGTAAATATGACACGAAGTATTGTAAACGTCTATCGTACTTTGAAAATTAAAAAAAAAATTTGTTCGCAAATAGGAAATTTCTTTCAAGTTTAAAAAATAAAGTTTGTAATATCTCCAATGAAAAAGTGGAAATATATTGAACGAGAATAAGTTAAAAGAAAAAAGAAGTTATTTTCAAGTATCAATTTCATTAACTTTCGTTCTTTATTAATTTAAGTTCACGCATAAATGTTTATAACTTATCGAAAAAAATATTGCATATTAAACAATTATATAAAATATTTCTCGGAACAAAATAAATTACGATGCCATATGTAACGAGTAAAAGTCATAATAACATCATGTTACGACACACTCGTTAAAACGATTCGGATCCCCGAAGTGATTTACGTAACATATCGAAAGTGAGTGTCCACACACTTCCACCCGTCCCAAGCCGTCTTCTCAGCAAGGCGATTGACTGCATTTTTGGTAACACGTGATTGTACGAGAACTTGCGTGATCCGCATTCGCACCTGCGTACTCGTGTTTTCTACGTGCACGAGAACCACGTTCCAGGAAACGGTGAATTCGAGTCATGAGTTCATTGACACATCGGATTCTCCCATTCATAAAAGCTAACATGTACGGTAATGTCTCAGAAAGCGTAATTTGAAATGCTCCGCATAATATAACTTCGTTATTCGTACTATTTCTTACCAATACCGTACCATTACTTTCCAAAAATGAAATTTTTTAAATTATACATTGGGCATGGACAAATTTTATTTTGAATTTTAGATTTGCAGTAATGAATTATCCCATCAATTTCGTTATCTTCATACACAATAATATAAGAAAAGCATCTTCTTTTTCTCTAATATTACAGAATTTTAATATTAATTTGAATTTTAAATATTTCTGTAAAAAATACGACTTTCCGATCTCCGCTGCGTTTTCTGATACCTTCCTACACGCACGCACTTGCTCACTCGGCTATCATAATACTAACATTGGCACACGTTAAGGAAACGCGTTATACCGCAGCAAGTTCGCTCTTGAATTCAATCAGGTCGAGTGCTCCTTGTTCATCAATGAAACGTATCAGTCAAACAATTTATAAGAATGGATTCTTGGCCTTCGTCGTCGACAAATCGGTGTCAATTGCTGTTTTAATAACAGTTACGAATGCATGTGACAGTTTGTATTGATACCGTCGATCTTGGTGTACGAAAGGCAATTAATGGAAAGGTAATTACGTCGCAGGTGACTAGAATCGAGATCAATACTTTTAAATAGCGGGATTGGTGTATGACAGAGTTCTTGAAATAGTTTCGGTGGTTTTCCTAGGTTAAGATTCATTGATACACTCGGCATTATATAATCATAATGTGCATTTAAGAGATCGCTGACGATTGATAAATAGGAATAAAATTAAACGTTCATGGTGTGTAATATTTTACGGTTAGATACAACATCCGCTGGCATAGTGATTTTCCGCTGGTATAATCTGTCCCATTTAAATCAAGATTAGACCGACACCGCGTCCGTTGTATTCAAATCGAGATATTACGACGAGATCGCGGTGCAACCTGAATTATCAACCTTCATAAATCTCTAATGTATCGCATAAAGACATAATGAATAGATAATAAACAGTTTTATGCATGAAAAGTGCTTAACTTTATTAAGTAATTGCACGCTACGCTAGATTTTTCAGAATGATCGGAACGTTTAGCCGCGATTACCGAGAATAGCGGTACTCTCTTTTATAACTATGCATAAAATATCGCACGGCAAACAGAATATCGACGTTTGCCGTCGCATTCCTGAACATCGCCGCTTCAGAAGCACCGAACCAACTGAAATTTATTAAGCTTCCCGCGTATACGTTTCAAGCTTATACAATTATTGCCAGAGTTCCTTTCCCTTCTCTATATCCAGCCTTTAAATACACAGTTTCATTTTAAGACACCTCTAAATGGCGGTTCGAAACACCTTTGCATTCCTTTCGCATTCCTCAAAAACAAGCTCCCCGACACGTTCCTCCCTTGGAAGAATTCTACTCGCGTTAGACAGGAAAGTTGTACACGCTTCTTTCGACAAGCGTAACATTCAAACGACACGAGCTACCTACGACGTTTGCCATTTCCTCGGTGTGAAATATTCAAATCTAACGATTGTTTCACTTCTTTCTACGCTTTACTCTTTACGCTAAGGTATTCAGCTGTACATAATAGAACATGTGGTGTGTATTTGTTCACCATGCAATTTGACTTTAATCCACTACGTGAAGTTAAAATTTATTGCCCGTTTTTAGAATCAACGACATACTGGTTCAGTTAAAACATTCATGGCTGTTGTGAGACTGGATTTACTTATATATATATCGCAAGATCATATTTCACGATACCGTAATTATACCAATTAATTACAATACTAACAAGATGATTTTTTTATAAGTTGCTATATACAAGCAACATAAAGATGCAGATAAAAAGTTAAAATATAAACTGAAAAATTCCTTTCTCTTTTTACAATTGAGGCTTCTCAAGAATTCTTAGAAGCATTTTTAACCGTTTTATAATGCAGCAGAAATAGGAACAAAAAATGAAGAAATTCTTTTTTTTCCTATTAAAATTGAAACGTCTCGAGAATATTCAGAATTACTAATTCATTTCATTCATAAAAAATTACTTCATCTACTTGTAAAATGCACCAAAAATCATTGTATATCTGTGCCAATTACCCATTACTCAACCGACAAGCCCAACCTAAAATGAAATTTCGAAGCAAGCCAAGAACTAAGAAAAGAACTACACTCTTGGATCCTAAGCGACCGTTCCAAATCCTCCTCGTTCTTCACAGTTTCGCCTGAGCCAAATCGTCGATGGGGGTTGAAAATTAACGAGGTACGAACGTAATTTGAGCAGCGAACGCATCCGACACACCCAACCGGATGTGCGGCAGTCCCACAGTTCCACCCACACAGGCAAATAGTTGGCTTCCACGTGTGAACAGGCGGTCGGGTGCAGCACCCAGGGAGAGACGCGGCTGCTCACGCAGCTGCGTGCATACACGCGTGCAATTCTCGGTGAACCGACACACGAGGACACGGTTCTGCGTTATATATCTGGTTGCTCGAACTGGCTGGGAGATGAAGAGTGAAAGTACCAAGGAGCCTGGGTACAAAGAAGTCATTGAGGAATTCGAGGGAACGACGTTACGGTCATTGGCCGGGGAAGGATTCTGCATTTCTGGCAAGGTTGCGGTACTGCAGTGCAGCCGTTGAAGTGCAAGGTTAATTGTGGCTCTCGCGTTAATCAAGCTATCGAACGCAAGGCTAACTGCATTCGAACGTGCACGATATGCCGATAATACTCTCGATATACAGTTGAATATTAATTTTCGATCGTGACCCAAGATGGTCTATTATTAAATCGTTATTAACCCCTTGTCGACGCGGGCGACTCTTATATATAGATCAGCAGTGCCTTTTCCCTTCATTTTTTCGTAATATCGTCGATATGAATGAGAAAGAGATACAGGTCGATAGAACTGATCGTTTATTTTATATATGTGCTCGCGTTTGATTAACGATTGGACGATTTAGACGGTAAATTTAATAGACGCGTATCTTTCCATCGATAAATGTCACCTTTGCATCTAGTGGTTATTAACGCTGTTTTTTGTTGTTAGATGTATGGTAATTGGGACATTATTATGTCGCTCCAATATCTTTTCAGAGAGAGGTGCACTGTCGACGTTTATTTTACGATACAAGCGTGTCACTATTATAATTGCAGTATTTCAGGCAGACTTGAAATAAATGTTGCTTCACAGGATTTTGATTATTCGCTTTGATACCAGAAATATAAGTTTCTGCATTTTCATTTTCTCATTCCTTGTTATTTTCATGTAATATAATTTTGACCAAACTGGCTTTTCTACTATTAAATTGCTTAGAGTCATCATAAATTTGCCATCATCATAAGATTAAACATTTAAGACTCTCAAGAAACCCAAAGCTTTTTCAACTAACAGTCAAATTCTTAATCTTTCCTTTTTAGCAGACAGTATCATAAAAGAGATCCAGTCATCCATTTAACAGTTTCGCGAAATCACCAGCGAAATAAGAGAAATTTTTATCGGAATCTTGTAAAGAATGGTCAAGACATTTGCCTTTCGAGGAATGGAAATGAAATTGGAGGTCAAAGTTCGATCGCAAACGATCGTAAGATAAATTAGAAATCACGCACCGATGTTTGTGATTGGTTACAAACAGCTAATTCTCGGTCACAGGTCCGGTAAATCCACCGGATTCTCTGGCCATTCGTTATCCTAATTGGAAGATTCTTTCCGGATAAACCGAGTCTTTTTTATATTCCTCGTCGATTTAACCTCGACCGCTACAAGCATCATGCAGCGTATTAATGTGTATTATCTGGTTAGGCATTCTTCGGTTTGTTTCCTTCTATCATTCGACGACTATCGTCGAACTAAGGATCTTCGAAGCAGAAAACCATCTGATCGTTTCGATGCGAACGATCGCTTAACCTGCGCCGAATGAACTTTGATCTTCGAACTGTTTTAGCGAACGCCATATATTTCTGCTTTTTTTACTGTGATTAGTCTTTTCCCCTTTTTAAGTAGTTCGTGTTTTATGTCTATGGAGCCAATTGTGAATTAATGAAAACCAATAAAATATTTTTGTCGAATTAGATTTTTCATTAACGGAACATTAACATGAGATGAAACGGGGGAAAATTTTAAAGTTTGCTAATTGATTTTTGTACCTTTTGTGTAATTATTTGTATATAATTACAACAAATTTGTCCTATTGATATTTATACGTAATTTCCAATTATGTGTAATTGTAATTAACCAATAAACATAAATTATTTATATACATAAAAACGAAACATTGTATTACTTGATAATTGTTTTTTTTTTAATATGTGACGAATATTATATTGCAATATTCTTTACGCCTTTCATGCATTTTGTAATAGTATTTCGCAAGAATATAGAATACTTTATAACGTTCCAAAGACACGCACATTTTTCCGTAGCAATTGAACCTGTTCAACGTGAAACGAGAGAAACGAGACAGGCCACGAAGTACTGGATCGCTGGAACCGCTTTAAGTGGCATTTTCTGTAGACTGGCAACGTCCCTCGCGAATTCAGTTGGAAGCCGTCCTCGTATATTTTACCAGTTCCATCTCGACCCGCTCTATTTACCCATATACCGCGTTATTCGCGCATTACAATTTTATTTACGTCCCGCCTCCGAGCGTACACAAACCTCTCGTCGTTCGCCAGAGATTTGCATGCGAACTTGAACGTTACGTAGGAATTCCAAGGCCGTACACGTCCTTTCGAATGCCCACGAACATGATTTCTCTGAACTGAGTACTAGGGTTTAAACAAATTCGGATCACCACGGAATAATTCACATAAGAAAAGAATACGACAAAAAGATAATAATTGGAAGAAAAGGTGTTGAAGCATGAGGCGAAAATTCCTTCCACGATATGTTTTCAATTATTCGCTGATTGAAGAGACTGCTATTCCCTTTCATTAAAAACCAACTCAAAACCAGATCATCCTTTCAAGTAATACATTTTGACATTTTTAAATATGAATCTTTCAAATATGAAATTTATATCTCTTTTTCTCCTGCAATACAATAGATACAATATTCGAATTGTCTTCTTATGGTTGCAATTTTAATCCAATTACGTAATCTGGTAAGTTGTTCACAAAGAAGAGAAAGCAATTCCGAGAAATGACCGATACACAATAAACCTGAATGTCTGAAAGGCGATCAAGCAATTACTTACGCTGCAAAAATCCGCAACTGCTACGTGTGTCGCGTTCCTTGATAACGTTCAAGCTGATTTCAGCTATTCAATGCAGATCGAGCGCCATCGAGCCTTTGTTAACCTTTCATTATTATGCATTGAAAATCGGCAAACGATCGAAGAACCGACAAACATAGGACTTCGCGTCGCTTATTAATTGTTCGTGGCGTTACTATTTATCTTTGCGACATTAACGAGAAGTGTCAACGCAGGATATTTGCGATTGCGACAACCAGTCGATTGCACACGTTCTAATGGTCATGCTGTTTAATTGCTTCTAAAGTCGCGGTGCGGCTACATTTCGAGTTTCTACAGATGCAGTCTGCACGATGAAGATATTACCGCAAGTGACATGGAAAATAAAGACAATCGGAAACGAAGCAATTAACATCGAAGTAATAAAACGATGCACTTCTTAATTTTCTCTTCTTCGTTTATTTTTTCTTTTCCTATTTTTACGACAATTGCCATGCATGCCATTAGCAACAGATACCATCTCATAGGCAACATAGTGGATTCATGGGAGCCGCTAGTTATTAAAAACGATACTCATCAAGCGATGCTCATTAGGATGCCGTAATTTCAAGTGGCCTAATAAATGCGTGACTCAGCGAACGCCGACTGTGCTCGCCTCGTGTAAATTACATCTGAACATTAGATCGTGTTCAAGTAGCACTGGAAATGATACCGGTCGCGGAACGCGACTCGAGATGCAACTTTGTGCGAATTGCTCTTTTATTGTCCTTCTTTCATTACCGAGTTGCACGACTCATTATACCGCGTACGAAGTGGATAAAAAGCTTAATATAATCGATTCCAATGAGACGAAAAATTTATTCATCGATTACGTAAAATTCTCGTATAAAATCAACATAACGCAGGATGTTGTTTTTATAATCTAGAAAGGAAAATGCCAATTCTGTTCCCAATTTTATCGATGCAATTATCATTGAAGCTTAATTAAAATGAAAAAGTGCTAGTGTAGCAAATGTGTACTTGTCTACAAATAACTAAAAGAAAAACTAAATAGGACAAAAAAAATTTGTCTTTAATTAAAAGGTTTCAATGAGCGAGACTATTCGTGATTATACGTTCCCTCGTAAAACTTATTTAAGGAAATTATTAAAGGAAAATAAAATGTTTTAACGATAGAGCCACAAGCTGTCGCTATAGTGGCTTTTCATAACGAAAGTGTTAATTAAATTTTTTCTTTTTATATCACTGTAGAATTTCGTTTTTCTTCGATTTTATATGTACCAATCAAGATTAAATCTTTTCCACCGGTAATTATTGATAATTATGATATGAAATAGCTTCTTTCCAACTGTATAGCAATAGAAATGTTTAAAGCAACAGCGATTACTTACAAATGATAAAATTAGGTTAATAATAATTACTGCTTTATAATGTGCTTGAATATTATTAAACATGGAAGGTGGTCTTTATTTCGAGGCTAATACTGGAGTTCTGATTGCAGTAAGAAATTCAGTGAAATTAACGTTAATTGCTAGTTTTCAATAAGTTATCGTGCTAACCTGTATTAATTTCCTTAGCTACTGACCTAACTTAATCGTATAATCGATCGCGTGATTACTATAATTTCCATAATTTATTTCAAGCGAATTTATTCATTTTTGTATTTCAGACGTATTTGTTCTAGTAAAAATATTTTTATGCAAGACAAACTAGTTATCGATTTAAAAGAAAAAGACCTTATGTTGATCGTTGAGAAGTTGAGCCATAAACAAGGCTCGACGAAAATACGACTTCATGGGAATCGATAAAACCACCTTTTTTCAAAGATTGAAAAATGGATATATCTACGAATGTTCGAAGAACTGTTGGTCGTTAAAGAATTAACGCAGAGATCACAGTAGCTTGCCTCTAGACTTCTTGAGAATTATTTGCATTATATTTTTTACGTTTTTCGGCTATCGTATGAATAAAATATCGTGTTTTCCTTGTAAGTATACGTTTTCTAGAAACCCGCGTTCGCATGAAATTACGATTTGTTATTCCGCTTCGCCGCACGGTTCGATGTAAACTGCTTTTGATGCTTTGAGAAAACATTTATATTCCCCAATAAACTGAAAAACATCCTGTATATTGTTTCGATGACGAATTGTGTGTACGTTGGTTCTGTCCAAAACAGGCCTTCTTTTAATTCAAATAAACTTTGTTTACATAATCGCTTTATAAGCTATTTTATAAACTGATAAATTTAAATTTATAAGAATAGTTAAAAAAACTTGTGTTTCATAGGCTTAATTTTCTACACTTGCAATTAGACAAAATAATTAAGATGCTTGGATAATTGTCTATTATTATAATTTGCAATGACAAAACTAATATTTTATTAGAAAAACTTTAGGATGTAGAAAATATAATTACTTTATTTTTAAAAAATTGTTTATTCGAAACATTCGCCAGTAAAATGTGTATTACATAATACCAAAAAAAAATAGGTTTTACGGTGTTATTTCTTTCAAAAGTCTAAATAAAACGGAATAAATTTATTTTCACAAAGATTCGATCGAAACGATATACATACGGCGATCGCATCGATTGACATTCGCGTTGAACTTGATCTCGCCGCCGCGCCACGCCGTCGATACCAATGCATCACGGCATAAATCGTCTTCTGGAGTGACGCGCGACGCCAGCAGATAAAATCTTCGGATGCAAAATGAGCAAACTAAGAGTTAGAATGCGGCGCCTGAGCGCGACAACAGGGGGAAACGTTGGAATACGGAATGACATCCGGCTGGATGACTCTAGTGGGTTCCTGGTATCTTGAAACTCTTTGGAATTCTCTTCGGTGGCCCGAATGCCTGCGCCCCCAACGGAGATTCTTTCCGCGTACGTGATCTATGCCATTTCGTCAGGGATAAAAGCGCTTCAAGTCAATATACTGCTACTAAATCGTACTAAACTTTACACTGAATTAGAATTATACAATCACCTGTACACTTAATTATGCGAACGCTAAAGACATTTTTAATCTTGGAAAATTGTTAGACGTTTCGTTGTTTACCATATTTGCGGAAGGAATTTTATTTTTCTGGCGTTCACGCGTTTGACGTTATTCTTTTAGATGCGTGATTTGCAGAATTAATACGCTAATGCAACAATTTATTTGATACATTTAATTTAGACTTCAAACAGAAGAAAATAGTATTATTTTGAGAAAAAGTACAAGAAAGAATTTATTAGGTTGTCCGAAAAGTTTCTTTCGTTTTATAAAGAAATAATAGACGCACAATGTTTTTTGTTTTATATTAGTTTATTGAATTATGCACAAATGTAATAAGCGAAATAGAACGAAATGTATCATACCTAATTCAATAAAATAATATAAAACAGAAATTGTTGTTCATCTATTATCACCTTATGAAACGAAAGAAACTTTTCAGACAACCTAATAAATATGTTTTGGTTGATCGTATATTTGGTTGATATTTTACATGTAAGTTGCAATATTCCTAGTCATTTATAACAAAAACACGAATTTTCATGAAATCGGTATGCAACATAAAATTACTTTTAAACTACCAAAACTACTGACACCGTTGTAAAAATTGAAAATTGAACTTGGAGAAAAATCGGTGCTCTACCCAAACACAATCTACAATTTCGTTCCAACAACAGAGTCAATTTCTATCCAATCGGTAGAAATATTCCCGAGTCAGAGTGATACGAGGAACGAATGCATTCAGATTTCCGGTCTTCGTATTTCGGATCACGGCTGATCTCAGCAATCTTCACACCCGAATCAACCGATGTTTCAATATATAAGGCGAGTACTAATCCAATTCCTACATATCTTCGTACGAATTCCAGTCGTCTCTCAATATTCCATGCAAACTACAAACATTTTGTATGCAAACTGCAACCTGTTCGCACGTTTATCTATACGCGATTCCTTTATTTCCAGATCCACTCGCTTCCATTAACATGGACGTTACCGATAATCGTGAAACCATTCGAAAACAATTTTGCTCGAGCATATTCCACAGGGACATCACGTTTCTTGACTACAGTCACAAGTGTGCAGTCGCATTTCTCGTGACTCTTCCTTTCGTTAGTCTGTCGTTGTGTGCCAAATTTTTTCTAACTTTGAAAATCGGTCGACGATTCTTACTCGAGATTCTCTAAGTTCATGGGGGTATGTTTTCCTTGGTTTGAAGGCGTAGATCGACGAAGGCGTTGAGAACGATGCTTTAATGCAAATACGTTTCGTACAGCTCGGATGCGATAGCACACGTCGTGCTCGAGGTGGCGGATAATAATCAGAACGGAACGTGGCGACCTGAAGCGTAAACGCAAACGCTAGCTGCAGTTCTCGCGCGCAGCAACGCTCTATCTGCATAGCTATCTTCCGATCTCGGTAACACGTACGCGTACCGCGTGCACACGCCGGACGGGCTCGAGCGCGGAATAAATTCGTGTCCTCGACGTCGCGGGGGCTGATTGAAATTTTAAGCCGTCGAACGAGTCCAGATTATGGGAACCGACCATGAGAACCCGCGCAGGACACGGAGCAGCTTGATCACCGAGCTGGCGAGGCATTGTAGTTCTGAGTTTATTTGATTCGTGCGTGGTGGATGAAAGAAATGGTCATGGTTAAAGATTTCAATAAGATTCAAACGATTTGTAGAAGTAGAAGTAAATCGACGAAATTTATTGTGAATGCTTGCAAATGCTTGTAAATGGTATTTATTCGTAGAATTACATTTGTAGCAATAAAACAGTTTTGGATGAAACAGATCAGGTAAATGTATAATAATCCAATGTTGTATAATTCAAACTGAATTAGAAGCATACTACCGCTTGACGACTTACTAGTTACTACTTACTACGACGACTAGTTACAGCGATCGAAAGAAGCTTGAATCGATCAAGCTCTTTTCTTTGTGTAAGCTACAACTCTTCGAAGCAGATATCACAATTTGTAGTTGCATTCACGTTGACATGCCGCAAAAAGCTTTTTATGATAAATACGTTTCACAAAAGAATTAAAATCCTGTAGAATATGATTATTTTGTAAGCCAAAATTCGCAGGTAACTTAGCAGAAAACTAAGCTTGAAATATATTTTCATTATATGATAGTTCGTATAGCTGGTGAAACTATAATCCCATTTACTGTCATCAAGCTGAATCGTTTTCTTATATAGACGTCCATTAGAGGATGTTGCACAGGGTTAAAACAGACATCATTTTGTAATTTAGTCGCCGAGGGTCAAACGATTTACAGCAACTCTCACAGATACGCGCATCAAGGAGAGATGTACCGCTCGTATGTAACTAAATTATGCGTCGGGCATCGTGCCCGATGTAACAACCTTTCGTTCCGACTACTACCAATCGATTTCTACATCAGACTGAAAACACGTGCTTGCCAGGATTTATACGCGAGGTCGGTTGAAACGATGGTCCATCATAAATTCTTCGAACGATACGATGAAAACAAGCCCAAAATCTCTACAAGCTTCTTTTTTCCTTTTTCTGGTTTAGTAAGATTAGAAATCGCACTCCCGTTGTTTCGTGACGCGATTTCCAAAAGTAGCTAGATCAAGTTTCTACACGAGAGTTGTAATTGATGTGAACATACTTCACTCCTAAATATACTAATCGAAGAATCTACATTTTATTTCGCCTTTTGATGCAAATAAAAGACTTGACGTATTTTCGCTGCGATGTAAGTTGTAGACTGAGATTTACATTCTAGTTTCAATTTTAAAAACGTCTAGAGAAAGTCACGTGTCTAATTTTACACAAAATTAAAAGTTTCCACATGGGAATACGGTAAAGATTCGATGAATTAATTGAAAATAGAGAACGAAAAGCCTCCAAGTATAACAACTAAAGAAGTATTTTCGCCGTTTCTATTTTCATAATTTCTAACAATTTTTTTTTTAATTGTTCTTCCTGATTACTATAAAAACTTCATAAAACGACACCATCAAACTCATGGATCCTTCTTCTTTCGCCATTAAACCAAAGCATTAAATCTTGATTTCCTCAATAAAGTTGTTGCATGTTTTTTCTCATACCGTGCAAATGAACTTTCACTCGTTACCGTCCCAGAGAAATTTAACGAAATTCTCCGGAAGATCGCAATTCATCGTGTTTCGATGTACTCTACACAAGCTGATGGGACGCCGTGTTCCAGCAAGAAATTTCAAGCGAGGACTCGCAACCGAAGTGCTGTAAAAGCAAGCTCACTTTCGGCGACCTACTGACTCACCTGTCTCCTGTGTGCCAGGTGAGCGTCGCAAAAGCTGTCGCGGCCAAGCGATCGAGCTGCCGATCGTCGACCGCAAACATTTCTCCATGATACACGATCATTAAGCAATAATTCCGAGCTGGTGATCGGCCACTCGGCCAATCTGTTACACAGTTTGTCCCTCCTACGCGGATCCCATGCGAACGGGTAGCTCGGTTGCGTTCACGGAGGCGTAAATTGCGTAGGAATAATAGAAGCTGATCGCTGACACAATGAACGACATTCCCGCGCATGACAATCTCCACTCGACGGCATAATCGTTCCACGGAACCTTTCCGCTGTTGGCCACTTAATTAATTTACCCAACATTCCAGCCCATTATACCAGTCCCGTGTAGCTATTTATTTTTACAGAGAACGTTTGGGAAGTTATTATAGTTATTGTTTCGTGGAAATAGGCATTTGTGGACTTTTTTGAGACACTTGTGGGAATGTGAAATTTTTTTTGGAATTTTTGCAATGCCTAAGGAGTATGCGATAAAAAGAAATACGATTTATGAAGAGCTAATGAGCAGGTATGTATTGAGTAGTCGTTAACATACTTGTTAGAAACAATTGTATTAAAATTTCCGAAAACATCCTCGCAACCTTTCCTTCACCTGCGGAAGCGATGACAAACATCTACATCAGATTTGCTATCCTTCGCAATACTCAAAGATCAGTTTATAAACTGCTGTTGATTTCATGCTTTGCACAGCTCTCTGGTGAATAACAGTTTCTGGAAATCTAGGAAATTTAAATCATCGTTCTCGCGAACCATCAACCGCAATTACTACGTATCTTCCTTGCTATAATAAATATTTTCCATGAAAACCATTCAAGTCTTTGACTTCGAGAACTTGCATGTTCGTGTGATTTGCACACGAGCGTTGGAAATATCAACAAACTGCAAGATCAGCCCTAAATTTGACACGGTCGAAACAAGTCTCCTTAATCGTTCTAGACTTTGGAATCGAGGCTGTCGATGAGCGTTACTTCATTCCTTTCGCGACGAGAAAACAAGGATCCTGTTTGTACGACGTTCGCAAGGCTCCTTGGCAACTAATCTCGCCGCAAATTCCATGGCCAAACTTTCAAAATAACCAACGATTACCAAACAATTGAGTTAACCGATTAAATCAACTGTCCGATCGACGAATCACTTTCATCAATTAATTATTCGCCAGCTTCGAGGGAATTGCATATTACCCAAAATATCGTTTAATTAGCGCAAGCTTTGGGCTTTAAGTAATTAATTATAAATACATATTACGAATAGATAAATTATAAGATGGACTACTACTATTATACTGTTATTACATGTTAGATATTGCTACATATATTCATCTTATATTCTATTTAAATGAGTGTGAATGCGAATGAATGTATTTGAATTAAATTAACATGGTAAACTATGACTTTTCGATATTTCAAGTAATTTCGTTAGAAGCTATAGAATTTTGTTTCAGGTGGTTGTACAATATGTAAATTTTGAAAGAAGATTTTCGATGTGTATAATCTTTCGTGAAAATCTTCGTACACTCCACAGAAGCACTATTCCTATTAAAACTAAATACTACAAAATTTCACTGTCAAGCTAGCGCGTTTTACACCAACGCGATTAAAAGAGGTAAGAAGTAAGTTTGTAATACCATGCGTTATATAAGTGTACGGTTCATGTATCAACTGTAACAAAACTTGTCTTTCGGTAAAAGGAACTTTACATTTGTCATAAGAAAACTGCTTACGTAACTCCGCAATGTACGAAATTAATTAACAAAAGCTTTTCATCTAAGTTACTATCTTACCATGAATTTTCCACGAAAGTCTCCTATGACATATTTAAACACTCGCCTGATGTCTCGTGGCTTATTTCTCTAGCAGCAACGCGAACACTTTAAGACGCACTAGCCAGTTCCAACGCGTACCATCTGTCCAATTAATTCCGGCTGTTCAACGTAACCGCTTAATTAATTATCCGCGAAGCAATTAATTCGCTCATGGCCCCGTGTCGGTGAACATGGCTACAAAGTCTCGACTATCTAGCTTGCTTGAAAAAAGCAGTAAAGTTTCGCGTCATTCGCCTAGAAAGAAGGAACCCATAGTGCGATCAACGACAAGCTGAGCAACAGATGACTTAAACGGATCTCTGCTACTTTTTACGAGCGATGACACAAGCGTTTTTGCTTTTTCTCCCGATCGTGCGAACGTGGAGGGTCTACCAAGCCTATCCACGAACCAAGGGAAACGCACTCGAGCCCTCGATTTCATCATTTTTCTTCGCTTTTGGCCTTTGACCTCTCAGGCCCCGCCTCGCCTTCTTTCTGTTCACGAAATATTCGTATACGGAGGATCCAGAGAAGCTGACGTTCTCAACCAATCGAAAAACGGGAGAGTACGATAGGATCGAAAACTGAACTCTGTAGGGAGCTACTTGACTGGGAAAGTAACCTTGACCAAATCTCTTCGACTGCTGGGATCCCTCTCGTGAAAGAAATATGCTACGTAAAACTTTTGACGGTTGAAACTTCGCAGCGACAGCTTCTGTCGAAATCGAAATGCTTGCATTTGCTAAAGGTTATTCTAATTTTGTACCTAGTTGAGTGTATTACTGTCGTAATAAATGTGAATTGATGTCTGATTATTTTTAGTAAATTGTGTATTTAGAAAAGCATTAACCATTTCTATCCAGACTTTTTATCTACCTTTTATTCGGGATTTATTTAATATACATATATCTAGGACCTAAATAACCGAATCTTTTTAATGAGATGAAGAAAATTGGATCACTAAATCCCAAACAAAATTTACACTCTATTTAATGGGAGTTGTATTAGTGAAATTAACGGAAGTAGCAATTATTTACAAACCATTTATAGAATGTAACAAATTTATAGAGTATCAGGAAAAGATCTTTCGAAGAACACACGCTAGATCTACCACTCGATAGAACATTAAATATGCTAAGTCATATTGCCACCAATTATCTTACGATTTTTTCACTGGCTATATTCATCGCCGTTAACTACTTACGGCTTTAACAGTAAATGTATTATATACTGTGTCTAAAGCGAATCATTCAAATATCGTACGCAATTCACATTCAGTATTTCATACTGTTCCAATATGGAACTAAAGTCAAAGCTAAGATTGAACTGTGATGCCATAGCACATACATATACGTATGTTCTCCCTTCATTGTGTGTAATCCATAACAAGATAATGAAACATGTTGATGATGCATGATAGATTCGTTCAAGCTTTTCGTATCTTCTTTTTATCACTTCCTGTACGAAAATCATGGCAACAAGATAAAAAAAAAGACAACGCCAAACTGGCAGAAATTTCTGAGTCACGCAACGCTGCAGAAATAGTGGGAGGATGACGGATTGTTTCCGCATCGTCTTCGTTTTTAGAAGCAACGTTCGACGTTGCAACAACGTGTGCCGACCGATCGAAATCCTCTGTTTGCTCGGTGTAAATATCGGTTTCGATGTTCGCCTTGCAATGTGTTGACATGCATCGGTGCATTACGAGGTCTATATACACTACTTAGACGAGCTACATCGACGCACCAACACGATTCGTAAGAAATAATTGCTCCGTGGATCTCATGTACGCGGCCAGGTACAAGCTTTTGACTCTCGCGAATGGTAACCGGTCGCGCGCGTCTTTTTCTCATACCGCAGGAGCCTCGCGCCGTTTAAATTCGTTGGGTAGGGATTCTGAAACAGGTGTACCAATTTAGGCGGCGAGAGTAAGAAGGATTCCAATGATGCGGTATTAGTTACTATCGGTGAATATCTTTAGAGCTTGAATCGATGTAAGCTATTGCTCTCTCTCGTGATTTCATAAAATTGTTGATGATATTTAATCTGCATCCAAACATTAAAACGTACTAGAAGCGCAAGAAAAATATACCTACTTGTTAAAAAATCCTAAATAATTATACAATAAAAACTGGTCCACAATAGAATTTAAGAGAAGAACAATTTGAATTATTTAGAGATTATTCTTTAGTTATGAAAAATATCCAGTAGCTATTAAAATTCCTTGTCTACCAGAGTGGAAGTTCTTGAGATGCAAATTTAATACGATTTCGCCTCAGTCCCCGAAACTGATAGGACGTTGAAAGACAAAACTTGAAGGCGAAAACTGGCTTACGCTTTCGGGTGTCATTCAAGGCATTTAGTTTTGTAGTTGAGGTCTCTAAAACAACCGTGCCGCGGTAAGCAAAGACAGAATAAAAGGAAAGGACGAGGGGAAATAAGAAAACGACGTGTTGGACCCGACGGTCATGGACGAAACGTGTTTTGGAATCTTGCACAGCGGTCATGGCGTCACATTCAATTTGTTGTGCACGGTTTCAGCGAAAACATCGATAAAGTAGATGATCGATTCCTAACTGAATCGTGTTGTGTCGTGTCGAAGAAGAGTTTCGTCTTATGAACGGGATCGTATTAACGCTTCATTAAAAACGTCGCTTACGTTCGACCGTGATTAAAATTATCAATCAGCGTCAGTAATATCACTTCACTTTGATATTAAACGTAAAACGTCCAACATTCTCGGCAAACAATTGTAGTCAGTTACAAAAATCTACATACGCCCGTTGAACTTGAAATATTGTAGCAAATTGAACTTCTACACATATTTGAAAAAATAACGCTAAGAAGGAAAAGTAAAAAAAAATATGCAATATTATAAAAGAGGAAATATATGTACCTGTTATACATGATAAAATTAAAGGGCTTCTAATTTCTAAAGCAATTTCTTTCTGCGACTTCTGCGAACTAAAAGTGAATAGCTCTTTAATTCCCATTGGACATTCGTTGGTATACTAAGTTAAATTCAAAGTCATTTTACATGCTTTTATGTTTGCGAGTGTAAATGATGTTGTAATAAAGAACATTTTTAGTTTTTACCGATAAATTGGATACACAAAATTCAATGGATGTATGTAGATTTCTCAATTGACCACATATGGAATATCTTTTTATAAAATAAAATTCTTTCACAATATACAATTCTACTTTATAAAAAGAAATCGCGTATAAAAATTCACGTGGGAAACTCACGTTTACTTTGGCGAGATACAACTCCAATTCCTTATATGGATCCATCTCCGATTTAGTTGCTGTCAGCACCTTGCCACTTTCATTACCACTTTCCACTATTTTCAACTGATTCACTGTTTTCGAGATGGGTAAACCCGACGCGACACTTCCTTTCGAGCCATCGACATACAGCCCGCCGCTGTCTTGCATGGTCTCCATGCTCTACCGTCACCTTGACCTCACGCGCATTTTCTTCTGCACCTGTAACAGCGAGGAACATAACGATCAGTGTGATTCAGAAAGCGATCCAGTCGGATAATTGGAAGAAAGTTCACGACATATTGATATGCCTCGGTTAATTCCATGACCTTTGAGATAGAAACTTTATCGTGGCGCCATGTATCGTGTATTATCGTTTCGCAATTACGTATCCGTCTGACATCTTTCACGCACTTGATTTGTTTCCTAAACTTCGCTAGAATTGTGAACTGTGGAATTTTAAATAATTGTTTATCATTTAAAAATCAATTGAAATTCAGGTTATTTTACTATTATTAGAATGATACAATGCGTATCAAGCTAACTGTTACGTCGGGCGACACTCTACCTAGACCAGGCCACATACCGCGGGCAAGATGGGAACCAGATGTCCGCTCATTCTTACTGCGTACCCTCAATAGTCTTAAGGACCCATCATAAATCTCAGAAATTTGCTAGCTAAGGTCCTTCAGACCGACCAAACATTTCTTTACCGAATCGTTTCTAAACCTTATTGTTACTACGGAAAAGTTAGTTTTCTCACATATGATGCTTCCCACTAGCAACTCTCTCTCGGGGGCGGTTAGCACCCTTCCTCGCCAACCAACCTAGAAAGTTAACCAATTGACAGCGAAGTATTTCCCTCACTCTCCCAATGAAACCTTGCCCTTGACAAATCAGCTCCTTCTTGTAGATTAGACCCACCCAGCATCGTCACTGTACCTCACTTATTCTTCATCGTTAGAATAGTCAACATGTCATTACCGGGTTTCTATCCTTAAGTCAATCACTTATGTAACTTATACATACGCATCAGTGTAATTATCTTCTTTACAAAGTTGTTGGAATAAACGTTAATTTATACCTGTTAATTCAGTATAACCTCAATTGAAGCACCTCTATTATCGTAACAGAAATCAGGGAATCGATCATTTCGTGGCGTCGATTATCTAATCGTAACGGGAATTTACGACTCCCGTTGACGTGCTTTCTCGCGATCGCGTCTCTCCGCGAATGGTCGAAGAAACAGTAACTTTTTAGGCACATGTCTGCGGATTGTTCTAATTACATTATAAACAGAATTACGTATCCCATTTTCGAAATTATAATTAACATATACTGTTTCAACTTGAATACATTATAGTCTGTGCTGAACATAATCATAGTAATAGCCTGTGTATAATTACATTCATCGTAGAAATATGATTTATTAGAATTTATGCGCTAGCTCTTGAAGGAATAGAATACGTAATTAATGAAAAAGTACCGGCCAATGTCTTCTCCAAGCTCAAAGTCAACAGTGTTACATATGTAATTTCAATTGGACCAATATTGATAGTACTGTAACACTAGTAAACCTAGTCGTAACCCAAGGACAGAGGAAGGAACGAAAGTTCTCAATCAACGAGTAATTTATACGGTCTTCAGTCAGCAAAAGATTTCCTAATCCCTTTTAATCCATATTTGCTCTTCAAAAAGGCCTATAATTTATATTATTATCGTTGGAGATACAAATTAGCGTTTGAAACGATGAAATAGGAGAACAAAAGAAGAGACCAGGTGGATACCTACGGGCGAAAGGATTATAATTAGCCCTAGTGTGACTCACTACTAGGCTCGCTGCGTGTAGCGGCTCGTATAATCCCGGCTTGTCAAACACTTGAAAAGGGTAAAATGGCCACCTGCGCTGTTATGATTGCATTTGGCTAAATTTAGCAGAACCGTTCGCGTTAGTCACCAGAGCTAATTATATTTCGCAGATTAGTCTGCCCGTCGAAACGCGAGAAGACTGATCTGAAATTACTGCTGCAGTTTGTACCTCTTTCCCCCGCCCCTTTCTCTTCTCTCTTTATTCATGATCGTTTTACATCATTAAACTGATTAACGCAACCAACATTCTCTTCCCGATTCTCTTGCCGTTCTTACAATCGAGTTTCGTAACGCTCCATCTACAGAGAAATTCCGTTACAGTCTTTTGTTAAACATATGTGAATTTTATAATTACTTTGAATTACTACAGAATCGTATCTAATTAAAGTGTGCAGTTGTGGAACCATGACAAAGTTGTTAATTTTCACTGCACAGTAAGTCATAACATAGATCATTTTTTTGTAATATCAATTTCATCGTATCACGTATCTCGTTTCTGTTTATTAGCGTACGTTATTATGTACCTAACAAGCCGAATAATTTAATAAAAGTAGCTTTCGTTACAAAGTCATTAATTATAGGAAATAGAACAGCCAACTACCTTATTAGGATGAACACTGCATCCCTGAGTCTCTTCCTATACTTCACTCTTAGTTGTGTTTCTCATACACATATCTCCGTGTGGAAGCACTCTAATCGCCCTGAGACTCTTGACTTTATAGTTTCATCCATTTCCTTGCTGAACATTCGCACGGAGTATACGGTCTCTTGTGAATGGGTCTCGTTTCCACGAGTTTGGCGAGCATTTTAAAGTTCAACGGGTCTCTATCATCAGAAACCTGAATCACGATCGAGCGATCTACAGCGAGATCGTGTGTGTCGATTGCGCGGAGTCAAGTGGCATACTTATAGGGCATGATATGACTACCGTTTCATTCAGTGAGCCCGGCAACAATAAAGTTATGCATGAAAACACGAGTCGCTTCGAGAGGCGCAGACGTAATATTAGAAAATCGCCGGATGTCTGGATCGCAATAACCTGTCGACACTCAATATGTCAGGTGATTTCACAGGTGAACGATGATGCTCGAGCAACGTCATAGCGATTTCATGATTTCCGCGCGAGAAACTCGCGAGGCCAACATGGTCTAACACGTAATAGATTCTTCCGTTAATGCTGTGAGAAGAAGAGGAATTATAAATATACATGAACACGAATGTAAGTATATACGTAGACAGCAAAACAAGTTACGAAGTATCTACGTTAGGTAATTCGGAACCTGTAATAAAAGTTTGTTATTATAATTTATCACTTTAGCTCGAAATTAATTGATTAACGTCGTATTGTTTATCGAAGGAATTCTTGCTCCCTCGTATACGATATTCCAAGTAATTATCGCATATGACTTGGCTGGAATTCGAAGAATAAAGACGTTACAACAAGCAAGAAAAACATTACCTCTCTCGAGTAATTATATTCGCTTCCACTTCATTAACGCGACGAGTTAATTTAAAATCCAGAAAAAGCGGCGCGTGGGTAGGAAATCAAATTATAAAATTATTTCCATGTACGCACACATATACGGACAATTTGGTTGTCGTTTGATAAATGTATCATTACACTTTACCGCTCTACCGTGAAATTAATTGATCCAACTTTTAATTAGAGCTCAGCGGCGATCAAATTTCCTCCTTCTTGTCCTCCCTCTCGAAACGTCACGTCGTTCGTTTCCGCTTACGATGATCGTCGGGACTTGCTAAAGAAGGAATCCGAGTTGAGACGTGCGTTAAATCATGAATTCTATCGCGCGTTACGGCGCAGAAATAATGCGATGCGCGACCAACGTCCAATCTCTCTCCCTTTCGCTCTTTCCATGCTCCTCTTTATGATTACGTTCCACTAATCCGATTACGCGTGTATGTTATTTCTGTAAATTACCGATAGGAGGAGTTTTGTACTTTATACAGTGGCTCATGAAAGTATTCAAATATTTACATGGAAAACTTCTATGTGTATATTGCGTGCCATATAAAAGGTTTTAAAATTTCATTAGCATTATAATGACACACGAATGTGATAACTGTGTTGGTAAAATTTGGAGCTAGTCTGAAGATGTATGTAGGAATATTAAGATAATTACTGCAAACATATATTTAATAAGCAATTAGTATACAGTATGAATATCCATCTTCGACGCACAATACTTAAATATTAAAAATGCTCCCGCTGAATATTGTGGTTTATCGATATAATGGATAATTGTCTGTTTAAATACGTTCATGATTTCTGCGAAATATGTATTTGCACTAAATATCCGGTAGCCTCTATATACGCTTTCTATATACACTGACATTCAACATGTTTCATATGACCTACAAAGTATATGCATAAAAGATTTCTACAAGTGTTCGAATAATACTTTCATGGGCCACTCTACATGTATACACAAGCGTAAATTAATTTTGTTAGAATACATACCAAATAAGCATCTATTATTTGCTGGCACAAGGATCTTTCTAAATCAATCCTATCGAAGCGAGATATTTATAGCGCATAGAACACGAACACAGTAATCGCATGGAAACGACTGACGACTTTTAAAGCTTCATCTCCGCGTAGAAAATCAATTGCACGTGACGCTAGGTTATTTATTCGCGAATGTTGTAACGCCACGATGATACTCTCCATCGGCGCTTTTACGATACGTACATTGAAGTATGTTAATCACATGGCGTAAAGGCAATCGTCGAATTTTAAGGGTCGCATAAACACAACCGCGAAAACCCTTTACGCGGCCTTCCTCCTTCATAAAGTCGCACGACGGCACGCGGTCGTAACGCTTTAGAAGCGTGCCATTACGTTAAGGACAATTCCCTGTAACGGAATCGATAATAATATCCGCACTGGCCAGACACGTGGATACTTGCTCTCTATTATTAGCAATACGACACTGCATATTATCCCGTGTTCTTTCCATCCAGCGGCCAAAGACACCGTGGGCGCCGCGCTTTTTCGCTGGGACCGCTTGTGCAAATAGTTTCGACGCGGAGCATGCGTAAACGGCCAACAATGCATTCCCCTGTTTTTTCTCCATTCGCGAATTCTCCATACGATTCCCGAGTTTTTCGAGAGGTAGCTTATTTTACCGCTCGAAATACATAGCTGTTTCATCTTCAGCATCTTCAGGCACGTTCCAAAGTTTTTCAACAGCTTTATTGCTAATTTTAAGATATTCCGAAGGAATTCTGGATATTTATTGCTTGGAAAAGTTCGTAAGTTTAGGAAAAAATTTAATTGAATAACGTATATATGCTTCATTTAGATAACAATTTACTATTGGATCGGATCGTTATCCTGGAAGATTTGTCTCATAGCAATGAATTCTTCCGAGTGTTTCTTGCGGGTTTCTGAAATATTCAACTTCTCGCTACGAAGAGGACATTTTGTAAAGACCAGAATAAGTGGTACTTAAACGATGATGTAAATTCTTGGTGAATTCTGAACATTCGAGTTAAGGTCATTTTTTGTTTATTTCTTCCATCGAAATATAAGAACGTAAAATATTTCTTGTTGAAAAACGATATTTTCATAAAACAAGCCATAATAGCGTGCATCCATAATTCTGGAAGAGCTAAAATGCGTAAACTTCAAACAGTGCAGAGCCTCCATTAGCATCTCTCATTGAACTATCTTACAAACATGAAGCAAAACACCGAAGTTCGAAAATCAATGTCACGCGCGTGAAAAGCCGACTTTCCTCACCGGCCAAAGGCGGGTTAGGCTCGATACATAAATAAGGACGAAAATATCTGGACAACGTAGCGGTTTATCGGCAAAAGCAACGCACGCTAATGACAGCGTGACAAAAATGTCTGCCCACCGCATCGAAACCGGATCATAATGCAGTGAGCATAGAAAGGTCTCTCTCTGCCAGCGGAGCTTCGTTCCATGCGGCGAATACGTCGCGCGAGCTTGTAACCGCGGCTCGGTTCTTATCGGTCGGATTTACGATTTCGATTAGCATGTGGCCGGCGTGTCCGCCTTCCTGGTGGCGTGGAGGCACTAAAAACAATTATCGCCCGATATATTCGCGAGACGCGGACGGACGAAAACGAAGAGGAAGACACCGTCTTACGTCTCGTTTCAGGCCGGTTCCAAGGCGGACTCAGCCTTCCGTGCGACGCATTGTGTGCAGTTTATCTTTGCGGCTCATAGCCTGCTGAGGCCACCAGGAACGTCCCAACAAGTTACGTAAGGTTAATTGCGGTCGTTCGGCTTGCCAGGCTGCTCCGCGCTCCTCGCCAACCTGTGTGATGCGTGTCTTGAAACGTGCGTGCATCGATGCCGATCGTTATCACTGGGGCCTTGCTCGCGAGGACATCGATATTTACGCAATTCAATCGCGTGACGGCCCTGGATTGTTCTTTTCATATTGTTTTTAGGAATATTTAAGGTTTCGTAGTTGTTAACAAACGATTTGATTTGAACAGGGATGGGGATCGAAACCTGATTTTTATTATGGATTCGCAAAACTTTGCATAGTCGCGATAAATTCGTAATTGATGTTTTAATGAAGTTGAATTAAGTTAATAGATTTAGGTGAATTTTTGATACGTACAAGAGAACTCCATTTGAACGTGTCAAGAGACAAACAGTTCATACGTTTGGAATTAATACGATGTTCATTGATTCTCCCTACTACCTACAATTTCTTATTCAAATAGTAGGAGTTTACGTTTAGATAAGTGTATTTAATCAACAGGAATCCCAATGAATAGAGTTCAGATGAGTAGAATTTTATCGTAGTAGAACCTCACTGAACCTCGTTTATCCGGACAAGTCGAGAGAAAAACAATTTGGATAATCGAATAGTTTCGACAATCTCTTCTTATTAGTTCGGACTTCAATAGGTGCTGATATTCGGAAAACTGGAACTGATCAATTAATTCTATATCACGTTCAACTGTCCCTTCTTTAATATGTAAGTACAATTCATTCTCAATAAAAAGAAATGATTGCATATGTTTATTATAAGAATACGTCCATTTAAAGTTGACCATTAACTTGTTCATATAAACCAACTGCAGATAAACGAGGTTCTATTACTAACTATATTTAACAATGCAATCAATTATCTTTCCAAATATTAAACACAGCATAACAAAACAATAAATCTATTTTGTAGTGTGATTAATCATTCCCAACTACTAAATATAATACAATATCTCGGCCACTCATCATTCCACAGAAACCAGCTTCAAATTACCATAAACAAAATCGCCATCGTGAAAAATCGTGCAGCATAAGTGCAGCAGAACGTTATCATTGAACTTGCGCATCCCTTACACGCGTAGCTACACGAGAACGAGCAAACAATAAGCCACGAAAGAAGGAGCAAAGCACATTATGCGAAGATCGGTTGGTAAGGGCGACCTAGCTGGGTCCTCGATCAATCACCCACGCAAAAAAGTTCGATGGTATCTTGCGGCCATGGAGACCGTCCTGGTCGTTTCTTCCGTCTGAAGGGACAAGTCGAGTTGCAACCGATTCGACAGGTTGGTACACATAAGGCGTGCACGCGGACGAGAACAGCAGAAAACAGAAGTGGGAGAGAGAGAAGGACGCGAAGGAGCAAAGAAAGCGAGATATACAGAGGACGAGAATCCGCATGACAAGCTTCATCGACCAGTCATGCTTATCGCACACCTTAAGGCTCGTTTGCAAAACAAATTATTGGAAGGATAGTCTGCCGAGCTGGAGGAGCCGGAGGAGTAAAATGTCTTTTCCATATTTATATACGCATGTGATACAATCGTGCTATGCACTGTCTTCCATAGGGAAAATAATACTATATTGTTTGTTTAACTCGCAGTTTTCTTCGTATTTCATTAATTATGTAGTTTTTTGCTTTCATACGAGAAGTATAAACCAATAATTTTTATAGATAACTTGCATGGTCATAATGCACCTAACGAGACATATAAAAATAAAGTAAAATAATACGATAGTAAGTAAATCTAATATTGAATTACACGATGGAAACCACAGAAAATAATGAAGCCTGTGTCCTCTTCAGTTTCAGAATTACACGTTTTAACTAAAAAGAGTGAAAAGCCGATTAGATTCCCAATCCTATGTCGTAATAATAATTTAGAAAGCGATCTTGGAACTTCTTTTTAAAAGAAATTTATTCTGAAAATTAAAACTGTTATTTTTTTAATGCATAAATGGATAATTAGAAAAGCTCTGACGAGCTAAAGTTGATCACATTACATCACGCTTCTTTTTTTTACTTTTACGACATATTCCCTATAGCTTACTTAAACATTCCAAAGATTTAATCTGATAGAACTAGCAGCAATCATGCGGGTGTTGTAAAAAAGTAAATTCATTGGAGTTCCCCTGCTCCAAAGTTATTCGTTAAGAAATATAGTCACCATCTACGACGGCGTATCATCACACTTTATCGAACGTTCCGTCACGCTTGCTGGATGTAGGTTTCGAATGAATTTTCTGATCATATCATTGATATTACGTGTAAAAGTCAACATGGTCCCTTCATTTCTATCCAGGGAAAAAGGGGTATTATATCAAGGAACACGTCGTTCAGATATTTTATGTAACTATCCATCGTGTTCCACGCGATACAGTAAATAACAGAAAATGTGAGTTATTTTCGTACGTTTCCATGCGTATTATTGTCACGAACAGGTATTTGCGAGCTGCTGAAGCTATTCATTGTGCAAAGCGTTTACACGACAGTGCGATATGACGCGCGAGTCATCCTGCAAAGATAAAATTCAATCACACGTCAGAGCTACATGGTTTTTCCATATGAAGATCACAAGATAAATCATCAAGTACGTTCTTCATTTTTTTTTAACGTGGAATCGTTCGTTCTGTGTGCTTCTAATTGTCTGGAAATTTATAAATAAACGTAAAAGTATACGCACAAGAAAAGGCAGATAAAAGATCGTTAATATACTGACCGAGCAAACGATTTTTCACAAATGAAATGAAATTGTTCTCGTTTCTGACTTGGATACGTGCTGCGTAGCCCACTTTGAGAAAGTAACGGAATACCTCGGCTCGAAGAAGCGGAGGCGTCGAGCTCATAGTGTCAGCAACACCTTTATGGGTTTAACACTCGTTAAACGTTTGTGTACATTTAGTTGAGTAATGAAAGGTACGAGTCGAGACAGGTACATAGGCTACTTCCATCGGTGTGAACAAGTCTGTAGAATTCCTAGTTACTTCAGGACTGCATGAAGCTTCGAACATGTTAAGCTTCAAACGGAAGCATTGTCGTAATACTTCAAATTACAAGTTCACAAAACTTAACATCTCTTAACATTTCGTACAATAGGAATTGTTGATGAATAAATTCATCAGGAAATGGTTTATCTAAATGAAAACGTATAGCTCCATTTCTTGGAAATTTTGCAAGTACGTCCACCTAAACAAAATTTGTATTGGTGATAAAATGACTTCTTCGAACCAGAGAAATTTCTACTTGAAATATTTTTTACAGTAGATAGTTCGGGCGATAATCGCAGAGCTTCATACTTTGGAATACCCTGTAAAGGTTTTTATTACGATTTTGAAACAAACGAATCTATCGATATATAGAAACACCGAGCATGCGCTCGATGAAGGATTTGGAAGCAACAGTTAATCATACACCCAGCTAGATTCTTTTCTATTCTGGCTGCCTCTATCCTTATCGACGTCATAAATTATTCAAATTACGAAACAACCGATAACTACGACAACGGTATAAAAGATAGGCAGTGGCGGCGTGGCTGATCTCAAAAAGACAAAATGAAGGAAGAAAAGAGGAGGAATAGGAAAGCTCGTGAGCTAGAGTAATCGCGGTGCGTGGTTCCACTGTATCTCACACGTGCGAAGGATATCTCGACGAGAGAATAAGAGGCAATACATAGTTCCTCATCGAATGGATCCTCGGTGGTTTCGAAACTGGTTTCGGATCGCGACGACTAATTGGAATTAAATGCAATGCTTCCCCCTAGTCGCCATTGCTGACGCTCGAATGATAAATGCTGTGATAGCGACAATAATTAGAGGTACACGGTATATCCATTCCTACGCGAAGCTGTTCCCCATCGGGACACCTCGCCGTCACAATCGTCCTCTTCCCTTGGCTAGTTAATCACGCGACTCTACGATTCCGACTAGCTTCGTTCTTTGAAGATAAACTTCGTTATTATGTGGTGCTTATGCGCGGGTCTTGAGGATTCGTCGATCCTTGGCCACGTGACGCAACGATGCCGTTATGTGTCGTCAGAGGAAAGAGAGGGAAAATTCTTCTGAATCAAACGTAGATGATCGGGCGATACCGACTACCTTAATTGCTTGAATACCGATTTGTACGAGAGACCAATCGGAGCGAAATTCGAAGATTCAAAGATTATCTGCATAGAATGACATTTGTTTGTGAGAAACGTAGAGGTAATAAGAAGGAGAATTGAAATTTGAATGGAAACTCTTTGTGATGGATTTTGATAGACTTATGAATGTAGATGAGAGATGTTAAAATATGTGACAGACACTCTATTTTATAAAATGAATTGTAGTTAGAATATTCTTATGATTGGCAGATATAAAATAATTTAGAAATAGATCATCATAGTATTATGGTAAAGGTAATAGGAATTAAGTTCTGTTTATTAATAAATTTTGTATATATTTTTAAACTATCAGAAAATGCTTTAAATATTTAACGATTAATTGTGCAATATAATATAAAAATTAATAAGAAGCCCAGAAATTTTCCACATCCTTTAATACCTTCGAACAGCGAGAAACTAAACTTGGCGCACGAAAACTGTAATTTATATGTAAATCTTAACACTAAATTTGAAAGTTCAATTCTAATATCTAATACATGAGGACGCTAACGATATGTCGAGCCATAAACACAATTTTGCCCCAGTAACCTACAATAAGAAACTGCTATAATCCGCTTCTACAAGTCATGATCTTGTTATATGAAACTTGCTATTAACCTTGTGTATTAATGAGTTGAAATCAAGGAACACGATGTATGTACGATCACTCAGCGTATCCAAATTTACCTTGTAAATGAGATTTAAACGCTGACAGCTTAGAAGAAAGCGTCGCACCACCCAACTCGAGTAGCCTGAACAAAAACGGCGGACGTCGAGTCAGACACGTCCGACAAACAAAAAGCTCGCGACTCGGACGGTTGCCAGGTAAAATTCAATCTCAGCCGCGATAACTCCGTACAAGCGAGGCCGTCGCTGCGTTAATCGCTGTGCACTACCTGATCGTGCTCGTTGCTGCGGGCTGTTCAGTGGCCACGAACCGTAGCCGAGCATTCGCGATTTATTTACGTCGGTGCACCGTAATCATCGCGTCAACTCGAGTAGCACGATCATAATGACGACCGGTAATTACAAAGTGTATTACGATTGCGACATAACCGTTGCCTCCTCGCACCCTACGCATTAAAGTGTCAAAGAGTAGCCGACCAACCGCGCTTTAGGTCAAGGAAGAAGGGATGCATGTTTTGACATACATATATATTCTTGGCGAAGGATTAAAGAAATACATATGGGTAAGGTCAGGAATAATCTGGACATAGAAGACATGTACGGTGGTTCATGAAAGTATTCAAATACTTACCATACATAATACTTATGTAGATATACAGGGTGGTTGGTAACTGGTGGTACAAGCGGAAAGGGGGTGATTCTACGCGAAAAAAGAGGTCGAAAATATAGAATAAAAATTTTTCGTTTGAGGCTTTGTTTTCGAGAAAATCAACTTTGAATTTTCGCTCGGTACGCGTGCACTTTATCGCGTCTCGTTATAAAGGATCTCACTGTAGATCGTTGTCTCGATGGAAAAATTTGAAAAAAGAAAAAAAATTAAAAAAAAATTTTTATTCTATATTTTCGACTTCTTTTTTCGCGTAGAATCACCCTCTTTCCGCTTGTACCACCAGTTACCAACCACCCTGTATATTATGTATTATATAGTACATTTTAAAAGTTCTTTAGCATCGTAGTTAGGCACGACTATCATGGTTGTATTGATGAAATTTTATAGCAATTTGAAAACGTATACAGAAATAAGAAAAATAAACATACTAGTTTAATTATGATTTTTTTCAACAAAAACCAATTATTTCTATATAGATCTTGAATCTACCAATATGAGTCTTCAATATCGATAGACAAATGTTTTTCTTTTTATTTTATCTCGTAAAAGCGTAATGTTTTATCTCGAAAGCGTAAAAACGGGGAACGCAAGCTTCGTACTATCTTCTTGCCGTACGTTCAACGGAATGTCTAATAAAGTCTGAGTCATGTCTGTTGGCTACCGCAACAAGAACTTGGTAAAGCACAAAGAGACTATATACACTGCCGGACGGAACATCTGATCGATCGGTAAACCGTGACGAAGAATGCCTGAGGGAAAGGATTGTTAATGATCTTGACTCTCTGCCTTACCTACTCCGGATTCACTGACGAGGAATGTTCGAAGAAAAACCGACGTTCGTCTCGCTTCGTAAATATGAGTCAACCAGCCACATCGCTTAGGAAAACGGAAATTCGCAACAGCTCTGCCAGCCAGACCGGTTGTAAACGCAAATGAGAATGTAACAGACGAGTTGTAATCATAATGGTTCGCCGCGATTTTCGACGGGATCCGAATCAGGCTTTGCCCAGCTGTTACCTTACAGAATTAGCGTAATCGACGAAGGTCGACGCAAACTGAACGACCGCTTCTCCGAGTACTCGTCGAATCTGCGTCTCTTCGCGGAGGAGCGAAAGAGAAAGAAATAGACTGGAACTGCCCATTCCATAAGAGCTGTTTAGAACCATTAACGGCTGCTAAATACCACGAGCATCCAACATCCTGGGTAAGCAGGCTCTTTCCAGTTCTCGTCTCCTTCCATTGAATGTCTTGTAGCGGGTTCCTTGCTGGGAGAGAGAGGTTGCGAGGAGGCCTTGCAAGGTTACCTATCTCTTAGCGAGGTCTATGAACCTCCTTCGAGTTTGTGTTAACGAGTCTAACGTTACCTAACTTCCAGTTCTCATATGTCAAAGGGTCTTTTAAAAAACGTATTGAAAAATTTATGAAACATTATTTAATTACACTAGATATTTAATTATACCGATTGTAACATAATTGATGAAACATCCCGTATTTCTTTTTTCATTTCTGGTTACTGGTCAAAATTGATTTTAAAAGATAATCACAGAGAAGATTCGTAGCTAGGGGAAAACTATATGTATATGTTGGTAATCGCAAAATGGATGGGTTTAAAACTAATCATAGTCGACTTTGTAATAAAAGGCATAAACTTGGCGCCACTTAGAATATCGTTAAGTAACTCCCTTCATTACAATGTTGACACGTCGTGTTACTTATTACATCTTCATCGTTAATTGAATGTTACTATGGTGTGTAACATGTAATTATCCTGACGCGCACTTAGAGGAATTCAAGGTATATTGAAAATACGACGCGATCGAGATGATTACATGACGAAGGTTATTACTGAAGCATGACTTACAGTTTAACGCTTGCACCATCTAAATTTACCCCTTGAGTACTTAATGAGAGGTTTTAGGGAACGTGTAACTAGAAAACATCGAGTTGGTACCTTCACGGGTAACGAACACGGTGTTATCAGTGTCAATTTAACAGGATCTTTAATTTCAAAGAAATTCGCGTTTGTGGTAGTTTACAAACTTCGTTCTCTAATTGAATAATAAATGAGCCGTTTAGAAGCCACATTGATCAACTCCATAAATTGAAAATAGAGAAAAATTACAATCGCTGACTAATATTTCGACTATGAACCTTCCTTGCAATCATAGTAATTAACTGATATGCCAACATCTTAATGATAATGATCCAGCAGAGGCACAAGTAATGACGTTGCACACAGAAGAAATGAGATTTCGTCTGACTCATTTATACAAACATTCGTCTTCTTTAAACGGTTACAAGATTTAATTGCTCAGATATAAGGTACCATTTTCATTTTTTGATATAAAACAGCCAATTTGACGTGAATTTCCATCTGCCATTCAGTTATCACACAGTGCAAATATATGCATTCAAAACAGAAAGGTCTTAAACTCTATATGTAACGATTCCATATACCATGCGAATACAAGCGTTAACGATTAACAAAGCTTTTATTTGCAATACGTAATGTTTGATTATCGATTACTAACCAAATAACATGTTAAACAACTAACCAATAGATAAGATATTATCGATGGTTATTGTTTTATAAAAATAATAATCTACAGTTCGTACAGTGACGAGCTTATGAATAGAGAAACGCTTAGTCTTAACTGCTAGTAAATTCAACTATGAGTTTTATTTATCCTTTTATTGTAAGGTGTATATACTGCATTACTGGTAGAAGAATGTTCAACAGAAACTTCTATCCTAAGTTTCGCAAATGTCTCTAAGAAGGAACCATAATTGTCCAAACAAATTTCCGGGGAACAGCATCCTTCATTTCACTTCCATATGTAAGCAAAAAAGGTAGAAGAAGACGAAGGTTCACGGACTCCAGAGGGTTTTCGCGTAATTCCATAACAAACGATTATCCGGGCAACCGAGTAATCCGTCTGGAAAATAAACGGCGGTCTCCCATAATGCGAAATTAAAATGTTTCAACCGTAGCCAGCAGGCACTGCAGCAATTTAAATAAACGGCACGTCGCGTCGTCTCGGCTGCAGGAGAATAAGGAAACGCTGGCATGTCTCGAATCGGTTCAGACGCGGTGTTTGTTTAAGCGACGCCAAGAAAAGAGCGGAGATTCATGGGATGCCGATGAACGACGGATTTCGTATCGAAAGCGCGGTCTACGCGCGATTAGATTCCAGCTCGCGTCTTCCCTCTCGCGTGCACCCTTTAATTACCAAGTATTGCGCGGCGCCGCGATCGTCAATGTCCTTTTGTTCAGCCAATGTTCTCTTATGCTTTGACATTCTCATAATGTCGATTGACAGTCGAAGGTCTGCACAATTGCGTGTCCCGAACAGTGCACGCGCGGAATATATGCTCCGATACCAATTCGTTTCAAATGTCACTGGGAGAACGACTGGCTCTGTTCGCCGATTTATCGAGAGTAATAACTAGATTGCGGATGTTTATGCACTTATACAAAACTTAAAAATACGAAAATGCATAGAATACATATAATATGCAAAAATATATAAAGTACGTAGCACAGGTTTTAGTAATTAACGTGTGAAACAAATCTCTGCTTAGATTCCACTTTTTAGTCGAGTTCATAAAAAAATAAATTTGCATAAACATTCGAGATCTAGTGATAAGTTAATTGGTGTGATTATATTGCTTTTTTGCGCAACAAGTTATTTCTGCTACTTGAATAAATCACGTTTTAAAATTTATTTTATTCAAAATTCTTCGCATAATTTTAAAAGACCAGAAAAAGGCTGTACACAAAAATACTCGTTTCTCCGTAAAAATATGTAAATAATTCTGTCCACTTCGTGACAAACCATTCATAATCCAGCTGACATTTGACCGTCATTAAAATACACTTCTTTAAAAAAAAGTACATTCGATGTAGTCATAAACGAATATATTAAATTCGCAGTCAACAAATTACAATTTTTCAAAACCAACGACGATCATCATCCGCAAATATCCAGATTTTTTCTTAACATGAAAAATCATCGAGCTCGTGGCTCCATCGAGACGAAATCAACACCACGTGGCAAAGTGTTCGACGCACTTCGTCACATTTCACTCCCTCTTCCATGTAAAACAGAGTGTCACGCGAGAAAACACTTGGCAGCCACAAAGCGACGACGAGCTATCGTTGCAGAAGTCTCGAAGCACTTCGGATCGCGACGAACACGACGCGGAGTGCTCGGCCTCGCAGTTAAGTAAAAGCGACACACGATACACGGCTAAACGAAGAGATACCCTGAATGGGTCAGACTATCCACAAGCGGAGAACCACGATGGATGCATGCGTAGAGGAAGGTGAGGCCAGGAAAAATACAATGAAGCGTGATCAGTGTGAACCATTTTGCTTGAGAAGCCGCGTGCACCGAGTATAAGGTGCTCTATCCTCTCGCGATCCTCGAGTCGCAGAACTGGTTTTACACGCGGTCGATTTCGATATATATAAGGACGCGAGATACAGACAGAGAGGAAGCCACGAGGTAACAAAGAGGGAAACATCAAGGATCTTCACATGAACGACAACGCTGCGATTCTCGCGATCCATTGATCCTCTATTTGTCTAATTAGAAGCACGAGTATTCTCTCAGCACTACGCAACGATGACAATCTTCCTTTTTTTTCTGCATATACTTATACCGGACTGCTATTTTTTTCGGTCGAGCCTTTGACGAACAACGACACAAATTAATTTGCTCGTTATTTGACGTCGAAGTCTAGTGTCGAGGATGATGTTTCACTTGTTTGTTCGATGAGAGCTCTAACGTGGAAATCACGGTGATAATGTCGGTTCCGCGAACACGCGATGCGTCTATTGGCGGTGTACAGCGATGTAAAGAAGTAGAAAATCACGCGTGGGAATTTAATTTTCTTGGTGACTCACGACCAATAACGTGCAATCATGATTGGCACTTATCGTTAGTTGTCGTAGAGTCATATTTTTTGTACGAATTACGGTTATGCTCTACGCTGCTTTCGGGTTAAGCTACGTACTTTATTAGGTTGTTTAGAAAATATGTTCATAGCGAAATTTAAGGAGGTTCGGGTTAGATATGCATTTTCAAAGAATTAGTATTTTATTGAATAATATATTAGTTTAGCATTGTTTCGTTGAAAAAAGGAAACCTGTTTTATGAACGAATTTTGATTATACTTCTCCTTCGTTATTTTCAGCATTTATGTAAAAAGAGTATTTGTACAACCATATCATTACGCGCCAGAGATTCATAATAAAAATACTACGAACCTTCCGAATAATCTAATATAAGAAAATTATCCATTTTGAAAGAAATCCTTCGGCCTTCTTTTTCAAAGCAATTAATTTTACTTTATCAGGATGACTCTCAGTTTCTCAGATTCTCGAAATACAGGAAGTCCTATCATGAAATACTTTCATTTCCTACTTCATGATAGAGATTTGAAGACATAGCTATCGCGGTATCATTATTTGTTCTATCAAAGGAAAACGGCCCACACTTTCCAGACTTCCTGTGACCTGAAACTCATGATGACAATGTTTTTCACGAGTATTTACATCATTTGGAGCCCGTCCGTTTCTTGGCTTCCTCTTTTGTTTAATTTCATGCACGACTGCCGACAGAAAGCTTTCATTCGCAGCGACAATAGCCCCTCGCTCTTTAATTGTCTATAATTGTTTTCAATTTCCTCCGAAGCCACTTCTGTGCACGACTGAGCAAACGACAAAGATATTCGACGAGCAATTCTATGATTTGTTATTTTGAATTTGATATATACCCGTGGAAATATTTCAACAATTAAAATGAAAATCCTTGATGAATGTATCGTATGTTTTATATTATTAGAATAGTTAGAATTATTAATAGAATATGAACATTTTATCACCACTGTGATCGAACACAGTTATCATAATTATAGGTATCAGTAATATTTGAAACAAATTCGAAAATGTACACAGAACCAACATAATCCTAATAGCCGTGTCCCATTACAATGCTAGTGAAGTTTCAACAAGCTTTACATAATATACATAATATCACATAATATACATAATATACATACACTATACGTAATATACATAATATAACCATCAAAGTTTCCTACAATAAATGTTTGAACACTTTCATGAATCACTCTATGTAATAAAGCATGTGATATTTTTTATTTAACATCATCTCTGAATGCTATTTTTATCACAACTCCTCGTTTACCTCCATCTATCGTTCCTATTATCTATTAGATCGTCTTCATTTCCTGAATCATTTAAATTAACCTTCAGTAAAAAGCAAATAAGATTTATTCCTTAAAAATACTATAATAGCGCATTTCTACCGAAGACAAATCGATAATTCAAAGCGGTTAGTCATATGTTTGTCTGCGTCCTCTTTCCCTATCCAACAGTTCCGTAGTGAAATGATAATTCCCAAGTAACTAATGGAGCAATTTGAGACTTTTCTCGCTCCGCGCGTAGCGAAAGTAAGAGGTCGTCGAGAATCATAACCGTGCCCTAAAGGGAGCGACATTTACGTGTCCCGCGAATCGTTGTTTCGATTTTGCAAGAGCCACGCGAGTTACATACGAGAGCTCGTCGAACGGAACTCGTTCGGCTATGTAATTCTACGTGAAAGTAGTAGACACGTCAGGCATAATTTTAAAGCGCGTGTTACCGCGCGAGCGCGCACGCGTTTCGTGAACGATGATGAAGTATCCTTTCCGCGTCCCGAAGTCGAACGTTCCGCAATGTCGAAATCAGTCGTGCGAATAAAAATTGTACCCGAACCCGTATATCCCAACCCTGCCTGGAAAACAAATATGATTCACGAGAAAGCGTAGCATGCTTTCAAAAGATAAAAGTCAAGCTACAGTTTTGCACGGTTATAATTCATCGAGAGCCACGCATAAGTAAACCATGCGTTTACAATGGTGCTGAGTATATCGAGCCGCGCTTTTTTCAGTGAAAGACGATGAACGAGATTGCTTAATAACTGTACTTCTATCTTACTTCTCTACTATTTGTAAACTTCATGTCACTGAATGTCTTAACGTGTCACAAAATTGACAGAGTCGACTTTACCTGTAAACTGTCGGCTATAAGTATTAGAACACCTGTTGGATTTAGTATAAATTTACTTAAAAAATAAAGCTGTCAATGTGGTTCGATAAAATAATAATATGTAAATGTAAAATAATAATAATTTATCAATCAGGTTGTAAATCATTTTAAAAAGTTTTATCGTACAGTATGTATTATTTAGATTCTTAAAATATACCTGAAAATTTCATCTACCAATCTTACGATAATAAACTGAAATTTCTCAATTTCGATAATAAGTCTGACTTATTAGTATTCCTTAATAAGAAGTACTATATTGGCGTAACTATTAATATCCATCACGTTGTTGGAAAACAAAAAGAATCAGCGACAACGACAAGTCAGTTCCAAACTCTTGTTGCTCAAACAGGCTCGTTAATTTTGCATCGTTTTAGTCATTGTTTCTTGCGTTCACGAACAGCTTAGCTTCCTACATAGTACCGGGCTTTATTAACAGCGAATACTTCTCAAATAATAAATTACTTCGTCCAACTGACGTGTATGTACATTCAGATGCACCGCGCGCCTTCTTCTTTGTCGATAAACCTATCAGTTGAACGAAGAATTTACAACATATTTAAACCTCATACCGCAAGTCGCTTGTTACTAGGGAAAAAAGGAAAAAGTATTGAAACTAAACGGTGCGTTGCCAGCCGTGGACTTAATGCCTCGCGAATATATGCATTAAAATATTGAAATATAAACGCGACGAAACGATAGTTCAATATTATATAATGTGCGTGCAATCGATTTGAAACTATTTATGTACACGTATATAGTACGTATACATATAATACGTATGTGTAACTGTTGGTTTTATATTTCTTACGTTCTCTCAAATAATACTTACTTAAATGTCTCGATGTTTAATGCAAATATAAGTAGCATACAATTCATTAAAATGTTACAAATGAATAAAATCTAAGATTTCAAATATTCTGTTTTTCACTAATCATCGCTCTACAAAAAAAAAATATCTAGCAATTCTTTATAACATAAACAAACAACGAAAAAATTCCATCACTCCAATAACCATTTCTTCCTTCCTACCTATATCAAGTTCTTACTCGATGTTACACCCCATATTTTTATTTTCCTCTGAACGTCAACGATTAAATGCATCTCGATGGAACATCGAGGTTTTTATCGTAGAAGAGAAAAAAACCCGTGCACGCAAAAGCATTATTCGGCGAGTATACGAACGTTCGATCCGATAATGTGGACGCATCGCTACCAACGCATCGCAAAAGGGGGAAGCACATTGATGTCAAGTGAATAAAGGCCGGGTTGCGCATAAATATTTCATACATCGTACTGCTAGATATACAGATGTCTGCGGTCATACGATAAACCATTGAAAGATAGACGGAGGAGAATGCGCTTTAACCGTTTTCTGCGTCAGTCATCGTCAGCGCTGTTCCATAAAAATTAACGGACGTCTCATTTTTGCGAGCGGTGCGTGCCGCGCAGGGAACACGGCATTGCATATAAAATGTCGATGTGATATCTTCTTCACTGAGTACAATCGACTCTGTAATAAATCATTTTTATGCAACGCCGAACGATAGGCAAGCCTTTCACCTCGATTTCTGCTAAACGATTCATTCGACCGTCTCACTGGGAATTTGAAAACCTTTTACACGCGATTAATTGTATTAAATTATCGGAAAACTTACAATTCGTTTTTAGATAAATAAAGAAAGACTAATTTCGATAAGGCATATCCAATAAAATCCGAGAAAATTTTGTATATTTTACTTTTAAACTATTTATAGTAAGTAATAAAAAGAATCGAAATAAAAATATTTTTGTGTTTAGAATTTTTATATAAGTAATTACATTATTTCCTCGGCATTATCAAGTTCCATTTGACGGTACGTACTTCGTAACACGAAAGGAAGCAGAACCAAGCGGTAATCCCATTCAAAACCGAGATATGCGAACATAAATAACCAAAAATCCTTTACGTTCAATCTCAGTTATAATACAGGGACGTATTATCTGTGGAAGCAACCGGACTTAAGGATTAAAATCCAGATCCAGAATTTCCATTTAAATTTAATTTAAAGAATTCAATTCAAAATCCAGAATTTTTCATTTTTATTGCTAAATTATTCCTCCAGTGCCTCTGACTCAAAGTTTCGTAAAAATCTAGTCGAACTATCAATCCATACGAAGAAAACGATGAAAGCTATATTTTACAAATTTTATTGTCTGCAATTTTTTGTTACAGAACAATATTAGCCCACATCTTTATAAATTATCATCTAAATTCAACAATGTACTTGCCATTTGTAGAAACCTTCGAGTAAAGTCGCAAATATACAAGCAAAATTTGACAATAGAACTTGTTGATCAACCTAACTAATATCGTGTTTCATATAATATACTACAAGAGACATACAAGTGAAAGAGAGACGCGTGCGTGAGAAGAGGCGCAACACCGGAAATAGAGAGGAATGGTCACGGAAGGAGAAGAAGGCGTTTAACCGCTCCTGGCTCTGCGTCCGCTAGTCAGCGAAAACTTCAGCGCGATTTTACATTGCGTCATAAATGCAGGATGTAAATCATGACCGGTGATGCGGTCGATTCTGTAGAGGCGCGTAAAGCTTAGTAGAAATGACAGTCAGAACGCGGGAGGGAAGTAAGCTTAAAAGGGAGAAGACGAAACGCGTTGGCGACGCAAAACGTCGTAGTAATCGACTTGAAAGGGCTTCCTTCGCGGCGAGATTGATGCTTCCGTTCGAATCGAAGAGATCGTACCCAACGTAATTGTAAATTAGAGACTGTTGAACAAACTGCTGCTTCGTAAATTATATTGTATAATAAAGCTGAGTGATTCTTATTTGAAAGGCTGGGCTGTCGATGATGATTTTTCGTGAGAACAAGAATATTATATTATTGTGTTTCGTAAGTTATTGAGTTTGTAAGAGATGTCTTTTCAGTCAGAGTTTAGCATGGTATCGGTATTGGTATTACGATGTAAAAGGTTCTATGAATACAGCGTTTCCATTCGAATCGAGGAGGAATTGTACTGGTTGCGATTGTAAATCACATGATACTAGACAGCTTCTGTTTCTTGTGTGCTTATTTGCTTCAACAGGTTTCATGGCTTTTTCAACGCGATGCATCAAAGCGTTGCTGAAAGCGTTGACGTGTTCCGAGAGGTTCTCCGAACGTAGTCAGCGTTTCCATTTAAATCGAAGAAAGTTCTATTGGCTACGATCATAAATCAGTGGATAGCAAATAGCTTCTTTCCTACAATACCTATTTATAACTATCGCGGTATACTTATTCGAAAATGACATTACTATTCTTCAGTCACTTAGAAACTAATTATTGACCAATGACCATTAACAATTTTTCTATCGAGGAAAGAAAAACATACTGAGTCGATATATTTATTCCACGTAAAAGACATCAAGAAACCATCCAAATGAGCAAAATGTTCTAAACAATGTTTCCTTCGAATTCGAAGTTTTGGCATTATCAATTTATACTACACATAGCTTTATCCAGCAATCAAGAATAAATACTCGATTGCTGCCGGGACATCGAATATACGTAATTGAATTCGAATCGAATTCAAACTAACCTACCACTCGTATACAGTCGATCAGTATGGCTGCTGAGTCGTTCACACATAGACCTCCCCTGCTCCAAACCTAATCGTCCCTACACTTCGTCAAGAAAAGAAACATTTAGCAATGTCTTGCATCGGAAGTTCCTTTCGATTATAGCCGCTGGTATGAGGATCGTGCTGTGTATCATGAATCACGATGTAGTTTTTCGCGAAGACGCTGGACACGAATGCCAACCACGTATTTCCACGGAACCGCGGCAAAAACGAATCTCATCATTAAAAGCGCGATCTCCGATCATGAATACCAGCACGGCATGAGACTATAAACAACGGCTGCTATCTTCACCACAGTCACTCGAGATTATTTTACGTGAATTCCACGCGAGTACGTGATTACACGTACCTACAACTGTTTCCTTTTTATAGTTTTCTCCAGCATTTTCTTTTTATTCGATGAGTTACTGGTAGATTTCATTCTTTCGATCAATGCGATTCAAACCGATCTTATGAATGAAATCGTAAAGGAATATCAAAGGGACTGGACGCTGCGACTGCTCTCTCAAACGATTTGCCGAGTTTCGTTGTTTTACGAACTAGATCATGTACGAATTATAAAATATACGTATAACGAAAGTGGAGTAATCTCAAATAGAAGAAAAGTTAAATGAAAAGAATTTTTGCATTTGTAAATACTTCATGAAGAACGTACTGAAACTAAGGAGGAGACTGAGCGATTTTAAACATAGTTCCTTGCGGTAGGGTGTACAGAGGCTGCAGCGCGGAACAGAACATCGAAGGGGCGTAGTCTTTCCCAAACGACAAACAACACGTGTTGCCCACGTGATCTTTCATATGCACCGAAAGTTGCGTTGGGCTCTATCTAAATGTAAACTATTGAAAAAGTAAAATAGCTGACCAAAAATTTTAGTATTTTAGTATTTTTTTGTATTTTCGAAACTTTGTAAAATCATGATCGGCTAATAACGATCTGTGAATATATATGAACGACCCAATACGAGTTTCGCCAAACCATTGCATAAAGTAAACGAAAGAAAATTCAAATGCGTCTTTTTTTTAGCGAGAAACGATAACAGACTCGTTTGCTTTCCAATTATTTCAATCTCCAGCGATCGATAACCGTTGGTGTGTTTCAAAAAAGAGAAAAATGTGGAGAAAAATCGAAGTCACAATCTTATCACAGACGAGACGAGAGTCCTCGGTACAAGTCTTACGACAAACACAAATATCTGTGTGACTCGACAGTCTGAAAACACACGCGCATTATGTTTATTCGGAGGTGATAAATGTCCGACCGCCATTCACAAGTCGGCAGACTGTCGATCACGCCGGAAACATCACGTAAGAACGATTTATGGTCGAAGAAATACTTTCGTGATCCCATCCACGGTAGCTCGCACGTGTTTCCCATAAGAATTCGATCGGTCGTGACAATCGCTACCTATAATATGTAACTCTTTACAAGAAAGAATCCATCTTGTAGCTTGCTTTTCGTATAAACTCCAACGAAATGTAAACTTTGGCAAAATAGACAACATTTCTATTACGAAAATAAAGACACCATTTCACATAGGACCTAGAAATATCAGTAGTATAAATATCACTATCTATAAATTAAATTTCAAAGTAGTCTTCAAGAATTATTCTTCGTGTCCATACACTTCACCATTCCACTCAAACATTAAACATGTAGAAAAACCTGTCAAATTACTTATTTTATTCGTTAAATATTATATTCGCTCTGCAATTCCATGTATCTTACATTATTTATACAATTTTATCAGTTTGGTCGTATCTATTTTATTACTCCACATGACTGTCCATACTGTAAAGATACATAAATCCTTCATCTCTGATCTCTTATTTACCACGACTTTGCACTAGTCTTACGAAATATGTTGAGAAGGTCGATTAAAATTTGCCTAATTTTGTCTTTGTTATTTCCTCACCTTCTTACTTAACCATCCATAGAACTTCCTCTAATTACGACTTCGATGCAGTGTCTTTGCAATACCATAATCGAGAACAATAGCATACGAACACATCGCATAGCAAGTGTTATGAAATCTTAAATACGGTCTATCGTTGATTAAAAGCGCGACACGTTCGCAAAATTTGCTCATCGGCATCGCGTGTGTTTTGACTCGCAGAAAATAGCTCGGTCCCCTGGCTCGGATGAAGTACCGGCTACGCGCCATTGTCGCGGCACTGGATTTTTTAGTTTCGCAATCATTCACAGTTGACACGACGACAATTCGCTTTCTGTGCGACTATGTGAACCCCTTCTATGCGATAATACAAGGAATAGGAAAACACTGTTGGAATAGGAACGGCCGTACGTTACAACGATACCGGAACTCTTGTCGACATCAAGACCCTTTTGTCGACTCTGTATCTGGTTCGTTCGAAACGTTTGATAGATCGCGATAAATAGCGATAAATAGCGGTAGATGGCGGAAAGGGAGGTCGACAGGAGCACCGCGGTTTCAATCAACGAGCTTCCGTTTGACAACGTAAAAGGAATTTTATTTCGAATGGTAATGTTTCGATCATATATCGATTCTTGTCATTGATAATGCTGCAAATAAAAGAAATCAATTTTGTATCTATTGTAGAAGTAAATTTTATAGGTACATCATTTTAGCGTTTCTAATTGTCTTAGTCCCACATCAAAGAATAGGTATTAATATTAAAATCAATTAATCTTACAGTATTAACGAATACAAATGTCGAGGTCTTATTTAATGTTAAACGTAGTATGTACATTCGTTTTACATTTATGACATAGTTAATCAAATCTAAATCATAAAATGATTATTCATCTTTATGCACGTAAATTTTTCGTGGTTGGAAAATGTAGGACCAGGGGTACATATCACAGGCGGGCAACACAAGAGGTCACAATTGACGCGTGCAGATTTAATCGGCAAGGAATTCCAAGAGGATGATGATCCTCGATGATGTCATTGCGACATTGAACAGAATCGTAATCAGGATTTCGCCTTCGAGAATCGCGCATACTCGCCGAACGACTCGTCGGCAGATACCGATCGGCAGTTCGATAAATCGACCGATTACGAACCACTACTACCGTTTGTCGCTGCTGCGCACTACACAGCGACCAGCCAGCAACTCTCTTCGACTCGTTTAAAAGCTACACGCGGATGACTGCGTCGCAAACAACACGATCCTTTTTATTCCGTCGATACGAGCGGTTATTTTCCAATCTTTTTCAGGTTAACCCAATCAAGCGAAGTATCGATTGTTTTTTCTCGAAGCAGAATACGTTAAATTGTTGAAATGTAGTCTGCATAAACTTTGGTGAATTATGACAATCGATATAATGCACGTAAAATATTCGTCCAAAATATTTGCAAAATATTAGAACAATTAATGATGATAACTATTAACAAATAATATTTCTAAAGTATAAATATGAGGATTACCATGAGAATGTTGATAATAAAGAATTGTAAAAAAAGCTTAATGCTCGTTATTGTTAAAGAGAATATGTGATATTATGACCTATATTTCAAATAAATATCTTCAAGGCAACAAAACAAACGATGATTGTAATTTTTAACGCAAATTGAGTTCGTTTTAAAATCAATGATAATACGAGTCAATATGCATGAACTACCTAATTAATGAGGAAGCTTCGCATAAATTGAATATACCTCGTCGTACTTTCGTAATATAATGATACCGAACGACACAGTCATGCTTTGACAATGAAGAATAATTATACGACAGTAGTAAAATTAAAATTAGCTATTGTTCAAACAATAATGAGCAGCATTAGATAACCGAATGGACTCTTCTTAACAGTAGTAGCGACATTATTCCACAGATTCATTTGCATTGTGTTTACTTATTGCTTACTCATTGCTGACTTCTTTTAAAGTTATAATATCTAATACAAATAAAAATACAATATAAACTGTTTTAAATAAAAGTTCTGATATTATTTTCTGATTCTAATTATTTTAATCTAATATTTTAAAGTAGTATTATTTTCTTTACATTAGTATTATTTTCATTACACTATTTCCTATAATATTATTATTTTGGAACATTAAAAGCCAGTAGAATATAAATATAATATTTGAATCTAATGTTTATGCAAAATTCTAATAATTAGTGGTCCCAAAAAATATTTATAAAAAAGAAGGAAACAGTCTCAAAGTTTACCTTTGTAAGGTTCATAAATGTGTTTTAAAGTAAACCCCGATTATTAGATATCTACATATAAAGAAAGTGAAGTAACCACTATAACGAGAATCATAAATATCTGATTCGTAAAGATTTCCATTGTCAATTTCAGATAGATCTCGAAAGAATACTCTGTTAACAGCTGTTCTTTGTTCCGGTTAATGAATAAATTATGTCACCTTGAATTTAGAACACCGATTTTATTGCTATAGTAATATTCATGTAACGCCAATGTCAGGTGATAACGGAGCCAGCGATAAGAGTAATACAGTGATGGTTATCTAGGATAACGATCTGAAATAGCATCTAACGTCAAACGTAAATAACGCTGAAATTGCAGTACAAGCATCCACGATGGATTTGTGGGAAATATTCTAAAACAAATGGTTTCACAATCTAGGTTAGGTCTGGGATAAGTCAATACGATTATCACCTCACTTTCGACACTCAACAGAACCAGGTTTGACAGCTCGATGCATATAGCGTACGTGAGTGTCGAATGATTTGATAAAATCATACCATAATAAATAAATATCATTTCCGTTTATATTTTTGCTAGTTGACATGAAAATAAACGACGCTCGACTGTTGTTTACATTTCGAAATCTGTCTACTGTTCGTAAGTATTGGAATCTTAGAGTATATATAAGTAGTATATTCTATAATATTAACCTTAGTCAAACATATGAGAAAAAGAAAATGATTTCTTGTATTGTTTTGAAAAAGTTCAGTTTTTATGATACATTTCTAGAGAATGCATATGTTAAATATACTAGAGTTACTAATTCATACAAGAAAAGAAATATGTACATATATTAGAATCACAAATGTTGGAATAATTATGAACAACAATGAATAATCAGAAATAATTAAGCACGCTACTTATACATAACACCATAGATAACCCTTAGGCAAACACATCAGTCAAAGCGATGAAAGTCAAAATGACGAAACATGTTTTTAACCTGGAATTTTCGTGCAGACAGCTTGGCCGCTCAGAATCACGACATCGTCGACAGGACAGCGTACATCCACGTGTTCGATCGCAAGGTTAAATCCACTTGTACAAACGCGGCGCAAGGCACGCTACAATGTGCCACCCGCCGTGTTCTACGGCCACGAGAGAGATTACCACCAATAACCACGATTTTTCACTGAGAAAAACGCGTTAGGACCGTCCACGGTAACCAAACTTCACCGTATGTATCGCGCGAAATTCAAAATTCAGCCTGCGATGGCGCCCGTGTAGCACGTGGCGTTTGGCGTCGTTACACTTTTCAAACTCGCGTCTGCCGTTCGTTTCGTGCGGCGTTTCCTCGTTCACGCATGTTTCAAACTCTGATCCTTTCTACGACAAGTGCCCCGCAACGAGGAATGAGGACCGCCAATAAAGTCGTAATTACTGTCACACACTACTGAATATTGATATCCTTGGACAAGCTGCTCAAAAATCTATTCTCCCTAGAAGATTTTCTAGATGATTTCTTACAGCGATACGAGACTGCCACCGAATCGATAATCCTCTGGAGACACGTCCTTGTGTGAGTATACGTTAACCCAATTTAATCCAAACAAGTCGCACGTTGCACCGAAATTAACGCGCTCGGAACAGAACGAAACGAAACGGAACGTTGAGCGCGCACCACGAAAAACTACTACAAGAGAACCGTCTGGCACGACCGCCGCGGCGACACTGAGAAACGACGACGACGTTCAGCACTGCTTGCTGCTCGCTCGGCACGCTACTACTACGCGGCAGGCGGCAAGCCGACCATACGAGCACTCTACCCCTCTTTCTTTCTCTCTCTTTCACTCCCCTGCAGCGTTCCTCTTTTACACGCGGTTTCTCCGTCCCTTTTCCACCGTTCCTCTTCTTTTCTACCGCTACTCTTTCCGCTCGTTCCTCTTTTTTCCCGTACTTTTCTTAGTCCCCCCTCTCACCTTTCCAATCTAGGTATTTGTTACTTTCCACTGTTTTTACCGTTTCCTCTCTTCTTTCTCTAATCTCTCTTTGTATCAACGGTTCTTGCTCGTTTCCTTCCGCCACTTTTCTTCTTCTCGTACCTTCGTGTTTTCTATGCATCTTCTTCTGACTCTCTGTGCCTCTGCATAATCTTCTCTCCTCGTTCCCTCGTTTTTTCCCTTCGCACTTTTTCGCTCGCTCACGCTGCCTATCTCTCTCCCACGCTCCCTTATCTCCGTCCTTATCCGCTTGTCTCTCGTTCCGTTCTGTCCTGGTCGCCACGACCCCCTCTCTGTCGTCTCTCTCTCTTTCTTGCACTCGCGCGCTACCTGGAAGAGACGAGGAGCTGTCAAAGCAACGACCAACCGCCGACTCGGGCGGGAACTCGTCAATGTGATACGTATATGCGTCCCTTGCTGCAACTCTCGCGCGGTTCTTTTGCCGTGTACGCATAAGTACATGCGTGAACGCGTACGTTATCAAGGTATTAGTGCACGTTACTCCCAGACGTGGGTGTTCATCGATGAAAGAAGTTCCGCAGATTTTCGACATGTACCATGATGTTTTATATGTCTGAGTTTCTTCTGGTGACGAAGTATGCAGTTCGTTCTTTTAACTTGAATCGGGTGTATACTTAACCTCTCAAGTATTTGGAGTCCTAACGCTGGAATGCATCGAGGTTGACGAACCTCCAATTGCGCTCTATCCGGCTGCTGTTGAAATTTTTTCGTCGCATCTGGAAGTAAGCAAGCTAATTAATTCAGATGAGAAAATTTATTTTATGATATAGATTGTAGATTCAGATGCTTGTTCATGTTAATTGTACAGTGCAATCCTGTTTGGCTGAACCTGTGTAGGATAAATGCTGTATACATATTGTAAATTAATGCACATGATGCGCCTCGGTTAAAATATTAAGTTATCGAGAAAACAAATTTAGTTTGCCTTAACCCTTCATTTACTTCAAATCTGGTTATGCTCCGAATAATGTAGTTATACAGCTTCTAAATCGCCATGTAGTAATTAATTGTTGAAATATGTCGTAATTGTTGAAATATATTACATTGACATGTTATATTCACCTGTGTAGATGTGTTCGACGGTAAATAAAAGTAGTCTACAAATGCTGAATTCGGTAAGTGATTAAAAATTTGACTAAATTTCATTGAACATATTAAAAAAAATATTCGGTTGCCACCCGTTCGACGAATTTACATTTCGTTACGTTAATTATATCATGTTCAACAAAGAGTCATGTACTTCCGAACTGTTATAATTAATTGTGATAACATTTACTAGACAGATTAAATAGTGCTTCCTGAAATTACCCCTAAAACCTTTAAACTATAGTATAAATATATCCTAGAGAAGTTCAATTAATTAGTGTTCCCCAATTATGAGTCAGTACTGCCTATAAATTTTTGTTCAAATAATAAAAATTTTTTATATAGGTGGATACAATCAAGAAAAGCCCATTTTATGAAAGGTTTGTTCAAATAAGTGCTTCAGCATTTATACTATTTATTATATTATACTATATACTCAGGTAAATCAAGTTCTATTGTATTTACACAGAAATTTACTCACGTTTCGCACATTTTACGAACTTCAAAGTAACGTTAGGGTATCATACTTTGAAATATATGAATCAAGCTCAGATCGCGTAGTAACTTAATAAACAGTTAAGCGGCCATTGAAGTGGCCCCTCTCGTATTTTCATGATAGGTTGAAATACCTTAAACGCGACCAGTACTTCCTGACACCGCACATCGCACAGCCGCGGAAAATTTATCGTATCGCGGTCGATCGGCGGAATGCAAGGATGTTGGTGGCACTGTTGCGATAGAATGTTTCGTCCTCGAAACGTACAAGCCCCTGTCCTTGGAACCGAGAATCCTGGGACATTAATTTCGTCGTGGATGTATCATACCGGGGAACACTCGTCTTCTCTCCGCTCTCAGCTGTTTCCTACGTTCTCCGTATACCGTCTCTGTATACACGTATGCAACGTCGTTTCCCTATCTCGAGTGAATAGACTACGGCACGATGTGTCGCCTCACGGTCTACCACTCGAACGGGTTCCCGCCTTGCACTCCACAATGTTTCGTAGGCGAAACATGGGGTCACGGGACTCGAGTAACTTCGCTTTAAACCTGTGTTGGTGCTAATAGCCTGTATTCACGTTAACTCGAGCGATTTCGACTTAACAGGCCAATGAACCGATGTTAGAATACATTTTCTAAATTAGTGTGCGTTATTGTCTATGGGCGTTGATTGAGCTTTGTCTGGTACTATTTGACGCGTTGGTCGATCTTTGTGTGCAAAACATGATTGTTACCTGTTTGAAAGGGTTATTCTTTTTCTCGATTATCGGAGAAAGTTTAAAAATACAATCGGGAATGGATCGGGAACTATTGCTCATTCACTTTAACGAAGTGTCGGATGTAGGTAGAATGGAGCAATATTCGATTTCTGTCCAACAATTTACATGTATACCCTGGCCCGTGAAAAGCATTCGAATGCTTATCATAGGAAACTTTTATGTTTGTATTGTGTGTGTTATATAAACCATGTTGAAATTTCGCTGGTACTATAATGAGACACGACTGTCATGATTATAATATTAATAAAATTGGAAAGCAATGTATATCTTGTAATTTCTAAATATACATATGTATTTTCAGATTTATTGTCGAATACTTTCGTGAAACTATATACGAATTCTTTAATTTATTCATGTTTTTTTTGTTTCCAATTATATTAAAATTAGTGTAGATACGTTATATGACTATCCTTTGAGATGTTTTGAAATATTTCACGGAATATCCATCAAGGATGAGATTAGCAGGAGTAATCAGCATCATAGAGTTTCATTTTTAGAAATTAATGGCACGCGTTATTTGCGGGTGGTCCTAGCGCCACTTGATGGTCATGAAAACCACGGAGATTTTGGTCCATTTCAAGGACCCTCAAGGCGGTCGGCGCGTTAAGAAGAATGCGAAGAAAGAGGGAATAAGCGACACCCGAACTCTACGAACTATACGAAGCAACGACGGTATGGTTCGTCCGAGTCAAAGGAATGATGGGCACACCCACGCAACATACGTGTTAGTAGACAGATATGGATATAATAAAAAGATAGCGTTTGTAGTATTCATGGGAAAGTTGAGATGTGTAATATTCGCGAGACGATTCCGACGACGTGAATCTCTTCGTGGAATTTTGTTTTGCTTTATGTAAGACCTGATCTAAAACGTTTCTCGCATGAACAATTCGTGTTTTTACTCTTTTCACTAAATTTTTGTATGTTCTTCAACGTGTTGAATATGTATTTCAACGTTCATTGTAATTTGTAATACATCGTATGTACTTCATGTTACAATGTAAATCGCTGGTTATAATATTTCCAACATTTATCTGGGGTACTGATCATTTTCTTTTATTAAGTTATACAATCCTTCGTTACATCAAATTTTTGGAACTTCCTTTAATAAAATAAAGTCGCTAAAGAAATTTTACTCGCGCTAAGCATATACATAATAATTTAGTCTCATTGCTCTACAGTCTGACTTATCAATGTTCTACATAATATTCGAATCAATAGAATCCAGTTAAATTATCTAAAAATTATTTATTATCCAAAAGATATTAAAGCTTCAATATAGGCTGAATTAAAACCAGCGGACATATAACTTTCGCGTGTAACGTGTAATACGTAATAAAATTTATTACGCATTTGAGTCTCGCGAAAAGCAGTTGGCTGTCACCATTCTGAACTAGATGAAGTAATAACGGGGGCAATTCGCATGACATGCAACGAAGAGACCGTTGCGTTGCACAATACCGAATGAGACTTTAGCAAAAAAGGATCGCACGAGGATATCGAGTGACCATCTTCCCAGCACTTGAATCTTTTCAGCTACATGTACTGTACGCCATGAAATTGCGAAACGAACGACAAAACGATGAAGCTTTATAGCGTGATGTTTTATAACGATTTCTTTGGTCTGCATGAACCGCGGAGGATCGCATGACGAACTCAAAGCAAACGAGCGCGGCGGTTTCTTTTGCAGCCCGGAGTCGTATGGTTTAATTTTAATTCGCTGAGGGGTGATATCATGAACGCCCGCATGCCTTTCCATTAATCTCAATTACGGGGCAATTAAAAGCAGTTAACGAAAGTGGGGTCGTGAACCGGTGATTGTGTGTGCCCACCTTCTGCAACCGGTCCCTTCGCCTCCTTTTATTCTCTCCGAACCCGACCGACTGATGACACACTGCTAGGCAAGTCACTGACACGATTTATTGAGTATTAACTATTTTATTGCTGTGTACCACGCCGCTTGCTCAGCGTTCATGCTGACTGTTGTAGGTCGTGGGAAGCGTATTTTGAATTTCCACTTTGGATATATTGATAAAACGTGAAGAATTAGTGATTAGTACTTATTAAACTTGAAACTTTCTTCTTATTCAAATAATATTACGTAATCACGTAATTTCTAAACATAATTTTTTACTTAATTTATTGTATCTAATCCTTATAGGTAAATTTTATTGTTTATGTCCAACTCTACTTAGCTCACTGAATTCTGTTCTTGAAAGATCTAAAAAGATCTTGAAATACTTATGAATTATATTACGTCTTCGTTATATTATACGATTACTCGTTAAGTTAAGTAAATTGTTTGAAATAGTTAATTATTTGAAATAACTAAATAAACTGCTTTAAAAAGAATTCAATCAATCATTACCTGTCTGTGAAAGGTTAATATCAAAGCAGTAAGGAACAACGATTATTATGAATAAGAGCATTTGATTGAAGAAAAGCACTGCTACAGCAAAAGAGAGTCCATGATACAATATTACGTTCCTTTAATTGTTCAAAGTCCTTCCGACTTTATGATTTTTTTACGCAATGGATTCTCCAGTTCAACACTTCGACTCTTTTATAAAACTATAAATAATCGAATTGTCGAATATCACAAAAAAAACAATATTAATGACAAATATCACGAGCAACGGGGGAGAAGCATTGCTCGTTTCGCGATTGTGGAAAGTGTCGGATGAAAATGCGGGCGTTAAATCAGGGACTGACACAAACTTAACTCGTCGCTCCCTATCTCTCTGACATTCTTTTCACTGACTTGAGATTCAGCAAACAATGGAAACCAGCATCCGGAGGAGCCAAGTGTGAAGATAATGCGACGGGGAACGAAGTTCTATGTGCCGATTGTTCGAGGTGACCGGAAAGTTTTAATACCGATCCTCCCTGAATAGTTGCAATTAATTATCGCTTATCGTTGCATTATACCTAAACATAGAGCACGATTAAATAACGTTAATAATTTCCCAATATAGAAGAAATGTAAAAAAACGTTGCAATGGTATTTTAAATAGTTTCTGAACTATCATGGAAGCTCGCAAATTATCACGAACTGGCTGTGAATTAAATAGAAAAATAGCAGTGAAGTTACTTATCGATTCATCTAGATTAATATCGCGCTATGAGTGGATTCTAATAGGGCAGAAGGAAAGGAAGAACGATTCGTTGGGCGGCTACATAATCGTTTGCTGCGTTTCCGACGTTAAGCCAAACTGAACAAGCCTCGGCGAAGGGACACCTTAAAAGGGTCCATAGATTCAAAGTCACTCCAGGGGGTTCTTTCTCCTTTTACCGGAAGATTGTATCTCCGTGTCTGCTTCTACCTACTATCTGGTTTGCACCATCACCACAACCACGAAAACGAATCTTTGCCGAACGTGACCTTACAAACTGTCATGTAGCCTCGCTTTTGTGAGTCGGTGGCCATTAAATTTTTCATTTCGCAGGGTCCTCGATAAACAGTTCTGCTGAATATAAGGACGCCTCTTGCTGCTACTATCGAATCCCTTGACAGCTGAAAGTGACCATTTTCCATGGGCACCTACGTTCAGTTTCTTTGCGTTTCGTGCAGATATCTTCGTTTCGTTTTGATGTCCTTATTTAAAAGGACCAGTTTTGGTTTCTTGAAGAACGCTTGTCCGAAGTTGAAGTAAAAAGAATGAAAGTTAAACGAAGATACGGTAAAATAGGGATAAAAGAAAAAGAGCTCTCTTAATCTTCGAATGACGAAGACTGGTTCAATTCTGACTTGTTCAGAAAGCTGGGTGAAGTTGACCAATTTAGTTTTTGTGATATTCCTCATATGAGAGAAATTGATTGATGGGTTTTAAAACAAAACGTAGTTATTTGTTAATGACTAAATTAATTATCATCGCAGTGAGAAATTTGTGGTGAGAAATCAGAGTTACGAGAATGTTTCCTTCCTGATGACGGGTGGAGTCTTTGTCTATAATAGGAAATCAGCGTGAAAAGTACAAAGTGTAGTTCTTTGTTTATGACACATTTCCTCACGTCTAGTTATCGAATTGTCTTGATAAACCAATTATGTATACGTGATTTCTGTAGAAAAGCTTCCGATAACCGCGGCACATCTGCAGTTTATTCGATTGTTTTACACTTGTATCTAACAAGGGTTTCATTGTTAAATATTTACATGTATTCGGATATTTCTCTCGCTGTTGTAATCGATATATTACATTATAAACATACATATAATATACATATAATGTAAGTCTAATAACGTGAATCAGATTCAAGTAAACGAAATTATTTAAAGGGAACCGAGAGAAATTTACCATTTAAATAACGCCACGAATCGCTGCTTTTTCGATTACTGGCGACCTCGTAAACTACGTACCCCGATAAGGATCGAATTGTTATTCACACAGAATCAACCAACCTAAGCTCGATGTCACCTGATACCCTTTTTTAATGATTTTCACACGGTTTATCCTGATGACATCAATGGTTCCTTGTGTCTTTTACACATGAGTTCTTCAACCGACAATTTTTCCACTGTTCTGTACGAAATGGTGGGTTATTCTTTAAACAAATTATAAATTAACAAAAGTTCCATTCTGGGAAGAACATGCTTCAAGGTTTAAATTACAATTGTATCGAAACCAGAAACCTTCGATTTTATTCAATAGAAATATTTTTCCCTTCTTGAAGTACCTTCACCCCTTTAGGATGTGGCATCGAATTTCTACGATGCGAGTAAATTGTAAAATGGCGGGTGTTCCGTAGGAATTGGTTTTCTATAAAAAGTTCTTCATTGTTGATGTAATACGTGTGATCGATGCCCTCGTTTCGCCCTTTACTTCAAACCTGAGGATCGAGTGTCCAACCGGTTCATTTGTAAAACGATTCCTTTTACATCACATTTTTTACCAACCACCACTGTATTATATCGATCCATATCAGAGCATAGTCGAATTTATTATAATAAATTAATGAGCTAATAGATATTGTAAATGGTTAGGAAGTAGAAATAGTCGCCGGAGTGACAGAGGGAAGCGTTCGTTTAGATAACTGTTATCTAATCGTAATGATAGAATATTCAATTACACAGTATATACATAATAAACATACCAACTGCATAAAATAATAATAATCAATATAGGCTGCGAAGAAACATGAAAAAATGCAAAGAAAAGAGATAGGAACAAGTATTCTATTTTGACTTATAATTACAATCAATAAGTTTAATTCAATATAATCGTAAATTAATCTAAAATTCAATTTCGAAAACTATTGTGATATTTTTGGGAAACGAATGAGAATTTATTGGAAGTAAATTCTAAATATAAAAGTTTTGTAATTGCTCAGCTGTATGTTGAATATTACAGAGTATTATGCAGACTGCGAACGTCGCAACACATTACGGTTATCACTGGTATTTTATCAGCATAAACAAAACCTGTATGTGTTATAATCCAGCGTACGGCGGTTCAGCTTATTTTCAGACGATAATTGATAATAACGTAGGCTGACGTCGGCAGGGGAACAGTCGACGACCCGTTAAACCTTGAAATAAAAGTTGATGTAATAATGTAATTCGCGAAAAATATTTGTTTTCTTCGGATTATTTACTTTGTCGTAATTGAGGATCAGGAACAACTAACTCGTATAACTGTACAATTACGAACTTCGTTAGTTCTCTTCGAAAAACACCAACCCAATAAAAGTTCGTGGACAGCATAGCTTCCAGATTTATTTGGTCGTAAAATATCGACAGTAAATATATATGTTACTTTACAAACACGTTTTATAGATATGTTAATTAAAATCCGTGGATTGTGTCCAAAGTGGATATCTCAGTCAATTACGTTTGGTTTAGAACGTTCTAACAGTTTTGATATAATAAAATATACATAGACTGCACAAACTTGACTCATCTTACTGTACACTGTTTTATAATTTACTAAAACTATTCATTACTCTTCGGTAGTGCTATATAAACTTCTAAATAATCATTACATATGTAAGTTAATCTCCTTTGTTTTATCCCTCTCTATTTGTGGCCCTCAAAGTGCAAAAGCAATTAGGAAAACTGCGAAAGCAACAATATTTCCTTTTCTAAATAGTTGAATAATTCGCTGTTTCGAATTTTCTGTTTCAAACCGACTTCTTGGAAAGCTCGGTTTTCTTTATCGTTACTTGTTTAACAAATTATCTATATCATAAAATACGTCATCACTTTCAATATTCACGTAATCAATCATCTTCTTATATTAAAAGATAGAAGTTCCATATTTCCTTAACATATTAAAAAGTCACCGTTTCCGCAAAAGATTTAGTCTAGTTTTCGAATCATTACCTCGAAAAACAATTTCCAAAATTGAATAGAATAAGATATTCCCAAAAAACACTAGGGAGGCTGCGATGTACCTGATCGCGTTGGAGCTGGCGCGTCGAAGCGCAAGCTAAGAGGCCTGCCACGGGACTGGAAACAAGATTACGCGAACGGAAACCAGGCGTGTGTATCACGACAGTGACTATGCAAATCGATGACACACGTCAGTAGTTCTCTGTTAAATAAAAACGGCGCGGGACGAGGCGTGGTGAACGTAGCTGGCATGCAGATGCCCGGATAGAATTCGCTGGTAGAAAACGGAGACCCTCAAGGCTACCTAGTTTTGCCAGCTGCGCTTCTATCCGCACGGCCGCGCGCTTGCGTGTGCACGCGACACAGGGGGACGTGGCGGCGACCACGCCGCAATAAGAACGTGCATAAACGTTGCGCAGGTATGCGGACGTGTGCATAAGCAAAGGAGCCTATCTATGAAGGGGAGACGTTAACTACCGCACGGAAAACATCGTTAAACCGGTTCGATACCATCGAGAGGAACATTTTCTCGAATGGAAATCACCGTTCGTTCCGCCGCCGGCGCGCGTTATGAAGAAAACGGCAATGGCGCGAACCAACGCAAACAGCTGGTACCACGGTGTAACTGAGACACACAGGTAACCAAGAGACATAGAAGAGGCTCTAGTGATGAGAGAAGTTTCACGGAATTGGTGGTTCGTTGGTGAGTAGAGACGTGTAAATAATAGCTTGAAATACCTGCTTAGTCGTGCGCAATAATTTACTAACAAATAATATTAGTGAATTGACATGTCACAAGACGCGGGTTATAGATTTCCCATTAATAAATAATTATGCTTATCGGTGAATATAGACGTTTAAATAGTAGTTGAAAGTGCCTGTAGAATATAATTTATCGACTAGTAGTATTAGCGAATTGAGAACCTTCAAGTTATAGGTTATAAATCTCTCTTTCGAAATTATACAATTTTATATCTGATAAAATGTTTTACCACTTGTAAAATTTTACTAACAGCACTTACTTTAATTTAAATTAAACTTTAAATTTATTTTTAATTTTTAATTTTTAATTTTTAATTTAAATTTACTTCAATAAAGTAAGAGAAACGTGATGAGACGGAAAATTGAAGTAAGACAGAGTTCTTCAATGGTAAATGGTGAATTTTATCCTGGATTATTAGATGACTATCAAAGATGTACTATTTTGATGAGAAAATATGTATGTATATGGAATACAACGAAAATTGATAGGAAAATAGCTAATGGATTCCATACAAAAGTGAAATTGGAAGTTAACCCTCATGAAATTCAAATGATATTATTTATATCCAAAATAGTACCTGCTATAATCCTGTCCAAAAACAATATACGTCAGATTTACATAAAAAAATTGAACACCGTGTTTAAATCTTTGAAACGCCATCACCTAGAAAGAATTCGTTTGATCCATGTTACAACCGTCATGAAATCGTACAACTTATGCTTGGTCCATTTACTACATATAATATCGACATAAATCACTTTGGAATGCGTTATTCTGCGTATAACTTTTATGAAAGATGAACGTAAATAGAATGGCTGCGGACTGGGTTCTCTTCTGAAAGAATCGTCGAAACGTGTGTAGCCGTGCAATCGTGCTGAAATCGTACAGAAATTTCCAAGGAAACCAAAAGGAGAAGTTTACAGAACTTCCAGAAATAGAAGTGGCACGATAGCCAACGGGAAAAGGGATGCAGGAAAGCTAAAGTACATTTTCCCTCGTCAAGCTGTCGAGACTGAATAAGGAGTTCCACGAAACGGAGCGATAAAGCATTTACGTCTCTTCCCCGATCGTCGTCCAGCCTATCCTCCACCCACTTCGAAATGGGTTAACGAGTTGCCTCGGCTACCTTCGTCTGTATACGTAGCCCGTAAAGACTCCCTTTTATGCACGGACTGAAAATATTTCGGCAATGGCACGCTCGACACGATAAAACCGCGAACGACAAAATCGCATGTTTTTCCTCCCTCTCATCTTCTCCTTCTCCTTCTCCTTCTGGACAGAATTCCGTTTACGATGCATCTTCATCCCTCTTTTCTTGCTTCAACGGCGGCGACACTTCTCGAGCATCAGCCGAAAAATAAAAGGGGAATAAAGTTCCGACCGGCTCTTTTTCTTCATTAAAGAGACGCGTCCGGTGAATCGGGAATGAAATACGACGTATTTAATCCGTATGATTAGTTTTCGGGGGATTCTCGAACCGTTCGTTGACAGGACCGAAATTTACTCGGTGGTAAAAACCAAGATTACGCCAGAGGTATTTGTGTGTCATGGAGTATAAAATTTTAGTGTGTAATTCTCTTTGGAAGTTATGCGGTTGATTATAAATAATTTACGCTCGAGAAATAGTACCAGTATAACATACATGTAAAAATATTGTGTTATAGTATGTTGATTAGGCAACAAAATAATGAGCTTGTTTTTCACATAATAACGCGTGTCAGTTTATACATTTCCTGTGTATATTGTACATATTTTAAACTTTAAAAGGATTGATTTCATAAAAGAATAAAAATACAAAAAGGAGAAGAATCTTATACAGATTTATGTGGATTATAACGCAGACGCAGAAAGTTTTCAGCAATGGATACAAAGGTATTGTATAATATAAGTCGCTCGTCTGCCACCCACATGCGAGTCTAGTTGTGAGGACGCGTAGTAGACGCCCATTTCATTCTATCTCCACAGGACAACGAATACTCACCTTTATGTTCTTTAGCCTTTCTTTATCTTTTGGCCTGTGTTTAGAGGTGCGCCGTTGTCTGGCCGGTGCATGTCACAGTTTTTCATGCGAGCGTCTTCGAGCGCCGCCAGCCGCCAGGACTGTCTTCAGCGAGTCTGAGAAGATAGCGATCGCCGACGAGTGGCCTAACTTCGTCAGGAATCCGTCGTTAGGAATCCCAAGTTCAGATAGCGTGAAGTACGCAAGGAAATATTGGGTGTTGAACAACTAAGGCGAAAATGGTATACAAGTCGTAATCCCACTTCAAGTGAGAGGTAGAAATTGTGTTAGGTTATAAGTCCACATTTTTTAAATAGCACAGTAATAACGAGGTATATTTAATTGCTTTACAAAAATGCAAATTTTTATTGTTTGTAAAAAGTGAACATATTGATCGAAAATTTTAAATGGTGTAGATATAGTGAATTTAATTACATAGATGGTACTATAATTATTATTTGCTTGTAGCAACACAGTGTCATGTTCCTTTATACAGAGGTTTCGAACACGCTACACATAATGTACTTGCCCTTTTTAAACCTCCTTCAACATCCAAAATTACCCATCTAAAATTATCACAGTACAAGGAAATCCACTTTCTCCAACCGTAACAAACGTCGCCGTAGCATTTCTAGGAACCAAAACTTACAAAGGAGGATAGTCCAAACAGGCAATTCTTATCCCTTCTCAACCACCTAAAAATCGAACCTAGGATAATAGACGAATTATCAGCCAAAGCCTCCTTTGATCTTTGGTCCTCGACGATTATTTAGCAACGACCGTCTTCCATTCTCACAAAGAAATCTCTCGGTCGATGAAACAACCTTTACAACATTTACCTGCCCCTCCACAGAAAAAGATTTGATACACTCCCTATTAATGGCTTACTTATGAAGATTTGAGAAAAAAATAAGAATATTATTCATACAAAATTCGATTTCGTAATAAATTTTCGACGAAATAAAAAATAAACAGAACTCAATTTCTAACTCGTAATTTCTAACTCGTCTTACCATATTTTGTAACAAAGCACCTCTTAATAATAACATCTCGAAAGATAATTCACGCTTATAGTATTTTGTAACAAAGCAAGCTTAGTAAGCCGAAAAATAATGCAGACGTACTATTTTCTAACAAAGCAGCCCCTTTACTCTCTTATCCGCCTTCTCCAACGAACCTTTCCCAGGGACGTAAAAGGAGGGAAAAACACGGAGCTCGAAAGGGCACGTCCTTGGGTCGGGACGGTGCATCGTCGTGCATTTTAATACCGTTTTGTTGTCGGGTGTCCGTGGCACGGTGCGTCACACCGAGTCACACCCTAACGTTCGGTCTACAGCTTCTTAAAGAAGCGCGCGACCATCTCGGCGCGTACGAATTATTTATTGACGCGACGGCCGATAAATTATTTCCGGCACGACGCGCATCGAGAAACAGGCGGCGGGGCATCCCTCTTTCTGTACGGCGCCATCGCGTACCGCGGCGTGGACAATTTCTGCGTGACAAAGTGTCGTGGCTGCCACATTCACCGCACGTCGCCGATCCTAGCATTGTTCGTGGACCGCGAGCCGTCAGCCTGTCGACGAGATTTCGTTCTATTGTCTCGCGGTCTGGAATTAATAAAGCTGGCTGAAAAACAGACTGGCGATCGCGATAAATCGCCAAGCGGTTAGCGTAGAACGCGCGGGTTTTCCATTCAACGAACAGTTGCTTCCAACCGTCGAGCTGTTCTCGCGGTTACTCACCAGAGAATTGTGGGCTACCCGCGTGATTTAAGATTTACTTGGAAAACGTGTTTCTCATTTCGTGATATTGTTGTGCTTTTATAATGGTTATGAAATTCGAGGGTGAGAATGACAGATTTATGGACTGCGATTTTATGATGAGTTGAGTTATCAAAAAGTTTTTGATTCATTGCTTGCAGTTTGATGCTTATTGTGGGTATAAAGGATTTCATGTAAACACAGATTTGATTGAGATATATATGAATGATTAATTTTAGTTGCATTTGTTACGGAAATTCTACGAAATGTCCAAATCGGACAAATTGTGAATGTAAACAACTAAATAAAAAAAAATTTGTTACGGATATTGGTTTGTATGATCGTACTACTACAATTGTTTCTAAGGTGTTCTATATATTTTAGTATTATTGATAAAGGGATTATTGATTTAAGCTGTTTGGTTTCAGCTAAAAGCCGGCGTCAAAAATCTGCTTGTTGATAACTTTTCCATTAAGGATCTCTATTTCAGTTAGTCTTTCTTCGATATCTATCCCTGTACCTATCTCTGTGTTCTGTCCAACAGCTGGTATAATATTTAAGGAAACCTACTCCAAAAAACGTAGAGTAAAATAAAAGGGAGAGATCACATTTCAAGAATATATCGTTACGTCTGACTGGAAAAAGTATACTTGCAATAGTTATCTACACCATTTTTCAAATAAACTGCCGATATAACTTTTCTGGCGCCTCTTTCTTTACAAATTTCCCTACTAGAAGATTTCTATCAAATTCTAATTTAATTTTTATTTCAAACATATCATTATTCTACTACTAGATAAAAATATTGGTTACCTTCAGAAAAGGAAACTAATAAAAGTTGTCAATCTAGTTCAGAAAGTTTCATTAGCAGCAAACATGAGTTGTTGAAAGCAACCATCGTACTTCAGCTGCACTATACAGCTCAATAAAACCAGCCTGTTTCCTTTATTGGAATAATAATGCGATTAATGTTTCAACACTTACCACAAACGGCTTTAACGAGCTGATTTGCTTAATGGAATTTGTGTGATAAATAAATCATGTACGATTGTTTCGAAAAGCTGAAAGGGGCATGGTTCTCTGGTCAGAAAATCGACGTGTATGTGAGTTCTAATAAAGAGGCCATTGTATGGCGCGCACGTGGGGTTGGTCAAGAAGGTCAATTTTCAAGGGTTGGTCCTCGAGGTCAAGAGAGGGTTGGCTGGTAAGCGGATCCCTCCACGCCAAAGGGATCATTATAATATGATAAAACGAACGGCTAAGGTATTACTCGCTCGTAAACATAGTATCGCGAAGCTGTAAAACGTCCAATGGACTAAATATATAGGGTCCTTTTCTTGGCGCGAAGAACTCCAGCCTTGTTTCTTGCATTATACGTATGCCGCTCAGTGTACAAAACAGTATTTGTCTCGGATATGATACCGTTGGTTATCGTAAAGAAATTTTGCCTCTACTTGGAGGATAGATATCGAGTTTCCTTCGTTCTACAAGTATAACTTACTAGTTGTATATTTATTTGTAGATTAGTTTGTCTATATATATATATATATATATATATATATATATATATATATATATGATGTTAGGGAAGATCTAGGAGCTTAAGGGTTTATATTAGGTATTGATCAGGACAGATAAAATATGTTTAATTAATAATAAGAACAATAATAATAATTATAATTATAATTTTACTTCTCTTTTCATATCTTACAATAAAGATTTTCTAGTGTTTTTAACAATGACTTATTATTATATTGTTATATTAAGACATCGCTAGCCGTTGTACTTCGATATTCATTCTCTAATCTATTATGTTCTATTCTATTTACTATTTACAAAATACGTTTAATTAATGTGGAATTTAAAATAAATACTTCATAGTACATTCATTACATACATTCCTCAGTTGATTTACAATGTGAATTAAGCATTTCTGTTAACTTTGTAGTTTTTAGAATCGTTATTAATTATCATTTAATAAAGGAACTTTCAAGATTTTAATGCTGGGATCGAGACTCGTAATCTGCATTTCCGGAGTTTTAGCTTCATTGTTGATAGGAACTCTCAAAATAGTAAGTTGTAGGTGTAGCAGTTTTAAAATCGAAAAGAATCTTCACACGTCTATTAAGGAGGAACCAATGTACGGTTTCTTGGATTATACGCGTAGAAATAGACGCCTCACCCTTGGAACGTGCCTCTTCAAATATTTAGTTCTAGTCGGAACCCCTCTAAGTAGACACTGGATATCCAAATAAAAGAAAGTAAACCCTCGTGATTTGGAATACGTGAAGTATCACACGATGATACATTTCCGATTAACGGAATTACAGAACACTAATATTTTCTATTAGATTAAATCATCTTTTATTGAAAAATGTCTTCAATATTAAAAGCTTCTTAATAGAAAAAAAGATAGTAAAGATATCTTACATATTCGAGCGTTTATCTATACTTAGTTCATGTGATACATAGTTTTGTATAAAAAACTGTTCAAATTCTTAAAACAACACTTTGTGTGAAGCAACAAGGAAGTGACCAATATTTCGTCAATATGCAACAGATGCGTTTTATAGGGGATCTAAATGGAGAACCTGGGCGCGATAAACATTAGTCTAATAATAATCCAGATAAATCTGGATGTAGATCTGGCTGTTCCTTCCATTTCCTTCGTTTACCGATTTTCCGCTTACAAACCATCAGTTACGTTAAGTGTAAATCATCGGCGCTTCCGATTGTTGAAACGTGACTACAGTGTTCTAAGGAAGAACGTGTGTTGCACAAGAAATTCGATTGTGATGCCTTTTATCTGTGATGTAAGAGATACTGTTATGTGCTCGAGATAAGAGCAACATACATATTGGTAACTTTAAAACCGGATCTTGTGCTTATCATTTAAATTCCTTAAACACAAAAAGCTTAAGGAATTCAATTTGTTTGTATTTTTTAACAATTATTTACTTCCAAACGCCGATTTGTTCATTTTACAATTGTTTATGTAATACGATACTTGCGTACAGAACCACTTAAATCTAAAATATAAATACACAAAATTAAAAATTTAGAAATACAAACAAAAAACATGTCTTAAACATCTTGGTCGAGTACTTAGAAAATTGTATGTTCTTATATTTTTAATAATTCCACGTAAATGTTGGAAATGTCAATGATACGTCGCAGACATTTTCTTGTAGTAAGATAGTAAGGAATAAAACTTATTATTTGCGTATTGGTCTTTTTCTAGAGGAGGTTTTAGGATTCAAGAAATCTTGTATGTAAATATTAGATTTTGGAATAAAAAAGTATACAGTTAATAGATATAAAGTTATGAAATACAATAAATTTTATATGTAAATAAAAGGAATAAAATTTAAAAGGAAAGACATAAAATTGATTGAATTCCTAAAACGAAACAGAACCAGTTAGTTTTTTGCGCACCTGTTCCTTGAAATTGATGTTTTTGCAAACCTGACTCTTAGAAGATCTCCGAATCTAAATGGAATGTGCCAGGCACAAGGTCACGAAGATTAAAAAGAGAAAAATGCGTATAACAACCTTCTTTGGTCAGGCGTGGCGGCAATACGAACGAATGGAGTTTCAACGATTCTTCAAAGGAGATCGAAGAATAAAGGGGTCCTGCAGCAGAGTGGAATTCATAATTCACCCTGCGAAGAAACTCGCGCCTGTTGCCAGTCAAGAATTTATGTTCGAACGAGTCAGAAATTCAGACGGGCCCCGCTTAAAAATACAAGGAGTCCGACGTGCTACGGTTCTTTAAATCAGTATCGAACGACATTGGGCGGAGGAAAGGTGATAATAAAGAACAAAAATGAAAGGCGAATCGTGAATATGTGGACCTGGAGAAAACGGTCGAGGCATAGCTGTAGCTAATACGTATTGCAATAATGAATCAATGAGAAATGAGATAGATTGAGAAGTTAAAGTACAATCCCAAATAATTTGAAATTTAAAATTTGCAATTTCTTATATTTGATGAAGTTCGAGTGTTCCACGACAAAGCCAAGTTACAGTTTGTCTGCAAATTAATAATCGGAACGTTAAGATAAAGCATTTACAAACCTTCAATCATTTCGCGATTAACGTTCTTATACAATTTATTTGCGCGTACTTTAAATCGAAGACATTAAGAGACACCGCGGACAGGATTAACAGCAACGCGATAAATTACTATAGCTGCACTTGACAATGCTACGGCCAGCGTGTGATTCATTGTTGGTTCGTGACAATAGCGGATACTTTAACGATGCAACAAATTCTCGGGTACAATTAATGCCATCCTTTTGTTCTTGCCTCCTCTTTCGCCCGGTTGGTTCCCTTTTTCCCTTTCGATTAAATCTGATCACGAATTTCACCGGCGCGAATTCTATTACAAACCCTAATGGTATTCGATGTGATCTCTCCAACCAAAGTAGGAAACACACAGTGTTTTCTCCGTGAGAGTTTTCCACAACGTTACTAAGTTCAATTTACGGAGATTAGAAACTCCATCGCGGAACAACGCTAATAGAAAACGAGCTATCCAGCTCGTCGCGAGGCTCTTTCCTTGTGAGGTTACGCAGGAAACTGCGGTTTGAGCAGAATGTTTCATACGTCGTGCAAATCACGTTTCACGCTGAGTTACGGTAACCTGGAATCTCAAGGATCTTGTATCTCGCTCTATTTCTGACAGAGAAGGATATATTAGATTATTTTTGTCATTTTATTTTATCATAACAATAACATTTCTTCATAAGTTTTGTCATTTTGTTTTTCAGGACATCAATATGGAATTCTTTCTTATTTTCTATCATCCCTTCGTGTATAGAAATTGATTGTTCTAATCCTAATTTCTAAAATTTCTGTAATTTAGAAATTCGTTGATTAGAATTCGTTGATAAAAATGTCCACATGTCTAGATAATAAAATTTTTCGTAGAAATGAAAGGAGAATGATATTTTACGATCAATCACAATAAATAGAACGATATGTACTTATATCATGGGGCATGAAACGTCAAGAGATGGGTCCAGAAGTACATGTGACATGTACATATGACAAATACGAGACATAGGAAAATCGGTTACAGTTTCCAAACATTCCTATGATCACATGATTCTCTTTGTGATCTCGTTAAGGCATCGTCGGTGAAGATGAGAAGCGATTATTCGGTGCCCCAAGTGCGTGTCCAATCGATTGCCACGCTCGACCCTTGATTCAGGTGCCTCGTTAGCCACAAACACCTATCGATATATTATCACGCGACAAGGATCTTCATATCAATACACTCCGGAGCTGTCAGACACTTTTCTGACAATGCTTGTTGAAGCTTGGAAAGAAATGCCAGTCTATTGTTTTGTCACGATGCGATGCAGACGCAAACTTTCCAACGGCGCACTTCCTTTTCACGAAGTAAGCACGACGATCAATCCTCTTGCCATAATTTTGGTTGTCTGTCTTGAGAAATCTGCCTCAATACGTGAAACAAATGTCTTGTTCACGAAATGTCAAGGTTTCTTTTTAACAAAAAATAAATGACAATAGTTATTCGATTGAGAGTCAGTAATATAGACATTAATACGGGATGTGTTCTTACATTAATATCAGATTCTTATTACGTAATGTTAGGACAACTTCTTAATATCCCAACTTTTTCTTTACAAGAAACAAGATGTTTTATTGTGATCAGTCTTTATCCACTCCTCAAGCAAAAGTAGAAAAGAAGTTTGCTATATCATGTTGTAATTAATTTTTTTTACGGCGACTATAAAAGACGTCACTTTTATAGTCGCTGGCGAAACGCGTTTCGACGAAACGTACAAAGTTGCACGGTTGTAAGGAAAGAAAGGAAATAGAAAGGCCGCGATTCGAGTAAAGGGATTTCTTCTGCCTGTTGGAGCAAACATCCTGATGCATTTCGCGGAGAACAGACAAGCGGCATTGTCTTTCTCGACGTGACAGAGGTCACTTAGCATAAAACAACGTTGTTTGATCGTATTTAGCATATCCCGCGCGGTAGCCTGTCTAGTCTGCATATATACAACTCGTGTAACACACGCTCGACGTGCTCGTACCGTTTTCCTCCTGTTGACATCACAATAATGATATTAATTATGTCCGTGAGAGCAGATAAATAGCTGAAAAGAACGAACGAGCGACCTACGTTTTATCGTTTCAGACGTTTCGTGACGTATTCGGGTGTCGTAGTTGCTTTTTTTATCTCTCTCTTGTTATAATTTGATTTATAAACTATAAAATTATCGAGAGTAATTTCATTAGAATGTTCGGAAAACGTGATTGTACGTTTTATATTTTTCTATGCTCATAACTTGTGTAAAAGAAACATTCGATTAGAAAGTGATCCAATTAACAAATAGACGTTTCATAATACTAAATTATATGCAAAAAGAAAATATAGAAGAATAATAAAGTATCGATTAGAAAGTGATCCAATTAACAAATAAATGTTTCATAATAGCAAATTATATGCAAAAAAAAATCTTCATCTCTGACCCCGATAAAATGCACATTTCTGTCCTCCCATCAAAGGAACGAACCAAACAATGGTAGCACAAGCAAAGGTAACAATCGTTATCCTGACACCTCGATCTCCCATTCTTCCCTTTATACGTATTACAATCGTAGTTCCATTTCCTCGTAGTCGCACATAAATTTCCAAGCAGCGCGTTGCACAAAGAATCACAATGGATTCCCTTAATTAAAATTCCCTCTCTGTTTTGTCAGTTGTACCTCAAATAAATTAATAAAAAAAAGTCGACCGTTTCCAATAGACTCGCGTTCTTTTCTATTCGTCGTTCCTTGCTTCTTCCGAAGCGTGAAAACCGCGATGCGCACGGGAAACGGCGTTCCTTCATTTAGGGGGCGGCTATTCACGTTTGTCCCGCCACCGATAAGTGGCAGAATGCTCGGCTAACGAACGCACAATGTCGGCCAATTATGTTTCGCGGTAGTGCAAATTTGCATCGCTAATCCCACGCGTAAAGAATGATGGACTTCGTTGGCTGCATGTCCCGTCGGCCTCGAGACTTCCGAGCAATTTTAACGAACATTGTACTTCAAGAATGTGCGCCGCGGTTCAAGGTGTACCGCGACAGAAGGACGTTTACAGCGACCGCGAGTACACTACGTAGGTACAGTTGCTCACGAAAGTAATTGAACATTTATGGCAGAAAATGTTTGAATATTGTGGTTGTTATATACAACGTTCTCAAATTTCCTTAACACTGTAAAGTGACGCAATTATCACCATCGTATCGATCAAATTTGAAATCAATCTGGAAATCTATATTCACCTATAGAAGTTGCAAGATATTCACTTGGTTGCAACGTCTAGATGTTTCAATGAAAGACGTGTTCTCTGTAATGGAAGGGTTAGAGCTTTGTGGGGTTAGAAAATCGTTTTTCATTGGAAGTTTGTTAACATGGTAGTAGCATTAATAGGGTATGTGGAATACAAGTGAAATCCTTTTTGAAAGTGCACAATTTATTGGTTAGAAATGTAAATATAATGTCCTAAGTATTTTCGAAAACGTGTTGGATCAGTGTTTTAAATGCGATCAGTTGGTCACACGTGGCATGTATTACACGCGATATTCCCAACCGCATTGCCAGAACACGTGTATACTATGCACCACCGTTAACATACTCGCTCGCGTGCAGCTACACGACACCCGATATGTCTCGCTTAATTGTGCAAAAGATCGCTGCATAATCGTGTTATCGTACTGCGTGGGCGAGAAAACGACGATTGAAAAACTCTCAGTTTGTCAGCTCATAATTATTAGTAGCCGATTAAGCGAAGCGGAAGGTTAATTAATCGACAGATTGGCGATGCATAATTGAGAAGCCTGCCAGTAACTATGAATGAGATAAGCGTTTCACTGATGGTTTCAGAAAGATGAATCATGATCTTATTGTACCTTCTCTAGACTAAAAATAGATTAAGTGCATTACTAATTAAATAGAAAGTTTGAAGACACTTTTACTCCTTCGAAAGTAGTTTCAAGAAATTTATTTATTTGAAGGAAAATTACACTTTTGACCCTTAGCTATAAATATCGATATTTTTATGCCTCAGATTACTTGACAGTTTTTATTTTCTTAAGTTATATATCTTTTTGATATATTTGTTCGTTTCAGTGAATTGCGGAACTGAAAGAAATGTTTAGATTTAACCTTTCGGATTCGAGTGGCTTGTAGGTGTGAGTTAGTCAAATACTTAAGTTAGTTAATTCCTGTTATCTGAACCCGCTTGAACTGGACATATTCTTGTTGAGAGTAGAACAAATGACATATCCAATATTTTGTGATTCGTAAAAATACTATAATTTGTTGAAAGAACATATTTTCGAATTAGCTGGCCATTTATTCATGCACGAAAGACTTTAGTTACATAGAAGCAAATTTAAAAAACGTCTACTTTCCTCGTGACAATTCATTAGCGAACTTTACTTGAAAAACGTACTTCCATTATCACCTTATCTATCCTCATTCCATCTATCTCTCTTAGCCACGCAAAACATTATAAAAATAAACTGTCTGAAAAAAACAAATTCGTTTTCATTCGTTTCATCGAATGATTTATGTGGTAGGTGGAATCCATAGAACTTGTAGCGAACAACGAATAGAGGATGTCGAGAGGGCATCGTAGCATGGACTGTACACATTGATATCCCAGTGATAACACGGTTTACCCAGATGTGGTGGCGGCATGGTATCGCGAGTGCTACGCGGTTTCCTATGCTATTCTAGCTAGACATCACGGATGTATCGCAACCGGAACAGCACCTGCAAAAATAAATATCAGTCGCGTGATAAATGGATTATCAGGCGACTTCCTGGCTGCGAGGGCGAAATTTTGTCGTTGGTGAAAGTCGCGATGACAACGACCGCGGAAAATTGCCTTTATCTCGCTGAAAATAGCACTGTTGCATCGCATAGGAAGCGATGCACGATGCACGAGGTGTTTATCCTCTCGACGTGTTGGACCGCACGAGACCACTGCGTTACGCTTTTCTTCCCTTTTCGTGGTTAATCGAGAAAGTGATTGATGTACCGTTTAAGTCAACGCTAACCTGTGATTAAATATAGACGACGATATTACGGTCTAATCGATCGGAAAAGCAATCGCTCGAACACCCGACGAACCAGGAAGAACGTGTCAATGGAAATTGCATTATTAATTAAATGATCGTTTTGATGCAGTCTTTTGTTGTTCTTTTTAAAAGATATACCGTGGCTTTATTAAATATATTACATAAAACCGCCATTGCTGAAGAGTGCAGACTCCGCAAAACTTATTCACAAGAGTTAAGTTTTAAAATCAACTGCATGCTGCGCTCGCTATTTTGTTCGGCGATAAAACATTTTATGACGAAAATAACATTAGGATAAAAGATTTTTTCTTCCGCTTTGTTTATTCTTCAAATTGTCAATAGCGTCGTTCATGCTGAAGTGTAATTTTTTTATTGTTCTAGATTAGGCATTTAAAAATCCGCGGAAGTGCTCGCAGTGCTTTTCTACAATATCGTATTAAACTCTTGACAAAAAGATAACAAACCTGAGGAATCCTCAATAAACCTGATACAACGAATATTCACGACCAAGATACTAAGAAAAGTCGACAGAAATGAATCAACACGCTCGGTCTCATAATGATCATCAAAGTCAGCTGGAAATCAACGCTGCCGCAACTGAAACGTCTTCTGAGAAGGCAAGATTATTATTTTTCCGCCAGGAATATCGTCATTTTCGATTCCCGCAAGTAGCATGTACACGCCAAACCGCGGCGTGGAATCTGTAAATTACAATAAAAGCAGGAAGCGATAAAAGCAAACGATCGCATTACGAACCGTTTAGACACTGGCGCGGGATGAATTCAAGCCGGTTGCCCTGAGTCGTGTGACGTAACAAGAACCCCAGCCAACATTGTAACGAAATGCACGAAGCGGCGCGACAGGCGTAAATAACGCGCGCGACCAGCTACGCCGCCATAAACGTTTCGTGCATTTGCATCCGTGAAATTTATGAAGAAATCGGCGCAGAGTCTCGTCGATGACCGTTCGTCGTACTAATAATAATGCAGCCAGGAAATCAACGTACGCATAAACGTCCCGCGAGCATGCGTGCTGAACGTCCGCGCGAACGTTAACTAAATAATTATCGTATAAAATAATTCTTAACGCTGGCTAGGAAGCAATAAAGGTAACCGACCTTAACGGTGGCTGTGATACGAATATATATCGTCGGCGACGATATAACCGATGCAACGTGTCGGCGTAACGGATAGAAATATGCCTTGTACGATAAACTATCGATCGACCAGCGTACTCAACATCTGGTACTGGTATCCACCGATTCGACTCGTCTTATAGATGTTATTGCTTACAAGTGGAAAGTTGACTATTCTTATTCATTTGATTATTGCATCATTCTACGACGAAGTGATTGGTGTTTTGGACAGAAATTTTTTTAAAGATAGAAAATGTTATAAAAAGGATTGAACTCAACATGATTCTGGAGTCAGACTCTCTAATTTCACATGGATTGTTTAAATCTAATGAAATTTTTTTTTTTAAAGATTCCCGATACAGAAAAGGGACAAAAGTGATTGATAAAGCAGAACGAAATCTGATACGTATAATGTAGGGGTAGATATAATATTGGTATTTATGAATTGTTTATTTAATCAGAGAAAAATTATAAACACAAATATTAATAATTTTTTCTAAAATTCATTTTCTCGTGTGAAATCTTAATCGGTGCTTCAAATACAAGAATACGATTTAGCAATAATTGTATTATAAAAAGTATCTATTATTCTCACAGATTACTGGATGTTATAACGAACATTCTGTTATCTGCATTATTCGCTCAGATATCTCGATATTTATATTGCAGTATACGCTTAGGATTTCTCTGCTTCGCGAACCAAACATTAAATTTTCATCACCATAATCGAGACGTCATAAATTTCAAGAACAATGTTTCAAGACACTTTATACACCTTCTATAATAAGCATTCTTTGCACATTCCTCTGTTTCCTTACTCTCCTGTATAGTTACACTATCTTCCTTCATTATCACCGGTCGAACCAAACGATTTCCTAATCAGTTATGAACATAATCGATGTTATACCAAGAAAAATATGACGAAAATGTCAAGAGGAGATGAAATGAAATTGGAATGAAGGAAACATGTTTTGTGCAAATCCTTGGAATTTATTTACAAAATGACAATTTGTTCAAACACAGATTTCATAATATGAATTATTGACTGAAAATATACAACTTACATATTACGTCACCGCAATATCGGGTCTTAATATATCCGTAGTGATATGATTGTATTAATTACATCGCAGAATGGTTTATTATAACAGGATAATCAGTGATTCGATCAGAAATAATATACATACTAGGAATTGTTGTTGCAATTTTTCTTTCTAAAGCCATTAATTTTGTGGGCGTGACGTGGATTTGTTACACTTTTATTACATACTAACACCTGGTCGTTGATATTATATTGTAATTTAGTTCATCGTGCACGTAATATGCTCAAGAGCTTTCGTGAGGCACTGAAGGCACTCATGTCGCGAGAAACTGAGACCTTTTATCAATCTGTGATATTTTATGAATATTACTCCAACGTTGTGTTACCTCAGATTAATGGTAAAAAACATCGATTGAGCGTAGAAACGTCATAATCGAAAACTGCTTATTCATTAGATACGAGCAAATGCTCATTTATCTTTCTAGTCTGCACCTGTTGCAACGAATAATAAAGATAGCATGACTGTGAGAAATTGCAGTACCATTACCTTCACCCATTTAAAACCTCTGCAGTTCCCATCCTTGTCGATTCACACGTTCGCTTTAAAATCTCGAAATCGAATTAAATTACAGACATTTTCCTCTTTTTTTTTTTTTGGAAGGAAAATTGTTTTCTAAAGCAGGGACTTCCTCAGTTGAAAGAAGCCACAGCTGTTGAATTAATAGATCAAATGCTTTAAAACTCGTGAACGCTATGAACCATTGTATCCATTAATTTTCACATTTTTTCCTTATTACAGCACCACAGATTAAAATCATTTTTTTATTCTTCAATTTAATTTCTCAATCATCAGATATCCCGATGGCTATTAATTAGAGTTCACGTTCAGGTACATAAGCAGATTCAATATGCTAGAGTTCATTTAATCAGAACCAATCTAAAATTTCGTTTTAATAAGTGGTAGTTATAATAAAGGGAGTTCCACTGTAAAACCCAAATGTCAGATCTTATAAAATCGTTTAGTACCAAAAGATTTTACTTTGTTTATCTTAAACGTGTTCCACGATTAAGCGGATCCTGTGAGTTGTATTGAAATTTTATGAACTTGTCTTGGTACGTATATCCTCTTTCAACAATCGATTCGAGCGTCGCATCTGCATCCACACCGTTTTCCAAGCTTTCACGGCGCTTACTCGAACGTGCTCTAATTAATTAAGGTATAAAATAATTCTCGAGTCGATAGAGAAGCAATAAAGGTTGACGGTTTTAATGAGAATCGTTTCGAGGACTTCTCGACAACGAATTAACTCGATCGAAGCGATTGCAACAACGTGATATAATGGTCGTCATTACATCTCGATCGACGCTGGATCATCCGATGCAGCCTGAAACACAGTCATCGGAACGCTCGCTTGTGTAATCCGATAGAAATCAGCGAATTTAGTTGACTCACCACCAGTTAATTCAAGTATTTTCAGTATACTGGTTCTGTTCTTAATTCACTCGTTAATTAATTGCTGCAATGAATTTATAAATATTCATGAACGGGAAAAATTCACATAGAGAGAGCTGCAAGTTTGTCCATTTAATTAAAGATACGGATTTTGATTAAACCGTAAATTATCGGTGAATTTAACGTCATATAATACTGTGAATCTGCAATGGCTTATTCATTATCAATGTAACAGAAGGTAATTTATCGAACTGATAATTCAGGTTCGTAGAAGTACAGTACCATTCACAATCGTTCGAATAACGGTAAATTGAAACTCTTCAAATTGTGACTAACGTTAATTGTTATTATCAATTAATTATTCAAATGCTTTTGATTAACAATTTATTATTCAAATACATTCAAGTGTTAATTTCATTAGTGTTTATTAGTTGTTATTAATATTGACACACGTAATATATTCTTAAAAAATGTCTTGTAAATATTCAAATATTTCGTATTCTATCCTATTATTATATTTCGTTGTATCCTATTATCTACAATTATATATTGCAATTGTATTTACAATTATAATTAAGTATTATTCTACAATTTATCAATTTTTCAAGCATCTCCGTAACAACAAACACTGTCTGTCTCTCATGATAGCAAACACTCTAAAACTTGTTATTTAACTTTAAATGACCGATCAATTATCCATCGTCCACCGTTAATGGACTTCTCAAGAGTTTACCTACCCGTCCAACAGTTTCCTACCTCGATTTCCACTTCCTTGCATCGTTAATTAACGGATGATTAACTGTTCGCGGGCGATATCAGATTCTGTTCGCCCACGTCAACGAATCCCACTGATTTGTAGGTTAAATAAAGTCCAGCTGGCCGATGCGCAGAGAGCTGAAAGACGCGGTTGTATTATGCGGCCTACGTGCACTTTGCAGTTAGCTCAAGCGTGGGCGTTAAATTGCGGTAAATTGCCACGAAAATCAGGAAATCGTATGTTTAACTGTGGCCACCTTCGTCCTTACTCACTGTGTGCCCACCGAGCACGCGCTTTTCTCTGATTGACAACCGTGGATCTGCGAAAATTAGGTCGCCCAGAATCGCTGGACGATAATAAAAAAAATTAAGTCGTTAGCTTGAAAGGAAATACTCAGTTTCTTTCGATATAAAACGGACTCGGTAAGATCTAACAGGTTTAAAGACATTAAGAATCAATGTAACGTTGCGTTAACGCAACATTTCATTTATAATTTTCTTCAGGCGATTTATATTGAATATTATTTTGCAATATCGTGGTTATGAAAGGGAATTCCAGGGATTTGCTTAATACATATCTTTTTCTTCCAAAGTTTTCAGATGTTTTATGAAATTTAAAAATGTTGTGATATTTACACCATTGTAATCATAATTGTTTCTTAAATCATAGATTTAATAAAGACATTACTGTCTTTTAAATTATAGGGATTCTTTTGTTATACATTAATCATATCTTGGCAATATGCAAGTTATGTCATTTCTTTAATAATGCATTTACGCAACTTTTGCGCGTTACCTCACTGGCTGGTCCATAATGCATTAAGAGGCGGATTTGTAATGATAGCAAAGAATTATGGAAACGAGTTGAGATGAAACAAGATATACAGTGTCTTGAATTTCTGCTTGTGGGATCTTTTATTGCACGATGAGTTGAAAGATTTTTCTGATATACCCGGACTTTATCGTCGAACTTTCAGAAAAAGGGAAACGAAAGTTAGGTTAATCTTTATGCTGCGACGAACGCTCCTGCATGCTCGTTTTATTCGAGATTCGACTTACAATTGACTCTCTTGGAAGCCAAATTAATTAACTTTATTTTTTATACCTTTTCTTATAAATGAGTTTGCTTTTTGTAAGGAAGTGGTGTTTATTCGAAAGAAAGTCATGCTTCTCATGACTTTTGTCTACTTTTGAATTTACAAAACTGATCAATATGATTTCGGACATCTTAATTATTAGTCAACTTTGATTATATACTTCACATACTATTAAAATTTATGCTTCTTCACCGTGTAGAGTGATAAAAAGTAAGTTGAAGATTAAAAAATTTTTCTTTCTCCTTCTAAAATTGTTACCTCTTAAAAATAGTTATAGAAACATAATCAAAATTTCAAAGAAATTCTTTACTCTTATACAGGAAACGAGTAAGAAACTATTTGCTAGTGATTTTAAATTGCTAATATTACTTCGCAATTTGCTTTGCGACTAATACAGCAATTGATGGTTAGATAATCGTAAATGGTCATCGAAGTTCAATTTGCATTACTATCGTACTTAATGGTTGACTGTGATGCAGAGTTCGGTTCTTTATCAGTAACTTAACACTGCGTGATACTATCGGCAATATAAATTACGAATCTTCGAAGTGAAACCCGTATAAAGTAACGTCTGGTGGCAGGCGTTTTCCATCAGCTTGGAATTTTAATAGGAAAATTCTGTGCTGGAAATCGTCCCACGTATTTGGTGACTTTCTATTGCGACACGTTAAGAACAGCAAAAGAATAATTGACGGTTATTGCGTGGTTCGGTTAACTCAGGAATCAGATAAATTCGCCGATATGGACAAAGTATATGCTCGACACGAATCAGTGACTTACTAATGATTCGTGCAAGAATGTACTGTGACTCGGTATCCAACTCTTTGGTATCTTAAGATACAGAGAAACGACTTTCAATAGCTGTTACGGATTAGATGCTTGAAGTTTTCATCTTTGACATTAATCGAGTGATATCTGTTGAACACCGTGAAATTTTCTGCTGCTATCATTGTGTTGTAATTTGTCATCGTAGTTCGCATAAATTACCCCAATGAAAATGTTGATCTTGCCTCACTTTGTCTCGCCTTCACTTAACCTTCCTTCTAAAGGAAGCTTTTACCTCTCTCCTACATTAACCACTCCCACTTGAGCGATGTTCCTCGAATTAGTTTCAACAAATCCTCTCACGTTAACCTTTTTCATCTTAGACTTCGCTCTACCTTAAGGGAAGTTCATCAAATTAGTTTCAACGAATCTTCTCACGTTAACCTCCTCCTTCTTTGACCTCCCTCTACCTTAAGGGAAAATTCTTCGAATCAATTTCAACAAATCTTCTCACGTTAACTTTCCTCCTACCTCAAAGTTTCTCGAATCAGTTTCACCAAATTTTCTCACGCATCAACTTCAACTTCAACGTACGATACAGTCTCTCAGTTCAGTCCAAGACATCTCAAATTTCTGTAAAACTTCATCTACATTCTTCTTATGTGAGCCTCTCGTCGATCAACACCGTTAGACCATCATGACAGCGTTATGTCATAGGGAACGAGTACGGTCATCGTGGCGTCGCGAGAACTTTCCCAGAAGCGTCACCGGCTGATCATTCAGCCAATGAAACCGAACTCTTTGACCCGTTTCTAGCCTCGATTCGTATTCCGGAATCGAGGAGTTGAAATAGTAAAAGATGTGTATGTTAGAAGTAAAACTAAAAATCTATTTCTGCTAATTTATCGCTTGAGTATTGCAGACCTTTCGACCATTACCACTTTTACACATTTACGAGGAAAATAAATGGTAAAGAAGGACTAATATGTATGGGCAATACATATATAGATATCAAATGTGCTTTGTGTATTTGTAGTCAAATAATTGAATCATTATAAAGTTGTTCAGAATGTTCCCCAATTGTTCCAACACTTATCACACAATCTTCGTTATCTTATTCCTCATGATTTACACTTCTTTTTTGTACTAAAAAATCGTTCTTTAGCTTTTAGTATCTACACTGTGCACAATTTCAATTCTGTAACTGAACTATCGGCGGAAACTACATCGTTAAACGTATCCCGAAACAAATAACACGCGACAGTCATCTGGTCATGGTGAAAGTGCGTATGCATTCTTTTCCGTAGGCAACAAAATTACGATCGAGCCAGCCTCACAATGTGCGATCGCGAAACTCGGAGACACCAACGAACCACGTGAAATATGTTGGCAATTTTATCGTTTCGGCTTGTTTCGAGCTGTTAAGAAAGTTTCGAGATTGAGCTAGTACACGGTGCCATGTAATACCGTACAGTTTCGATAGATCGAGTTTCACGTTTGCGTAAAAACCCTGTTCCGATGGTATTAAAACGACCGAATTAAACGAACGTTTACGACATGGCTGAATGAAAAAAGTCACGGTGAAATTCGAATTATTCGCGAACGAACGAGTCTGTTGGAAGGCGTTGCTCCATTCAACTGTACAAGAAAATAGGACACGAGTATCTGTCGGGTTGGTTACTTGTCGCCATTAGTTCGGCCGCATTCCGATCGAATTTCATCGGACGCGCGGAAGAATGGCGGGGACGAGCGATTTCAATGAGCGTCAACAACCGGCTCCTTCATCGACGCTGCCTTACGCGATTCTGCCGTAATAATTCACTGTCACCGATGGTTATCGTCCCGGCCCGATTAAACGGCTCACGCGCTGATTCCTTGTGAATATTTCCATAGATTTATGACGTTACGATCTAAAGAGAACCGCGCAAACATCGTTTTTTCTCGCTTGATCGCTTTTCCGTTTTGTTCGCAGTCTTAATGAATAACGGAAGTAATTTGTGACTCTGCTACCTTTAGAAAGCAGCTTGAAAGTTTCATTTCGCATGCATTTTTATTATATTACGTTTATTGTTTTCTTGAAATAAGTCGAAGTAATAAAACAAAATAAATAAGGTGTGCAGAACAGTAGTGAATTGCCGAAACTTTCGAGTCAGTCATAAAAAATTAAGAAATGAACCGTTCTCCGAGATCATTCATGAGTTTTGCGATGATCAAGATTTCGTTCAAAGATAGTCACCTCGCGTTTAATAAAAATATATATCTGGCTCCTACGTGGATCGAGCATTAATCACTCGGAGGATTCCGCGTTCGCCGCTATGTCCACTACTAATGACTTCTATACTTCCGTGCATGATCGAGAATTAATGAGATACGCGGGGACCGAAAGCTAGTCGTTAATCATTATTACAACGTAATTATCGAGAAATCGTTAAGCAAAAGTCGAAGGAATTAGGTGGTGCACTTTATTATTAAACCTAATGTTCGCCGCTAGATTTAATAAACTCTCGTGCATCGATTATTTCGTCATTCGAACGGTTCCACAGTTACGTATTTCCTCGTTTGATTCTCGCGTCCTCAGATTTATCAGTCTTACATTTCTATTCACGTCGCGAACTTACACCGTTATAACGTCGTATAACGTCAGTTTATTGACATTTCCTCCGTAATGCAAAATAAATCACGCTACGCCGCAGAGGAAAAATCAAAGAGGAAAAGAAATAGAAACTAGTCACGAGATTTTGTGTAATTTGCTTTTCAATTACATCCCTAATGATCCTGTCGTTTTTAACTTCGGCCGATCGATCGTGTAAATATCAAAGGAGCAACGGGACACGTCGATTTAAACGAACGAGCAGTTTTCTCGATCGATAACAATACGATTCTTTGTCAGGTACACCCACGATCGTCGTTCGTTTAAACAAAGATCTTTATAGTAATCCCTCCACCAAGGATCGGTTCGGTCGACCGATAAAATCTCTTGTGAGAAATTCGACGGCGCGATACTACAAATAACTTCAAACTGAAACGCAAAGGCATAACACGAGGGAGATAGATCGACGGGAAATCACGCATTGCGAGCGATTCGCGGTGGTTCGTGGCATGATTGAAATAATAGAAATCACAGATAACGTCGGAGACTGTTGCAATCACGAGTAAGATCGATTGGCCGATTGCTATCTGAAAACGTGTAACGACATAATCGCAGGGAACGCTTCGTGGCAATAAAATCAGCCGAGGTGTTAATAACCGATTCCGTATTTCGTTGCGTGGCAGAACTCGAAACGTGCCGTGATTTCGCAAATAATCGAATGTCAGTTGCCGCCGTTACACCAACGTTTCGCGACAATTATTGCCACTAAAGGGAGTTTACGACTTGGCGAGATAAGAAATTTTTATGGCACTGCTGAAGCGGTTTTAAGCAACAGCCTGGTCAGTTTGTTGCGTATGCGTGTATGTACTTTAAATTATATATGCGCATGCTACAAACGGTAACTAATTTTGCAGCTACGTGAAATTTTTAACTTTTTGATTGATTGGAGGATTTATTATTTGAAATTTTTCTGCTAATCGTGTCACTCGTGTAAAACGTGTCATTTCTATACCAATCTGTGACGCATCTTTAGTCATAATAATTTATCTAAGCGCAGCTTTAAATCGAAAAGCAAGAATTTTCTCTGGCGGATAACCGTCTTAAATGTCATGTAATTTAAAAGTTACATGCTCATATACTTATATCTTACAAATCCACTGAAACTGATTATTGTATCGTCAGGCAAACATCATAAAACCCATTTATATCAATTACTAATTCCTATACTTCGAATTCAAACAAAAGACTGTCATTAATTACTACTAGTTCGCTCCTAATCGATCAAAAACCAAATTGTAAAGGATTAAGCAAGTCTCGTAGCTGACAGTTGCGGCGCGAAACACATTAAGGAACGATTCATAAACTTGAACGTTAGGAGCGTCCATCCGAGGCGTGTGCCCGAATGGAAAGCTTCTAGCCGTGTTACGTTCGATACTGTTTCGCGTCGCTTTAACAAACGTACGTACACGTAGGAGCTCACGATTGCGGCGTGACCGCGCAGCCAGCTATCGATTACCGGCGATTTTATCGATTAGATTAATGGGCGAGAGCGCGAGCCGGTTACTCAGACGCGAAATCATTTCGTCGTGCGAGAGAGTCGGACATCGTCGACGATCGCGAAATCGTTCCACCACGGAATTTACGAAGGCTCCGTGGGATAAGTAAGGAACCGCCGTTTGTTAACTGCCGCTGACCTTATTTGCGCCCACCAATCGCGATTTTAAATCGATATTCCTCCGGTAAGGGCGCTAAGAGTCACAATTTAACTCCGATACAGCTGATATCTAGTTAATCGATCGACATACGTCGCAAATGAATTTTTAAGGCCGAGGAAACGTCGATCTTGACACTTTTCCTTTGGAAATAACGAGGAGACGGGGGTGATTTGTTGAGATTGTTAGGGTAAGTGAGGACTTGAAATGGTAAATGATGCGAATAAAGTTATCATTTGAATGCTATGGACTTTCGGCGTTTGCCATCTTTACAGATTCGGAGAGAGAACAAATAATACAAAATACATCGGATTTGTTAAATTTATTGATTTTAATGAATTTACTTATAATAATAGAAATTTTTGTGAATCACGTAAAACACACACACATACAATTATTACATACGTACATTACAGTTTACCTTAACCACAATAGTATAGGGAAAGTGATTCACAATTCAGGACTTTTCTAGATGTATTTTATCGTAGTGAAATAAGTTCATGAATAAGTAACGTGTTCTCTGTCAGTCGAACGTTATAGAACAGATGACAAATTGGAAATCGAAGGAGCACATGGGAATTACCGATGATTCGAAAGAAAAGGTGAAAGTTCTTGCAATACAACAAAAAATATAGTAATAAGAATTCTGTGGTCAGTGAAATTAAAAATAAGAGAATAGAAATGTGGCAATGCTACATGCTATTTAACTTTCTCAATTTCGTGTTACATTGCACTACAGATTACAAGAAAAGTTCCTTTCAACAAAAAAATGACGATACTCCGAATCTCTTTAAATCCGAGTACATGTAACACAATTTCTCATGTCACACTTTTATTTTTTGTTTTTCGAATCAAACAACTTGCAATCTGACTGTACATTGCTATTACATTTCGCATAAAACAAGACATGTCACCCCACACGCTCAATACGCCAACCGTAATCAGATATTTAGGTTGCGACACTTAACGAGTATCCACGGGGTAAAGGTAATCAAAATGTTCGTTGAAATTAACGATACAAGTGCCGCCAAGCGTCATTCGTACGAAACGACTAAATTGGCTGACTACTGTTTCGAGATTTCCTCAATCATTTCATCAGCCATCATTATCAGTCTCGACCGTTAACGGTTTGTGGGGCAGATCAGTCCCACGCGATCCCATCGATTGGACCGTCAAGAAACATGGGGGCAGAATTGCCTCGGTGTAACGCAATTGCCGATACGCTTCGCCCACTTGCATATTTATTTGTCTTCTCTAGATTCATCAAAAAGTAAACGAATATTTAGAGTAGTTTAAAAAATAATAAATGCGATCCATAAAACCTCAGACCTTTTCCTTTTATTCTGTATTTTATCTTATACTTTATATAACCAAGTTACATACATAAATGTTATAACTTGCATAGAAAAAAAGATGGGAGAAACATTATCCGCTAGATAGATTCAATCTTTTAAGATCTATCCACGTTTGTCTTACAAATTTACGCAATATACTTCCTTTCACTCAGCCACGTATTTTTCACCCAAATCTAATAACCACAAAGCTTTATCGCGATTGTTCGGATTTATACTTCACGCTCGAGTTGATCAAATCACCCACGTAATATTCTTCTATTTTTACAGTTGCCGATCTTTACCGCGTTGACGTTACTAATTTCATCGTTCCGCGGAAACTGACCAGCAACAGTGCCTGAATAACGGACACTTTACGGTAAACGCTTTTCGTGATAGCGTAGCAGAAAGAAAAATCGTTAGTCAGCCGCGGGCATCCTTTCAACTAAATTGAGACGTTCACTTTGTAGCGTTTACTTCTCACATTTACGCTATACCGACAATTTTCACGCGTATCATAAAGATTTTTTGCCTCTGGTAATTGCAATACGCATACACGCGAAAGCCACCATGATATACCAATTATGTACTGGGTCAAATTAAAAGAATTCGTTTAGTAAAGTAATACCATAATCATCGTAAAAATCGGACTTTTGCGTTATTCCCGTGTCTGTACGGACTCGTTTAGAAATCGTTTTCATCAAACGAGAGTATTTTGTAGGGGAGATAATACCATGTACCTACTTTGAAATGAAATGGTACCATGGGAGTATGAAGCTATCTGGAGTAGCGTACAACGGATGTTTTGCATCAATCACGGGTAAACGTTGTTCGTGATGTAAATTCAATGCATAGGAGGAATCGATAGCTGCAGGATGCTCCAAAATTGAGACGTTCGCGATTCAACATTTAATTTACGTATCCTTGCTATTGAGATTCGAAGCAATTTCCTTGTTTAGAATGCAACGCGAGAACCAGCGTTAGACAAGCTTCAAGTCTCTTTGTTTGTCTCTTGAGAGCATTGTAACAACTATACTGCTAAATAACTGCTATAATAAAAAAGAACAAAATATCCAAAGGTGTAATAATGTCGAAAAAATGAAGCTGCCTTCTTATTGTTATTATTTCTTCGATTACCTAAAACAGAGCGCGCAATATTACGGGATATACTTCATTTATAACCATGCAAGGTATTAAAGGATTTTACACCGTTTCCACGAAACGAAACGAAACGAGGTAATCCGAAGGCGCGACGTTAATTTTTATGAATTTCACACAGCTTGTTGCAAAGTGAGAATTGCACTTGGCCCGGAAGAGGCGACTATAATATATTCGCGTACGATCGTTTTTTCGAAGGCCATTTTGTTTTGTTGTTTAACGGAACGATCCTTAACCGACGATCAATTTTCATTCACGGGCAGCGTCATTATTTTCCCCGTTCGCGTTTTAATGGCGTGCGCGAGCTTTTACAATCGACAACGAACTGCGGTTCGCTCAAATGAGCCTTAACGCATCGATTCGCAGTACGCAATCGAAGGAAAATCGCGGCACCGGAATGGCTCCTCGAAACCGAGCCGGCGATTAACCAACGAAGAAGAGAATAATGACAGGGAAGAGATCGGCGAAATGACGTCGTATCGCATACCAACGACTAATTTGTTACAGTTTTAATATCCTCGCGAGCGCGTATTTAAATCACGCGCGTTGAAAGATAAACCCTCTGTATGGTATGTTAAACGATCGTTAATTTTTCGAAGGAGAGCAACGCTGCATCGAGAGTCGTTTATGTTAATTTTGTAACAAATACTTTCCAAATACTTATTTTATTAGAGAAAGCATAGAATATATGTAATTATAAAATATATTACTTTATGGAAGGTTTATTAATAATGAGACGTTTTGTGTAAAGAAGGTTGAAAGATAAACAATTTTCACAAAATGAAGTTGACATAATTTAAGATGTATCAAAAATATTGAAAATGTTACAACTTACTATTTTTACGTAAAGCTTGCGTCTTTTATTATTATATATTTTCACAGAATCTCTTCTTTCGTTACATTAATATTTTTACTAATATTTTCATCCATATCAACAACTACCTCTTTTATATCGATTTATTTATCGTTATCAAAAGTTTCATAATATCGAATTATTTTTTGAAATTCTTATTTGTGCTATCTCCTGCTGAGAACTAAATTTATAGGAGTAAGTTATTTGTTTTTTAAGATAGCGGATACTAAGTATGTATGTACTTGAATAATAAAATTAAAAAATTTAGAAAAAGTGAAGTTGATCCTCTTGGCTTCTAAGAGGCTTACATTTTTTATGAAGTCCATTCACTCAAGCGATCAATCAATTCTTGAACCTTAGTAAACTTCAAAGGGTATTATCGTACAAGTACAATGAAACGATGGTAACGAGTTGAGCATAACGATGAATCGATAGCTCGAGCAACTCATGCGACACGAAAGAACGATCGAATCAAGTTCAAGGCAACTCGGCTAATGGGAATGCAAGTCGTGTTCCATTCGTAGATACCTGAAATGCCACAGTCGAGCACAAGCTTCCATAGAAGATCACAGATCCTTCTGCGGAAAAAGGACGGTACTGTTCGTAGGATTAGTCGTTAGAAAGATCAATTTACCGGAGATCCGTACGCCCCCGCATTCGTCTCGTTCCTGTATATCATTAAAACGTTTCAAACTCTTGAAGCCTTGAAACCATGTTTCTCCATTGTCCAGAGAACCGAGACTGACGTTGCATGTAACCGAGACAGGAAACTTCCATCGTGGCTCTATAATTTCTGAATTTACTTCGAGCTCCTATACACGTTGCTGCCATTTCTGTTTCGAGAGAGTTTCTGCCGATTTTTCAAACGAAATTTCTACAGTGATATTCGCGTAGGTGTGAATAAGTTTACATTGTTCCGGTTGATGTTGTTGCGTGATTTAGTAAAAATAGGAAATTTTCACTTCAACGAGATGTAAACACATCTGAAGAGCCCCCGAGGAAAAACGAAATCTGAAACATCTTCGTTGTTTTTGAGGAATAAAGTAAACTGCCCCCTTACTGTACGCTATCAGGAATTTTATATTTTTCTTCTTTATAACGTGTATAATGTTTCTAAGAGCATCAAACATTGTCAAAACGTTCCACAAATTGTATGAAAGTAAAAATGTTTCTGTAGACTGACGTTGATAGAAATCGTTTTAACATAGAAGCGTACAAAAAACGTTTTGTTATGAACAACCATAGTAATGAAATAGAAAAATTACTACAAATCATTTTTGGAAAAAGGACATAGAGATAAATTATACGTACCATTTATTTTTATCCTACTATCTTAATTATTATCATTTACACATACAACTCCATATTGGAGACATACCCCAGATCAGTAATTCTATTAACAAACCTGTATCCTCACCATCCTATATTTTTACTTACTTCAATTGTATATCGGAGAAGCTTCAATATAATAGAGTTTCAGCAAATTTCAAGGAGAAACTACACTTACACACTTCGCAAACCTCTCAAGAGCAATTCAACCGCAATAACCATCTAATGTCACGATAAGAAGTCAAATTTTCAAGCATAGTCACGCGTAAAGGTGATTTAAGCGCGATTCGATCGGGAAGTCGCGAGACAGGGTATCGAGAAGCTGTCGCTACCTGTTCTAACGTCTCGACGACATCCTTTATTACGTCGATATCGGTCGTCGACGACGTTGGTACACTTGGCGCGCGAGACCGAACACCTATGCGGTCTCGTATTTCTCCTGCTGCATAATATCGATACGTGCCACCGTCGATATCTCAGGCTCGATAGTCGCAAATGTAATACCGGAAGCTGCGCCACGATCACGTCGGCCCTGTCGATCGTCAATAGCTTCCTCGTTGCTTTGCAACTTAGATGGTGTGCGTGTTGCTTTCGCTCGATATGATCGTCGAGTCCGCGTGGCCGGCGTGCAGCAAATTTCTTGATCGCGCGCGCACCACCTACGCGAGATTAAGTCGATTGGAAAGTACGATCGATCCTGAACAGAGAACCATGAGGGGTGAAATAGCGCGTCGTCTAGCTAGATTTTTTTTGTTCCTCTCTTGGACGTGGTTGCACCGAGGAACGATGGAAATTGCAGGTATATGTGCTTTGAGTAATTACGATAGTAACGAAATTGAATCTTGACTTTTCGATCAAACGAGATCATTGTATTCAAAGATGAGGATTTTGGAAATGGAGAAATTTTGATGGCAATGGATCGCGTTTTTTTAGAATGTCTTGACGATACAATATCGTTTAAATATCCGTAGAAACGAGTAAATACAATTTTAAGTCATATCGATAAGGGTAAAATGGTATTACACGTTATCTGGCAGACAGTTTGAAGTGGAGCTAATTTCCTCTCGGTATATTTATACTTTGATTTCAGTCATAAATATCACGTACAACGTAGAAAACTATTTGTTAATATCGTTAAAGGAGGAACTACAAAGGTATCAAATTTCTACATTCACTACACCTACTGTATTAAAATACCATTACTCATAATCCTCCGAGGGACGCGGCATTTCACCTTTCGACGACAATACATTCGCATCACTGGATACTATTCCAAGAAACGAACTTCCATTCACTTGTCGCAGTATGCTCTTTCAAGGACCTACATACATTGGCCGAAAAAAGTGTCTTCACCCTGTCCGCGAAAAATCTCGCGACACGCTAATTTGTCACAGTCGTCCGTGAAAAAAACTCGAGACACGACGCAGCAGCACTGATTCAAGAACCGTTTGAAAGATCACCCTGAGCATAAGAAAATCCTCTTCTACGTACCATAAACGCGTATCGCGATTCGATTGGAGAATCCGCGAAACGCGACGCGTGGGTGCGCTCGCGTGTTCGCGTGTCCCACGTGCGTGTGCCCACATAGCGAAAGGACTTAATGGACTTCTGATAGACCTCTCAGTACAGAGAGGGAACGTATACCAAGGGTTACGTTGCCCACGTGAATCTTTCTCGAGTTTCTACAACATCCTACAGAATCTGTTCGTCCGGATGAAAATTGATCGTCGCTTCGCGATCGAACAAAAGGGAATAATAATTCGCAACCAGTCTCCCCCTTCCTTTTTTCTTTCTTTTTTCAATGAAAACCAGGAGAATGTTATTCACGTCGCCGCGGTCTTCGAGGAACACTTTGCACTCGTTATGCTTCGGCCAATTCGACAAAAACTTGCCGGCGGTTCTTCGACTTCCGTCGCCAGGGACGTCGGGTCGGGCATAAAAGTGACTTTGTTCCTGCTTGTTCGCCTTCGTCGCGCATTTATCCACGAACACGTTGCTATATAGATGCATCGATATGTTGTAAAACCACCGTAGAAAATATCGAAATTATGCGGCGGCTTGCTGCGTGCCAGGGGTGGTCGTTAGTCTTTCCATTGGATAGAACCGTACATACCTTGGGGAGTTGAATGTGGAAAACGAAGGGGATTTAATCATTCTTCTGCTGACTGTAATATAAAACACCAAGGGGGGCTGATGATCAAGGAAAGGTAGACACTGTTACAATTATTTCACAGCCACAATGAGAGTGTTAAAGCGAATGTGTATCGGGATAGAAAATTAAGGAGATCTTTATCGATATCTAAGTCCTCTTGCGTAGTAGCTGGTAGTATTTACCAGCTAATAGTATTAGTGACGATACAAACGTACGCGAAACGAATATATCTCCTCCATATCGTATGTTATATACTGTACGTTATATATTGTGTTAAATAAATAATTATTGGTTAAAGAGTAGTATATATTAGTTAATATATAATTATTGTATTGAATAAGAAATTGTACTAGAAAAAGAGAATTGATACTGCATAGAATATCCCGAATAGAATATCATACAAAAAGAAAAAAACGCACCTGGTAACATTACTATGGTCGTTTTTCACATAAAAATGTACGATAGCTGTAATTTTATGCTTTTTAAAGGTGTGAATTTTAATTCTGGAAGCGATAGAGGCGTGAGCACTAGGCAATGTTATCTAATATTATATTACATTATAAAGATCGTCGATAGCAATGTGTATAGCTTGTTCTTATTTTATGTTATGAGAAGAGTTTTCGAAGGAAAGTAGAAGAAGTCTCGAGTTTAGTTGAGAATTTTTGTTCAATAAATTTAATGAATTAAGATTGTTCAGATTTTAAAAAATGTAGCTGTCAGAGATAGTGAAGGACGTGTACGTTCATAGATAGATTCAAAATGCGAGCAACTACGGGAAACTGGTTCGGTTTTGTTCCTTTTACATTGATCCACTTTTTTACGCAATCGATCCAGTTAATCCGCTATCGCGATCCATCTACGTATGAGAGTCAGCTTTTTTCTTCGCACGTGGCCATCCGTTTGATAAGGCCGTTCGTTTTTCTCTAAATTATTTAATTTATCGCATATCGGGTAAAATTTGATACGGTGGAACGTTTGTTAATCAAACTCTTGCTGTTTTTTTGCGATAGTCTACATCGATTGCTGTTAATTAATGAAGCATTCGAGTCAATTTACTACTTTCTTCTTCCGATTTTTATTTAGATACTTTTGTGGATAACGAAAGAACGTCAGCGAGCCTCCTGATATGCAGTTCTGAAGTTTCTGTATAATTAAGGATTATCGAAATTATTTTCAACATTAATGATGCAGATTTTTAACAGTATTCCTATCATAATATTTTTTCTATTTAACTATACTTTCTTTTCAGTTTCCTATTTATTTTAGTTTCTGTGCTAGATAAAAAATCAACATAGCTGATCTTAATGACGTCGTCATTATTCATTCCAAATTCCTATTAAAAAATTTCATATAATACCTCTGTACGTAACAATTACGCCAACATTTTATTCCATTTCTACACACAAATCCACCACTTTAACAAGATTAGAATAAATAAATTTCTATTCCACTCTCATAAATCACCAAATATCACACTCAATCTCACTTCATAGCAAAAGAACACTTCACATAAAAGCTCGTCAACTCAGTGCCATCTTTCCGTCATATTGTCACTCAAGCGCTTGCAACGTTTCAGTCGACCACCTTCGCTATCGATAACCGCAAACACCTACAAGCATCACTATTCCACTTCGATCCACGAAACAATTCCTACATGCAGTAACAAACGTCAGGTTCGCACGTGGTCGGCAAGCAAACTCGAACCGTCTCAAAGAGATCGAACTGGTTTGATTTTGTTCTCTTGCATCCGGCCCAAACCAGGCAGAAAAGGTGCGCACTCGCGTCTTAGCGAGACAGGTTCCGTACGAGTCGTAAAGAGTTCGCTGGCCCCTGGAGCCTCGAGTGTCGTCCGGGCGGTGTATCAGGATGAATCACCTGGCCGAAGGCTGTTTTATTATGCAAATACGCAGCGGTTTCGCGCGAGCCACGCCACGCTGACACGCTAAACGCGGCCGATCGGCTCCCCCTTCGATCCTGACGACCTGTCAGGCGTCGATATCACCGATCGGACAGCTGCTACGGATGCTCGAATATCGCCGCGTTCATATTCTGCGCGCCCTACCAGACCGCAGACGATCGAAATACGACTTTCACAGTTTACGACCGTGCCGCGGTACGCAATTCGTGCTCCAACCACTTTGGAGACACGCTTTAATGTCCGTCCACGATTAAAGCGATTTCGTCCCCGGACCCTTCACAGTCGATGACGATCGTGCCTCGTAAAACGACAACCGACTCGCATCGCCGACAGTGAATTAACCCTGTCTGCAATGGGACCAGTGCTACGTTTTACGAGGATTTTTAAATCACTTCGTTCATTCGCTTCTGCACCCTCTTTTTTTACCACCCTGTAAATATAGGTGCGAATGAAATTCGTATCGATAAGAAAAGTTCAAAAAGGATTCGTTTGCTATTTTGTGAGACGTAACTTAATGTTTGGCTGGCAGCTGGTGTGGGTTGAAGGATTATATTAGTAATTTTCACTTGTAATATACGAAGAGGGAATGATTCCTTGTGTGGAAGGAGGTAATGGAGTTTTTGGCCTCATCGTGGATAAATTATGGTAATTGGAAGAAATATCCTTTGGACGTATCATATTTTTGGTCACGTATTATAAGTGTATGATATGTGGCAAAATTGACGAGAATTTTCTCCAGAACTTTTACCGAAACCTACGAGAAAGAGAACGGAAACGACTTTTCTACACAACGTTAGTGAGGATGGCTCGTGAAAAGTTTCAAATGAGATTTCTCCGCCGTGTTTCTCGCGAAGATTGTAATAAACTTTGCCAAAGAGATCCGCTAACTAGCAACCGGTGGTAAGTGAAATATTCTCCCGATTGCGTATCCGTAAACCCACAATGATTTAAAACTCGCTGTCTTCGTAAATTTCAATTTCATTTGAACTTTGCCTAGCATTAAAATCTACGGATACTTTGAATTTTCTTGCATACTTCTTCGATTACTTAGTTTGTACCTATCTACTTTGTATTATGCAAATGAAACGTTCAAATATTCTGAACGTTGCAGATTACGCTAAAATGTACAATGGAATCATTTCTTGTATGCAACTAGTATCCTAAATATGGTCATATCTTTTCATGTGTTCTTAAATATTATGCATATAATATTCCGTAGCTGTACTTGCATTTTTAAAGAACTTGTGACATGATCGTGTATACATTCTAATTTGCAAAATGTAATAAAATGTTATTCAATAAAATTTTTTATGACTGTTTGAAATCCTATACGGAATCCTATTTGTAATCCTATATGGAATTTTAAACAGACACATGTATGAATTTTTAAATAAAACATACTAATGGAGGTACTCCATTATTATATTAAATTCACTCTGTCTTATTCTAAATAAATATTAGTATTAATATTATTAAGTGTAATTTTTTATTTTATACTATTCACTATCTAAAGGAGGGGGGATTTAAAATGCTTCTTAATTACTAAATTAATCAAATAAACTAAGCTACAGTGCCCGAAACTTCCATAAGGCCACTAACATTTTTTGGTAAAAATCTTATAATTGTTTCATTCTAATGAGAATTTTATGTATAATGTCATTTTGGAAAAATAAAAAAAAGAAACATATAGGTACTTCGGTTGTAACAACAAAAGTAAAATTTATTTTAAAAAATGTGAGAATAAAATTAAAATTAACAATAATTTCTTCGCTATTCTCATATTAGCAGCGTACATAATTGCCATTTTTTTAAATTACGTTAAAAATGCAATTCAGTATTGACAAAATCAAATCTTATTTACGTTTTTGTTAGCAATAAATGCGCATGCTTCATTTATCGCGTTTGATAATCCACAAATGCAATTATATTGCCTACAATTGGCATAAACTTTTCATAAAATTATTTATGTGTAGAATACACTGTTTCTTGTATCTCGATATATGAATTGGAGCATTATCGTGTCGATAAATAAAATAATTATCTTCAATTCTTTCTATTCTAAATCATTACTACGTATATGTTTTTTCTAATGTTTCCCAAAATGCTATTATACACAAACTTATCATTAGAATGGAATGATTATAAGACTTTACCAAAAAATATGTACATCGTCTTTACGGAATTTTCGGTCACTGTATTGTATAAAAGAAATCTTCAGTAGTGCCTTAGAATATTCGCCTTAAAGTTTGTACGATTTTGCAACAAAGAACCACCCACGACGATCTGTGGCCGAGTTCGTTCTGAATCATCCGGTCGACAGTTTCCGTGTATCGAGATATTTCGCGTATCGAACGACATCGGTTAGTTCCAAAGGGAGTATTGACATATCGTGGATGAGTAGCGGGTCTCCATCGAAAGGCAGTTTCCGCGGTATACGAGTCATCATCGGGGCCCCTGTACGACAATGGATCGTGTAGGCGTGAACGACGATGCCGTTGTTCTCCGAAGGTGTTTAGAAATCGAAGGGAGGCGAGCATCAGACGTTCTATTGTCTCACTGGTAACTGCTGACGAGGTATCGTCAATCTCATCCGACCTGGTTGCACAATGGTCGAAAGTCGAAAAATCTTGGCCGCTTCTAATCAACGGCTTGACGTGACCGCTATTATCGTCCATTTTCCAGCGTTTCTGTCGCGACGGGGCGTGTAACAACATCACTTTCGTCCCATATCGAGTAAAATATTTTTTAAATTAGGATGAGATAGATTTTCTGACGTACTGTCGTGTTTTATCGATAAAACGTAACTTGTAACTGGACGTTGTATGCGTTTAGATGAAGCGAAAAATATTGAGAATGTGGGGGAACAGAAAGAAATATTCATCGAAAGGAACGAATTTCAAGAACAATTTATTGGAAATATTCTCGTCGAAAATATATCGTTGGTTTTTATGTAGGCGACCAACGAATTGCCTAAGAATTATGAATCTGCAGGTGAATCATTATCTGAGATCATAGAAGAGTACAATCTATGACAAATACATATGAATGTGCGAAAATATACTAGCGCAAATACAAATACAAAAGTACATAAAATATGTAAAATACGTAAGATACTCCTTTGTAAAAAATATGAAATTACATAAACATCCGTATACTAGATTCGTAGAGACAAAGCTTTCTTTAATAATTTTCTTTAGATTTTTACAAATTATTACAAGCAAAGTACAATGTACTAGATATAAAGATTTTAACATTCTAAATAAATAAACTATCTGTTCATAAAAATTTGGTAACATGCTCTTTGCATACATATTATTAACAGCTTGCAAACATCATGGAATACTATAAACATTGTTCATTGGATGAAAGGCAGAAGCACGAAGGCAAGGTTATATAATATACATGTAAAGCAAGATCAAGTTGGCGGATCTCGTCCGAGGGTTCGATAAAGCAGACTGACGATGGAATTTAACGAGATCCGCGCGTGACAAAAACCAGTCAGCGTTCTCGAGCTCACGGTGGAAAACCTGGTGAAACGAGAGCTGAATGGTGTAGCAAGCACGACAATGGCGATGTTGAATGAGCTCATGAATGATCGAAAGAATGAAGAAGTGCCACCCGTTAACAGGTAATAAACAGCCTGCTACCATCGTATCATTCGAAGCGATCTCGTACATTTTCCTCGTTTATAAAGCTTGTAGAAGAACACGCGATAAACTCGTAACTAACATACCGACGTACCTTCACGTTGCACATGTTTTTCAAAATGCATGAATGTTGACGATAATCTTCTGGAATGAAACTTTCTTTATTAACTTCTCCAGTGAAGTGGAATGCTTGGATAATTTATTAGATATTTTTGATTTTACATTCAAAATGCAGTTAAATGTTTCTTTAGAGATAACCCCATCAGAATCTAAGGAAAATTGTTTTACCCTTAACACTAACCTTACCAGGCCCGGTAATATATTATCTGATTAATCAGTTTCTCGACTTTTGTTAATGTAAGAATTTATATAAAGCTAGATGAGCGAAAAAAATAACACTGAATGTAAAACTTTAAATTAAATTTTGAAAGCGATCATTTGACCGGACCTGGTAAGCTTAGTGTTAACTTCTAAATGGATATTTTACGAAACTTAATTAATTCGATACGACATTAATTGTTTCAAAAATTGGTATCTCGTAGAACTGATTCAAACCATAATTTTAAAATAATAAAAGGTGAAAGGAAGATTTCATTAGACGCAATGAAATGATTTTGAACAGTGATAGAAGTGGAAGAGTTTTATAAATTGACAAGTTACTTGTGGGATATTATACACTTGTACTTGAAATTATACACTTTGGCAAAATTTATGAAAGACAAGGAAAGAATAAACGCGAGTATCGCTTTGTACAATTGCATGGAGAAAAATATAGAATATTTTACAATTAGGAAATCAACAAAAATAACACACGTGAGTTGTTCCATAGAACAGATTAAAACTCTCTTCAGAAACGCCATAAAAGCACTATTCCTCTAGCGTACAGAATAAGGAACGAAGGGACCAAAAAATGTGTAGAACGGCACGAGGCAAATATTTTCTTCCTGCCTCCGATCGTTTCCCGCAATTTTATCGTAGCGCTTTCAAACATATCGTAGCCATCGCATCGCAGGTGTGGCTCGCGACAGGATGTGTCAACGCTTGTGGAAGCCGGTCACGTAGGTGCGTGCATCTTGTGATTGTGGACGGTGCATTAACCCCGGTGAAGATATAATGAACGAGCGGGCTTGTCGACACCTTCCCGTTTCTGAAAACGCTTGTTCCGCGTTCAAAGTCCGTACTTCAACCATTTTTCGTAAACGGGGTCGCTGAGATGAATTTAGCAGAACCGATTTTCGAGGATTAGACATTTACGAGCCAAGACATTCCTTTTTGGACGACGTCGACCTATTTTAAATATTTCTAGCGGAAGGATTGAAGTTTAAAACGCATTTTATATGTATCCTTTTAACTCACAGGGCATTTGACTTAGATTTATGAACAGTAAAGGTTTGAACTACGAGGAATTGGGTCAGTGGAAGGTGAAAGAGAATACATTTTAGTTCTTTCTTTTCTTGCCGAACTCGTGCTTACGTGATCGGTGATTCGAATACTCGATTTCAATTATAACAGATCTCGATCAGATACGAAGCAATAATAGTACAAAATAATAGCACAAAGGATTTTTAGTCTCTCGTAAATCATTACAACACACGAGTTGCATACGCAACGATTCGCATAACGAAACATAAAGAAATCCCTTTCTATTTTTTGAATCCAGATTTCATGCTATGTGCTATGCATCGATTGAAATTTGTACGTCCATGAGACTCTCGCATTACAATTTCCAATCTGAAAAAGCACCAACATACGACTGATATGACCAACATTACTCATATACACATGTATATTTGCTTGCAGACATGTATTGCTCTCTGACGGCGTCGCGTCATTAAAGGTTAAGCGTCTCAAAGATAGAAACGAAACAAGGTCGAGAGACATGCGTGAAGGAAGGAGGGCAAAGAAACGAGAAGAAACGGAAATAGAAGGACAAGAAGAGCAACCAGGCAAAGAAGCAAAGGGGTCGAGTGCTAAAAGGGGGGCAAAGAAAAGGTGAGAGAGTGCGACGCGAGCCCTGAAACCAATTTCACTGCGAACGTTTTGTACGATTCTTCACGGTACTACAACGAAGGAACGTTAAACCTTCCCACGACTAGCGGACGAGCTTTCCTTAATGGCTGCCTTTTCAAGGAAGCAGCTCTAATTTTGTCCTCCAACGCGATAATACGACGCACAAGCCGCTAAAGAAACGTAAGGAGAATGAATAATATTAAAGAAATCGTTTTGTGCATTAATTTATGTATGAATTTTGAGGTCGAAGAGGTGATAATGAGTTAGCAATAATTTGTAGGATAGGTGATATGAAAAAGCAAGAAATAATTAAGAGGATTGCTATGATAAAGAGATAGCTCCATTTTCCAATAATTTGGATAAACCAACAAAAATCAACTCAAATCACGCCACTTTTCAAATTGCGACGTGAAAGTACTCAAAAGGTGGGATACTTTCGAAAGTTTCGTATATCTGTGGTGAAAGATTTTTAATGAGGTCCAGCTTGGTAAATTAATTTTCAAAATGGGTCGAGGTACTTACTTAAATCGAATTAGCCATTAAATCAAGTTTAGTGAATACACTGATGATTTACGTGAGTTATAAAGTATAGGTTGTTGCCCTCGACATAAATTATACTTGGCGAGATACTCGATGTTTCTTAAATTCAAAGTTCATGGACAGCAATGACAGATTGGCACGGTTGCTTGACAAAGAGCATTGTTTATTCAGTCTTTCTCATAGCCATAGCGGATGCATTGTAAATATATTACTTTCTTTGCGCGTTATATGACTCATCCCGCGAAGTAATGACTAACATGTTAATATCTTTCATTTTCGGTGTCATATTTATAACCCTAACTCGTAACTGAGTAAATGTTTAAATCATAATAAAATCTGAATTAAAATCTTATTATTCTCTTTAAATTTTCTTTTACATTTGTTCAAGGTAATATCGTATATTACATCTAATTTCATTAAATAAGTTTAACTTTATTCTATATAAAGAAAGCAGAAGGTAAATACTATGTTCAAATTGATCGTTGAAGTAAGTACTCATATTTGCTTAAATATATTTGTTCGTCAAATTTTATACAATTATGACAGCAGACGCTACTTAAAGATTATAGCGTAAAAGTATAGTAGCTCATATTTTGTGGCGATTTAAATATTTAATAAGCTTTCAACCAGTATTATATTATTAACCTTCATTCAGACCTAAGACAACTAACGCTAGAATTATCGATAACTAAAATAGAAAATTTGTACCAGAGATATGAGAATGAAAATGAAAAAACACACACACATATACAAATATATATATTGCAGGGAAAGAAAGAAGCTTCTATCCATATATCCTTATACAGAATCATTAAAAGCAGACAAGTAGAAAACATTACACGATCAGATATTTTCCGATTTTTTATTTCGCGCCTTAATGTTTATTTCTTAATAATTCTATGGTTTCTACTAATTAAATTTATTATTCTTTATCTTAATAATTATATTTTTTATTTCAATATTTATTATTTTTTACATTATATGAGATTTGTAAATTTTATTAACATTCAAGATATATTCTATTCAATAATATTCGATTAGTCCCTACATATTTGGCAACATTCTGCATATACGTGCAATCAAACTTTGGACAAACCTGAGCTGAATTTTACGTACAAGGAAAAGAATGTTAAATAATTGGCGATGCATTCGCGTTGGAAATAGCAACGCTGTGTGGTTCGAACGTGGAAGCGTTGGTCGGCGTCCGCTCGACAGCCACCGTGATCGGGAACGCCCAACGCCTCCTTCAGGAGTATTGCAAGGAAATGATCGCTGATGCAAAGCGTGTCGTTGCATTAATGCGTCATTGCATCTTCATGAAGCAGCCGTGATAAGCGGGCCGCCTACGACTTCGTCAGATACTCATCTATCCTTTCCGGAAAATTTATGATCTCTCTGCTTTTGGAGGTTCTCTTATTAAGACTAACTATCATCGCCAACCGAACGTTCCTAATCTTCTATTCTAGCTCTTACACTCTTGAAAACACGACGCTACATTTTAGCTCATCTTAAATGACTTTCAATTACTTTCAGTTATAAAAAGATAAACGTCTGTAATTTGGTTTTTCTACTTTCCTATTTTCCTTTTTGTTATTACTTTGAAGGGTAGAGTTTCGATTGTGTTTCATTGGGAAAGATATATGAGTTAGATATTCTTTGTGAAAGGAGACGTGTTATGCACGCACAAATATATTATTTTCTGTTACGTTAGCGTATATGAAGTTTCTGCAAAGTCTGAGTATGACGGTTCGATACTTATTCGTTTATGTGTCGATTATCAGCCACATTATAAAAGAAGAAATTTATTATAAATCGCGTATATTCAGTATTAAAAAGATTTGTCATAAAAATGTCTACACTTCGTTATTGTCTGTTTTAAATTTAATGGACCAATGATTATAAATTTAAATTCAGAAAGAAATGATACGAAAGTTGCCGAAAACATAAATATAGCATTTGAGGAAGGTTAAGGATGTCTATTTCTGGGTAATTCCTTAAATGCTATTTGAAAAGAAATTGTAAGAGCAGCTTTTTTGAATTCTGCAACCGATGATTCTTATGTAACAACTGATAAATATTAAAGAAATGATTCACGTAAGCGAATATAAATGAGCTAAAATTACGTTAATCGCGTAGTTCGATACATCCATCGAAATTCATATTGTCCCCAAGTTATCACGAATGCAATGAACTTTCGACTCCCGTTACAAACAATGAGTAAGATCTTACGAAATTTATGCACCGCGTTAGAAAGTCAAATAAGCTCGTTTTCTAATATGACTGGCAGTGAGTATGTTTGTTCATTGACTCGTCCATTACCATGCAATCGACTTTCCTTTTCCGTTTACTAGCCTTATTTTTATTCTCTTCGTGCAAATCCACGCCATAAAATTACTTCTTCGTTTTCATCGATTTCCCCAAACATAAGCAATGTGTAAGGTCCTATCGATAATACCATCGACCGACCACTCGTCCATAACAAAGAAAGAAAGAAAAAATGAAAAACACGGTAAAGAAAGTGCAATCTTGGTAAACGGCTGGGAAAAACGAGGACCGTGTTTGGAGCGAAGATCTTCCATGAAATCATACGATACAGAAGGAAGGTCCGATTTCGTAACAGCAAAACGATAGAGCATGATCGTGAAACGAGGGAAGCTTTTGTGGCCTGTGTTTGACTCCGGTTCGAGATCGAGGAGACACTGAGACCACCTAGACGTCAGGCTACACTTTAGCACGGACGTATGTTGCACGTAAAGGACTTTAAAGATCGTGATTTCTATGGTTCGTGTATGAAACGTTAAACTTACCACTGGGGCAGGCTGTCTTCCGTTGGCAACGATACACTTTCGTGGTCTGCAGCGACGAGGTGGTCCAACGGTACAATGTCTCGACCTATGCACTTTCGTGTAGACATTGTTGTTAGAAGTAACTGGAACCAGTGCTTTTCGAGTGTCACTCGGCGAACGGTGCTCCTGAGAGATCATAATTGACCGCTATCTGGTGAATGCTCGAACGTGGTATCCATTCTTAGAATTTTATAGAATTCGTACTTACTTCACCACCAGATACGAAGAAACTTAACATATTGAGTCATCAAGTCCAATTTCAAATTTTTTGTGTTCTGTCTTTTGACAAGACTATAAGTATGACAGTTCTGAATGAAAACGTCTAAATTTGGAAATATAATACGATGTAAGAATATTGAAGCGTTCATTATAACCGTTGAAAACGATGATATGAAAAAAATCGATCGAACAATCGTAGGAGTATCGAGTAACTGTTATTGAGCAACGCAATTGGAGATGCATGATGAGAAGGATCGAGTGGTGAACATCGCATTGCTACTCTACATCTAATAGAGACCAACGGATCGCGAATGTGAATGTTAATCTTTACTCAGCCGTTTCCTGCATACAGTAAAGCGGCATAAAGAGAACGACTTAAGTATCATCACGGCTGTGAAAATACTACGTTTAGTATTTTTATTGGCTCATGAAAATCATTATATTTGTTTTGCAATATTACTATTCGATGCTGTATCACATCGTGCTTGAAAACGGACAAAAATTCACAACTCATCATCCAATTAGGAATTAATTCGTATAATTATGATCTTCGTTAACGTTGTTACTTAAATAGAATTTCAAATCTTTCTCAACTACTTTTCTCTAGCTCTATACTTCACTACCAACATCATAGGTACATGCATCCGTGTTTTTGTCTGCACCACGTCATTTGCTCCAACATATTCATCGTTCATAAATCTCGTCACGTTTCGGCAGACAGAATCCAGGTAACCGAAAAACTGGAGAATGTTCGATGCTGGTTGAGTGTTTCTCGCGATGAAAAATCGCCACACACGACGCCGGACATGAACGCATCATCGAAGGATAAAAGGGGCCTATCGAGAGCGGGGCGGTTGCGTGTACAGCGGAGAAGACGGAGAAGAAGCGCGTTACATTAACAAACAAAGGCTTTGTACAGGTTTGTGCATCTGTGCACACGAAGAAGGAAGGAATGACACTCGGACGAGACCAGGACGTAAAAGTGAGACGACTGCCAGAGGACGGTAGAACGTTGGAGAAAGAAGGACGAACAAACGGAAGCAACAAACAACGACGCGAGTGGCCGCTTTTAACGAGCCCAGTGAAACTTTTCTGGATTTCTTGCGCGCGCGCGTTGCAACCGGGCCGATGCACATGCAGCTGCACGGCGATCGCCTGGAATTCAGTCGGGAAGGTGCGTGGACGTGTCACACCGGACAGGATAATAAGTATTTGTTGGAATTTATGACACGGTGTACCGAGCGGGTCCCGCTCCGACTTATCTTCATGGTTTCACATTGTATCGCGGCTGAAGCGTCATTGCGACGATTTAAAGAGAGAATTAATGGGGCCTCCTCCTTTTTTCTCGCGGGAAGATGGCGTCATTGAAAGCGTAACCTAGGTTGAGTAGGGTTGAATGAGAAATTAGAGTTTGAGGTGTTTTGTGAAAGAGGAGATATAGGCGAAGTGGTTATATCGTGAGAATTGTCGAATCGTAACTTGATTTTGTTAATTAGTTATTAATTAATATGAGATCGACTGGAGTGTCACAATTGAAATAATGTTATTAGTGAAATATTACAGGTCACAAATTATACGTTGCATGTAATGTTACGAATAAGTTTTACAAATTAGAAGTTAATTGATCATTTTATTTGGTTGTAGAAAAATTATAGAATCGTAAAGAAGTCCCGCAACTTGTAATTTGACGATTTATTAACGTCATTAGTTCGTAAATTATTGAGCAAGGGAGGCTTGATGTTAAAAGCATGGAAAGAATAAATGTTGATAAGAAATTGATCTGTTAATTTATATCCACAAAAACGACATAACTTTAATGGATTTAATTGAAAATCAGCAGTTTCATTGGCTGAGAGTAGAAATTACTTCAGTCAAATTGAAATAGATACGACTAAACATTCGTGAGAAAGCTCACTTCATTTACACATTTCTTCATTGAGTATAATTCTAAAGAAACGTTTACATGCGGGGCTTACAATATGACACGTATAATGAATCTATTGTAGAGGGCATCGCTTTCATGTGCCGAAACGCGTTTCATTCTTTTCTTTTATCGTCTTTACAAGTATAGTCGAGGGATTTTTGCTTGCCTAGACAGGCAACCTTCCGGCTTTGATTAAAATTGCATCATACTAGGTCATCGTTGCAATAGCTCGTGAATGAGCTGATGTCATCGCGAGACAATGGTAATAATAGAAATGATATCAGTAGTTCAGATCAACAGTTACATGCAAATGAGCTCGTATCTACCATAACTTTAATTACGAGTATCTTTCCTATACTTGGAATAGCTGAATAAATTGCATAATATCATGGAACGATGTTTTAACTGAAAACACTAAAAATAAGAATACGTAAAACTTTCTAACAAAAAGTCATCGTTTCTCGAGATTTTCTTACTATCAAACGTAAGAAACTGTTCTAGATTTTCGTATTTCACAAGAACTAAGGTACATAAATTAACGTACATAATTTACAAGAAACAATTTGATCTCATTCCATGGGGGTTGATAGCATCGAAAAGAAACTAACACGTACGTAGCTCGTATGCTGTACTTTGTAACAAAAAGACATCGATGCCCACTCGAAGAAAAGGCGATGTACACAGTACACGCATCGTCTAAGCATGCGCAGGGAGTACTTAATCATCCTGCGGTACGCAATTATTCTAATGAAGGGACCAGACGCGACTCACATACGAAGAATAATCTTCGGTCACAACGAAGCCAAGGGTGGCTACAGACCCCCTGTGTTTTTTAGTGCGGCGCGGCGTCCTCTACGAGATCTCCAGCTTGTTACAAAGTATTTATTTCGTGGATGATTGGTGTGGACTTCGTATCGCTGTTCGATGAAAAATATTCGAATATTTTCATGAATATACGAGAATAAAAAATTTTGAAAGTTCCAATAAGCTATCGTGTTCCCAAAGTATCTAGCAAGACAAATGGGACGAAGGACTAAATTTTTTCTATTCTCGCTATATTTCTTAACTGAATACTTGATATTGTGTAATTATTTAAGAAACAGTGTCGAAAGAAATTTTGAAACAACGCCTGGAAGAAGAACGCGGCAATATAAGCACACCGAATATTTAGAAAAAAGTAAAATACGACACGCCTCAACATTTGAAAGTCATTTGATAAAGACAGCGTTTAACAAAATATTAAATCTTTTTTCCTTTATAAAAGTTAATACACAAATGATCAATCTTAGTATTAACGTTGCTCACTGTGAAACTCTATATTGACATATTCGTTTGGAATGTTAGAGCAATTTAGAAATATCCATAAAAATGTTACGATAATACAATAGGTGTAATGCATTATCGATGATTAAGAATTCCTCGAAATTATGATACGCTCAATACTAGATCGTAAGCTATATCTCAATGACGAAACGCTATTTGCGTACAAACGAATACTTGTACGAATGATTTTCTCATAACGTAACATACCAGAATTAATGTCATACAGTATCATGCATAAAAACTGCAATGGAAACGCACGGTTTAAATATGCGTCGCACGGATCAAAGGAAAAAGAGGAAAGAGAAAGAAGAGGAACGGTTGGAACGTTGAACAGAGGCTTTTGAAAGGGTCTATAAAGTTATTTCATCGTCGACAGACGTCAGCCAAAAGATGACGTCAGATCTTAGGTTCCAGAACCCAAGAGTTACCTCATCGTCCGCTTTTTTCAGCCGTTCTATAACGTCTTCAATTTGCATGGGACAATATCGTGCGCCAGAAAGCCTGGAGGCTGTTTTTTCTTCTTCATCGTGAACCGTTTCAGTTCTCGCACCACGTCGTAAACTCTTTTTAATTGCCAGCCTTTTGCACTCCGTGATGTGTTTTAAACTCGAAGATAATTGGCAGCGTCCTTTTTTTCGAATCAATTAGCTCAAGTATTTCCGTCTTTCATCATTCTAAATCTTTGCCATAAGCACTGCTGGCTATATAATTAATATTCATCAAACTTCTCTTATGCCTTCCAAAATTTTTCATATTCAAATTTGTAACCTTTACTCCCTTGAAGTATATGATATCGATGGAATTAAAGCTTTTTAAGGATACCTTTCAGTATTATTTTAGCATTGGTTTGATTAAATGTATGTGAAATTTTTGTTATATATTTCAGAATTGTTCCTACTTAAAATCAAAACATTTGTTTCCTTGAAAAGAAATTTATCAATGAAAATGTTAAAAAATTATTAAATATCTCTGATATCGTGAAAACTACGAAGAAGAGTAACAATAAAATCATCGTTCGTTTTGACGAAGTAAAATTGTTCTTGACGCGGCAGGAAGCAACTCTCGAGCAGATTCAATCGACTTCCATGGAAGTGCGAGTTCCTGCGACGGCAATTTTCTTCTAGCGTGGCGCATTCCTTCCACCGACTATCGTTCCGATGTTCCTCGCTTTTCTGCTCGTTTACGTGGCGTGCGTCGCATGGCTTCTCGGAGCCGTTTCGTTTCCGCGATAATTGCGGCAACGAGCTTCCACTTGACTCCTGCCACCAGGCCCTTAAACTAACCCCTCGTGATCGTTTCTCCTCTTTCAACACGATCGTCCATTCTCCTTCTGCACATGGCCACTGTGGGAATTTTAAGGATGATTCAGAACAACGGATGAGAAAAGTGCGTTGTAGATGATGCGTATGGTTTACACGCAAACCGAGTTTGAAGCAATATTGGAACGATGATTATACAGAGTGTTCAAGAAACAGCGTAGAAAATATTTAACCCAGATATTACGAAATTTTTCTCTGATATTTTTTAAGATAATGTCATTTCTTTTTCATTTCGAGTTCATATCGAATATACCAAGCATTTTTTGCGTTTACTCTTTGAGTACTTCATATAGAGTTTATGGCGGTTTATTGCGAAGATTTTAATTCTATTAGAATTTATTTCTCCGAAAATGAGTTTGATAAAAATTGTATGAAGAAATATCTAAATATCCTTAGTATTTAAGAAAACGTATGAGAGGTCTCAATGAAAGCAATGAAAAGTGTCATGAATTGAATGGTCAATGAATCGTGAATTGAATTTAACGATGCTCTGTGTATTTATATGTTCTTCTTATATTTTCTATGCTAATATTCTTTACTTCTCAATAATATTTTGAGTTACTTAAAAAAATAGAATAATTCATTCTGGTATCGCCATGCAAAAATTATAGTGGAAAGAAAATTTAGAAAAAGATGAGCCAGTAAGACACAATCTTCTACATCACGTCTACATCAAAACATAATTAAAAAGAATATGATGTGAAGCATAACCAGTCGAATCCTATCTTAAAAATACGTCTCGTTCTTATTCTATAAAAACTCGCGAGGCTTCATTTACAAAGTTCCTTCTACGCCCACCGATTAATCTTTTTTTTTCACGTTTGCCACACCGTCGATTCAATGTATACTAAATTATCATATTTATAACGTATATGATAATTAGTACATCTTAATGCAGATCCCGTGGACGTTTTACATAGTTTTTGGAACTGACTACAAGGGTCTTCTTTGGCCCATGGTGGAGGTTTACGTCTTATGCGACCCGGTTGAATCGTCCATGACAGCGGAAGGAAACGCGATTATGTCAACATAAAACGAAAACTTGTTCCCCCCGCATTACCATTCAAGTCCGAAATGCATTTCCTACCGTGCAGCGGTACGTTTGATGCGTCCAACATTCACATTGCATCTTCCCCACCTCAATGTGTTCTGCATTTCTCTTTTCAGCTGTTTGCCATTTTTTTACCCCTACACTCTCTGCCTTCCCAGTGAGCTACCTTTTTTTCGTTTCACCTTTTCTGGTACGTCCATTTGTTTCTCTCTAAGGTTAATCCTTCTGGAACACTCTTATTAATTTTCATGTCCTTCTTCATACTGTTGTTAAAAATATTACGTATTGGGGACGTATGTATTTTTTGTTAATTTGCAAAAAATATTTGTAAACAATTTGCGATGTATCTTTTGAAGCTTGTCAGGGAAGAGAGCAGACTGTCCTAAATATATTTGCAAAAGCGAACAACTAGAAAATGTTGTATGGTCAAATATTTTTTGATAATTTTTATTTTTCAAACACATTTCTTCGTAACTTCGTAATTTTTATCAAATAAATTTGTTATTTTCTATTTTTTAACCCTCGTTAATTGCGTATATTACAATTTGATATATTGCGATAAATGTAAGAAAGCAGAAATTCCATTTCCTTATTTTCAGAGAACTCCTAAATTTCAATATTTATCATTTGTTGTATTAATATTGTACTGTTACTACTGTGTCAAATCAACAGTTGTGAAAACGAGAAACAGATGAGGATTACGGTGAAAAATATACACCTCCGTCACTTCATTCTACTTAAACAAAGATCTACATTGTGTAACTACAAAAAAAGATACTCTGCATGCAGTTTCACCGTATCATTCCTCCCACTCGAATAAGCCGGAACATCATGTCGAACACGTAAGTGGCTTCAAACATGATTTCCTAAACAGGTAAACGAGCAATTTCACCAAAGTATTCGAGCAAAATGGAATAAAAAAACCTGTCGAACGATAATCGAAGGTGTGAGAAAGCTATAGAGAAAGGCTGCGCTATTGAGATTCGTTCTCTTTTGATCTCTCACCGTCAGGTGAGGTCTATAACGCCGAATCGACGGACCGTGCTGTTGGACAGTTCGTTTAATTCCGGCTGTCACGAGGAATAACCCACAATTAACTAGTCGTAACACGGTGTGAGTCAGAAGCAACAGTCCAAGAGAGAAGGGAATTCGATGTAACGCTAGTGTGTTCCCTTCGTGAGTTTATGTAACTTCGCGTTATGTTGGCTGGCCAAGCCTTTCGAGCAGCGTTTAAACGAACGAACCGTGAAACTTTTTAACCATGAACGGCAAGCACCGCGTCGGTATCGTTTGAAAAAAGGATCGTAACACGCTCGCACCAGAGACCTCATTCTTCATGGCTCGTTCTCGGGACTTCATACCGAGTCATTTAATTACAGTGAGGTCCAGCGCGGTCGATGTTACACTAGGATACATTCAGCCACACCAATGATAAGAAATAAATGTTACGATTATCTCGACGCAGGTAGCGATATTTGTTATTTGTTTTACGCTGCCATTCGGCTCGTTGCCAGCCGTTTTTCTGCGGCCTTACGACAGCCTGCGGTAGAGAGAGGCTCCGGATCGCGTCTCGTTATGAAATATGTATTATCGGGATGGCTGGATGACAATGAATCGCTAGGGCTTCATTGGAATTGCATTGCGGTGCACACGAAATGTGAAATGTTTCTTTCGATCGAATTTCAAACGGATGCTATTTCCCGTTTCGAAATTATATATCAAGCGGATTGTATAATACTCTAGCTCTTTGACTGATCGTGAGAACGAAAGAGGGAGACAATAGAGGGGAAAAGTCGTTAATGAGCAGAGGCGAACATTATCGTATTACAGTTCTGTGTTGTAACCTTGTTTATGTTTATAATTTTAGGCTGTAAGATCGGTACTTTAATATTTGGTACACGAGTAGATTATAATCTTGTATAGCGAAACACGAGTAGAGAATATTTTACTACGAGCTGCAGTAGTCTACGTAGAATTTCAGTTCATTGTGATGCAGACGAGTTCAACAAGCACCTTTAAGCTACCTTCCAATAGTTGACACTGTTCCGTTCCGGGTCCATAGAGCGTCATGCTTATACACGACAAGGAAGCCCGAACCTCATTGTAATGCCTTTTAACATAGCACGTCACAGTGACATACTATAGTCCGTAGACGAGGTTACAAACGGTTATATTTCAGAATGATCTGCACTCCCTTAACCAACTTGTTTTTTCCCATCGAATATCTATGGTAGCTCGCCTTTAATACTCTCTTAAAATACTGCTTTAGTTCAGTATTATTGTTCTGAATTTTACCTGTTATGAAATTACGAAGATTTAATACTCTCTTAAATTAAACACCTATTGGATCGATGCATATAAAATTTTCAATTTTAAATGCATATAGACTCTTTGGAATATTTAAAATTAATATTCATAAACAATAAAATTAATAATCATTTGGTATGGAAATTAAAAAAACATTTAAGCGCTGTAAAAATTGCTTAAGTTATTTAAAAAATGATAATTCGAGCTAATAAAGTGATACGATAAATGTAAGATCGAGGAACTATTGAGAGATTGTGAGAAAACTATATTTTAATGCATTCTCTTTATTTCTTTGAAATAAGGTGACTATGTATCTCCATTCGTCTTGGGTTCCACATGCCATTTAACTGATGCGGAACTATCTGTCCATTTTCTTTACTTTTCCTCCTCGTGAATGAGTAATAATTGTAAAGTGGCTTAGTTTCGTTTGAAATATTATCTTCCTTGTCGTTTGACGTGGATTATTTTCAATGATCTCTCTTTACACATTATTGTCAATGGCATTTCCTGGCCTTTCTCCCGGCTTATTCTCTAGTGAAAGATCATCAGTCTTGAATTCTATAAATCAACGTTGAAGTCCCGTAACATTTACATAAACTTCTTCAAATGCTATATTCATACTTTCAGTAGATTTTACTCGCCAAATGATAAAAGGCGTATACTCTACGGTACCTACAGTCGCCAATTAGGATCCAAATTAAATTATTCTAGCATCTGTCGCTTTTTACATCCTTTCTCAATAAGTAAAAAAAAAAAAAATGAAGGTAAGATAAGAAATCTTTTTTTTACTTTTTCTGTTTTACATTCCAACTTTTCAATAACTACGCTATACTGTTACGTTCCAAACTACGTTTTAAAGCCGCTAAAATTCCACTGTTCCAGAAACGCGTTCACCCATTAATCTTAACAGCAGGGAAGACAGGGCAAACGATTTCGATTCCGTAGCAAACAAAACTCGTTTCCCTTTTGAGGCTCCAACAGCTTATCAGTTTTCCGTAGGCAGTGCCGCGCGTCCACCCGTCGCTTTGTGTGGCTCTTCACGCCGCAGAGAAGACCACAAACGGGGTGTCAGTGTCCCATTGCGTGAGATAATGCATTAGGTTGCGTGAGTATGTCTACGCACAATGGCCTCGACAACTTTCGTGCCTTTGTAAGTACATGCCCCACCATCGCCTGGCCTCTTTCGACCGATACAAACGCCGCATAATAATGTCATTGAGCGTGACCGACCGGTGAATCACGGTGGTTTAACAACGACAAACCGAATGTATTCGGAATTGAGTCATTAGCTGCCTCATCCGGTGAGTGCACCCTCTAGTTTCATGATATCCACATACGAAGGCACTCTACTGCTTTTCGTACCTATATGCGAAAACATCGCTTTCACCCTGGAAACAAACGAGCTTATTGATAGATACTTTTTGCACACAGTGTATACTACTATACGCTACATACCGTTACATACGACGGACTGAAAATCATAACGGGGTAAGTGTCAAGATTATACGAATTTGAATGTAGTCGTGTCTGTCATTCTTTTAAAAGTATCATCCCCTTAGTTCCATTGACATTTTTATCATCGATCTAGATATGTCATTTCGATACCATGTATGCTGTTACTCAATACTATAATATCGAAGTGGTTGGTCATTGGCAACTGGAATATTCCGAAAGTTCGCGTGGCAGAAGTAGTTTGCTGTTTTAAGTGGCTGGGTCAAATGTGGAAGTTCAACGATGGCAAGCGCGAACGGCATACCTTTGTAATTAAGTGAATTGGTTGTCTAGTGGTCGTCTGGTAACGATAAAAATTGGTGGTCTGGTAACGATAAAAATTGGTCGTCAAGTTTTTAACGAGCAAACTGTGTTATAATTAAGATACAATAACATCGTTGAATAATTGCAATTAGAACATGTGGACCTTCATTTCTGTATCGAATAATAAACTAATCACGAAATCGACGAATAACGAACTCTAATCAAGTTATAACCACATACAATAATTTCCAACTAAGCTCAAATATCGTATATGCGCATATTATGTCACATAAATGGCGAATTATCTTCAGCTGTCCACATTATCATTGAATATATAAATAATTACATACATATACAATCACATATAGCAATTAGAACCACTCAAATATTCAACATCTTGCATTTTAGTTAGATTTACATTCAAAATGCGAACGAAGGTCTAGATAAAGCTTCGAATGCTCTAACAGTAATTATTCAACGATGTTATTATATATATCTTGGCATAATATTACCTCTATAGAGATGAAATTTTTGTAGTTTAATATTCGAGAATATTAAAGAGAATTAAAGAACTTTCGAATTCATCAGCAGATCTAAAAACATCAAAGGCGTATCAGCGAAATTATCAACATTTCATCCGGTGTCTGGCAACTTGTTCGCATTTCTATACAGACAGATTATTCATGGCAGAGTTCTCGTTGCCGTCTTGAATTTGTCAATGAACGAAAGCTTATGTTAATCACCGAGACGCTTGAGCAACCGGCATGATATTTCACCGGATTAATACGGGATCCTCTCGGGCAAGAAGATACGTTTTAAATCCATAGAATCGAATTATAGCATTCCAGCGTGTTTAATTCGGCTCTCGAAATGGCCGAGTGATTTATAATCCGCTGGTGTCAGACGATCTGACGATCGCGCGCCGGTATCTGGAGAATGCAGATCCCCGAAATCGAGCCGTGAAACTCGTTGACATTTACAAGCGTTGTAATTAAAGGTCTCGCGTGCGAACTTTTTGCTCGAGGTCGATAATCGCTTGTCGGCTCGGCTGCGTTCGATCCCGAGTAATCGACAAAACTCAACGACCGAGATTTTTCGAATTCCATCCATGATTCCCCAATACGTATCTTCAACTAATGGCACGTAAACTGTTTTGTGGTGTAGACATTCCTTAAATGTCGAAAAGTTGAACAATACTCGAAATGATTTTAAAACTTCCACAATTACATTCGAAACTCTTTATTGGATATTACGTTGAAAAATAATACGTGGGCTTCACCCAAACCTCTATCTGAACTTCCATCAAAACTTTCACCTACACCTTCATCCAAGTCTCCACCTAAACGTTAACCTCAAACGCCCAGGAGAAACTCTGAGTTAGATTTTCTTCTAACGCGATAAAAAGCATTCAATTTTTATTAACGAAACCTTTTTCTACCTGTAACCATCTCCGAGTTAGCTCTTAAGGAATCAAACTTTTGAAGGTGTCTGATTCACTCTTTAAATTTGAGTTATCACAGCCATATTTGGCTATTTTTCGAACTTATAAAGTTTCATCCAAATCAGAGGGAAACCGTTGGCGGTCCTTTCCTGTTAGAAACGAACGATAATGACACGATCGTCGCCGGTTTCGCGAAAGGGAACGCTGGTCTGATCGAACTCATTAAGCGGCAGCTGACTTTCATTTGTGCTGCTCGTTGACAATCGGGCCGGCGTAATGCCGGCGCTGTTTTCGAAAGTGGATCGCGTGAGCGCAGGTGGTACCCACTGGGACCTCTCTACCTGTCGTACGTGCGCATCCCGAAAGCAATTACGGCCGGATGAGTAAATTTCGAGCCGCGATCGTATCTCATTCTCCGCTTAGCGTTCGCTTCTTTCACCTTCTTCCTCTTTCTCTCCCTCGAGCCTCCACTTAGTTTCGCTTCCTCCTCTTTACCGCGAGTTCTGTTGCGCTGCGATTCCCAAGCTCCTCTTCCGTCTCTCTTTTTCTTCTTGTCTACTTTCGTGCGTCGTCTTTTTCTTGGGAATTCTGGTTTGGGCGGTCGTAGGAAGTATCGCGACTGGGTGGTCCACCCGGTGGCTGCATTGAGACGTCAGCGCCGAAGTAGCTTGCTCTCTCGAACCCCTTCATTCTGGTGTGCGTGATCCTTGAAACTGTGTCGGTGCCTGGTATCCTCCTCAAAGGAACACTGTCCGCTTTGCGTATAAACGCCACGAGAATATCGTGTTCATGGAAGAACATTATTCCCTGCGGTTCGTGAGCACAACTTTTCGGCTCGCTCTCGTTCACTCCCTTACGTAATTGGACTCCCGTGTTCCACCAAGTGATCGCCGTGGAACGAGCTATAGCGTTCTTCTGAAGTTCTGATTCCATTTGCATAAGGTGTAGGTTATTGTCCACAATTTTATAACCTTTTGTCCGATAGTATGATTGCATAACTTGTAACTCGTAAAATTTACTTCCAGAATCCCTCTTACACAATAGCTTACCAATTAATAATGACTGATGACTTGAAAAGTCACAAATTGTACAGAAGTAGATGTACATTTGAACGTTGAAGTTAGCTATTTGTAAAAGGATTCTATACATTCTGAAATATTTATGTACGCTAAATTCCATTGTCTCTTGCGGATTAAGAAACACTCTCATCGTATATGAATTAAAGAAAAACTAAGCCTACACGTGCGTGCTCTCGAGAAATTAAAACGCACACGTGTTTAATTAATTTCTAATCACGATTACACGATTGCTGCAGTACGTTACGTAAAACATAAACTGTATCCCAACGGAATTATTAAACAGTATGTTTTTAAATGAGCATTCGACTGGTTCGTAATTATAAGTCGCGGTACCAATCGGAAACGTGTTACACGGCAAGTTAAGTAACGCTGACGTCGTGTCAATAAAGCTGTCGTTGCTCATCGCGAAAGAAAATATCGCGGCTATATTAATCTGATTGGAAATTAGAATCTACCCGGCTGTTCGTGATCACGGCCGATCGAAACGCATTGATAAATGTGACGCGATCGCTGATAATTGCGACACGCGTAAAGTAGTCATGTTATCGATTACGTTCTCTCTTACGTTCTTCTTTGATCTCGTGCTGTTAGGCTTTGCACGACTACATTTTCTTTTGCTAAAAAATCCGAATACGTGAACTCATTTTATTCTGTGCAGAATTTTTGTTCACATTTAAAAATCAATAATTATATTTTATATATTAGATAATTATACATAATATCGCAATATAACGTTGTCATGTACTTTTAATAAAAACGAAGCTTTCAAAACAACCATTATTTACGTATGATGGTTTCCTTCTTTTATTAAAACCAGTAAAACGACTAAAATGTTTCGTCCGATTATAGAATAAAATACTCTACAATTTCTATTCGTTAATACTAGTACTACCATAGAGAAGTTTTAGAAAATTTCTATTCCCTATTTGTTAACGTTAGAACGACCACACTTGATCAAAATGATGAGTTTCGGATTAATGACTAATACCTGTACATGTCACAATACAATAAATCATTAACATGTATAACATAAATTACAATCAAATAATCTGTCTCAAATCTGTCCCAAAGCGTGGTAGTATACTACACAATGTATACCAACAGTACCATTTGAAAGTCAACCCACAAATCGTCTATTCTTATTCTCCTCGTGTTCCACTTCACACATCGCACGATTACAAGTTCATTGACATATAAAAAATAGCAGGAACAGAACGACCCTTTCTCGATTTCCCGGTGCTCAGATTAGGAATTTACTACGGAACGATCTACGGGACTGGCTGCATGTCCGACTTGTCGAATGGAGTAACGACGGCTCTTTGTTCACGTGAACACGTTGTTCCTTTTCACTTGTAAATAGATTCCCATGGGTACACCACACCTGAGAGGATCGTCGCAACCGATGAAAGAGAAAAAGACGTGGATGAATCCGGGCCATGTTTCGCCAGGCCGTTGCACACCACACTCGACCGAAGCGTCGAAGGAATGAACGAGATCAAGATCCTTGCCAATAGTTCAGCTCCGCATACGTTCCGCTCAGCATGCATGTAGATCAGTCCTAGTTAACATATTCGATCTCATTCGACACGTATCGATCTGCCCCGTTCGTCGTGTTGACACTTCGCATGAGAATTTGAAATTCGATGCATTTGAAATTGAGGAGTCGAAAGGATGAACGACGTGAACGCAGAAAGTAAAGGTTTCCAATACGAAGGAAAAATGTATTTTTATTAATTTTGATGCCTACAGTGGCCATAAAAAGTATTGATATATTATTGTATATATTATATCATATACATACTAATCTATTATATCAGTGTATTTATTGTGTCATTTACATACTAATTTGTTATATCAGCGTATTTATTATGCCACTTCAATACCAGTTTATTATATCAGTGTATCTATTATATTATCTACATAGTAATTAATTAGATGCACGAGTTTTATATTTCGTATCATTTCCCTCTTACTGTTCATGTTCCCAGAAATCGTGTAGGAAAAAAGTATCTTTATCGTGGAAGTTTTCCTTCTTTTCTATCTAACATAAATTCATACATATAGTCCCCGTGAGCGAAAGATTGCGCAGAAAGGAAAAGGAACTCTAGGTCTTATTTCAATCTAAGAGTACTTTATTCTCAGGTTCTACCAGCAAATAGTGCACTGTGATATGACACCGTGTCCACGACACAAATTTCACTCGAGAATTTTAGAAAAGAATAATTTCACTTCCGGCACTTTACAAAACGTTTTAACCAAGAAGATTGCTCGGTCCGAGGGATTTCCTAGAAATTGGCGCAAGATTATAGACACAAGGAATTTCCTGTGTTTTGTACTGTTATCAATTTTTATTCCAGCGATTTCCTTCGTTAACCGAAGTAGGTCGGTCGCTCGATTTCCACTTCTTTCCGATCTCTCAACTATCAACTATCGTGGGAAACGCAGGAATAGAAAATGCTTCAGTTTAGGTGCACACACAGATTGAAATTGCTTAATGTACTCGATCCAGAAGACATTGACTTGTTGGGTGTACGCTACTGATACAGGCACACGCGGACTCGCTGCCATCGGGATTTAAATTCTCACAGGAAGACGACTTTCTCCGTGTCGTTATATTTCCATGCAACCGACGTGATTCCAATTTGTACTTTTACTTTCGCCCGGCCAATTGTGCGAATCCTCCTTCACACTCTTTTAGCACATAAATCTGCTACATTATTCGCATTATACGCAGCTTTTTGAAATCTTATTAACGCTGTAATGGGACGTCAATTCTCAATGCAGTGCTAACGAAATTTCGGAGATTTCCGTATAAGCACATAATATATTCATAAAAGTGTTCGATTACTTTCCTAAGTCATTGCACATGCACTGAACGTTGGATATAACGTGCGAAGAGCATCGTATTATAACAAAATGTGCTTGGAATATAAGACATTGCGTAAGGCATTTGTTGAGCGCTTTCACCGTGAACGACATAATTGAAACTGAAACATTTTACAGTTCTAAAACTAGTTAAAACTGTCTATTTGCTTCAGGAATGCCGAAGATAACTTAAGCAAAGCAATCTCAACTAATTTTTAACGAATTAATCTTTCAAGAATAACAAAGTTTAACTTCTAATTTCAATCAATAATATAATGTAACTGATTATCAACTATAATGATCGATGTGACGGTAAACGATATTCAAAGTGAAGCAACAAAAATAAAAAAAGAATCTGATGAGAATCGTTAGATCAGGTGAAGTAACAATTTGGTAACTGAACGAGCAACAGCACCGAGAGAAATGATCTTACAAATCGCTTAATCTTGCGTTAAAATAAGTTGCTGGGAAAACAAGACTAATGAACGCCACAGAGAATTTGGTACACCAGAGGAAACACAGCTGATTATTATTCCCGGTGAAAGACGAAACAAAGATGGTAAGAGGTAACGCGAGTATCACGTGCAACATGCTCGTTGCTTCTGATCCCACTTGCAAACCGCCTCGAGCCATTTTCGAACGTAGTAACACACGAACCGAGCAGCGCTTGCCACTCGTGGGAAGATGGAATTGGGTTAAATCTTACGGGATCGATACGTTTCGAAGGATAAGGGAACTGTCGCGATCAACTCGTCCCAGACATTTGTCAAAGTCCACCGGTTTCCAGCGAACGCCCCGTTTGAAAAATGAATGGAGAGCGCTGCGAGTTGGCGGCACACGAAATCCGACATTGTAATGAATGTAGAACGTCGTCCAGAATAGAATTGCGTAAAAGGCAACGGCGAGATGTGTACGACACTGACGATAACTGGTAGAAATTGCATGAAATTATTTTGGTGCTAAGAATTGCGCCGTGGTCGTGTCCGTATAATACAGGATGGATCGACTCTACACAAGTAATATTGGACGTAGCTCGCTATAGTAAGATTATTCTTTTGCCGAGTAATAATTTACTGTATGGTGAACGCAATATAGCGAGTTATCAAAGTATTTGAACATTGCTATAAACAAATTTTATGAATATACCATTCGTTATACGAAACTAGGAAATTGTATTAGTAGACGCTATAACGAAACACGACTGTCATTACATCAGATTAAAGAAAATATATTAACCTTCCAACATCGATTAAAATATCAACACCCAACGTATAAATTATGATAAATTGCAACTACCTTCCATCATTTGACATTACACCACAATGTATTTAATATTCAAGGACCACCGAGGGGCAAATTTCCATGGAAATAACAAAAAGCGACGTTTAATGGTCACGGTGGAAACCAGATTATTAGGAAAGGAAAGGATCAATAGCAGAACACGAACAGGATTAGCAGCGACTATGGACGTTCATGCTGTTGCATCCGCGTTTCATTCGGTCGACGTGCATGAATACATATGGCAACCACGATGTTCGCGATATATGGATCACCGTATTAGAGCAAGCCGTTACAGCCACCTTTAACGTGCAAACACGATACGAGGAGCTCGTGACATTGCACTGTCTATGATAATACGACACGTGAACTCCATAATCTGGTCTACCAATGCAGTCTTATCTCCTTGTGCACACGTGCAATCCGGCTCGCTTCGAGAAATCTAACTGTGTCAGGGATCCAGGAGTTTTACGAGATCGTTGATGCCCTGCACTTGATACTCGAGATGTTCGAATTGAATAGTTTGACCGAGTGTAATAGCCTCGGAGGAAATATTCGAACAAACTGGAGTCGTTTCGTTCTGAGATATGAAATTACTTCGAACTTCGAAGGAGAATTGAATTTGTTCACGATTCCTGTGCGTTTTATATTTGAATTTATAAGTATACGAAGACGAAGGATTTTTAAGAGAAAGTACACCGAACGTGGATTTTTGTTTCAATAAAAATTTTCAATAGGAGTCGTCCTCTGTTCACACGAATATTTAAATATGATCCTTTACATCGGATACGATGTGTGCGAAATAAAAGGGATGCAATACGGTAAACGAAAGGGGCATGTACCTGAAACGAGTGAAATGATTTCAAGGAAACACACGTTCAGACAGCTGGTATTAATGACCACGTGATGCACGGACCACACACGTATCAGCGAAACAATCCCTGACGCGCGTGCACCCTCCGTGTAATGACACGGTATCCGCGAACATAGTAGCACTAATGCAGCGTGACAACCTCCGGCGCGCTATAATTTTAATAATAATAGGGATTTTGGCCCACGGAGATTAATAGCAAACCACGACCGGTTCAGTCTTTCCCCGTGTCTTTTGACTCTTCAAACATTCCAGACCTTTCGACGCACTCTGGTTCATTCATAGGAACACGAAAAGAATCCTTCGATTTATTTATCGTTCTTTTTCATGCTGAGTTACAGGCAGTTTTTCATTTCCATTGTGAAAAGAGATTCTTTGAAAAGATGGGAGAATTCTTTATAATGTTTTCTTATTGGGGCCTTCAATTTCGAAATATGTGTATTTTATCAAGCTTAAATCACACCAAACAGAATAAGAAGTCGTATCGTTCAAAAGGTTCGTTCCAAATCATTTAAACAAAATCAATACTATACACACCAGTCTACATTCCTTCTCCAGTCGGATTAATACAAATTATACAGAATAAAATCTATTCGTCACGAGCTTTATCTCGTAAATTATCAAATGAGCGTGAAAATCCACGTGATTATAATCCGTGATTAAATGATTTTTTCTCTGTTCTATCCCCTTCAGGCTATCGTCCATTTTACGTTATGCATGAAACCTTCCGACGGAAAGTCATGGCGACAGCCAGACACACTCTCAAATTAATTTCCATGGATTTCCATGTGCGCGAGGCAATACCAGAGCGAAGCAGGCGAACGCGATCGTTCCTCCGACGAGTCGGCGCGGCAATTAATTGGACGCGGCTTTAACTTTACGACTGTCACTATTATACGGCCTTTACGGCGAACTCGAAGGCGACGCGGCCCGCGCTCCTCTCACGGTACAAGATAGTTAACGATTAATACGATCGCCCGCGTTTACCGGCGCGTGTTTCACACGCTGCCCGGCTAGACGACACTAATTACACTATCAAGTAACGCGAGGGAGTCGCGCACCGTCCACGATAATTGCGTCCAACTCGTCGCTTCAATTGCCACCAATTGTTTTCTCACTGTCCCTCCGCGTTTCCCACCGTTCGCTATTTTCCCGTCACCTTTGTGCTCCACTCTCCTCTTTCTTTGCCAGATCTTGAACTGGAGGAACATTTCGTTATATGACACGAAAATTAAAATGTTTATATTTGTCCTTCATACGCATCTTATTATGCTATTATATATGTCTTTGTTTTCACTGCATGTATAAAAACACGGGACATTTTTTTTTCTGATTTCCTGTGACTCACAAAAGTATTCGAACACTTATGGAAATTTTTTATGAATATATTACGTGTTTGGAATTTACATTTGATGTTTAGGATTAATAACGTTAGAAGTAACATTTTGGAATTTCATTAGCATTGTAACGAGACCCGGCTATTCTGATTGTGTTGGTGAAATTTGAAAGAGAAATTTTCCCCGCAAATAACGTAAAACACACACTAAGGTCGCGCGTATATCGTTTAAAATTTCTCTCACTGTTAGGAATAATCTTAGTTTTTTCAACGCGGTATCAATAGATCTATTGTTATTACAAATTGCGAGTACAAATTACCAACAATTAGTCATTTCAATATTAATTTATCATAAGAGTAATGGTATATTTTGATATCAGGTCAATGAGAATCAATTCGTGACTTTGTTCCGCGCCATTGGAGATATACGGTACTTTTAATTCGGAACTGTCTGTATGTAATTTTCTTTGGTTGGCGAATAATTCGCAACACGTATGTGTACGTAACTTTTTCATGAGCAAATGTGTTCGGAATACCAAGGTTACTTTGTAACTTTATGTTTGCACAAACGCAACGAAGTTTATACTTGACATTAGCACCACTTGTTTTTTCCTATATTTCGTCTGTAATAGAGCAAAAACTACGAAGTTCTCCAATTTCGCGCGATCAATTCAATTTTACAAACATCCGGTCATCACGACGTAATTATTTTCGAGGAAAAAAATTAAATAGCGTAACTGCATTTCACGGTCATATTGTACACATGCACATTGTATAACAACGATTCAACTGGGGTCAGTAATAACAGTAGGTACATTATATTAAAGTTATTACTGCTCGTTGTTTTTAATGGTCTTCCGTAGTTCTACTTGAGTCATTTATAACATACATTTATTTAGTCTTCCTAATCGTTTTTACACATGTGCTATTTGTAGCTTAATTCCTGTAGTTTTTAATAATTTTTATTACGGATACTCATACATTCCTGCAATAAAGTCTTACAACATTTTGTTTTTAATAAAGCTTCTGTATCTTCCTGTATTTAATATTTAATTAGCGCTTTATACGATATATCAGATACCCTTTTTATATCAAATATTATGTTGAACTATGTTCCCTTCTAGCATTATACGTATTCGTTGGATTTGAATATTTTTTAACATATTCATATCTGAATAAAACTTTGTTTCTCATCTTACTTATAAGTACATATATCTTCCATATACCTTTCATTTTGATTTCTTTGCTACAAGTTTAATACATTCATCGTCGATAGTTCCGATGTTAACACACGTTCAACACAAGCATCTCCTCCTCTCTTCTTCTCCAAATTTTATCAGGTATCATTTATAATTCGCGCATGGCCAAACCCGTTGAGACTCGAAAAATAAAGCAAAATGATTAGGTAAAAGGTAAAACAATTTCGTTTCATCGAAAACAGGTACTCTTTCATCGAGGCGCCAAATGAATTTTCGAGGAGGGTGATTAATGTTCTCGGCAACGCGGTCGATTAATCGACTGTCGATTATGCAAATTTTTATTTGGCGCACGCTTCGCGAGAAAGTTACGGTAAAATTGACCGAAAGAAGAACAAGAAACGAGGCCTACCGCCAAGTACAAGGCGTACGACGTGGAGATGAAACTTCCACGGAAAAGAGGTTTCTCGGGAGAATCGGCGGAGATTTTTGCTTGGTCGTGCCGCACACGAGGCGCGTATGCAAAGAGAGGCCGAGACGGCCTCATAACGTATGTATCTCGCTTTCTATCGGAGCCCCTGGAACCATATTAGTGCATCCTGTGTTGCGCAAACTGCAGCGACCGCCTGCAGTCCGGTTCCATATTAGCCTTTGCGTCGTGTCCGCGTCTACTTATTAATTGGAACGTTTCTGCGTAATATTGTATTATTATAGCGAAACATCCGTCATAACGTACCGTAGCTATGTCTTTAGAACTTATAAAATCATCTTTCGCAAATGAGACCTAATATATTATATCTTTAATCCATTTTGTGCGATTCTCCAATTTCAAATACATTTATTTTCATGTGCAACTAACTTTTAAGCTAACTATCCTTCCGCCAGTACATCGGGCGAAATTGAATTATTAATTGAAGTTTATTTTGAGGCGTTCTTGAGGGTTTGAGGAAATAAAAATATAAAACAAAAAATCATCTCGTATAATAATACGATATTTAGATTTATATTGCGTCGATAATACGGGTTTTAGCGCAACGAGAAATTCGTAAGCCGCGTAATTTTCGATGTCAAAAGACGTGTTCAAGACGTGTTTGGTTAACGTTACCCTTTCGAGCGGTCATTGTCGATAGAAAGATAGGATAGAAAAATGAATGCATGCTGGATTATAGCTCGAGTGCTTTCTTAAAAAGTAACTGACCTTTTCCCGAAGCTATGCTCGTTGTAAAGATGAAATCGGGCCGACATTTCGTGAAGTGTTATTTTTTCCGAAGGAGATCGAACGATAAATATTGAACTTCAAGCGTGGACCTCGGGTCAGCGAGTCACGATTTAAAATTCAATCTACAAAAAATATCTGAAACCCAGCAAGATCGCTGTGAACATTTGTGAGATCAAGTGAGTGGCGATAGCTTTTATTGTTCGAGTTTCCGTTAGTTTGAGGCATATTAAAACGGTCTAAAAAAAGTTAAGTAAATTCTAAAGCTGCTAAGGTCTACAAAGAACAGATTCAATCTATTAAATCGCAGCACATAAAATATTATACGTGCGTAGTATGAATTTTTTAAACTTCTTTTTTGTAATCAATACACACTTTTATTTTCGTAAATTTTCTACATGTCATCTTAAATCATAAAATCGTCTCTCTCTCTCTCTCTCTCATATGACCCTCATTATTCAAACATCCATCATAGGATTCATTGAAACATAATCAATGAAATATATACTTTATATAGTCCAAGAATCATTTATGATGACTGAGCTTCTCTATGGACAACAGTAGTCAATATATACTGCCATTAAAATAGGAATATGAAAGTCATACGAAGCCTGATAAACTCAAATATGCCTTTGTATTTTATTTTTTCAGCAAAGCAATCGCAGCATATCTGTAGGTTGTATCTATTCTGCAATTTTTAACAGCATTGCTCATGTTTTACATTATTCTTTTACTCGAATAGTGATAGGAAAAATTAATATATTTAATTTATATCCTAAATGGAGAGAAAATGATATTATTTTAAGAAACATCTTAAACACTGAAAAGCATATCTATGTCGTCTCATTTATCATACGTCTGTCATTCTGTCAGGTACCGTAATATGCACACTTTCTTAAAATCCACATATCAAGTAGACATCGTCTGGAGGGTCCAGATTACAGCGCGACAAAAAGCCAAGTCGTCCCACTTTTCTCTAATTCGCGTGAAGGAACAGCCGCAGAACGGTGCATTATGTCCCCGGAACTCGCACATCAAAGTGAGTTCACCAGCGCCAACCTGCACCTTTTTATTCGACGCGACTCTTCTTTGAAAACTCTTCTCAGAGCTCGTAGTCCGCGAATCAACAGAAATATCATTGTCCACGATAGTCTCTCTCCGGTCGAGGACACAAAAAGAAGCAGCGAGAGTTGCGCGTTGAAGGGCATATTTAACCCTGTCTTGTGCAGGTTGACGAGCATCAAAGAGGAAAATCCAGTGGGTTACGCTGAACGTGGAAAGAACGCCACCTAAAAATAGAGAATCGCACGAAACGCGTGTACCGACGACGACCTCGCCCCAAAAAGGGGAAGAGACGAAGGAGGGCTGACAATGAGCACGGTAGGAAACAGGAGATCCAGCCGACAGTGTGACATTTCAGTGATTTAGCGAGACGAAATTTAATTTTGACACAGAGTTCTAAGATTTGTACAAATTTAACAAGCACATCTAAATAAATTTATTCGAATCTAATTCAAATCTAACTTATTTTAATCTAGCCTTTTTACTTTTTGTACAGTATGTCAATCAAACTGAAAAAGTTTTATATTTCTATTCATTTCTATGAAATAAGAAAGAATTTTAAAGCACATTTGTTTTCTCGGTTGCCGCGATTGATTCGTTGTTTTAATAATAAAATAAAGCTTTCGAAGAAGACTAGAATTAAATAGCGAAGATTGGTCGCTAAACTGCATAATTCCCTCGAAAACGTCGTGCCAGATTGTTAAAATGTTACAGCGCGACAACAAAACTGTCGTGCGACCAAGTGAACCGAGTCAACGGCCCGCGAGAAGCGGAAGGGGCGGAAACGGCCGAGTCGCGCATAAATAAGCGGCTGGAAACCACAATGCTTTTGCGGGGACGTCGCGTGTGGGCAGAGACGCGCTACGGTACGAGCCTCTTGACCTCAAAATCAATGTGAAACAATTTGACTGACGACCTCTGCTGTGGCACGTCGTAAATCATAGCCGCGTCGAAGGAGACGCTGTGCAAGCCGTGCATTTGTTCCCGCGAACCCGTGCCAAGCTAGAAAGTAGAGAATAGCAGAAACCTTTCCCTGCGTGCGAGCCGCGGACGAATTTTTCCGATTTCTCACGAGGCGACATTCCTGAACGGTCATCGATGACAATAGCACGCATGAAAATACGTACCTCGAAAATACGTTTCTTTCGTTGGCGAGGAGTCACGTAAGTACTTACGTGTAGTTGAACGTTTCGGGTTGAAACATGGTGACAGACGTCGGGATTTCAACGAGACTGTTGATAAAGTTTGGTTGATCTGTTACTGAAAATCGTTGAAATTTATTGAAAATTAGGGAGAACGATTCTTAATTGCAATTTTGACTTCATTGAATTGCTGTGCGAATAATTTGTATTTTGGTGAATTATATTTAAGGTTTTGTTAATACTTATTTCACTGAAGAATTGTGTAGATAATCTGTGCTTGTAATGCAACTTGCAATTCGTATTTCTAATCTCTTAAAATACGATATAGTAAAATTTTATTATTGTAGTTATTATTGAAAATAATGAAAAGAAGTTTTTGGCAGCAACTTTTAGTTGACTGAAGTGTTGTATGACTATTTTGTGCTTGGAGATCTTCACAATTTGTATTCGAAACTTTTATTTCATTGAAGAATTGTTCTTCGAATTTACAGAGCTTCATTTAAATCGAAACCAGTCCGTTCACGATCTACCCTTGTTGCTTCATCAAAGCAACCCAAAACGAGGAGCACAAATCAGGCTCGACTAGTAGACATAGTAAAAGCATCTCTTCTTGGCGGAGCGTAAGTGGATTTCACCCTCGTCTCAGGCGATTATAATCACCACGGCCGATCGATGATCGGCACGTTTCGTCGTGGCACGTGACTCCCTTTGCCGACCGTTTCACGATTCGTTGTCCACCGCTCGTTAGGCTAGTCTCGGGATTTACGATTTTACCGTGCGAAATACGCGCGAATAATCAAGAGAAAAAGAGGCAGAGAGGAAAGATTTCGCGCGGCGGGGCATGTAGCGCATGGCACAAGGAGCGGAATCGCCTGTAATGACTGTGAAGCATCCCTGCGAGGTCGATCCGCGGCCGAGCATTATGCTTTCGTAAAATATCACGGTCAGTCGCGCCACGAATGGAAGTCGACGATGATCATGCTTCCTTTACATCGCGCGTACATAAAGTGTGAGACACGCGTTGCGTGTGACCCGCGTCGCGCAATCAGCGTCGCGTTAACGCACGGTATTCAACCTTGTCGCGGAAAAATAACGTTGATCAAGGTCGACGTCGGCAGTCTCGATCATGGTAGCATAGTTGCTGCAGGAGATGTGATGACGTAGTGAAATTTGTCTAGTAACTTAAAATACTTTGGAGAACATAAGGTATTAAATCCTCATTCACAATCATGCGATGTTAACTAGAAACTATCTCTAAAAAATGTGTAAATTAATTTTTACAAGTATAAATTAATTTTTTCTAACACAGCCGTTATTAAACAAAAAGTTATACAGATTTAATATCATAGAATTTTAATGAAACATAGCCTGATATTTAAAGGATTTCTAACGTTGTACAATGTGTAAATATAACTTTGTGCTTTGTTTCAACTAAACTAATTAAACAATCTCATATTTATGAAATGTATTCCTAAAGATCTTCTTGTAAAAAATGATTTTACTTATCTATTCAAATTTATTATTTATTTTATTTGTAATTTGTTATATGGCAGAGACAATGACAGAGAAAAGTCAGAGAGAAATACTATACATTCCATAAAATGTAAACTAAAACATGCATAATCGAAGTGCAGTTTCATCACAAATACGATAAGTATTGGATTTTAATATAACTTGTATCACATCGATATCGCTGATTTACATCGGCAAGAAATTAATACAGTTAACTGTAAAATGAAAATACGTTTGTCATGAAATAGCAATTGCTACGTTATGCAAATCGTTGCGACAGACATGTTTCTAGAACTGCGTTTGTTTTATTCAACAGAGCACATTCGTTCAAAGTTTTCCTATTTTTCCGAGATCTTAACAAGTCGATTACAACACGCTCTCGTTACATTTGCTTCGTTGTATCTATTCAACTGAACGGCACACGTTAACATGCATTAACCATAAGCGCGTCCTGCATTTTTAGAAGTACGATCGGACAATCTCGAGTGTCAAGCGTCCTCGCAGTAACTGAAACAATAATTAACTCTGTCGCGTTTCGTTATGTGCGACGCAACGAGCGGGCAGCGAAACTTTCAAGCCTCGAAAGCTTATCTGACACTCTGAATCAGTGAACAGTAGACCTATGAAACAAGCGAGTGCCATCATTAGAATTCGTGTCGTTTCCTTTACACAGCCTGAAGGACTGATTCGAAGTTCCATGCTCGAATAATTTTGTAACCACTTTTACAACGATCCGCGAGTACCTATAACGATTCTTTATTTCATGCCGATAACGGATTAGCAATACGAGAAAATGTTTCACTTTCGTATTCCTACTGGATTTATATTAAATGTAATTAATAAAGTTGTTTTTCGATTCTTAAGTAAAATCTTAACACGGTCGTTGCTGGTGATTTTATAGAAATCCTAAAATAGAAAAGTACATTGTGATTAAAGCAAAGATAGGAATTTGAAGAGTTGTCTTTTAAATATCATATTTTATGTCACTTTTTGTCGTTTATTATAATTCAAATAAATGCAAAAAATTCTTGAGGTTTCTGAGATAAAAAATAGTAAAACATACCTCACTATCATTATCATTTTGCAATAAAATACCTTTTATTATGTTATCTAGGTATTTCAGATGGAGTTATTGATGAAGATCTACTTATTCCTTGAATGGGACATTCTACGAAACGTTTAATTCATCATTCCGTATTTTGTGCTTATAGAGCTCTGAAATATAGGAATACGCAGTTCGGAGGAAGCCATAAAAAAGCATAGGGTTATTTTCTCGTCGCTTTATCGGGTGAAGAAGAATGTTCCATTCATACTTTTACACACCATTTATGGACGCCTTATGTGTGCGATATCAGCCTTATCAGCACTTCTACGCCGCCTACAATTTAATGCGGCTGTATGCGCATGTAGAGCTATCGGAAAAGGAAAGACGGCGTTGCAAGAAATGCTACCTGCGCAGCAAACAATCGTAGAACTCCTTGTCGACGAGTATTCAATGCCAATCCCAGGGATTCAAATATCGTTCTAATTCTTTGTCCTTTACTACACGACAGCTTCGATATTTATGACGACAATGTAAAACAGTCGAGTATTATATTCACCTATTACAAGAAACAGATAGAAATTTTATTAGCGAAATGTTTTTCTATGAAAGTAATTTCTAAGAACTTCTGTTTGTAATATTTGCTATTTTTATAAAATAGTATTTATCATTTTTAATATTTACGAATACATATTTATTAAGACAAGTTGGAAATCAGATTAAGATTGAGATATCAACCTATGGATCGAGTAGCAAAGAAATGCATAGAAATTGTGTAAATGCAATATTATTTAAAAAAGAAAATACTAGTTCCAAAAAAATGTCCATAATTTAACAAATATTTTATCATACTACTCTAAATACTTCGGTTTCTTTACACTTCGTAAGATTATAGGATTCAAATGGAAGAAAAAATAGCGGCAAAAGAAATATAACCGCAATGTTAAGAATTAAAATTCAATAATGCAAATTAGCTGAGAAACCTTAATTGTAACTCAATATTAACGAAGTCGAACTTACATGTACTTGTATATTTGCATGTTAGTGCAGAATACTTTCCTTTCCAATAATCAATAAAGTTAAGGTATTGCGCAAGAATCAGTTCTGCCTCGCATTTAATTTCGTTACTCATACAGACCTGTATCCCTACAAAATTTATTCGAATGCTTATAGGTGCTTATGATCATCGCGATCGATTACCTCGGGTGTGGTCGGTCCAGAAGTGAAAGTACCGTCGTGACAATAAAGATTCTACATTATTATGCTTACCATCTTTCGTGAAACCATTGTCGACAGTCGAAAGTCCCACCGAAAAAAAATATCCATTGCTGTAAATTTCGATCGTCCGATACTTTGCTGGAGTTCGCCATTCCGTGGTGCCAAATGGAGATATTTATGATCTGTTAATCATTCGATGCTTGAAACTAATGGAATCTGTAAAATAAAGTTCAGGCAATAATATTATTGACGAATTTATGAAACGCGACAGTTAACTTTCGTTTTGTCGAATGTAATACGAATCTTAGGTACAATTGAATTCTCCGTATTTTTTAAACTTACGAAACGTTCGAATTAAGGATGATAAAATAAGTAACCACTTTAATTTAATTTCATCGGGATTATTCGGTTTGGTGTCGTTATTAATTACTATAATAAATAAAACTTTCGCAAAATGTTTTACATCATCGTCAACGATCGTTATCTTAATTTCTATGGTCGGCGAACAGTTACTTCGTGAAAATTTGTCAGACACGCGCTCTCTCCTTCGCCGGAATTACTAATTACATGTAAGATACGAAACATTTCACTAGCGCCAGCCCATTAATATCAACTTCGACAGACCACGAACACGGTGGTCCGCTGAGGGAGGATTTCTCGAAGTTGTCATTAATCACCGTATCAAGAACAGGACAACTTAAGAGAGACTTAGAAAGCGTCTGGTTTCCTCCAATAATTCCGCTACCATGTGATCACTGAATTGCAATACCACCAAGTTTATATTTACATACTTGATCTGACTATGATCGTAACTTTAAGGATAGGTCAATGTATATATAATTTATTTCGTTTTTACGTATTTCTATTAAAAGCAAAGCCTACATCCTCGAATCAAGTACGAAATATGTTACTACTAAATTAAAGAGGTCATTGTTATGACAGACAGTTATTCTAATGAATACATATATACATATACATATACATATACATATACATATACATATACATATACATATACATATACATATACATATACATATACATATAGATATACATATATACATTTATTCTTCAGTTTGGAGATTGTTACGGAAATCTAATGTAAAACTTTTTCGATTATATTAATCACATACATTACTTACATCTTTTGAAATTTTACTACATCATAGAAGATAGTACAATCAAATGATTGATTTAAAACAGAGATATGTTTTACCAAAATACATCAAATTTTTTAAAATTATTACCTAAATAATTACAATTGTGAAATAGTCGTAATTATTTTAAGTGTTTAATAATATACATCTTTTTAATGCTTCGTAACGATTTTAAGATATTACTAATAAGTACATCTTTACGCCATCTATCATGAACGTATTTCAAATTATAGTTTATTTAAGATCATCAAGTATGTATTACCGTATATCTAAGATAAGTGAGTATTTGCAAATTAATAAACATGATTCTCTGTTTTTCTCTCTAAAATAAACATTTATCGTAATTTTTGATAGAATAGAATGTTTAATATTTGAAAATATATTTTACGCGCGTTTATCTGCATATGCTTTTCTCATGTCTAAATATCCCGCTAGATGACGCTCGCGTACCTTTAACGAGATACTTGTTTAACGACGAGAGGTAATGTTAAAAAAGTTAAATAATTATTTAATTATTTCATAGCTAATTGTTGTATTGTATACTTTTCAGTCATAAGTCAAATTTTTTTATAATTTAGCTCATTTTAATATCAATCGAACTCATTATTTCTAAGTATACAGACAAATAACCTCAAATCTTTATTTTACATATTGTATTACTGTGTATCTCATTATAATGCTTTAAGAGGTTTATTAACGTACTTTTTTTTATTTATATCAAACATACAAAATTCTTACAAATGTCATAGAATATCTTATATAAAAATTCATAATAAATTTGTCTATTTGTTTTAAATATTTTTGATCATGTAGAGCAATCTCCTATAAAATTGTCTTGTTTACAGTTGTTAACAAATTTCAAAATACTACTCTGAAATTTGGACGGATATTTCCTTAGACCATTATCAGTCTTTTCATTAAAATGTAAAAAGTTCTAAGCTTCAAACCAATCGTACATTACTGACACGTGAGTATGTTAATTATGTGTTTATAATATTTAATATTAGATACGTCAAAATAAATAATCATAACCAAGTTGAACACAAGTTTTTGTTCGATCTAAATTATCTTTTAAATAATATTATTTCTCTAAATAAACATTTTGTTTGAAGAAAATGTACAAAAGTAGAAGATTATATCTGTATCTCTCAAGACACTGTATCTTACTTTGGTGCCAATCAATGTACTTGATATCTTATAGTTAGTATTATGTACCTACTTAAGGCCACAAAAGCTCTATATTCGGAGATTGTAATTCTTCAAATACTTTGTACATTGACAACACAACAAACCAACAATATATCTGAAAAGACAATCAATTATATAATAAATACAATTTAAATATACGTTGTATCATATAATAAAGGAATATATCAACAAATAAATTGTTTTATGCTTACATTATAGGACATCCAGAACCAAATACACATCGCTGCAAATGTTGCATCAAGCTATAATCATAACATTAAAATATCAATTTACAAACCTATAAAAAATGCATTAATGGAATATATAAAACTTACATAGATGTAATAACCTCCTACAAGCCAAAGTCCAAAAACTAATTGGAATAAACATACAATGAACCATAATATAAGCCAGGGAAGTAACCATCCTCTTATTCCTTCTTTTAATCCATGCATCATCAAACCGCTTGATATTATCAAGAGAACAAAATAAAAGATCATAAATCCTCCACCAATTTGCATTGCTAAAAAGTCATGTGTATATATATATATATATAATGCGTAAATATAATGGAGTAACTGATACATATTACCAATACACAATTACATTACTTACATCCTCTAATATCAGCCTCAAACAGAGGATTATACAATTGAGATGAATCGCCTCCATTTAATTGATAACATATCAATGTAATGCATATTATACTAATTGCCTACAACAAGAGATAAGCAGTTTGAAATTATATAAAACTAAATATAGTGAAACAGTTATATTAAATTCAAAATACATACAATTGTATAAAAAGCAATGGCTTTGCATCCTGTCTTGATATTATTGGTCCAAATAAATGGTGACCAGCAAGATTCCAATATGGTCATGATTCTGTCAAAATAAAAATTTACGTGTAATAATTATAATAGCATCCATTAACTAGAGAACGCGGATGATTCGATTAATAAACACCACCCACTTGTTAGTGTATTCAAGATTCAAGGTTTGGGCGTCAACACGTAAAAGGTCTACCAACATACAAATTCCATAAACTAGAAAATACTAGCGAACGAATTCAATGAAAATGTTACTTTTTATCCATTTCTGAATGCCATTTTGAAATTTAAACTTCCAACTTAAGTAACATATTAATATATTTTGAAGCGTGTAAGAAAAAGGTATCAAAATCATTAATGCTGAACACCATTGTTACGAATGAAAATTTTATCTATACATACGAAAGTATAACATCCAAATCTTGAACGAGAATATAATTAAGAAAAAACTGTTAGTTTTATAATCATACAAATGTGAAACTGGAGTTCGTATTTTGATATTTTGATGCAATGTTTTATGAATCATTTACTTTATCTCCTACTCCACGTGATTGGTTATCAGATACACCTTCGAAGGTACGTCATTTTCAAGTTTACTTACGTTTATAAATAAAATAGCTTTATTAAATTAAATCCTTATTATAATAGGTAGTCACCGGTTACCAGATTTCAAATATTTTAACCATTTGGAATGTTTCACTGCTAACAAACAATGCCACGCACGCATCAGTAAGTGTACTGTTAATGGCGTCGTGTCAGCGTTTACTTCCCCTCCACTTTGCTGCAGGATTGCTATGGCGGTTTCCTCAATATTCGAACGTAACCTGATAAAATGTATTGTCTCAGCTCTTGTAAGTAATGTTCAAATTTCAGTACAAAAGTATCGGATATATACAATTAAAGTATGACTATTATTTATTTATTTATCAAAGGTTTATTTATCAAAGGTCGAAAAAAATTTTTTTTTATTTTAATGTATCTATAATGAACTGACAGTTTTCCTCAGTAATAACTTTTACAATTGGAGAGTTTGAATTGCTTTAATTTATTATATATAATATAAAATAGAATTTTATCACAACATTGCACATTTTAAAAAACTAATTTATTTACTAAAATACGCAATAATTATATTTGCAAACTTTAAATAAGACATTTATTACAATACAGTTTCAACATTACAAATATATTTTAATAAAACAGATAAAATAATATGATAGAGATTGTAGTTTGGAAAATTTGATAATGTGTTTCTCATGAATTACGCGAAGTTTTTTTACATCAAAGAATAAATAGAATTACGTGTTTTACAACTGTTGATAGTAAGCAATGACGGAAGAACACATTCGTTTAGTAAAGCGTACCTTGGCGACGCAAGGATAAAAATATCGTAACTAATGTATGCATATTATCAACTATCGAACGTTGTCGGTGATTAACCCGTGGAAAATGTAGTTCAATGGTTTCGAATTACTTGCTTGCGGTTTCCGCGGGAAGCAGCCATTTTGGTACCGCAAATGCAAATAAGCTGACTGAAACCAGATAAGATCTGATAATGCAGTCACAAAACAAAACCGATAGCCTTTGACTAAGCTGAATGTTAAGTCCTATAAAGTTGTCTAAATAAAGTTGTCTAACGACAGGAAGCTTTCACCTGATCTGTTACATGCTGATACTATTAGTAACGAAACGCATGAAACAATGGAGTTGTAGATGCAATAACAATGTTCAAAGGACATGGATTGCGAGATCTGTTTCGTAAACTAATTTCTGACAGTTAAAACAACAGTACAAATGCTTATCAAAATACGTAATTCATTCTATTTAAATGGCGCAATTGTAAACAATAGAACGTTTGTTATTTTAAATGATACGTGTTTGATGGATCCTTCCATCAGACGCTAATACGGAATGTCAGGAGACTCACAATTGAATAGAACGTTGTAGAATTCACGCGAGCCTCTTAAATTCCTATAGTCATCGAACACGATAGCATATTGCGTAACGAATGAGGTATTCTCCTCGGGACAACGAGATGATCGTAGTCTTCGTATTTTGATTGCGTAATAAAACATCGTAATTCAATTGTATCAATATAATTCAATAATTTCGATAAAAGTTATTACCTTCGTTTTATTGAATTTTATTTACATTGTACTTTTTGATTGAATTCAACTATTATTAGAAATAGAAAAGAAAAAGAATAAAGCGACAGCAACCATCGACTAAAAATAAAAAAATCGTAAAGGGATTGCTTCAAGGAAGGAGAAAATTGGTTTGCAGGATAATATGGAGTAATGGCATATTTGATCAGAGCTACTGCTGCGAGAAGAATTTATCTCATAGTTGGCATTCGATCTGCAAGTACTTACGTAGAACGGTCCTTTATTGTAGGCATATCTAGTATTAAGGGGATCGTGGATATTGCATTCATTGCTACTCTCGAGGGAAGAAGATCGTTAGGTTGCCATACAGTTTACGGAAAAAATATACGTGTATTATCCGTTTTAACAACGTAAACGTAGAGCGACAGATGCGTTTCATAGACTCGCGAAGCCGGCTAGTCCAAAAGCTATAAATATGTAAGTATGAATGCCTGGAACTCTTCTCAGTCCCTTGAACAATCAAAATTCTCTGTCCTGCTCACTTAGGCTATTTGTCTCAATCATTTTCTAGGATAGTTCGCCATCTTATTGGTTCCTTGACAATTCCAGCGAGTTATTATAAAGCAATGTCCACACATAAGTAATTCCTTCTTTAATGTATATTTAATCATATGTTACAAAAAAAAAAAAAAAAACTGATGAAAGAACTTGTGTGTATGAATATCATAAATCTTTCGATTTTATTAGATTGTCCGAAAAGTTTCTTTCGTTTTATAAGGAAATAATAGACGCACAATGTTTTTTGTTTCATATTAGTTTATTGAATTATGCACAAACATAATAATAGAGATATAATGAAATGGAGCATACTTAATTCAATAAAATAATATAAAACAGAAATTGTTGTACATCTATTATCACCTTATGAAACGAAAGAAACTTTTCGGACAACCTAATAGATTCCTTCGCACATTACATAATTTAGTATGAACATTTGATGATATAAAGGCATGAGAGGGAGACCTTGAAGACATCTGCAGATCCAGTACTCGGTTGGCTCTTTCGATGCTAGCGAGAAGCCAAAAAGAAGATTAATGTTTGTCTCGGAAATTATAATGTGACAGTTCATTTTAGCGTCGCGTAACTGTGAATTAGCTTTAAAATGGCTCTCAATTTAGATGTCAGTCAAAAGGAGCTCGTACAACGTTGTCGCCGTATCCATTCTTGAAGGCATATCTCGACCTCGTGAATGGTAAGTCCCGTAGCTAGTAAAGGCAACACCAATAGATTTTCAATGAACAATCTGCACGTGACTGCTTATGCTTACGGAAAATGGGCGAATCAAGACATAATAAGTCAATGCATCACTCCATTGTAATTGGTAGAAATACAGAAGCAAAAAGGAGCCCGAGGGTCTGCAATTTGAATACCTAACTAGTGGTAATCGCTATCTTGCAATAACGCTTAATGTTTCCAATGTAATTTTTGCATTGGAAAAATTTTATTTGAAAAAGAAGAAATTAATTCTAAGCAAAAAGAAGAGTGGGCTCGCTGTTTAAAAAAATATTTATAGTAAAAGATACAAGAAGGAAAAACAAATTTTACCATTATTTTTAATTATTCAGTCGTGATTTATCTGTACTTTAAAGCTAAAGATTTCGCACGTATGATTGATAATAAGATATTACTTACGTGCAGAATTAAAACACAATTTGCGTGAAAAGATACTGATGAAAGAAGAATATAAAAAGATGAGTAAGTCTACAAATTGGTAGCACGAAGTGTTTAGTACAAACCTTAGTCGAAAGAGTCAAAGTTTCCACAGGAAAATGTTACTTACGTCCTGTTAAGGCGCTCCAAATAAATCACCGAACCGTAATTAAATTTGTGCATTGGTATTTCGCTTTTCAAGCGGGTTAACGCGGTGCGCGTTGCAGGAAAGGAATCGGATCAACAAAAAGTTGTTGGAACAACTTTGCGTTTCGCGTTGAATACTCTTCGAGAAAAACTGTAATGCCATACAGTGGATTTAAAATTAAACGCATATTCTTGCATTAATTTGGGGAATCGAGCTTATTTCAAAATAAATTTTTACTAAAAAAAAAAAAAAATAACTAATGAAGTTATCCTAAATTGATCCTCGTTTTGTAATGCAAATGGAGATACTTGCTATGGACACTGTTTTTGAAACGGAAGAATGTTTATACTGTTCAGCGAACTTATTCGTGTACGAAGCTATCACAGTTATCGGAAACGCGATATAGTCAACTCCTTTTGTGTCGATGATTTCGCGTTACTTCGCACTCCTATTTCATCCTCTGTTATTCTGGACACCATGCAAACTCATTCTACCATCATCGATCAGGTAACGCTATTACAACGAAATTAAAATAAACACGTAAAAACATCTTAACATTAATCCACGTATTACAGCGATAATTTATGCTTGAATCTAATTACGTTCCCGCCAAAAATTTCACCATGAATAAAATCCACATGGATACATTAAATGGCCTTGTATTGTAAACTCCATTCATATAATTCTTCCTAAATCCATCAAAATTTACCATTCAACCAACTTTTATTCCAAAACTCTCGATGACACTTGATTCACCTCTCAAAAGGGATTGCCTCTTAAACAAATTAACACAAATAATAAATATAATATATCAAAAGGATATTTCGAAGAAAACAATCTCAAATACACATAACATAGGAAAATGAACATGTAACGTATTTGAGAAAACGCAACGAAGATTGTGTGCACAATTGCACGCGCGAGCGGAGCACGGTGGCGTTGGAGTTAGGGGAAAGGCGCTATAGAGGTCCCCTCTAGTGAGATTGGGCCCCGTTCTGGTCTCTCTCACACACTCTCTCGCGACGTCGAAGGTTTCCTTCGCACCGGTTCGTGCCGTGGCGGTCCGGCTCGGCTCGTGCACATACGCCATGGTCTCTCGTATCGAATCGGGCCAGCTTCGTGTTGCCCAGCTGGATCTGTACACCCATTTGTCGGCCTCCAACTCGTCGTCGTCGTCGACGTTCGCCGCGGCCCATTCGTACCCACCGGAGATCCGTTCTCGATCGCTCTGTCGTCTCGGCTGTGAAACGTGCAGCGTGTCTCGGTGATCTGATGTAACCCTTCTCTTTCTTTCTAGCTATCTCCCTCTCTTTTTCTTTCTTCCTTACTCAGGCTCTCACTCTCGCGTAGTCACTCCTTCTCTTTCCCTGCCGTGAAACCGCATCGGCCGTGTGTATATCGCCTCGATTACACCAGAACGGTTGAGCGTCGCCGAGCGGACCCAACGTCTGGATCCGTGAAGCGCACTTGCTCGTCGTCGTCCTCGTCGTCTTCGATGCTCCGGCAGTGTACTCTTACGCGCCAATTCCTCTGCCGATCGCGCTGCTAATTAAACCTGGTGAGCTCACTGGACACCGTTGCGATCGACTTGATTCGTTCGCGGTGGAACGATCGACGATCGAGAGTTTCTCGATCACAATCCTTGGTGCGTGGAATTATCCTGTTTATTGGACCTGGATTCGTCCACTCGGACGAGAAATATAATATCTACACAAGACCATCGATGATCTTCTAATTGAAGCAGGATTTAAGAGATCTTCTGGGTGGTTTAGTGGATTTTAGATAGAAGTCACGGTGTATTTTGTGGTTCGCTGGTGTCGTGCTTGTTTTTCGTGAACAAGATTCGTGATCCTCCGATGCTGAGCGCACAGTATTCGAGGCTCGTATGTGTGCACGAGCCGAGTTTAAGGCTGGTTAACGTGGAAGGTAGAACTGAGAGAGGTTAAGTGGTTCAGAGGATGAAGATCAAACAGCGGTCGTTAGAAATTGAAAGCTTCTCGGAGAAGAAAAGCTTGGACGTTTGTGACGGGGAAAACAGACATTTCGTTCTCGGCGATCGGCGCGAGATTCCGTCCGGCGCTTTCGTGTGCGAGCAATTAATCGATTAATCGTCCTCTTGGTACGAAAGAGATAGTCGGTTTTCTTGACGAAACTGGTTTAAGTGGTTCGCATTAGCATCTTTAATATGCTACTGTTACGGAATACAATTCCGCGTCGAGTAAGTGGACGAGATTAATGTTTCCATTGGTGTCGAGCTGTTCGTCGAGCGAATCAAAGCGTTCACGGTGTCCTTTCTTATGAACTGATAAAAGCGATACGTGTGCACTTACGACCGAATAAGATAAAAGTACGAAGTACGAAGACAGTAGAAAGAAAAGATATTCATACGTTGGTGAGCGTCGCCGCTTTTTGATTGTCTCACGGTTGTCGATGTTTTCGAATCTCGATTCGGTATGATCGATTAACAGAGCAGTCAAAAATTGGTTCTTACTATAAAACAAGAAAGAAAAAAAATGGCTGAGTGAAAGTGCTCTCGGATAGTAGCCGTGTGTCGTTGCATTCCGTGCGTTTAATTCCAAGTGCACTCGTGATTAATTAAAAACGGAGGAAAGCGATCTCGCGCGCTCGAAGAATCGTGAAGAATGCCTTCAGGTTGATATTTATACGTATGATACTTACACCTATACAAGTGTGTGTGCGTGCGTGTGCGTGCGTGCGCGCGCGCGTGTGTATGTCGATTTCTATGCAAAAAACCGATTCGTGATCTGCTAATCTAGTCACATTGACTTTAAGATTATCTCTCTGAAACTAGTGGTCCGAAACGAGGACAGAGACATTTCATTTGCCGATATGAAGATCTGTATATCGTTCGCAATCTGCGGAACGAACAAACTCGTAAACACAATATTATGATAATATTATCTCGCAACGATAAGGCTCCCACGAACGTAAGCGAATACTCGAATCTGTCTTGGCCAATTTGACCGTGTAAAAGATTTTCAATAAATGTTTTTCAACCGTAGTTGTGCATGATCCAGTTGGGTCTTCTCGATCGGTTCGATTCGAGGCAGAAATCGGTTTAGAAACAGCCGGTTCGATCGAACTCAGAAACGAACGCCCAAACAGAAGTAGAACATCGAGATTTGTGGAACATTTATTATGCTACGTTACTCTCGAGTAATGTACGGGATCGAACAACGTCGATTTAACGATTGTTTGGAAACAACGAATTTAACAGCGAAGAAAATTTTCATCCTGAAGTGTAATGTAACGAAATTGTGTTTGGTGGAAAGCCGTCGATGATAATTCCTCGTGCACGAAACATCACCTGGTTTGAGGAAGTGCTTGTTATGGATATCTGCGTGGCGATCAAACGGGAATACTTTCTCGAGCAGAATTACGTGGATGGCATCCAAAGAAGCGTTTTCGAACCCTTGCAGGAGTGAGTATATATGTTGTTTCACGCAAAATTCCTTATTGAGAATGATTAAAGACAAATATTTCTATCTGGTATCTTGAACTTTTGTGTACATTACTGGTATTAATAACTTGTCAGACTCGCTGGTATTTTTATATCGTGAAAAGTATTTCAGAACAAAGTCAAGGCAGATTAAACAGGAAAATCTTCTTGCACTGAATATCATCTTTCACGATAATTTATTAACCGATATGATAAATGTTACCATTTTGTAGATTTCTATTGTACAAAGTCTCTACAATTGGAATATTAAAAGAAAATATTGAAGGATTGTAAGTAAATATTGAAGCAAGGAAACAGCTTTTCTTATACGTATTTTTAATTGCGTGTAGAATCTCATTCTAGTTGTTTTTACCTAAACTTATCTCTTCATTATCTCAATTCTTTAGATTGTTGAAGAACTTTGTTCTTTTTATAAGGTTAAAAAATCAATAATCATTTATTGCAAATGAAAAAGAAGTATCTGTGAGTTTAATATTTCATGGAGAAGTTAAAAATTGAAATTAGTAGCAACATTACTTGATTGTAAATTAATATGCTCCAAAAGGAAATTAATTTTTAAATGGCACTTTTTATTTACTGAAATTGTCAGGAAATGAAATCTCCTTATAGCTGCAATTTTTTAAATTATACATCGAAGACAATAAATAACTAGTTCGAACCTTTCAAAATCCGCTTATAGAATTTCGCTTATGTTATTGTCAAACTTCCTACCTCAGCATTGACAACTTGCAATTTGTGATTTGTAAAACTTTGCCAATGATATTACTTTAAGCGTACAAGATCTTCCAAGTAACTTATATTTAACGATCAGTAAGGACTTCCTAACAAATGACACATAAAAATGGCAATTTAATATCGGCCACATGACACGGTTAAAACTACGTTTACTTTTCTATTCTTAGAAACGTCTCAATTAAAACAAATCACCTGCTAGAGTTACTCCCGTAAAGTGCAATCCGATCGCGATACATCTTCCCCCGAAGCCAAACGTTAATCAAGAGCTTGATCGTTTCTCGATGGATTCTCAACAGGAGTTGATCGAACGTCCATTCGACCATCAGCTTTCTGTAGTTACAGCGTACTGTGTATTTCGGATAATTCCGCTACACGAAATAAAATGTGTATTTTCCAATCTCTTCGTACCTATCGAAACATCTAAGTAAAATATATCCACCTGTTAAAATCTCCACTGCTGGTGTGTAGCGGGATCACGGAGCGTATCCTTCCGTAGAACGGAGCTCAGCTACGATAACCACATGAGAAAGTATTACAATGGAGCACGTTGGGCCGCTGTTTATGAATATAATGTTCGATCGCCCTGCGCGGCTCTGCGAACCGTTGTTCAAGCGGGGAAAAATCGCGATTTTTGCTCGATCGGTGAAAGTTGAAGTTTGCTGGTAATCTCGACAATGCCGGAAGCCCTAAGTTTACTCCTCGTCGCGGTCGTTTCTCGATGGGCGAGGAAAGAAGTCGGAAGGCATTGTGCACAGAGGATGCGTGTGTACTGTGTGCAGTCTTCGTTTCTCGTGTCTCTCTAACGTCGTGGCCCATTACGTTGCACCAAGACGACCAACCGTAACAGCTACGTTTTTTCTCCTCATTTCATAGAGGATCATCTTGGGGACGATAAATCGTGCGAAAGTCGAGGACGAATTTTGATCCCCGTAACGATAAAAGAACGCGCGTACGAAACCGGAGGGGACGAGAGAGTTGAACGGGAATCGTTTCTGATGTTCGTCTTTTTCACCTACTATTATTTTAATTTCAATGGTAATTAAAGAGAAGCATCACGGCACGCGATGTAATGATTATCCTCCACATGTGTTGGTATATAGAGCTGAGGTTACTGATTATGAAGTGAAATGAATATTTGACTTGGATGTAATAAAGAGTGACAAATTGATCTGAGCTTAATGTTTGCACAGTGATGTCAAAAGGCAAGGTAAAAGTTATGGTGCAATATGTACTGGTTGCAATGTTTGGACAATGTAGAGGAAGTGAAATGTATATGTTATACAAATTCATTATTCTGTAAGAGTTAACAAATTTTTTTTAAATTTATCTTCTCATAAATGATATTTAACGTTAAGGAGGGGAGAGTGTATTCGCATTGACTTTTAATAGAAGCCTTTAATACGATAGGAGTTCTTCGAAGTATTACTTGATGCTAAAATTGTCTTATTTTTCGACTTGTACGATTTAATTCGTCGAAACTCGCATGTAGTACTTGCTTCAACTTCCGTGCAGTATAAGCGTAAATAAGATCAAATTCCTTTGCTCTTATATGTACATTATTTTTCGCTGTTGGCTTAACGAATGCCACAAGTCGTATTTTTCGATGATTGCGTTCACTGTTGCGTCATCGAGCGAGGAATTCCGTATGGCAGACCAAGCAATCGATTTTGGCAGCTGTATTAAGACAGGTGCGAAAATATTCGTACAAGATTTTTCATATTAGCATGGGCACTATGTTTCATAATTATCAATTATTACAATTTTATATTCTCTACAATTTAACATATGCAAAATGTTGGAAAGATAAGGAAGGAGGAGTGTATCCTCTACGAATTTCGATATTCGTAGATAATTGATAATTTTATTATGGTAGTGAAAATAATAATAATAATCCGCTATTATATAAAATTAATGCGTTGATCATTATCACGGTATCCTGCTTAACCGTGCGTGAAGAATCAATTTACCAAGTCCAGCTTGTGTGATCAGTTTTGTCTCTTCTATTTTTTTCAAAAACATAACCTTTGATAATCCACTAATTACGAATACTTAACCAGTTACGCGGTATCAAATTTATTTACCCGACGATAATTCTAATTTCCTTTAATTACTCGTTCAGCTTCGTTATATCTTGAACGAACTACATACATATATTAGGATTTTAAGTTTCCATAAGGTACGATAATTATTAGGAGGATGCGGGAATATAGTTGCATGTCGAAATAAGATAACATAATTCTATGAGGTTCTTTGGTACGATTATGTATTAATTAGGTTTTGGTTACGTAGAAATATTTAAAGCGGAATATTTCGTACATCTTCACGAAAAGATTTAATTCTTACATTTTTATGAAATTTTTGTATTGAGTTCTTCGCAAAAATGCTTCTTACAATTATTTTCTAGAAGTGTTTGTGTTTTATTATATCATTGAGACAAAGAGTTTCTGAGAATAAAATCATGTTCCACAAGTAGAACATGTAGTGTAGCTTATAAAGAGCAATGTTATAAATAGCTTTGCAAGAAACCTGTGGCAATTACTGTAAAAGAAGATGAAACATTCACAGAACTTCAACAATTATTCAACAACAACCACTTAATAAACTTGAAATTTCTACGTTTTTACAAAACAAGATGTATAACATTCTGACAACATCCCAACATTCTCAGAAAATAGTGATAGTATATCTTTGACCGCGCAGTATATCTTTAATATAGTACATAGTATATCTTTAATATTGCTACGGTCTCCGAATCTTTAAGTTTCAATCTTGCTTTTGTTTCAACAAACAAGACGATTTTTTAATATTTTAAAAAGAATTTCAGTATAAAATTGAAACGCATCATATACAGTATATGTAAATAACGATTCTTTCATACGTGCTCGAAAACTAAGAAATTCTTTATCAATAGAAACTCACAGTTGGATTAAAAGTGACGTGAATCGAGCAAAATCAAATACCATTCACTAAATCCTTTCTTCTTCAGTCACTCTTTCAAGCAGACTAGTAGACGAAAAGATCGAAGCTCTTGGAGGGCCAGTAAACACGAAAGATCCGCAATATCCGGCGTTCCCTCCACGAAGGTATGCGGAGGGATGTTCCTGGTCGCGGATTCACTGGCTCTCCAAAAGACACGACGTATAAATACCACCTCGTTTCGGTTTCCTCTCTCCTCACAATCCCGTTCTCCCTCTCTCTTCTGCCTGGTAGCACGGAGTCTATTTAGATAATCTTCCGCTTAGCGGGAGCGGCACTCGGTGCGGTAAGGGAGCCTCTTCTTCGCGGAGGCTTTCACCAAGGTGGCATCATATTCCTGATCCGCGAACCGGCCGCGTTTCTTCGATCCTCTCCACTCGTCTACATTGCTCTCGTCTCTCTTCGTCGTTTCTGTTGTCTCGGTGGCCAGTGTTCGATAGAGGTTTTTAACGAACGCCACGCCCGTGTCCAAAGAACCCTACTCGTTGTGCCTCTGTGATTCGTAAACGCCTTCGACGACGTGACCTTGAGCTCCACAGATCTCGAGGACTTCGCCAGGTCACCGGTACGATATCAAGATCTACGTCAAGACCAGGGATCCTCTGTTGACTGGTCGCGGGACATTCCTTCCATCCTATTTCGTCTCGTCGCCACGACATGCGGCTGTCTTGATTAATCGGTAAGCGAACCAGTCCGCTTTCGACGATTCGTGGCCTCGTCGATGCGTGGGTGATCGCCCCGATGGCGCTTTAATGATAGACCCCGTGATCTCTCGATCAGATTCTTTGTTTGCATTGTATAGAGGTTTTTGTTCTCGTTCGAAGAGAATGTAGGTGGGTCTTGCTATTTGCGGCGCGCGCCTTTAACCCTTTAACTGTCTAGCGCATCTGGCAGATGATTATGTAGATATAGGCCCGCCTGTGTATTCTTAAAATGTAGGATGTTTGCTGAACGGGAGTTAGACTCGTGCGAAGCGTGTTATACGCGGTTCTCGAAGCAGTTTGGTATTTTTAATGATGCGTGTGCAGGTTCATTGTTTTAAAAGGGTCTTCTGGCTTCGTTGGAATGCTTTCTTGTGTCAATGAAGGCTGTATGATTTTTACTTTACCGTGATTACTCTTATGTTTTCTCGTGATTATCTAAGTAATTTTTGGGGAAAAAGTTGAAGATTTATTATTGTAAAATAATATCTGGCTTTTCTTAAGATTTCTTCTTTGTACTATAAATATCTTATTACATCTCTGTTTATCTATATTTATTTACAATTAGTAATAAATGAAATCGCATTAGTCACATTATATATTTTTCTCTCATAATTAAAATATACACAGGATTCTATTATCTACAGAAAAAAGCGTTATGCTTCCTTATTCAAATAATCAAGGAAACGATAACATCATTGACGTTAGTAACTTACGAACAAAAAGGCGGCATGAGGAAGAATTTTCTTAGGGGGCTTTTAATTTATTAGTGATAAACGGCATTGAACGAGTTTCTGAGAGAAACTGGCGATAACGATCGATCGAATGAGGTAAAGGCACGCGAGATGCTTTATCTCGCGTGTATTCATTGTTTATCATTGAGTACAATTGTCTGGCTACGTGTGCAGCCGTGCGATCGCGCAGATGTTCAAGACAATTAAAAGTGATTGACGCGACTCTGCCCGATTCTCGAATCGTCGCGACAAATTAGGGCCGTATAGAGACTGAGCGTAGGGGCGAACGATGAACGTGTTCTCGTGTTAAGAGGTTCAAACGTGCATTCTATCTTTAGCAACATTTCCCCGAAAAGAGAGTCTCAACAGAAAGAGAAAGAGAGTACAAAAGGGTTTGCGTTCTTCGATAGAGCAATACAAAATCATTTGATCGTTTCTCTGAAAAGTCCCATCTGGGAAACCGTAACAGACAATTATTATAATATAATATTCATTTAATCGAACGTATACATTCCTGCAATGGGTCACGTACACATCTTCTTATTGTTTATTATATTCGATGAATTAATTTTGGTTTCTTTCATGTAAGAAGGTTTGGGATTTATGTTCTTTTGTGCGATTTTAAGTAAAGAACAAAAATAAAAAAAATATCGCGATAAAGCGGCGGGTGCATCTCAGCGAGTTGCAGCAGCTTATCGTTTCGCAAATAAACCCAACGACGCTTTCTGCCACATTGCGATGACAAAGCAACGTGCATGTTTATCGGTTGTTTGCACCAAGACGCGTTGCGTCTCTCGTGCAAATAACATCGCCGGAACGGAATGCGGTTGCCTCTTTTTCTTCAACGCTTTCCTTATTCGTATCGTAGCTTCATGTGCCAAGAAAGACTTTTGGTCTTCTCCAAAAGATCGTGGATTAAAATTAGCCACGAAAGTGTCTCCGCTTCGACGAAGACGACGTGGCGATTCCTTTTTTTTTTTTCTTTTCTTATGAAATCTGACGAATGAAAATAGAAGCTTCGTCTTCGTCGAGAAGAGCTCGATTAACGATAGTGTTCGTAGAAAAGCTGGCCGTCGACAGTGTTCTTTCTCCCGTGTGTTTGACCCTGTACGGATTTTTGCTTATTATACTCGGAATTCTGACGCCGCATTGCGGTGCATTTCTTTTTTCGCAGTGAATGTTCTTTGTGAGCAACGCGACAAAATACGAGTTTGCACCCTCGTCAATATTTACGTCACGTTCGTTGTATTTCGAATTCTTCGTATATTTTCCGCGTGCCATGGCACTTTGCTGTACGTGAAACCACTCTCTTCCTTCGATCGGTTGAATCATCCAAATCCGGCGTTTGGATTCCGGACGAAAATCATGGCGGGCAAGGTGCCAATAAATGACTGTACTAAGAGTGCCACCTGCGTGCGAGATGCTTTACTCGATATCGAATCTATTTCACGTATCTTTCAAGCATTAGTTGAACAGTTTTACGATATTTATTTTATGGGGACGTTAATATATAACCCTAATGTATAATCCTATAATATCGCTTTATAGTATTTTTATGGAATTATGCTTCCGGAAAACAGGTCTATTAGGGTTTATTAATGTATTTTATTGACAGGATGTCAGATAGGAAAAAGAGCAATGTCGTCTTATCGGTAATTTATAATTTAATTTATATGCTATACAATTTAAGTAGATATTAAAGTAAAGTATAATATTAAGGGCTTAATTTTAGCTCTTTACTTCTATTATCCTCCATTGTCGAATACCCTAATGTGTGAACACTGTATTGAAGAAACAAGTGCTTTTTTCTGTTACAAATAGTATTATTGTACGTGTTACTACGTGTATTAGAACATAAACATTAAGGGCTGGTGTAAACGAGCCAGTTTTTTACTTTGCGTTCTCCCTGTGTCATATGTCTTTCTTTGTTTCCCAGTTAGAACCAACAATGACAGACATATGACGCAGCGTGAACGCAGCGTCAAAAAGCACGTCTCTGCACGGCACCTTAGTGAAAATAATGAGAATGTGTCTTCTCATCACGAAAATTTATGTAGTTCAATGGCCAAAAAATATGATATCCCTAGATAATAAAAAGAACTGGCAAGTTTCTTGTTCTTTACATGAATAAATGAAATGTAATATCAAGACGGTGGGTGTTCTATTATCTGAACATTTTCGTCTCCCTGTTATGTAGTTCCGATACGGGAAACTTTATTGTATTACGACAGTGAAGTGAAGTGCGTAGGTGGAACGGATTTGTGAATTAGAAGGAAAACCACGACCTCCCGGCTCAAGACACTGGTGTACAAGGTATTCGAAATACTACGCCGCGATGTCGCGTTCCGAATTTAATTAATACGCGGCTGCCGCGATACCAATGCCACGTGCCGACATAAACCAAGATGAAAACTTGGAATAAGGTGGGAGCGCGTGAGCGTCGCGGAATTCGAGAATATCGCGGGTGCTGTGGGTTCGAGGAACGAAAAGAAAGTGAAAGAAAACGCCCTCGGGTATCCTGCCGCGCACCAGGCGTCTTTGGTTTCTTCGTCTTCTTTTTATTCACCTCAACGCGACCCTGGCACAAGTTCAATTCGTTCCGGCCAATTGGACTCGGGACTGTGTAAAAGAGCCGCTTTCCGCGGACCAATCGACCATTTTCTCGAGAGGAATGCATCGGTTCCTTCGCGGCTTCGTAATCAGACGCGGCTTCGTAATGAAATTTGCATTTTCTACGTTAGGATTTTTGCGAAAGCTTCCAGTCGGGTGATTATCATTCGTCTCTTCCTTTTTGTTTTCTTTTTTTTTGTATCTTGTCAACTTGGTTTATTAGTGGAGATTAATTTAGATCGTTGTTGTCGAGTGATGCCGTTAGTGATGGGATCAAGTATACTGTAAGTTGGTTCGAACCTAATTGCAAAGACTAATATTTATCGCCTCATAAGTTCGCCGAAAAGAAACAATATATTTAAATAGATTTGAACTAATTCAGAAGTTATATTGGTTAACTTCATAAATTGAAAAGTAAAGAAAATTGTGGAATATTACAATTTTTAGAGAATTTCCTTGGAGAGATCACCTTTATTTATGTTACTTTTTTTGTAATAAATGAACTTTTGGAAATGAACAATTTGTTTATTCAACAAGTTCAATATTAATTACGTATCCATATAATGAAGTTGAGAAACGTTCAAAAAGTGGAGTTGATTAGTTTGGCTTCTAAGGGGCTCAAATAAGAGTATATTTTCAAAGAAATGCTTCGAAAAAAGACACATCTTTTAGTAAATATATAAACATAATTGAATAAGAATCCAATTGAAATATTCTTTCTATACAAAATGATTTGAACAATGTTAGTAATCGAAACATTGGGTGATTGGAATATTCCTGGCACCATTCGCTAGAAAATTGACTCATTTTGGGCGAAAATTGACTCTTTCGATCTGGTGAATCGACTTTCGCCCAACAATAATGCATATCATTGATCATGAACTTTATCGGGATTCGGTCGAATCGAGTTCAACATCCGTTATCGGGAACAGTGGTGGCTCGTGGTTCGGCGAAATAACTCACTCCGGGAATTGAATGTCACTCGATCACTGCTATCTGACAGAAAACACATTAGATGAAAATCGAATAGGCTGGCTAGGATTTACGGTGCATCGAAATAATATTTCTCGTTAATCCCAACCTGTTCCACGGCCGTTCATAAATTCTGCAATGCCGCGTCCAACCTCGATGGTAATTTGCATACGCGAAAAAGAATGGCCATTTTTGTAGTACAAATAATGCAAGAGAAAATGATTTTTATCGTCTCATAAATCTAACCAGCCGCGTTCAACGAAACACGCGATCTGCGTGATAGAATAAAGCCAGCGGAACGACGCGATCACCGTTGCCTTTCGCGATAATAAAAGCTCGTAATTCAACTTTTGAGAAACAATGTCTCTCGTTGCTTTATACAATAGCTTACAAAAGTAGATATACGAATGCTTATATAGACATTTTTTTATGAATATATTATGTGTGTTATACGAAACTTTTCGAAATTTCATTAGAATTGTAAAGAGGCACAACTGTCATTATTATGCGTACTGATAAAATTAGAGATGAATCTGAAAATGTATATGACTTCTATATACATTTTCGGAATGGTTCCAAGACCAATATAATCACGAGTCAAATGTCATTAAAGTGTTAATGAAATATACAAAAATGTTTTATATATTTTATACAATTCATATAATATATTCATAAAACTCTTCTACGTGTTCGAATACTTTCATAAAACATTGTACGTAAATAAACTTGATCTTCTTAACAGTATAGGATTTACTCAGCAGTATATGATTTATATAATCGCTATTATTATTATTTGGAGATGGATGATGGACTCTTAATGTTTCTTTAGACCTGAGAAGACGTACGAACCACTTCAATTTCTGATATAGTTAGCCTTCAGCATTCGGAAATAGAAAAGACATACACGGGTATTTATAAACGCTCAATATTTGCAATCATAAAGTCTCCATCGCGATACTGTTTAGATGAAAGCCAGCTTTGCAAGGATAGTGTAGTCGTTAATGTATATGGTGTAATTCGAAGATTACAAAAGAAAGATATGATAGTCCATTTTTATTAGTTTCTTGATTTTTATATAACTTCATGATTAAGAAGAAATATTTTAATATAAAATACTTAAAGAAGGATAGATATAACTTCATAAATTCAAAGATGTAAGCATTTTAGAAATAAATAATTGTAAAAATAAATCCATGATGATTGTAAGAATCGAATAATATTACTTTAATTGTTCTGTTAATTGAACTTAATTATTGTGTTTTCCACATCAAAAATTCTAGTAATAGAGATAAACGAAATTTTTGCACTATTATTTTCGTTCGTGATTCTCGTACACGATTGTTCACGAATTCCATGAATAAATTTGAATCTAAATGACATTAAAGTAAATAATGCAACACTCGAATCGTTTGAAATAGTAGGCATCTGGGATTTTCAATTTATTCGTTGATTGCTCGTTCATCGACGAGCGCACTGCGATTATCAACAGCAATTTCCGGTCTCCAGATTTATTCGTTCAAATCACAGTGGTTGCTTCACCGAATAAAACGATGAATTCATGGTGGATAGTTTACGCGAGATCACATATTTGTAGTTATAGATGCGCGAATTTGTGCCAAATTTCTATCATACTACAAATCTGTAAGGTTTGTTTTCTATCACAAAGTGTTAAACGAAGAATGAAGAATACAGATATATTTCTTTGTTGGACTTTTTACAGTTAAATGTCGCTTCCATATTTAGCAAAGTTTAAATGCTTTCCTTTTCTGTTCAGAAATCGTCTGTGGCACCTAAATCGGATGTAACGGTGTGATGACGTCAATTTCCGATTGACATTAATCATATACAATATGGCGAAACGTAGATAAACTTTATAATTCTTGGCCTTATGCGACAAATTCTTCTCTTATGAATGGGCAATTACATCCCTAATTCAACACATAACCTTTACTATGCAAATTATTATTATACGTGACATATGAGTATAAACGTAGAAGGCATATATTTCTAAAATTGTATTTTCTACTCAGAGATAACCAATACATTCTTGTAAAATTTTACTTACATGAATGGTACGATCAATATCATGAAGAAAATTGGTACAATTGATGCGGTACATTTATTACATCACAAATAAATAATCTACATTTAATCATCCACGAGTATATGAAATATTACATATGTACATCACTTAGTTTAATATAATATGTACTGCCACTAAATTTTATTTTTGCTTAAAGAATCAGAAATTGTATGTGTATTATCAAATTAAGCCTTTGCGTTTTAAACAATTGATGCGAAATAAATTAGAAGAAAATGTATATCTAAAAACTGCTATTTCATCAGTCTGGACAGTTTCTATAAATTTTTCATAACAGAAACAAATCTAATTGAACTACCATGATTATGCGAACTCACGCGTCCATGTTACGCACGCACGCACGCACGCACTCACGCACCACAATCGCTTCTTGAATTCTTGCGAACGTTTGCGCATTCCCCGATAGCTGTGGAGAACGATTTTATTTATTTACGACGCGTTGCCGTTACTGAATGAAATTCTCGTCGATTCCCGAGAAAGTTTCATTATAGTTACTCGAAGACGTATTGCGTACGCGCGCCGTGAAAGCTTCGGAATAGTTCTGTAAATCAACGTAATCTGTGAGAAAAGAAACGTTTACGAGGTTTGATTTGTGAACAAAGTGAACGTTAAGTCGCGATATTATCGACATTGCTCGTGTTCTGTTCTATCATGGTTAATTTATGATAGTGGAGCCTGAAGAGTATAAGTTGCCGAAGTACTTCATATATTAACCAAACTATAGTCTATGTACTGTACATTGAAAAGGTTAAAGATGAAGAGTGGTTCGTGAGATTGATAATTATAGTGAACAGATCCTGACGTTATCTTGACATTGACATATATAATTTCTTGAAAATGTTGAAAAATTGTGTCATGTGATGTAAAATATAGGAGAGCAAGTATTTAGGTACCTTTATCATCAGTGCATAGTTCATTTTTTCTATTAAATTGAATTGATTAAACATTTCAATCCGTCAAAGAACTCACAATAAATCTTTTTGGTATAATAACGATAAGGATATGTTTTGTATGGAGCTTTTAAAAGAATTATTTGTGCCTTTAGTTCATTTTCTATATTAAGGAAACATCAAACTTTTAAAGGAACATCAAGCTTCTAAGAAAATTATTCTTGTCTTTACTTAATTTTCTACGTTAAAGGAACATCAAGCTTTTATAACATTTTACTACCTATTTTATTATAACCTTTTTTGCAAACTAATTATTCGCAGAAGAGATATTAAAAAATACATTAATGACACACTGATGACTAAAGTACAGTATTTATAGCAAGGGAACCAAAGTGAATGGTATATGAAAAAATATGTAATGAAATTTTTTATTCGCATATTGTATGATAAATTATTCAAATTTCAAAAACTCGTCGTTTTAAAACTATAACATTTTCAGGAAAATTACAAATTGGACCATCCAGATAATTCTAATGTTAAAAAAAGAAAAGAATAAAAATGGAAAGGAGAAAGAAAAATACACATCGCACGTCAAGCGTTGCCACGAAATTTATGCTCGCTTCCTGTCGAATCAGACGGTAAAACCGCGATGGCGTATTTACTCAAAACACAATTTAAGTTTACTTTACGTCATAACGCGGCCGGTGAGTTCATAAACCACGATGGAAAAGCACCATAATAAGATCATTGCCAGTACAAACTCACTATTAAAATAACGGAGACCTTGGTTGTTAACGGAAGAGACGAAGAAGGGACTATTAAATACATAATACGTTTAATGGATTTTTGCCGAAGAGTGTAACGTAATTTGCCTTGTATTCTGTGCAGGGTGAAGGGAGGATGAAGAATGCCCCGCGTCGGTGGAGACGGCGGTGGCGGGCCGGAGAAGGCAGGAGGAAGTGGTTTCGGAGGATGGCTTGGGGGTGCTGCAAGAGCCATGACAGGGGGAAGTGTCGGCGGTGGTTACGTGGTTTTAGGTGGTACCAGATACGGTCTCAGACTTTCTCAGGTAAGAGACTTGGATAGAACCAGATAACAAGAAATACATCGATAATATAAACGTTAGTATTGAACAAAATGATCAAAAAATACGACAGTGGCACGTAAACAAGAATGGAATTAATTTTGTTATATAAAATTGATGAGATTATTCTTGTAATATCGAATGCGTGGATTTTTTTATAATTTAGTTTCAAATGAAATAACAATTCTTTTTTTTTAATGAAGTTTTTAATGAACTTCCCAATAAGTATTCATAAGTGTCCTCATACTTATGGACGAGAGTGAATTGTCTTGTATGATGAAATAGTTCTGTTCTAGTAAAATTTGGTGTGTTTGAAATGTTCCTCGTTCGTCGAAAGGAACTTTTTCAAAATTTCTGTACATTTATATATAGGTTTCTTTATGTTTTTGTATTGTAGCAATTTTTATGTTCTTTATTGTACACTCTTTCGTCATTGAGAATTCTTTTAAAATTCTATTTATCTAAACGCGTGAAAGCTATTCTTTGTTAGATAGGCACAAAAAACAGTCGGTAGCAATTCAGAAAATATAAATATTCGTTAAATGATATCTTTCGTTTCAATCCGTAATAATTCGCTTGCTTATTATTATACTCTTCAATTTTACACTATTCTCTTTACCAACAGAGCAAGCTACAGAATGTATACACAAAAAGAATCACGTCAACGACAAACCTTGTGCTATTATAATTACAGAAAGAGTTACGCAACAAGTTTTTGTATCTCTATCAAAGCAACTAAATGCATTCTCACACAATGTATGACGCGAAGTCTATTACCACTGGCAACGTTTAAAAAGAGCATATTATATTATAAGAGTACTTACGTACAACAGTTCCTTTATTACGAGTCGCATTCCTCGTATCCAAATACGGTTCAAAAAGACTGTACTGTTGTTCAAAGTGCGTCAACGAGAGTTTGGAATGGGGAAGAGGGGATATGAAGTTTTTGAAATTTCACGGTGGTGTTGCCAGCGAAATTTTATTGGTTAAGCGGAATGAAGAGCCGCGAGACCGACGCAGCGTCCAGCCAAATAAGAATCCAAACTCCGTTGACTGTCGTGACGACCTTCGACGGATTCGCGACAGAGAGGAGACGTTTTCGCGGTGAGCAAAATGAAGATGTCGGAAATTCTAAATATAGAGTCGATCGCGTAAATAGAATGCCGCCAGTCAGTGACTCGTACCGATTTCGAGCCATCTCCCTTTTTATTCCTTCTTTCTTCCTCTTCCTATTTTTCACCGATGCCCGTCCTCGTCCGGTCGGAATAATATCCACGTTGACATCATACGCACACGTAGCGGCGACGTGAAAATCTCGTGCGAAACGTACCGCGGCCGAGCCCGCGAACACTTTGCCAAGTCCTTCAATCGTGAATCTTCACCAACAAATCACCGTGAATACGTCGCGTCGGCCGATCGGGAGCCGATGATCTGACTCTCATGTTCCGATTTTAGACGCCTCGTGAACGCTTTTCTCAATCTCAACCCTTTTTAGTCTTTCCACATGGTGGCCTTTCAAGATTTGTTTTTTTCCTTAGTCTGAATTTTTATAAAGATTTTTCATACATTAATATTTGGACACCATGGTGTTCGAAAGATTATTATTCTATATATATATTTATGATAGTGTTATTGAATTAATTGTTGATGCAACAAGTTACAGTAATTTTATATAAAGAAACATGTATATGTTATGTATATATTTACAATATGTAAATGATATAATATTTAATCATAGTATATTTATTTTTGTAATTTCAAATTTCAAAATTATTTCGTTTATTCGTTTAGTTTATTCCAAAAACTACGTGTATTAAATAAATAGCACTTATATTTCTACTGACTACAATAAGTACATATATACATTTTAAAATAGATATACTACAATATTACACAATAAATACCTACATATCCCTATTAGTACCAGAATATAATCCTTTGAATCGCATAGTAAATCGTAAACTTTAGTAACATTATATCATCATTCAACGAATTTTAAATACCAGGAACTCGAGATAAACTCGTTTCATTAGACGTCTCAGGTAACTTAAGCAAAATTAAATTCTCCAAGTATCTGAAACACTTGAATTTAAATTCGTACTTAACCTAAATAAATATATCGAATCTCCGAAAGATCAGCTTATTCAAGTAGAAAAGATTTCTTTAAACTACTCGATATATTCAAATAATCTTCTCTATTCGAATACATGATTACTGTGTAAATATAGGTCTCTTATAGTGTTATTGCAACACGAAGCATAGGTATTTCTTTATCTTTTTCATTTTAGCATTTCCTCGTGGTATCTCGTTCTCAGCCGCGCAACGTAAAACGTCAGAATAAAGATCGAAGCAGACATTTCGAAACATATCTCACTATCTCAGGAGGATTTCCAGAAAGGAGATTAGATGGTTCTACTTTCCACCATATCCCCCGTACACCGTGTTGCATACAAGAGTCAGAGGTCTATTTCAGAGGAGTTTATCTCCAGCTCGTTCGTGGGAAGAAACAACGTCACCTTGCCTCGACGCCATTGTCTCCTCTGTTATCCTCTTTACCATAATCGTCCTTATACACGTATCAATCGAACCCATAGATAATCATAAAACGACGCGAATAATCATTACAGATTCTCAGTAACATCTCAAGATGCTAAAATATTTCAATGAAAGAAGATTTTCATTCTTTGCAGTCAAGGACAGAGAAAAATGAAATAATTTACTTAATTCTTAACTTCTAAGAAATTAATTTCGAATAGTTATAATATATATTATATAATATTATAGAATAGTTATAATTAAAATTAAATATGAATTTATACGTTAGATCTTTTTAATCTTTTTCTTCTAGTTTTAGTCACAATGTACAATTGCAAATACGTAGGTGAAAATGAATGATCAATAGAAAAAATATTTAAATTAGGTGTTCCCTCGTAGGCAAGGACAAGGTGAAATTACCTTGTACAAGCAGGTTCTACTTCCTATGTTTCGTTTTACACGGTATCACAAGAAGCAGTCTTTGAGTCTCTTTATGTACGAAGCCACTTCATAGGCTTTAACGGTCCCATTTGTTCCGCTGCTTTCGTGCTATATTACACAAAGGACTATAAGTACGTGGTCTGATCTACATGCATGAGAGGCCGCCTTTTTTCATAGCGGGCTACAAATTAGGAGTAAAATATTCGTGAGGTCTTTGTTTGAATACCTTCATACCTAAAGGCTAATTCCTTTTACTTCTATGTCGAAATATGATTTATTTAAAAATATATAAGGAACGGTTCAAATAATTATAAGTGTTATAATGAGTTTTAATATCGCGGGAGATTCGGAAGAAAAATGTCAAGTATTCAATTGTAAACGAAATTTTATACGCCGTGATAATGCAACTGTGCGTAGTTGGTTTCTTGCTGATCGTAGAACATGTAACATGACAATGTAAAGATTCAGCAGTTTTCTGGAGTTTATTTTCGGAGTTTACATATGTTCTTGATCAAACTAGCCTACTAGTAGTCGTGTTAACTTGGAGTTGTCAAGTGTACAATTTAGTGCCCTTTAAGATTTCAATTAATCAAATGCGAAACGTAGTTTCTGTAAGTGCCATTGTTTCAATAAGTTTCCTTGATATGAAGTAATCAAGAATAAAAGATTAGATTTTCAATGATTCTCTTGACATTTTGAGCCTCTTAGAAGACAAAAACCGATCAATTCAACTTTTTATTGACCTTCTGCTTTATTACATAAGTATAATTAAATGTTTCTTTCGAATTCTCGAGAAATATGTAAAAAATTCCAAACTGTAACTTGCTAATGTATTTTATAAATTAATTTCCAGCATAAGATTAAAAATTATGCACTCCAATGTATTTCGAAAGAATAACGCAACAAAAAGAATTTTACAAAATATGTACAGATCATAAGCTCTCAGCTAATATCATTTCACAGAAATTAATTTCAAGACAATTGATATTCAAAAAATACCAAATACTAAAAATAATAAAAACCACAATTCTCTCAGCACAATTTTCCTCTCGACTTAAACGTTCAAAGCAATTCAAATAAATCACTTAAGTAAAGAAATAAATCAACAAACAAACAAACAAATAAAAAATAAATAAATAAAAAAATTTTTTTTTCAGGAAAGCTTGCCGCCATCGAACTCGCGGGAAGAATCGCAGGAAAGACGTCGAAAGAGGAGTTCTCGGGAGAGCGATTCTCGCGAAAGACTGACGGAGAAGAGTCCGGAAAACGCGGCGCTCGATCTGAGCACGAGCCTCGCCGACTGCTGTTGCATCGGTCCACGTTCTCGTTTGCCGTTGCCAAGGATCCCGCCGTCGGCAACGAACGTCGCTACGTCGTCGACATACCCGTTGTCGTCGTCGACGTCGACGTGCGGAACAAGCGGTGGAAGCGTTGTAGGTGGAGCTGGAGGTGGTGGTGGAGGAATTGGTAGTGGACAGGCTCCTTTTCCTGGGCCTCCCACGTTTTCGAACAGCCGTGTTGCCGGCGTGGAACAGCCGGCGACGCTGACGACGCCAACGACGTCGGCGCAACCGTTGGTGAACTCTAATAATAACCGAGGGATGCTGCAAACGTCGGTGGGGAACAGCACTGGCCAGCACCATCAAGCACAATCGTCCGCGACTCTAACAGCGGCGGTACCGTCGTCTTCGTCGCCATCCACTTCGACATCGTTCAACACATCCACCGCCGTTCCGACGTTGCAGTCCGTCTCGGTACCGCGCCAGCTAGCACAGTGGACCAAGCATCAGACGCTGAAGCTGCAGGTATTTCTTCGAACGTTCAAGACATTCGAGGAAGATTTGCTTGCGATGATTAACGTTACTTCTATTCCTTTCGGTTCAATTTGGGTTATCTTTCTGGTTGGGTTTGGTCTGATTCGATTTGATTTGGCCCTTTATACGTTGATTTGATCGTGTGTAAATGCGAAGTGGATCGTGGATTATGAATTATCGATAGGATGTATGAACATACAATAGGTTTATATAGTTTGAGTAGATTGGAGTTTTGTGATGAGAGTTTTCAATCGCGTTCTGGTGGATATTTTTGGGAATACGTTGATCAGAGGAACGCTTCAGAGGCTGTAGAAAAACTGTTGTGATTTCGTAAGAGTGAGCTGGTTCGTAGGAATTTGGGACGACGTGTCTTCGACCTGAGAGAACGCTTTGTGTCAAAGCTCGAGAGGTGGCTTACAAGTGGTAGAGGTGTAGTATTTTTAATGGCTGGAGATGGGGGTCGGCGTGGAAGGTCTCGCGAGGATTGATTATTATTTATTTCTTTCCATTTCTCTTTTATCTATATCCGTCTCGTTGAAGACCAGTATTTCTTTTGCTCTTCTTTCTGTAACTGTCAAGAAAGGAAAACAGTAACAGATCGAGTATAATGTATTTGACAATTCGTGGATTTTGCAATTCTTGGCTAAGCCAGATTAATTTTCAACTGACAAGGAACGAGTTTGCCTTTGTTGAATTTTAGTTCACCTGTTAACTTGATTCAACCTGTTAATTTGGCTTGGTCGAATTCCAATGAGAGATGATAAAACAGAGAGAATAAGAATTGATCGCCGGGCAAGTGACAAGCCTAGAGAATCGAAAAGTCGTATGTGTACGATACGTAGGTGTCTAGTCGAAGAACGATATTCTATTTTGGTCGTCATCTGTCTTTTCCCTCGCGGCAAGCACGAGGCAGCGCACGCTGCGCAGCACGGTCGATCCAAAAATTGGTTTGGTCGCGAGTGCACGATCTTAAAAAACTTATAAGAAAGAACAGAATCGAGAAACCTAAGAAAACCTTATAGTCAAAGCTAAAATTTTAATTTCACAGACAAACATTCCGCAGTTTTCTTGAATGCAACTGGGCACTTAAACATTGATTACTATTTAAAAACACTTTTGAGCACTAGTTTAAAAACTTATTAGGTAAAAAATGAAGTAAAGATATTAAGTAACTCTGAATTTTTTTACAATTTATAGGATGAAAGTTTGGTTTGGTAATATTGTGGTGATAAAAACGTAATCTGTTGTATCCAGGAACCAGCAGTGATAGCGGTGGACCGATTGCATAGGTTCCGGTGGAGCGGGGGCGGAGGAGGAAGTAGCAAGAAGTCCTCTTCCGGCCCCCGGAGCGAAAAGGCCGAGCGCCTTCGAGAGCTCACCGAGAAACTCAAGGGACCAGCCCCGGTACCACCACCTAGGAGACCTTCGCGGGCTCAAGCATCCTCTCCACCCCCCAGTGGGTATCAACCACCCTCGCAGAGCTATCCTCAGGTAAGTAGAATTCGCTTTCTAATTAATAAATCTTTTTGTCACTTCTAGCAACTTCTTACTTTTTCCACTTTTTATCTTTCCGCAGGAAAGAGACTGAAAATCTGTTTCTGTTTCCTGTTTTTTAAATAATAATTTATATTCACTCGTATATGAAATGAGTTCGCCGAAATTTATAAAACAAATATGGTATTTGATGATAAATGTTTTCCTTTGAGTTTTTAGATCTTTTTCAGCATTTCTTTTTCCGTTCAATATTTAAGATATAACGATGAAGTATTATAAGCTATCAGTTCAGAGATTTAGTTAGAAATATTGTAATGGAATTTCATATCCAAAAGGATTAAAAGATTCTTGTTAATCACGCGATTAAAATATTATACTAATTTCCGTGCCACTAGCTTCATAAAAATGAGTAGTCTTACATTACTACAAGATCTACAATGTAAGACAATTCTTGAATTACCAGATTTTCAGATTCTCATATTATATAATATTACTGTTTATCATACTATAATAGTAATCATTGTTCTTGAATCATTGTTATAAAAGTACTGTTTAGAAAATACTCAACCTAAGAAGTTCACAATATCCAAGTCTCATTCACCACGACGATGCGACTAACAATATATTTGAAAATACTCAGTAGATGCAATATATAACTTCATGAACAAAAATTCTATCATTTCAACGAACAACCAATTTTTTCCTCCAGACAATAAATCAAGGATGTGGTCGCTGCGATGGTCGACCTTCTTGTCGAAGCTACACGTACAGTGAGGGTACGAGTCATGGGTCGGGAAATCAGCAACACCAGCTAAAAACGATCAACCGGAGTGACAGTGTCGGTGATGAGTGTTTCAGTGAGTCGAGTAATGACACGTGCAGGAAGCTATGTAGCGACTCGAGGAGAACCTCGCGGTCGGTCAGGCAACATGATAGGAACAGTGGTGACGTAAGTGACATCAAAAACGAGCTGAATGCTAGTGCGGACGGCGCGAAACACCTGAGACAGTACAGTGATTCGGTGGTGGATAGTGGTACATGTGTGGACGATTTGTGCGACGATCTGAACGCCTCATCCGGGGCAGGCAACGAAGGCGAAGCCAGGGATGCGATCACAAGATTGGAGCCCAGAGGGCCTCTTCTTACGTTTCACAGAGCTAGTGCGCCATTTAGGAGCGCTTCCTTCGGCCAGGTGGATTTCAATCAAGGTAATTGATTCATAATAATCCTGTTTTAGTTGAACACTGTTAGGTTGTATCTAATATATGAACCTCTCGATATTGCCTGAACATAAATTTCAGATACGTTTCAAATTTTACCAATATAATAACGAACTTCGTGTCTTATTACAGTGGAAATGAAATTTTTAAAAGTACAAAGCAAATAATATATTCGTAAAAATTACTTAAATGAGCCATTATACTCTTAAATGTTGACACTAATTTATTTTCGTATTAGTCATTTTTAATTCTACTAAAGAAACTACAATGAGGAAGCTCAAGTCGAAGCGATCATTAGCTTATAATCGCGATAGGTTTGTAGATTTTGTTCACAGGTATCATATCCATAGATATAAATGATCATACACTAAGCGGTAGAAGCATTTGAATGGGCGTAGCAGTGGGAGTAGAAGCAACCGTAAGAACAGTTACTCCAAAGCATTCATTGTACTTTGTTTCCGTGTTTATCTTTTCGGGTCTTCACCTGCTCGGAACTGGTTCTACTAGTCACTCTCCATAAAAGGTTCTGCTTTACTTCTTTACTCGAGCGTTATTACTCTAGTAGGTTCAAAGAAAAACATTTTGTTTCCGTCTGTCCAATGAAACAATATGGGAATTTGTCGACAAATGTTTTTCCGATTGAAAGGAGTTAGTGAATAATATCCATTTTTATGAGAAATTACGTTTCTAGTTGAAATACTTCTAAAGAGAGGACGGATCAATAGTGGCATATGTAATAATGGCGTATAAAAATGTTAATAAAACCACTAGAATTATGGAACAATATATTTCATGATAATTCCGTGTATTATAAGAAATTAAGTTTCTTTATGAACTTTAATTCCTTCTGTTTGTTAAATTGTATCTTAGTATAAGAAGATCGTTATTGATATGCATTATTTCTTGTTTCAATTTTCTTAACGCTTTTCCTAAAACATCATAAGTCTTTTTAGTTATTAGAACGTTAACAACTAAAAGATTCAAATACAAAAGATTTTAACATAATATTAAAGCTACAAGCTAATTAAAATCTTGGTATTTTTCCCAAGCTTGGCGAACGAACCAGTGTAGCTTACAACAAGAAAAACGAATAAAAATGAGATCTTCAACTCCATCCTTATCGTTCATCTCTACTTCCCATGCAAGTATTTTCTCCAAGGCCAGCCAAAACATTAAACGTTCCACGTATCATGATCTTCAAAGTTCATTTAATAACGCCATGAGCGTGAAGTCGGAAACAAAAAAGGGAAAGAATGAAGTTAAGAAACGTGAAGATAAAGCGCAGAGATAAAATGCGGAGATAAAACGCGAGCTAGAAGTTACGAGTTACATAACGGGACGCGATAATGTTACGGCCAATATCGTTTCGTTTTCATTCCGAAGCACGATAAGTAATCGCCCCTGTGGCGAACGCGGAAATTTGGAAGGAAAAACATTGTCAATTAATTATATGATTTGTATACGGCCGATTGTGTACTTGTAAATATTGGCCAGCAAGTCCGGGAGCTGCGCGCGAGAATGCAGACTCGGGCGGCATGGCGGTTAGCCAAATAAACACTACCCATTATGTCTATTATTATATTCATGTAGGTGTCGGTTTGTATAACTGAGGATAGGGACAATCTAAATCCGTAAAAAGCAGCGAATATCTCGCAAAATGTTCGTTCGTTACTGGAAAACATCTTTCGTGTGGAAAATGTTCTTCATTGTGTTTTTTTTTATTAACCATTAAGGCCAACGTTGCGTTAACACATTTCATTTGCAATCTTCTTCAGTCAATTTATCTTAATGGACTCTGTTTTCAAACATTGTGACCATGAGCGGGACTGTGCTCACTATTTTTTTTTTCGTCACATTTAGTTTAAAATTTTTTTATTGTAATCGTAAGGAACACATATCGTTACAATGCCAGTGCAGTTTCAAAAAATTTCGTATAATATACGCGATATACTCATGAAAATTGTCTATACTAAATGCTAAAATACTTTCATGAATCACTTTAGATGACGGTTTGTATGATTAAAGATAGGAACAATCTAAATTCGTTAAAATATCTCACAAAATGCTTCTTCATTATCGAAAAACATTTTTAGTATAGGAAAAGTTTATTTTTTTACTTTTTCTCTTAAACATTTAGTCTTCTACCCTGGCATCTTTCTTTTTCTTCTTCTTGCGAATACGAGTCTGCTTTTTAAATTTCACGCGTGTTAAAGAAGCCTACGTCCTAAATTCACTCGATACACCGTGTGACCATATTTTATTCGTGAATTCCAGTCCAATAATTTTCGAGAATTCCAAATGCTTTTCCTGTGCGAAACTTCTCACCGTCTGGCATCGATCGATGTTTAACGATAAACAGTTGAATCTCAATTTCGATGCAATTCAAACCAATTCGATGCTTTACAATACTGTCGCAATTTGAATCAGTAGGAGTACGATTCGATGCCAAGAACTGTTGAAAGTTCCGATCAGTTTTGGATTTTAATGTTTCGATAAGTTTTGAGAATTGTGGAAGTCTTGAAAATCTTTATAGAGTGCAATGTTTTGAAAACTTGATGAATAGGTAATCAATATTTCACGTAGAATAATGAAGATAAAATATAATAGAAGGTATTGTAGAATGATTGTACTGATAAATAATCGTAGATATAGTTGAAGATATAAGATACTGAATACTCATTAGGTTTTAAAGGCTCTGAGACCGATCAAGATTTCCAATCAAGATTTTCACGACTGATCGGAGTATTAAGAACTCGAGATTTTCAAAAATAATCCAATTGCATTCGAATTCAAGACTTGAATCTATCGAGGAATAAACAATTTATATAATACGAGTTAATTGATTCTTCCCACAGTACTTCGCATTTAGATAAGTGGATTCAGCCGGCAACATTCAGACATGTGATATTTGGTTTCAATAAAGGGAGTTGTACTGTATTTCGCAGTACATCACTAAATTTTGGATATTCGTGTTGAATAGTAATAGGTTGAATAGTAATAAGTTGAATAATAGAACTTTCGTATAACATGCATAATATATTTATAAAAGATGTCTACAAGTGTTCAAATACTTTCGTATATGAATTTGTACAAAAATCCACAGTCTACACATTATTATCAATAATCTCATTGTTGCGTTTCATTTATCATAAACGGTTTCTCGTCTTCTTGCGAAACATGAAGCCTTTATACGCGCAGTAGCTTGCAGCGAGATACTGGTTTCATCTCCTCTTCCAGAAAGGAAGGAAGAAAAAAAGAAGAGAAGTGAAGAACGTCTATGCACAGTTTACACTCAGTGCCGAAAATAGTAAACGCTTTTCTAAAGATCTGGATTTTTCGTTCCGACATCGGTAGTCGCGTAACATTGACTTTCGTCTAGATGTACAGTTACAACCCTGAACTACATATCGAACGAAGGCAGCTTCGGTTTCATAATAAAGAAATAGAAATAAAAGAGATATTAGAGAGAATCGGTTTCCGTTGCATTTGTATCGCAAACGGCCTTAAAGATAATGCATTTTGTGTCCATAGCCTGAATAAGAGTATTGTTTGCTCAGGTAATTATTTGAACAAATCCTGTCGCATTGTGTGGTACATAGTTGGCCAAAAGGTAATCGATGGCACTGGCAAAAGAAAAATACGATTTGTATATTTCTCCTATTATGTTCATGCAAATACTGCTATTATTGTTATATTTTGTATTACTGTATACGTGATTTGTTCGAAATTCCAGATTCTGGAAGACTTATTTGTAGAAATTAAAATTTAGCTTTTATGTAATATAGTTATCACTTATATATATAAGTAATATAAATATCGCTTCTCTTGTAAAACCTTTTTTCAAGGTTATTTTTTTTTTATTAAATATCTAGCACAATGACAAATTCAGAATATTTAAAAGAAAAAACGCTATTGTGCATGAACCAGATATTTTGAAAGAGAAAATCTTTGTTTTAAGAAAAATATTTACCAAAGAGCGATTGATGCATTGCAGAAAGCAGTCAGTGTAAATCTTCTTTTCTGAAGTTTAAAAAATAATCGTGGGTATACTCACGAAATGGACGGATTATGTAATTCACGGATGATATTATAACAAGCTTCTGATTAAAGAGAATACCATTCAAACAATCTGTAGTTCTTTCCTTTTTGTTGAAAAAATATAACAGGAATATCATTAGTAATTTTTACGCTACATATTTCTTTTACATTTTTTCCGTATAGTTTGGAGTCCAAAATCACATTTATGAGAAGTAAAGAAAGATATTGTTAGATTGTTAGACTGCTAGACCGCTAAACTGCACATATCTTTGGGATGTGTCACTCCACTATGAAAAATCATAAAACTGGACTCTCTTTATTTAAGATCTTTATTTACCAAGTACAATATTACAATTCAAAGTAGAATTGTTTCGACACGCATTTTGATACAAGCAATTCGAAATAAGCAAATTTTTTTAGAGCTGCTTAAAATCCAAAAACTATTAGCTATGTAGTAAAAGGAAAACCGTAGTTTCATTATTAGATATTGGAGTAATTAGTAGTTTTCTATTTTAGACCCTTTTCGTTTCAAAGTATAAATTTTTTTATTTCACATCGATTTACTGAAAGATTTTGATTCTTTTTTATACGAAAGAAAATTTGAAAAAAAGGACGCCGACTTCTCAATGTGTAACAAGGCCGAAGGCGTGAAACGCGGCGATTCGCGTGCGTGGCACAAGCCGGAAACGCTTCGAGCTAACGCGCCAACAAATCTCTTGCGGGACACCTTTTACGTTCGGAAGACGGTTTACGAGGACGTGTAACTAGGTATCTTCTGAAATACAGCTACGGTCCACGGATCCTCTCGGCCATTAACAGCGGGAGAACGTTGAGCATTCAGAATGGGGGAAAAAGAGATCGAGAGAAAGCAGCGGTAGATAATAGATTTCCTCTTATCCCGCTATCATCGTCCGACAAACGAAAAAAATCGTACGCGATGATAGTGATTACGATCATGAAGTTGACGATCACGTTGCCTCCGGCGAAGATTGTTCTAATGAAAACGACACACGGAAACTGATTATGATCTTAGGTGGAAAATAACCGAAAAAAGAATGAATTGCGGAGAAAGGAACTCTTTGTTGTAGGGTGAAAATGTTTCTTATGAAATGGAAACGGGTTTTATGATGTAAAATGATTTTCGCAACGAATAGAAGATTTGTTGTGAGAAATGGATGAATAAATAAATTGATAATAAATATTAGATTAGATATGTTTCTCTTTTGAACTAAAATACTAAAATAATTAAAATATTTCTTCTTTGAGAGCAATCTTAGCATGTCTCCCGTTTATGGTTTTCGTATTGGAATCTGCTGAACAATAGTTTGAATGCTACATTCGGAAAACGAATAGTTAAATCGCACTATGTTCTTCTTTTTAGATGATATTAATTAAAGCGAAAAGCGTATGAATAGATGATATTCTGGAGCGTATATTCTTATCGTGTGCATGCATTCTCAAGTTCCACTATTTTTCCTATCCCGATATTTATGCTCAGGAGAAGTTTTCTCATATAGAAAACTGTGAACTAAATTAACGGATGTGTGTTTTACCGCAATGAAAAGATTTACATAGCGGTCAATTTGACGTTTAATTACTGTGACGATAATTACGGGAAGGCCGGGGTAACACGGAATTCATTATGATCGTTCTCGATGATTTACAACATCTGTTGTAATTATCGGTAGGTTCGCTGTACAATCAACATGTTCCTTATTACTTTCAATTTTCACAACGTAAGATCGTATTTTCAGATATGTAGAATGCGAAACTTCCTTCTCGAAATGCTATTAAAATTTGCATAGAATAATAGTTTCCTATTAAAGGAAATTTTAATATCAAGTCATAGTAAATATAACAAAAGTCGCGATCGTCCAGAAGATCTTTACTAGTCTGTACTGTATATTCATTATGCTATTAGATACAGATTACGCTATGTACAGAATTTGTGCCAAATTAGTAACACGAACGTGCTGCGTTTCCTTAGACAGCGAATAAATTTGCTGCATGCACTTGGAGCGTGTTTATTAGCGCACAATATATATATTCAAAAGCTAAATTATCGCTAGTAATCCACTATAGTTTAGGATATATAATTTCTAAATAAATTTTACTACTGTTTGTTGAAATTTTATATGAATCTAACTTGTCTACTTGACAGAAAGTACCAAAAAATATCTAATTCTTTTTATCAGCTGTTTTATGAACTTCAAATTATATACATATATGTACTATATATACATGTGTTATATTACGTTCATTATATACATGTAATATATTTACATATATCACACTATATTGCAATTTATAATAAGAACTTGCGCAGTACGAGAAGATTATAATACAAGAACTCCAGAAATAATAATTATAGTATTTATAATCCTGGAACAAAATTTTGCAATACGAAAAAATTATGACACAATAACTTCGGATAAAAATCATAGTATTTATATTCCTAAACCAACAATTTACAGTACATATACAAAGAAATTATATGGCATAAAAACATCTTTATCACTCGAATGATCATAATATTGACTTTATTATAATACGTCCTTAAAAGACAATTATTTCAAAGCACGGATGTTCCTTAATTCAAATTATGTCAATCAAATATCCATGGTTAAATTGGATAGTTAAATTTTAGAATCTTGTCAGTGATATTCTATATCATATAATTGATAGAACGGAATAACAGAAGCTTCGAAAACGACAGAGTTCGTCTCTTAATCGGTCGCTATATTTGCGGGAATTCGGCCAAGACGACGTGCTGTCGGTTTGGAACGTCACCGAGATCTTCGTTCCCGTTCCCACTCGTACACTCTGTTTATTATTATTGGAATGATCCACCTCCTCGTGTTGAGAGGGCTGCCAAACTTACCTGACACTCGAGGAGGTAATTAGAACTTGCTCTCTCTTTCTCTCGGGGTCTTGCTCACCGTGATGACCTCGCAACAGCCACTGGTATGCGAAAATCCGCTCACGATCCTATTAAAAATCTACTCTCGTCCGTTTTCTACTCGGTTAACACGCGATCTACCAATGTGTATTTTCTTTCTCCGTTTCCAGGTATCTCTTGATAGACAGTTCGATTAAAAACCAATGATTCATAGTCAGGAAAGGTGTTCGGAAACGATTGATCCGGCGGAAGTTTACTTTTGATTTTTACTGCTGCTCTCTTTGCTTTTTTTACTCGAGAAACACGCTACCGTTTCGTTCCGTTCTGGATAATTGATAAGCTGGAGAAATTGAGCAATAAATATTGAACCAAAGAACAGCGTTTTCTTGTATAGAGTTGAGATAATATTTGAAAATCAATTTGAAGTGAAATATTAAGATTGGTTGTTTTATACGTAAATTTGGAAAGTTTTATTTTAAAACAGTGAACGTGTGCTACATAGAATTTTAGAAGGTAAGCAAAGTCTATTATACAAATATTGTATAGACAGAATAGAGTTTACTATAGTTTTTTAAACAAATTATTAGTAGTTATTTTTACTTGTCAATATGAATCGACTTAGGTATATACCATATACTCTGTCGTGTGATAGATGAGTACTCATCTGTTTCTTTTCACCAAGTTTCCTCAGCTGTTGATTTTAATACGGCAACTAGTAATTTTAAAGATAATGATCGCTGCACAAGACTTAGCGAATTAGTTTAGAAATAGGTTTAATTAATTGCGTTATTAATTTCATAACATCTATCTGTGATAAATATATAGCATATATCAGAAGAGATAATACAGTTACATTCTGTTACATTGAGAGGAAAGAATAAGATCTTTTTATGTGGTGTCCCGGTTTCGAGAAAATTAAGTTTGAAATTCATCGAGTACATATGCACTCGTTGCTATTTCAAACTCAATTTTCTTAAAAACGAGGTCTCAAACAAGAAAGCCCTATCCTACACTTCCGACTGTAACTTAACTTTACTGTATCCTTTATCTCCTCAGTATCACTTTTATTTAATCTTTCGAGGAGTTTGTCTAGTGCAAACTAAAAATCGTATTTTTCAAGCAGAATCTTATAAAGATATATAGTAAATAATAGTCTTGAAATCTCATTGAAAATAAAATATACAGAATAAAATAGAATATATCCACAATCAAAAATGCTACGAACATTTTGAACAGACCCAACATTCGTCCATGTTGAATAACTTCCTACTTGTTCTATAATGTTCGATATAAAATATAAAAACCTTTATATTTCATCGAATATTGTGTTCCAGTTAGTCGACAGAAGGCTCAGCCAATAGCCACGTCGAATCGCACAGAGAACAAGGATGTTCGTGCAAGCACGTTACCACGAAGACGAGGGGACGTCAGTCCAGTGGTTTCCACGCCACAGAACAGCCCCAATCGTCAGAGTCCGAGAACATCGACGCCTAGCGTCGACAGCGCCGTTGGTTCCGCGGAAGGTCTGGGTGTACCTCAAACCGGAAACGTTGAGGAGATTCGACCGAGGAGCGATGGTTCCGACAGTCTGGCAACTTCCAGTGCACTTACCAGCCCAGAACCGCCGGTGCCAGAAATCAACGAGCCAAGAGTCGATCTGGTGCAAACTGAGCCTCCTATCGAGATCGTCACATCTGAACCCGTTTTTCCGCTCATTGAAAGTGCGCCCATCGAAGAAACTGTGCAGAAAGGTAGGTTATCGTCGAGTATTATACAAACGGTAGAGTGTTTTTTTATCGAAAAAAGAAGGCTTTGTATGGGTTTGGCTATTTGCGAAGAAACAATTAGTTGGTCGATCTGGAGGTTTGTCATGCAACATTTCTTTTCCTGAGTTTGTAAAACTTTAGACTTTAAACTGAACTTTGTTCAGATCAGCCAAGTTACCTGAATTTTTAAAATTTTGTAATGTTTAAAGTTTATAATGTTCGTTACTACTAAGGAACCAAGGTTGTTAGAGTGATGTATTTCCCCTGATCTGTCGTATCGAAATTATCGTCTAAAGTATAACTTCTTATTCTTCTCCAAAATATAACTTCCTCGAATCGACTCATTCAACAAACTTCATCGGACTTTTCTTGAACAATGTATATAAGCGCAAAACCTAGAAATCCGCGAGTATCTCGAATAAGAACCATCATCGTAAACGCGGGAAACAGCTGAATCCGCGGAACTCCCTTCCATGTAGCAACAGTTTGTTATTTGGCTGATTTCGTCAGTGGAAATTGGCAACATAATATTACTAAATCCGACATCCTCGCAGCTTGTAATTTTAATTTAATGACTTTATCCGTGCCAGAATCGCACCTTCGCCGCGGTTCACCCTCTTCTCATCTTCAATACTCATTTCAACATTCGTTTCACGTGGCTTATCACTCTCGCGCATTTTAATAGAGAAACGTTTCACCGTATGCTCGCGGAGGATTCAACGACCCACGGGTCCGCTCTTAATTATCGGATATTCGTTGACACGTTTATCGAAGCATCGACTGGCAAGAATTAGGAATCGGCCGTTGAAAGTCCGCCGGTGTCGTTGATGTATTAGATTAGAGCATCGAATCGAAGCGGATGAGCCGGCCAAATATTTTCGCCTGTCCCAGTGTGGTGAACAGGGGTAAGGGAAAGAAGGACTATTTTTGCATCGACAGGAGTATGGGTACAAAGGTGCACCCAAGTTTCCACTTTATTTCGCATGGCTCTATTTTCGGAACGGTGGGTGCCAGGGTCGAAATAGAAATTTCAACGTCATCGAGTTCTACCCATCTTCATTGATGACTTCACGCCCGTTCACTCTGGCCTGGAGTTCGCCAATCCAAGTAAATATCACGCTCATACGTTGACCTATCACGACAATGGTTAACTCGACTTGATTTTATATTTTCTTTTTTGTACGAGGAAGAAGAAGGTTGAGAGAAGTTAGAAGAAGTTACGGGATGTACGTTTGTTTCTAGCGCAATCTTTCGGAATATTGTTCTTTCTGTTTATTGAATAAATAGACTTCCGTTAGTTCTGAGTCATTAAACCAACTGACTAGTGATTATTTTCTAACCTCTATCTGACCGTTGTTTTCCAACTACGTTATTTATCATTGTGTTCACTTTCTGTATTGAAGGTTAAATTCGAGTAAAACTTGGTCGCTTTTTCGGCTTATGATCGCAGATTAGAAATATTTTCTCTACGTTGGATGATTTTGTCTGTAGTCCTTCAAATGATCCGAACATGAAATGAAACTTTTTTCAGAAGTCTCGGATACTGTTAAATTTTTCAAATGTAATCTCTTGTAAAAGATAATGCAAAACAGAAGTTTGAGAGACACACAGAGTACTAATTTATCGAAAGTTATCGAAAAAATATCATTATAAAATTCTGTGATTTCTAGCCAAATTATAAATCCACTATATATATTCTAATTAATCTTTTTCTAGATATTTGATATTTTTTGCTAGGAATGTATCAATGTCTGATTAACGTAAATCGAATTTTGTTTCGTGTTTTTAAATACAGTCGCAAATTTCTGTAGCAACCGTTGGCTATAAAATGGTTTTCAACATAAAATTAGCATAAACAAATATTATCCACGCATTCATTGCGTACCTAGTCCAAGAAATGTTTCGTTCATAAGCAAGGAAATAACCAGAAATCCAGATACAATAATTTAATCGCCTAATGTCAATTTACCAAAAATATTGAAAGAAACCAATTCATTTAACGCTTTCATTAATGCTATTGCCCCATCGAATTAATGATTGAAACAAAGTTAATCATTTCCTACAGAAAATAGACTGGAACCGCACGAAGTGATAATAACACCCCCACCTGAGGAGCCACGGCTAAGTCAAGCTAGCGAAGGTAGCGAGGCGGCAAGCGAGGCACCCTCTGAAGCGTCATCGCCATCGGGCAAAACTAGAAGGTACCGAGGGGATACCAGTAAAAGGAGAAAGGGCGTGTACATAACCCAATGGCCAGAGTCCTTGGACACCGACAGGAACAAGCTGTCAGCTCAGAGCAGCGAGGAAAGAGACGAGCCACCTGCGACGCCTAGCGACCTCTCCGACTGCGAGGGCCACACGCCTAGAAGGTAACATGAGAACGACCGCTGATATATCGGAATAGAATGCAAATAGAGCCGAAGCGCCTGCTTACGGATACGATTTAAGAGCAGAAAATTACCAGAGGTTTGAATGTTTGCTTAAAGGTACCCTCTTTGTCTAACACTTGTTCGAGTATCGTTATCGCATTCCAGATTAGAATTGAATGAATGAGAATAGAGGATGAGTTTTGGAGAACAAACAGAAGTGTTGCCAATTTCACGTGACACATTAGCTAAATATTAAATTATATCTTATATAGATTGCATAGGAGTAAATTTTCTATAATCATAAAATTAGGAAAATTAGAGAAAGAAATGTTAACTCGTTACTGAAATTTCTAATTTACTAGATATAATTATTTATGAATATTTTCTTTTAATCGGCCTAATTAGAATCAATTTCTCTTTTAATTCTATACATTTTGAAAATATTTTACATTTAATGAGACTTGAGGAGAATTATTTCCCGTGCAAAGTACTGCTTGTGACAAACGTATTCGTTAAACAAATTTTGTAATGATCAATAGAAAGCGTTTCATTTTTAAAATAGGTACAAAATTCGTTGTTGTGAAGGACAAGCTTTTTCACAACGATTATGAAGTTATGCAATAAGTTGTAAAGAGTTATTGAAAGAAACGGTGCATACATTAAAGAAATGGATATCATAGAGATGTCTTTCAATTAAATTTTTCCTTAAATTTCGCTATGAACTCTTCGAACAAGCCAATAATGTCCTATTAATCCTTTATAATAATATGCCGACGAAAGAAATTATAGCAACCTAATAGCCTTTATAATACTTACGTTGAAACGTATTATTAAGCGTATTATTTATCGAAATGCAACCCATTTTCTAATTTTAATTTTAATTTTAATTTCGTTCTCATCTGTCCAGATATAGTAAAAGACCTCTCCGTGGTCCTTACGGCCAAATGCTGGAGGCAGAGATGGCGAAACCGCGAACTGCTGATATCTCTCTCGAGGAAGGTCTACGTCCACGTAGAAAAGTTTCCGAGAATCTCTCGTACAACGCAAGTTCGAATAACAGCGGTTCAGAGCCACCCACGCCCTGCCATCATAGAACCACTTCCAGCCCGAGCAAACTTGAAGGCCTTCCGGGACCAAGTCCCGAACTCCTCGCGGAACTACTTCGAGGATCTTCAGAAAGGGTGGCACGTGCACCGGCGCATCGAAACGTGAGTACTATTAAATTTAATATGCGTTACTTGAACGCACGGCATGCTTGAATGAGGGAGAAATCGGAGAAACTGAATAAGAGAACAAAGATAGATAGGTGAATGAAGTCGAGGATAATTTAATGCAAGGCAAGTCAAATTCTGAACCATTAGTTGAATGAAGATAAATAAGCATATCCCGTGGATCGTACAACCGAGTAGCTGTGCAACCTTTATTATCCGAAGCTTCGTTATTTGAACATTATTCGAGTCTGTTTGAACGGTTCTACTGTTCAAATGGTTTTTCTTGGAAATTCTGTTCTATGTTGAAATTCGACTTAACTATGAGAGATCGAGAATGGACGATTTTAGTGAATAAATGTAATAAGTGTTAAATTAGTGAATAAAATATATAAAGAGTTTCAAGATTTATAGTAATTGCTGAGAAAAATAAAATTTGTTTAATGAACAATTCATGATACTTCATGTCTGTTGTGTGGTAGGTTCTTGAACTCGTCTGAAGAACCGCTTTCATATAATTAGACTACGGATGTTTGTGCACATATGGGAAATTCAAATGTGGGAAAATATACATAATCTACATAATATGTAAAAGTATACAAAATATGCAAAGTGAAATTGTAATACTTAGGGGGCGAAACAAATTTCTATTTAAATTTTACTTTACTCATCTTCATAAAAATATGATAATCAAAATAGTTAGAAGATTTCTATTGTGAATGATTCAACCACATCAATTAGGTGAAAGAGTCTTACAAGATTCATATGTTATTTGTACGCTACTGTAATAAAGGCGTCATTTAAAAAAGCAATAATTGAAAAAGCGTACAGATAAAAGAAGTAGACATAAAAGATAAAATAATACGAGAAACGATCCTTTAATTGTCTTAAGTAGCACATGAATTCGCATGAGTTTACACGTAATATAACAAAAATGATAGGCATTATATTAAAAAGATATTTATTGCGTATAAAAAGTAGCAAAACATTATTTCTCTTATTTACCTCATAAATTTACTACGACTCAAATTCATCATGACTGAAACGTTAGGAATTACTTATCCTGAACAGCCCAGATACATTGCACGCATATGTATGTGTATATACTCCGGGAGTTAATTGAAATTCATCTTCAACAAGTATATCATTTAACAAGTCTGAAAAGAAATATTCGTTAAATTGGATTTCCTTCTGTTCGATTTCGAAAATAACACTATTACGCGAATAATAATCCCATTTCATGTAAAACTTACTCATGAATGAGACAACGATGTAATGAAAGACTAATCGGTAGATCAATTAACGAACGAAACACTAAAAGCAAAAGGATTAGAAGCTAATGTTATTGAGCGAGTTAAGAACACTGCGATTGATGTTATCGCGGCGTCGTATCTCTGACGGTCTCTTCAACGATCTTCCTCGTCGCTTGTAACATCTGGCGACGAATTTTCAAACGAAGCAATGAAGTACGTCGCTTGTCCCGCTTCGAGTTGGTTCGCGCGACGAATCGTATATCGATCGTTCGTCCGACTTCGCTTTTGATCTTTGAAACGTGAAACATCGAGAAGTGGTAGGTGTTAGCGCTGAAGTTCATTTGAAAAGTGTTTGAAAGAGTTGAATTGCAAGAAATGAAGAGTAAATAGTGTGACTTTTAATTTTTATGTGAGATTATGGTGATTGGGTATTTTAAATATTCAAATTGCTCATCTTACTTTTAAATATTATATACTTCTTAAGATATTAGTGATTTATTGCGTTAAAACACACGTGAGATATGTTTAATCCTTCAATTTACTCATAGTTCTATAATGCAGTAAAACAACATTGAATTGAATTTATAATGGGGTATTTATGCCTCACTATTACAAGATACAAATAGTGTTCATTCAATGCGTTAAGTCAATAACTCTATCATCTCAATAATTCTCAGCAGTGAAATACACGAATATGTATTAGGAATAATTTTCACAAAGAAATATTGATTTTTAGACTCAAATTGATTATTCGAACATCTTGTTCTCTTCTTATCAGATAAAGAAAATAGCTAAAGGAAAATAGTAAGAAAGTTAGAAGCTTTGGATGAGAAACGAGTCTCTCAGACTCTAAATGGATCAATACCGCATTTTTAAATTTCTTTCAAACTTCATTTTTAAATTTTATTACCTGTATGTATACATGATTTGTGTTCATCTTCTTGGAAAACAGGTGACTTGCTTCCATAAGTTTATATGTATATCGCAAGAAGATGATATAAATAATCAGAAATTCAAAAGAAATTTGTAAAAATGTTTGTAACGTCATATCACATTTTCTTTACTTTTTAATTTTTGGAGGTGATATTATTTTTTACTAGTTCGGAAGTTGTACGTTCTAGAAATTACTATTTATAGAGTTTGAATAATAGATTGAAAACGAAAATAGGAAGGAAGTATGTTAATGAAAATATTCAGAAAAAGCCATGTTCATATTGTTTCTTGATACATATTGGTATCATTGCATAATATAAAAGTATCTAAAAACTTGTATAATTATAGCGAATTACTTGTGAACTGTAATTATCGGTGATTAAAACCGTGATTAGACGAGTATTTATTAGCAAGTAGAACACCTATAAACCTGTCGAATTACACATAAAATATGCAAAATGGACATACATTCATCATCGATATGTAAATTCTATCGTAATTTACTTAACATGCAACAACTTCAATTATTATGATTACTTTCATACATTCTTGCATGTATCCTTATTTAAAATTTATAAACATCAATAATTTTTATGTTTGCTAGACATAATTTGGATGAAAATATTTACTTTCTTTATTTTTTCATTTATTTACGGACAGAGATATTTTTCTTTAGTCCGTTCAGCGATAAGCAATTTTTGGAATAAATTTTATTTATCGATGTGAATCCTTTCTTGCCATATTCAAATATTTAAAGATTTGTATATCATATAAATTGTTTTATGTAGTACAATAATTATTTATTTATCGACGAAATTGAAACCTATAATCTTTTGATATTGTGTGGTAGGAGAAAGCAGATATGAAGTATTACATTAAAGAAAAACTTACTCTAAAATTGAAGAAATGATACAATGTCGGAATCCTTTTCCTTCTGAAACGGCTCTTTCCCGAAATACTCGAACAGTACTAGTCGAAGCATTATTAAATGTACCAGTGCTAAGTGTAACAGTGTGAACAGTATACATAGAATGATTCGAGACAGACGACTCCAGGTTAGTCGCTGAAACGTAATCTAATAATAATGTTCGGTCATATTTCTGGGATGAGTTGTTGGTGGTTTGGCCAGTGCACTCGAGGTTAGCGTAGTGTCCCCTTGATTCTGGCACGGCGGGGGCGTGCACGAGTGGATATTCCTGGCCTTAGGTGTACCTGGGGACTGATCGGCCTCTACCAGCACACACTGTGCCGATGGAATCTGCCGGCTAGCACGCGGGCATTTTTACGCAACCCGACCTTGCTCGGATACACATTGACACGTTTAGCATGTGCGTGCTGTGTAAGCGGGCAACTTCGTCCCTGCTTTTGTGGTGAAACGTCGCTTTTATGGTCTTAACAAGCAAAAAGATGTTCGGTCGATGCTCTTTCGTTAATTAAAATTCGCTTCATGACCAGCAGCGTTTCCCTTTGAATAATTTTTGGAAGACAAGTTTTTAGGACAGATGTGCACTGTGTATCGCTAAAGAGACGTAATGTCGCTAATAAATTCAATGTGTCAGCTCGATAGATGAGTCATTGGAGTGAGTTTGATAATTCGATCAGTATAATGTAATGTAACGTCAATCCTTTGCAATTTCATTTAAAATTTTTGATAAAAAAGCGTACATCTTATGAGAGAATTTAATAATAACGCGTTTGAAAACAGACAAAAATAAATTGCTGTCTTCTCGAAACAAGCATTTCTTATTTTTTAACATGACCAGTATTAACGATACAGATAAACGAATGATTCGCACGTGAGCGGAAATTAGTCATGAACGAAGGAAATACGTTTAGCCAGACTCTGAAAGAAAACAGAATCATGTGTGACATGAAACAGGTAACGTTTGTCAAGATTTTCCCACGAAAATGTTCAGGAAACCCGAGTAGTCGTAACAAGAAACTCAAAGAGATTCTTTGATAGTATTTTGAGTTAAGTTGGATCACGTTCGAAAGTATAATTTCCATTTATTATTACGATATCCTGTACGTCAAACGTATCGAAACGTTTACGAGGGTGAGATATTTTAATACACGAGGCGAATGGAAATTTTTAGGTATCAAAGTGAAAAAGAGAGAAGACGTATAGTTGACGCTTCGTGAAAATAACGCTTGTTCGGAGGTACATGAAATATGGCAGCGTTATTATGTGCGAACGCATAGAATTTCTAGTGGAAAGATCGCTAAGAAAACATATAAACTAAAACCCGGTTGAAAATAGCAGAGCTCGAGATAAATAAGGATATTTTCAGATCGGTTCTTTATCTATTTTCTGATGTCATCGATTTTCGGTCGGTATGTATTACGTAGATTCCCAGGATTTTATGAATGAATCGCGAAACTTACAATGCCAGAGCATCATGACGTCCGCGGTGACGTCGGTGCCCACGTAGATTCTTGAATAATTTATGGCGATCCTCCCTCTTTATCACTTCACGCAGCCGCTGAAAATCTATTTTTCTTTTCATTTTCGACACTTAATCTCGCGCGTTTGGTATTTTATATTGGCATCCCGGTTTGAGATATGTTTAACATGTGTCGAAGCAATAAAATTAGTTATAGTTATAGGTAGAATGTCTCAGAGTAGCGTGATCAAATATTTTTTATCGCTTTAAGTATAACATAGCGGATTGATACTATCTCGATTTGTAATAAGATTTACTGTTATCAGAAATACATTATAATTTACGAATGTCATAAAGTTTATTTTATGTAATTTATTATTTGTTTTTCATGAAATTTGTTACCGTTAGGTAACAAAATTTATCATTGTTAGTATTTCGTAACTTATGATCTGCAGAAAGTTTTATCAATAATATTAGCATTGGAAATCATATTTATTGATGAAATCTGTAAACATCAATGCATAAATTAATAAATTAATCGCAAAAGACCCGAACAATATATGGATTTGATATCAATCTCTTTCCTATAAAGTTCAACCGCAAATAATCGTTATATAACGATTTCTAAACGAGTGCTTGCAGCATGTGTAATTTAGACACGAACACGCGACACATAATGACTTTCATGGGGGAAGTTTGAATGTGCAAAAGTTCATATATCGAGGCTATTGAATGAGCAACCTGCAATCCGTATGAGAACGAGGCGAATGAAAAGCAGACTGCAGCGAGGGCGTTCGACAAACTCGAATAAAATGGTGGAAAATTTCGTGACTGAGACGCTGCCCAGACTAAACAACCATCCTCGAAATAAATATAGGGCATGAGACATTAAAGAGTATAAAATAATTCACGGTTCCGTATCACATTTCGCAATGAATGAACGAGTAATAGCTCTCATCGATGGTTTACCGTTACTTATTCATGGTAAACATATTCTGTTGTTCTGCTTTAAATCATGCTTCAAAAATATCTTGATGTCAAAGGAATCTATTAACAGTAGACAAAACGATTCTTATAGAGAGAAATGAGTTGCTCTTGGTAGACGTCCTATGGAGATAGACAACCGTGTGTTAATTGAGTTTGGTGCAGGTGCATACTTCCGGTGTCATCAAATGAACTTGTTGCGGACACGTGCAAATAGAATTTCGCCTATAGCAATGCTAAATTGCTCTCTCTTATAAAATAGTACAGAATTAAACATTTTAAAGTGATAAACACTTATTTATTCTTTAAGGTTGTTTTCTTAAATTAATATGAAAGTATATGTTATATTCTTTGTTAATAATTTAATATATATATTAATAATGATTAAAATTTCTTTGGTACAATAAAATTTGAAGAAACAATTCCTTTATATTTGGTATATTTTTACAAAATGTTTATTCAATTAGCAATGGAATTTACGTAATATAATATAAATTCATGTGTCATACTATAAAAATGATCTTCAACAACTTTCAGTTAATAACATAAATTTATTTCATTATATGGAGTAATTAATTAGCAATGACAATGTATTATTGGATACAAAGAATACTATATTTCTCCCTAACATTTCTCCATGCAATCTTTTCCTTTCTCGAAACTTCGAGTAACGAATTCCACATTGCCAGATTGTAACAACCATAACAATTCCCGACTAGACAGACACGAATCAACAAATATCATCAAAATCAAATATCAAACATAAGTATGATATACGCACCATAAAATACCATCACAAAAATCAATATAACCAAATCATGACCATGACTTTCTTCCTACGTCATGAAAATATATTGATAATCGTCCTCCGTCTGATAAAACAAAACAGGAACGTGCGTTTCGCTAACGTTCAATCGAAAGTCATATAGAGGAGCGTATCGGCGAGGTCGGGAAATCATGAACCGGGAGCTTTGGTGGTTTCGCGGAAACGCGATTGTTATAGCGATCGGTTAGCTGTTTAACTGTGGCGACGGTACAAGGTCGTCTAGAGCTTGCCTTCCCGGAACAAGGTCGCGGCGCAGCAAAAGCTCTTCGAACAGGATGAACAGGATACATGGGTGCGCGCGTGTAATCCACGTGAGAGAGTGCGCCGGCGTTCTGGAAGCGAAACATCTGCCTCTCTTGCTCCGCATAGCGGTCGCTATTCTGTTGGGCATCGATCAGCCTGGTCGTGGTTGTGCGGCGGGTCGCCAGTTTCAGGCGTAACGCCGTGTCTCGCTGCCGCATCGCGAGAAAGCTCCGACACTGAGCGAGAGAAGAGCTTTGCACTCGGTTCGTCCGGCTCGTCGCCCGTGTCACGTGCGAATCTTCGATCGAGATCGGCCAGTAGAATGCGGCTCGCAGTGCGAACAAGCGTCGTGGATCGCGATTCAAGAGTACAATCTTGAAATAGAGGAGTACAGGCGTGATACACGAGAGTACTTTGACGTGACGTGACCGTTTGCTGAGGTTTTTTCGGTGGCCAGGCTGAATCCAGCCTTCGTTAAATCGTCCCGTGTCACGTGTGAGTCTTTTGAGAATCGTGTCGTTGAGAATGGTAATCGAAGAGAGCTGTTTGGTAGAGAACTAGTGTGGCCGTGTTCGATGATCAGAGTTAGGATTGACGATTGATTGAGCCCCTGGTTGATGACGTTGGTTTGGTTTGATTTATAGAGAGGTTTTTTTGCTTCGTTTGGTATGATGTAGTTGATGATACACAATAGATGGTGTATGGTTAGCGAGAAGAGTAATAGCATGTAGAACAGAACGTTTGAATTTCTATGGAGATTACTTAGAGATGAAAGTTGGATCATTAATAGGTAATCTTTGATAACGGGAGAATTTTATGAGCTTGATAAAACGTTGCCGGTTACAGCTAGAACTAATATTACGCGAGCGGTATAACTGCATATTTGCTAGTACATCACGTAAGCTCGGCTACCTTCTATTTATTCTCGATTCTATTCGCAACGTCGTGTACCACTTACATCTCATAATCTAAGGAATGAGGAAAATAATCATATCGATCTTGACGTTCGCGGGTTCTAGCGGTCTAGAGTTAAATCGTTCGATATGATTGTACCATTTAATTGGGTATAAAGTGAAACGTCTAACCGTCGATCTTAATTGTCTCGAATTAATCATGCAATAATGTAATCACAGTTAGTCACGGTGTTAATCGAACTCGTGAAACCTGACGTTATTTGATAAATAAAGTTCGTTATCCACGTATTATGCGTTTGAAAATTATCACGCGAAAATCACAACAGAAGCAGGAAATCATATTTAATATGGCAGTCAGTAGAAATAATATAACTTGTACTAGACCGGTGATCCTGATTGTTGACAAAGGTCAAGGGTCAATCTTTAGCTTCGTGTTGCTGTTCCTGCTTCTAGACAGGATTAACGCGTAGATCCTTCAGAATACTAAAATTCGTATTATCGTCTGATTTCACTGAACAATTCCTGGAATTGATAATATTAACTAGCGAGTACAGTACACGAAGTTGTTTAGAAAGTATAATAAAATTAATGGATCAATATAATGACGATCGTGTTGCTTTATTATATAAAATGCTTATCTTTGTCTATCTTAAATTCTTTTCATTTCTTGAATTATATAAATATTTTTTAATTTTTCCGTACTTCATATGATACATTATTTCTTATTCTTTTACGGTCACTGTAAAAATGCGTGCTGTGGTAGATTCTGCGATGTTGAACAAACAGCGGAACGATAACGCAAATGATGACATGCAAGGCAATAAAAAGGTCAAAGAGTGCGCTTCAGCTTCCCTGTCTCTTAGAAAAGCTCCTTAGTTCTAAGCTGCTCTCCCGTGGAGCTGTCGTTTAATGTCACACGAGTAGAAGGAGATGTATGCAATAAATAAAAATTGTGTCTCTGATATTATACAATTTCATCCGTTCTTCTGAATTAAAATTAAAATTATATGTATAATATAAATTCTGACTTCGAAAAATATGCAACGAACAAAGCAAATATACAGTAAAAAAAATATATAGCAGTTTTCTAAATCAATTAATTTGCCTTTTGTTATTTTCTTTTTTATTCACTATTAATAGTATCAAATTTTAGTAAATTTCATTCCTTCGAATACTGTCTCTTTCTATCTTTTACATGTAGAATAGAAATGCATTAGATATTAGGGTTCTCATTAATCTAATCGATATAGTAGATCGTAGATTGACTTCTGCCGCTGCGATAATAACGGGAATCATAAGACGTATCGACAGAAACATACCGTATTGGAATTCTCGAATTCCATCGAGGAAGAAACGCGCGTTGTACTGAATACGAGGGCCATAAACGTAGCCTTGCATCGACAGTTGTCAATCTGTTCTCGCAACATCACGTTTCTCTATTAGGGTCTAATTTCACGTGAAAACGCATTCCAGTTCTAGGATTTCCAAGGACCCCTTATCATTAAACTAATATCAGTGTTCTACTTTCCCAACCATTCGTCCGTCTTGCTTCTGTTCGTGGAAATATTATTGAATTATTGATCAGGGATACCGGTAGAATTCCACTTTTCACTCGTCACACGGAACGATAACGAAGTTTGCAGTGGTTTCAGAGTGGTTTAAAAAGTGATTAAAATTAACGATCAGTCGAGGAATCAATGGTCATCAGAAAATCTGAGAATAATTTTAATCAATTGAAAATTGTTTACATTTCCGTTTTAATCTTAATTCTAATTATAATTTTCCATTTACATTCATACATAAACATGAAATTTTGATTACACGTAAATTAAAAATATTGTGAAATCAAATAATAGCTGGAAGTATCGTAATAATTTAGCATTATAAAAATGTCATATTCACAGAGCTTTACCCTTCAATATGTTCACATAAAATCACTTCAAATACAATTTTTATCTTAATTAATTATTTTACTCGAGTGTTTTAAAATTAGTTACAGTTAAATTTGTAACTTTGATTACAAGTTTTATATGATATTTATGATATTCATTCATCTTTGATATTTATCGTACCACAAAAGAATAAACTACAATTTTTAAAACAAACTCGAAAATTGTAACTTCGCCCTGTCGATTAACAAAGATACGAAAATCAGATTTTAGGGACCGCTCGAATCTCGAATGTAATCGGTTCGGTAATCGTACGGAATGGCGTGTTTCTCGGTGGAAAGAAGGACAAGCGTGAAAGAGCGAATAAGACAGAAAGGGGAGCTTGCAAGCTCACGAGAGGGGCCCTGAGTCAGCTAGCTAAATATAACGCGGCGTGGAAGAACGGTGGTGCATGCACGACGTGTTCGACATATGATCATCCCTGCTCGAAGTGTGAAAGCTCTACGTGGAAACGCCAAAACTTGCCGGACGTACGGTCCGAGCTTTTAAAGTGGCACTGCTGAATCACTTTATAAGCGAAATGCTCGAACAGACGTGAAATAAACTTTTGTTCACGAGATTTAATCATTTTCGTATCATACGAATATCATAAAATATCCATATTGGAACACTATTATTTACAGATATTACTTTTTTAAATTTCATAACATGATATTGGAATTGTTTCGTTTTATTTTGATACAATTTTTTTGCGATTTTTCTTCGCTTAAAATTCGGTTGCCGATTCTCACTTCCAACAGTTATTATAACTTTCCAATGATTAATCCTTTCTATTAATATTTCCTGGTGTTACGTTGTAAAGAAAATGTTATTCAGATAAAAACTGCGTTAGCATAAAACGAACGACGCTTGTAGCTGATAAGGGGGAACTTCTGATCGAAGAAAACCTCCTTTTCTCCCGTCGTCATCTTTTCCTATATTATAACTCTTTCGTGTCTGTAACTGGATATAACTTTTACACGATTTGCGGTATTTTTAGTGGGACACGGGTGCAGTAGGCAAATAAGATCACGAGATATATACTGCTGAAATGTCTTATCTAGCATCCTTCCATTTTTTCAGTTATATTGAAAAATGTTGTATTAATGTAGAATAAAGTTGTATTGTACAGGATGAAAAAACAACGATTAAATACTTTAAACTTTTTTGAATTTTGAAAATGATCCTCTGAATATTTTTAAAATATTTTTAAAATTTTTAAATAAAACTCGTTAGTCTTATTGATTGTACTTTTAGTTTTCATAAAACTCTGTCAACTTATCCGCTATGTTTAATAATCGACAAGTTACTTTCATACTCAATTATGTCATCTTAAAATTCTCCTATTTAATCATAAACTGATACTACAATCAAAAAATCAACAAAAATATAGTTTTCATGTTTTTCTTCTACCATCTACATACTATCTTCTACTGAACATTTCAAAATAAATCCTTTCTTTTAGCTTTCTAGATAACGAACAATCTATCTGAAACTTAATCAAAGACGTCAACGATATCAAATGGACATTTTCTAAAACCAGTGAATAATATATATATATATAGATCATGTCTTTGATCGACTCTCCAGATCATTAGACCTATCGACGGAGAAAATCTCGCGAATTAGACAAACTCACGATTGCGAAGTGTGATAGACGATTGGTAAACAATCGACATGGGACTCGAATGTGGGGAGCCGGATTGATACGCGATTAGGGAGTTTAAAACGTATCAAGGGACTAGCAAAGGCGGTAGAAGAGGATGACGATGAATGCTGATCGCAAACTCATCAGCCAGCCGTCGGTGGACAGCGAAAGTAACGAACGTGTCAGCACAGACCGCGTGGGTAGCTTTCCTTTTCATGCTTACATGAATCCAATCACCTATATGTGCACACACAACCGATCATATTGCACACGCATTGTAACCATCGTGCTCATTGCGTTGTTTCGACCGATACCAATATTTTTTCCCGCCCATTTGGCATCGATTATAGCGCGCGAATACGAAATTTTGCTAGGCAAACTAATTAATGCACGACTCGAAAAACCGGCGTATTTTCCGTTCCATCTGCCTCGTTTCCTGTGTCCGTGAAATTGCGCTCCATTGTTTCGTGGAAAATGCGTAGGAAGTTGTATAATCTGTAACGCAGCAGGCAAAAGAAAAAGAATTTTTTTTTTATTTCATCCAGATATAAATCGAACGATGTGAGGAGTAATCTGTCTGAATAGAAGTTCGTTTTCAGAGGAATTCTTAAAGAAGCATTTAAGAGAATAACTTAAGTGAATGTAGTAATAGATTAAGTAATTAGCTTATGAATGGAGACGTTTTCATCATATATTTGGGGTTTAATGAGGATCATAGTTTTGTATGATACGGTTTTAATATATTAAGCATACAGAAATGACTTCTTTTTTGTAGATTTTAGAATAGACATTTGTTTGTATTGTTTCTCAATAAATTTTTTCTTACAAACATTGGACTAAGATTACAACTACCATGCTGTGATATTCGATTGTAGTTGAACGTTATCAAATATTCATTCATTGTGGGATTTCACTTTAATTCACGTGTAATTATTTGCCCTCAATATGAAGAGCTATTCTTTTCTAGTTATTGTAGTTATTATAGTTTTTATAGTTATCTAAAATAATAGCAGGTAAAATAATAGAGGTATAATAAGAATATACTTAAAAAGGATACCTGAAAACTTCCTATGTTAATTTAAAAACGACTGCGAAGATGGAAAAGATCGAACACCTGGGCGAGACTTGAACCATGATTATGTCATAATGGTCGATCACGATTGTCTAAGCCCAAGCCATAAGATTATCTGTTGCGTCTTATGCGTTATGCAACCAAGAATAGTTTTTCTCGTAATCAGTGTCATGCCGATGTCAGTAAACACGTGAGCGTCCGCGCGTGCTCGTACAATACGTGGGCACGTGCGATCTTTATCACGAAACAACGGGATTTGTTGTTCTCGAAACAGTTGATTGTTCAGGATATCCTAGAACAATGGAACAATCGGAAAGAATTTGATTTGTATTAATACCAAAATAATTAGGAGAATTTTTAAAATATCTCTTCTTAAATCTGAGTACTTTTCGAATGTTTAAATCATTTATTATATCATTTTATAATTAATAATGTTAAAATACGCGTTTTTTTCATATATTAAGCCTATCTTGTCTTTTCTACCTCCAAAGTAATCATTTATTTAGTATTATTTTACAGTAATGTCTGATCAAATAAGATGATATATTATTAAAATAATTATTTTCCAAATATTTTATTTAAATAATGCCTAAGCTCGACTAGTAATGTTATTACTTCAGTTTCATAAATATTTAATCGGAGACTGGTCATCGTCAAGGTTCTTAATTTGATTTTTAAAATATCTACATGAATTCTTACATCAATAATTTTATCTATTATAAATTCCGTTTAAGATTCGTTATTTAAGTATCATTATAATTTTACACAAATGTTTGCAAAAATAATAAATCAGATTCAAAAATCGGTGATGAATGAGAATACCTTCTGGCACGTTAGATTTTTGTTACCATTGGAATCTTTCGAATGTAGGTCGTGTCGAATGAGAATTACATTCTGACATTTCGCTAGCAATGCAGTTAGCCTCTTCAGGGGTCAAGTGACACGCTGATATTGACCTCTGAAGAAGCTAAATGCAATGCTGGTGAAACGTCGCGATATATGTATTTCCTATTGAATACAGCTTACACCTAAATACCACAAATTGTAATAAGTATGTAAACTTAGGTCAACTATATAAAGGATTCTCTTTAACTATTTGAAAGGAAGTGTTTCTTTTAAAGCTTATTTAACGTCTAGTTCTTTTATTCTTAGCTACATTATAATTGTAATACTTGATATACGACTAGATGGTTTTTAACGATGTGGTCACATAATCGTTACAATTATGTTCGAAGTTCGCTTATTAATTTGCTTTGATCTTGCCACTATCGAATGTTTACTGAATAAACAAGACATTCTTTACACAATTATAACTACATCTGTTGTTAGATTAAATCGAATGTAAATGTTATCGATACTGCGTCAGTTATTATTTCTCTGACAAGATTACGAGTTAAGAAAACCGATATTCCAATGAATTCCAACCAACATGAAAATAAAAATATCTGTAACATTATTGGAAACATTACTTTTTATTTTAATTTTAAATAGGTTTCCCCGGACCTGATTGATTTATCAGACATTTATATTCTAAATGACTGTTGTATTATTCTGGTGATTTATAGAGTACGAATCTTTGCATGTTTACACGTTTCCCTTTGTCTTTCTTTATTAGGCTATATATAATCATTCTTTTAATATTTTTGTACATAGAATTGCTTAGTCATTCTTTTTAATCGTTAATGAGCTTGATATTTACAAAATGTTATTTCATTACATTGTAGTTATTAATTTTGTTTTTCAGGATACGAGAACTCACGTAGTCGTGGAATTGTACGATACGGAGCGATCGTACGTGGAAGCACTGCAGATACTAGTCAATGTGAGTAGATCAATATTTTAATAAAGCCTACAAATCAATGCAATTTCACTGTGTAATATAACGCTGCATGTTCTTGAAATTTCATTCGAATTTATGCTTTCGTTGAAGTTCTATCCGCTCCATATGTATCTTCCCCTACGTTCTGTCACTAAATGCAATAGTGGGAATATTTACGTGTGAATGCGATGGAAACCATAATCATTATTTAAGGAAATATTTAATACTTGAATTTAATAATAACGAGCAAAATCATGTTTTTCCAATAAATATCAATTTACTAGCATAATGACAATATGCCATTATACCAAAATATTCGAATAGTGAGGAAATATAAAAAATGAAAGCACATGGGAAAATGACGAAAATGTTAACTTTTATGCAGTTACTAAAATTATTAGGACTAGTGCTCAAAATGAAGATCACCTACGTGGGAACTGCATGATAAATTATGATTTGTTTATATTTCGATTTTGATAGCAACTTATTTATTCAGTGATAATTTGTAAAGACAATATTTCTCAAATATTTATGATATTTATTTATGTTTAATACCAAGACTAAATAGAAAGAGAATTTTGTGACCATAAAGAATGGTTGCCGCGACCTTAAATACAATAAAATAAAATAATAACAAGGAAAATTTTGTTAAAATAAAATTGATTGTCAGTATCATAAATATTAAAATTTTTTCCTGGGAAAGACCAAAAATGTAATTTCTCGTATTTTCTGTGTTAATCCAACGTAGTTTCTTGAAATTTTTTTCTCGTAAAGTGGTCATTATATATCGCAACCAAAGGATGTAAAACAGCATGTCGAAACAATCATAGATCACCCTTGTCTCGATTTCCGTCTTGTTTTCTCTTCCGGTAAGGAACATCGGTATGCACGTCGACTGGGAGATGTGCTTTCCGAAAGTTCTTCGAACATCGGATCCGCGACCTTGTTTCTCGTAAACAAACTCGTTGCCCGTTTATTTGCTTCATTCGAGCAAGGATTCCACTCGACTGATCTACTTCGTGAAAAGCTTCTCGTTAAGTTATGCAGCCTCGCATCTCCGGCTTGTTGTTTCCATTAAATGTGCCATCCAAATTAATAGCGCTTCCTGACAAATTCTCAAAATGACAAACTCACCAAGTTCCTACATTGCAACGCTTTTCGTTTTTTTACTTTTAAAAAGTTAAAAGCATATATGTAAACTCATATCCCCACAAATATAACTGAAGGAATAAAATTTAAGTAGAAATTTCTTTTGCTTACTAAATAAGCACTTTTCTGTATCTTTGTATATTATTTGTACACTGTGCATCGTTACGTTTTAAAATTTTCCGTGAACTTATAAATAATCGCAGTTTACAGATAAATAATGTAAAAGTAAATATCAAGTAACATTGATACGTAAGTATGATAGATAGAAAATTACCAAGAGCTTTACCTGTGCTAACAAAAGACTAATTAGTTCCCCTAACGCAGCAATTCTTTACTTGCATTTTATCGAAAATGGCATCAGTTTCGTCGGAAAGGTTAAAGGTAAAAGTTGGAAGGAAAAAAGAGATTGCGAACAACGTTTCGTTTTATTAAATTTCCACGAAAACGATATTTCCTCTCGTTACCCCATATTTACACAAAAAGAAACAATTCTCGTTACAATTTCATAATTCTTTTCTCTCTGCACAGCCGAGGATCCAAATTTTTCCGCTTCATTGCTCCGAGCAAAGGAAACTTCGCGCCATTTCAGGAAACTCGAGTGCGGGAGAAGATCGTCCATCGTTTCCTCGTCGCTTGACATTTAAAGAAGCTGCGAGTGTTTCGAGTTTCGTTCTAGTATTCGAATTCAAAGGCTGCCGAATCGATAAATAATGCTTGCAATTAGTCATTCGTAATTACAGCGCAGTCTATTTGTGACACGATAGGATCACAGAAGGACGAGCATTTCTCATAAACAACGCTAGGCGTAAATGGTCCGTAACCTTCGCGGCCCTGCGTCGTAGCGCGTGTTCTGTATTTAATAACCGATCCTCGATGGTGGCAAACGTGATTTCTAGATTTATTTGCGCGTATCGATATGTCAGTTGCGGCAACTCTTTTACGATCGCTATACCCATGCAACCAGAACGCTTCTCAGAAGCTCCGCATATTTTAGACGAATATAGTGATGGAAAATGGAGAATTGCGGGAATATTCAATCTGTTCTCCTGTATTGGTTCTACGCTGCCAGTTCTACGTTGATTGAATAAATAAGGGATGGATCGAAGCGATGCGAAGGATCGTAGTTGTCGACAGATGTGTGTTGTTCCGTATTTCATGATATTATATCAGTTTATTTTTGAAACGTAAAATATTGCGCAAATATTGGTTACACAGTCTTGATAATATTTCTTCCTTATTTCTTTTTTTTTTCATGTTTTGTTTTGCTTTTATTCTTTGAAAATATTTTTTGGAATGTTTTAAAGAAGCGATGGTGCGGTTTAATTTTAAATTAATAATTTTTAGATATTAAATAATCTTAAAAGCTTATCGTTCATTAAATGTCCTTTTTATTGTTATATATATACTATCTTTTTAATAATTACGTTTAAGAACATGACAAAAATATTGGTTTTAATATTATCGCCTGCAGATTTATACTCAATATCCATTGTTAGAAATACAAATAATCAATGACTCATACCGAACCAATATATTAATTCAATTTGCATATCGATGAATCGTGTTAGTCGCTCAGCCTGTCTTAATGTGCGCCTATTTTCGAATCGCATACGCAAATCTGCAAACGTTACTGTGTCTAGACATTTACGGATCCAGATAGTTGCTCGTAAAGAATTCGATGGATCAACGCTGTCGAATATCATTATCGAACATAGAAACGATAAAAATACGATTTCGTTCTATCGAACGTGGCCATCGATTCGAATGTTAATATCGCGACGAATAATTGAAACAACGTTTGGTTTCTAACAGTTTATTTATATTTCGCGAACCAGTTTATCGCGAGGGGATGAAATTTACCTTCACTAGGATTATTAAATTCTACCTTTTCATACACAAGCGGTCAATCGTAACCAGAAAATTGTAATAACCGATCATCCACGTGTTACAAAATGAAATTTACGATGGAACGTGTGCGGGGTTGTACACTGTACACTCATGTGCACTTTCGTTAGTTCGATAAATGAAAAATAAATGAAAGCTTTCGTTTCAATGCTATAGTTTTGAATTTTTTATTTATTAAATAACGACTACAAAACTATGTTTTCTTTAGACATGACCTAAACTCTACTTAAACATGATCAAAGTTAAAAGATACATGTGTCTTTTTTCAAAAGCAAATAATTCATCATCAACGCTAAATCTCACTGTTTTGTTCTTTTCTTTTTCTTTTCCGAATAAAAACACACGATTGTTACGAACCATCTAATCGATGTCAATAACAATGCTGTTTAGCAAACATTTTCGAATCTTTTTTTACGTTTTTTCGAAAAGAGATTCTTCTCGGAAGACTCGTCACATATAATTTTGGGTATTTCACTAACAATTAATTTTTTGATTAAAAATGAAAACACCCACGTAACGCATAGGAGACGATTTCCATCGCAAGATTTTTTCGACAAATTTACCAGAAGAATTCGAATTCCGCAACACCCGTCCGCGTATATCATGAAACGTTTGATTGTCATATTTTATAAACAGTACGGTCCACGATGATTGTTGTTCGAGCTGAACGATTATTTAGCAATGGCCTTGGGGCTGGCTACCAACGATTTTTCATGTTGCGCTTCGTCTTAGAAAAATAATAGAAAGGTATCCATCAGGAAAGCACAAATAAACCGGGCTTACATTGTAAGTGTGTTTCCATCGTGATGAGAATTAATGCTAATTCATCCCCCTGCGTCAAGCTTACGATGAAAATGTCCTCTTATCAATATGAGATTTACTCGATGAGTTAGAGAAATTTTAATTTATATTTCTCTACGTCTTTGAGATTCTTTTCAAGATCACATCTTTTCTCGTATCATGTTTCCTCCTTTTGTATAGAAATTTCTTATTTCAACCTAGATATGCCTATCTAGGATTCTCGCGTTAAAAACGATGGCCATACTATTACAACTGTTGACCAACTTCCATGGCATGGATCTAACCACAGATAGCTATCACAGATAAATTGAGGTTCATGGTTAAAAAATGGCAAACCTTGATCGAAGCTAACGTCGATGTGGAAACCACTGATGGCTATCTCCTTAGAATCTTCTGCATTGGTTTCACTAAGAAAGATCAACTGAGCACCAGAGTAACGTGTTACTTACTTACAGTTTTCCGCATAGTACTTTATCAAGAACATCTGTACGATTTGTTAACTGATGAACAGTGAAATCAGTATATTGTTGATATTAGAAATGACAGTAAAAACATTAATGACAATGAAACGAAAAATGCAATAAAAGCATTAAACTGTTTAACACAACGATCTTTAGGACGCGCAACAGATGATGCCACAATGAACGCACAAGAATAGCCGAAATCACGTGATATTCGCCTTTTGCATGTATAATATCTGTATGAATAGTGAAAAATAGAGACTACGGTACGAGAACTTGGAAACCCCGGGTCTCCTAGTTTGTAGCTGGCTAAGTTAACCACGACGCCACCGTCACCTCGCGTCGCTGTTCGTTGATATCCCTGTTCCACAATCCTCTTTTCGGTCTGGAAGTTCCGGTGCCACATATCAACATGGTAATTAAGAACAGTACAACGTATAATATCAGTGCTCAACACTAACAATAATCAGCATAATTTTCATCGTAATTAAATCCGTTATTTGGGAACTTCAACTTATGACATTTTAATAAATTCCATTACTTTTAATATAATGGAATTAATACATAACTTTTCAATATAATATCCTCGATAAATTCTGTATAAAGCCGCACCAAATCTCATTGGCAATTAATTTTTTAAGTGCTCACTAGAATAAGTAAATACGATTATTAAAAGTCTACTCTCTTTATTACGAAAATTGCTTGTAACTGCTTTAAGTAATATAGAATTTTGTGATCAAACATATAATTATAGATGTGTAATAATTTCTTTTTTTTACTTAGTTTTTTCTTAATATTTTTTGTGCGATAAAGCAATATATTAACATTGAAACGAACGATCTTTTCAAAACAGGAGCACAGATTTATTTAACTTTATGATTCATAGCATATTACAGACATTTCGTTACTTATACGCACTTAAACCTCGAAATTAAAACTTTTCCACCGAAGATCTATCGAAGGAGCATACTCGACACTTTCCCAACACGTCGTATATTACATTAAAATCCATTAAACCTTTTCATCCAGCCTAATCCCGAGAGCCATTAACATACGAGTCGCTAAAAATATCCTCAACACAGCTATCCACTCTCCGAAAGTTAAACATCCGCGGAGCACCTTAGATCCAATTCATCACATCGTTCGAGCTTCCCGATCGATTCTTCTGCTTCTTTTTGTTCTGGGTCCAGGCTGTTCCATGATTCGATGCGTCTTGATGTAACCCAACAAACGGTGCCCGTTATTTATTCACGTTCAAAATAAAAGTTTCCATTTTACTGCCACACGTTGCGTAAGTCTATGAAAGTTCGTTTCGATCTATTGAATAGAAATCGATTTTTGGATGCAAACGGATGGAACTGTTATTATTATATAGTTAATTGTCTCGTATGAAATAAAAAAGATCATATAATATTTTTTTATAATAGTCCCTTAATATTACAATATGGTATTTCTTTGATATAATTACTTTGTCCCACTTGATTGCTGAAATGTCACATTATGGGTTATGTTTGATTCGATTGATTTACGTCTGTCACCTCATTATTGGAATTGCAATTCTGCTATGTTAATGAATATTGGCCAAAAAGAGAAAGAAAAGGAGACTGGAACTTCAATCGAAATCAATATAAAACTGCGTGCTTAAATATTTTATCGAATAAATATGTTTCAGAATTTTTAGTCAAGAAACAGATAATTATTATATTGTACATAAAATTAATTAAAATTTGATTTTGTTTTAGAAATATCTACAACCATTAAAGAGCCCCGAAAATGCAGGTTTGGTGGACGCAGCGACGGTGGACGAAATCTTCTATCAGGTAAATTACTAATTTACAGTTTAAAGTTTATACTAAAGAATAAATACGATGTTTTCTAAAGTCATAATTAAAGCAAATCATTTGGATTTAATTCACAAAGATAAATTTTGGAATCCCATGCTGAATATCAAATCGAGAAATTTATTCATAGATTTCATAATTATTTAAATATAATATCATAATAAATAGATGTTGAGCTAATTGTATAACGCACCAGAATTTGAATATTTGAAGATGTTAATAGAACAGTAATCCTGTGCGAAAATATTATGATAAAAATTGGTAACGCACGTCCGACCATATTCGATCATATCCGATCATCCGTGTCATTCTACTTACAATAAATTCCGTGAAACTCAAAGGCTATAGAATTCGCACGAATAGAAAAAGATGATAAAAGAAACTATACGAAATTGAAATCTGTACGCGTAAATTCCTTTAACACGGTTTACCCGATCGATGTGTGGCCACCACGACTTTCCAATTAACTTGTTAAACCGTTGGACAAGCGTGCACTTTTCAACCTTTGACTTACAATCTCCGTGACGGAAAGAACAATTGTTAATTATTTCTTAATCGATAGAACATGAACGTGAAAGGATAATACGATGCTACGGTGTAACAAAACAAAATAGGATACCTTGCTATTAAATGCTAACAACGTGAATCGTACAACTACTAGCCTTGTCAAATACAACGTTGTATTCCAAATTACGAGATAATAAACGTTTATTATAGCTTTATCAAGGGGAATGAAATTACGCGTGGTGTGGTATGTTCAAACGACAGTCATGTTTTACAGCATGAAGCAGCGGACTGAAACTTCGTTATAGCTGAATATCAAGAGTTCGATAGAACCCCTACATTACTATCTTTAAAGTTTAATATTTCACGCAACTTCCCGTTTTTAATATCTTGTGTCGGAAATGTTAGGGTAAGTTGGGAAAAGAAAGTTTGTACGTTCGTGTTTCAGATTCCTTCTATTCTCAACCATCATGAAGTGTTCCTGGAGGAGTTACGTAAAAGACTGGATACTTGGGAGCTTAAGCAGACCATTGGCGATGTTTTCCTCGATGTGGTATGTTTTCTTATTAAACACATCACCATTTTGTTCAACTAAAATTTTAATTCGTTGTTATGCTTCTTCTGATTCATATTATTTTACCTACCTTCTTAAAAAGTATATATTGTATTGAGTTTCTTGGAATGTTCCTGAAAAAGAATGTTTCTGAAAACAAATTGTCAGGGAAGTTCCTGAAAAAAGAAACGAAATTTTAATCTATTCCATTCCATAAAGTTACATTCAAGTTGTTTACAATGGACACGTTTCGAAGAACCGAATGCAATGACCATTCTAATTCGATAACGCGCGTTGTATATCAGAGATTATCTTCCCACTTGTTATTCATTATTCGCTGTCTTTTCTGTAGTTCACCAAGGCAGTCGTCCTGGAAACGTACACGCTTTTCCTTGATAATTGGAAGTCCGCGAGGAAGGCGATAAAAACGACTTGCCAAGCGAAACCGGCATTCGCGCGATTCCTCGAGGTATACCAACTATCCTTTTTCATTTTCTCTGTTCCTATTAACATTTTTATTTTCTGCATTGTTAATACAGTAGCTTTACCTTCATTATATTTTCCTTCTCCTTCCCCGCATAAATTCCTTAAATTCAACGAAACGAATTACAGTCATGCAAGTTTGCGTCCGAATATTTAACCATAAAATTCTTCCACGTTCTTCTTTTTTATGTATTTGTGCAAAATGCACAAAATGCACATAGTATGCAAAAGTACGTAAAATATCCAAGAGATACCATATAGTATTGAATCGTTATAATATTTTGTGGATAAAACAAATTTTTGCTTATATTCTATCGTTTTAACTGTGTTCATAAAAGTTTGAATTTGCGCAAATATTCACGGTCTAATTATAATATTTTCCTATTCTCACACATTTCAAGTTGCCAGCTTTACACACTTCCTTCTTTTTCCCAAAATTGTAAACCTTTATGTACTCAATAAAACTAACTTAGACAGTTTGACAAGAAATATTCAACCATGAAATTCTTCAATATCCTTTATATTTTCAATATTTTTCCATACACTATATTTCTCTATTTCGTTTATACTAATCTGATAAAATTTGGTAATTGGTCAATTACCCCTTTTTCTACACGATAGGCAATGGAACGGGAGCACAAAGGAAAACTTGGGCTAGATCAGTTATTGATCAAACCGGTGCAAAAGATACCACGTTACGAGTTACTGATTCAGAGGTTGTTGAAGCACACCGATACCACGCATCCGGATTTCGAGTTGCTCCAAGCTGCTCAGAAGGAAGTGCACGAATTGGTCGTAAAGATCAATTGCACAGAAAGGGAGTCTCTCGAGTGGGAGCAACAGCAAAGTACATTGAGGGAGGTTCAGGCGCTCGTCGAAGGACTCGCTGGTATCGTCACAAACGACAGGTGAACTTACTTTCTTTTATGATCTACGTTTATTTATGATCAGACACATTTTGGGGGAAAATTGAGTGAACCAGAGACAAATTGTTTGATAAATTTGTTAATATTGAGGAAGCTGCCATCCTAAAATTTTCTTTCAGAGGGTTTAATCTGTGCTGTAATACCAACTTCTGCATGATGTTTGGTTCTTTAACAAATACGACTTATAATTACTAAACGAAGTATAGATAATTCCTTGTAACACAGACTGAGATATTGATTGATAGTAAGAAGAATGTCAAATATGAACAATTAAATGAATTAATAAAATAACTGTATCATTTTTTTATGTTAGCATATATATGTATTTGAAATATAGAAATTTTTCATAGAAATGTAAAATATAATGAGCATATGCAGATACAATAGAGGCAGATATATACTGTTATTATATAACAGCTACTCTTTGTCGACAAGTTTTATATTTAGAAATATTTATAAAATGATTTTGTACGTGCCAGATCAACCACGCAATTAAAAGGAACATATTTTATACAAGAGATAATAGTCAATATTCCGAGGGCAAGAAAGCTTCAGAAATATAAAAAAGAAAATATGAAAAATAGGAAATCAATTAAATATTACGCCTTATTAATAATGTTAGAAATGTTGCTTTATTTTCATGGATTTTTCTCTACGAAAATTAATTTTCTACAATTTGTAGAATATGCATACGATTTCAATTTTAAATATCACAATTGAGTATTATGACCTTTTAAAAATTATCTAAAAATATTCGAATCGTTTCTAAATAAAATATGAAACATATTTTTACGTTTAATATCATAATAGTCAAAGCAACGGTTGAAAAACGGTTGAATGTTTTAAAAACGTTTTCAAAACGTTTTTATACTTAATTTAGATATCATTTATGAACTCGTATTTTTACATGATCCGTGAGAAAATAAGGGGGAAAAAGATTGAAAGAAGTTTAACGCACAATAGAGCTTTCATCGAATAGCTGCGCGTAAAACGTTGCACTCGCTTCAGCATTTCATGAACTATTCAAGCTTTAAACGCGTACACCGTATCGATTACCAATAGCGATACGTGTTGCGATAGAAATTGCTATGAAAACAAAAAAATTCTTCTGAATTGATGCGTCTATTTTTGTCGTAGAGCTTTCGTACGCCACGATCTTGTCACCATAGCCTCGAACCAAGGAACCAGAAAGGAACGTGCCCTATTTTTGTTTTCCGATTTGCTTGTTATCACCAGTATCAAGAGGAGAAGCGGGACAATCAGAAAACCATCGACGTGAGTGTGTAATTGATTTGTTCAAATTGTTTAGAAAAATCTAATGCTTATATTGTTTCGATTACTATGTTTAAATTCTATGTTTATTCTGTATCACTCTGTTAATTCATAATGTATGATATACTTATTAATATTATAATTGATAATATTATAGCAAAAATAGTAGAGAAGTGTCACATGTTTCTTTTACATAATATGTATATTGTGAACGTTATGTACATTTATATTTTTATGAACAGAACTGAAACAGAAGATTTTTCCATCTACTAAATATTATGATTATTTTATGTTAGACATTTTATATATTTTTTTATATATTCTGTACATTTTTGTTGTGTTTTCTATTTTCATGTTAGTTGTCAGATATCTTTTATTATAAATATACAATGTACACGGTTGTTTCTTATATAAATTAAATTTTTTCTAATATTTTATCATTTTCTACATATGCATTCGTTTTCTGTCAGAAGTTCCTGTCCAAATAGTCTGGTTGGCCTATTGGAAGCAAATAAGTACAAAATGTTAATGAGAATACCGCTGGACGACCTAGAAGTTATGAAAGGTAAGCAAGAAGAAACTGCTAAATTCTTTAATACTATAATATTAAAAATGCTACAAAAAATAAAATAATTCCATGGTTAGAAATTACATTTTATTTCCATTAGCCAAAGATGAAAACCTGAGGCGAATGGCTCGTGAGGTAGACCATCTTCGAGAAGACTGTGCAACGTTGACTCAGCTTCAGGAACTCGCAGCTACATTGCATGGTGCGAAGCAACAATTAGAGGATCTTATCAAGGATATGTTGGGTCAGGCACAACGTCAATTAGCTGAAAGGAATGCAGCGCATTCGCAGTTGGCTTGTCTGGAATTAACGCTTAACACTCAGTAAGTAACACGTCTTTCACATGTCATATCATTACATCCTACGTTAAGCGTTTTAGAATACCTAGTATTAAAATGTCAAGAAAAATTTAATAAACACATTCACATTTTATCATTGACGTTTGAATCGCTTTTATTAGATGTTACTTCACTTTGATCACCACAAAATTTATTCTACTCTATCACATATAAAAAGCTCCTTCATTGAACCAATCCCATAATTTACGATAGTTAGATCTTATACAATTAAACATACACAATCTTTTGGAACCTTTTTATTTTGTATCATTTATATTTTTCTGTATACATTAATGTTAGTGGTAGAGAAAAATGATTTATACGAAACCTTTGATTGTTGATTTAGCTATGTTCTTCACTGTATATTATGAACACTAGAACTACGGACGACTAAAGTTTAAAATTTGCTCCAAACAAATTCAAATAAGAGGTATATGAAAAAGCACGTAATGCAAGCGAAGGAAGACTACCGAAATATTCGATAAAAATTCAATAATTATATTTTACTATTAATACGTAAATCATTGTATTAAAGTTTCTTCAGTCTGATCATCTCCGACTTGACTGTAACCCACAATACGAAAAGATTTTTCATAATCCATGAATTCTTCCTAATTTACGATAGTTCCTATTGAACGAGTCCCGTTTTCCCATTTCACTGCGTCATTTTCCTCGCGAAGTTCGAGCTCGTATCTTCGCTTGCAAATGTCATTTACCTAACATTTCTAACAAACAACGTCGCGAATGAAAGGACAACGAAGGAATGTTTCATTCGAAGCTACATGGTGACAGTTTATCGAATGACGACATTCCATCCATTAGCGGTTCACAAAGCGGTATAGCCTCACAATAAGAGTATTTTTGCGCCTTATTCGCCTCACGTTTCTAATCCACGTGCATCGAATCATGCCCAATAAACAACGTGGCATCAAGTGGCTCGTATGACACTAGTCTCAAGTATTATATTTGCAGGGCTGGAATCGAGAACATTTCCGTAATGTTCACAAAGCCGGACAAAAGGGCCAGCTGGGAAGAGAGCTTCAACGAGGCTAAACAGAAGTTAGGTGAGTTGTCCCGCGACTATAGTGGAATTCACGAGGTTTACTTAGTTAGAGACATTGAAAGACAACACTTGCTACGCTAGTTAACTCTCAATTAGTGTCATAAGGACCAGGTCGCTATTGTATAAGTAATAAATAAAGAATTAATTAGTAAAGAACTTGGTTGACAGCTGGTCTTGCGTTGTAAGGACTTCAAAAACATTAAGAAGAAAATAAGGGGGAGGGGGAGATTAAAAGAAGTTGAAGACACAGTAAAGCCTCCATTAAATAACTGTAAGACGTGTGAAAGAAAGTGTATCATATCTCCCAGCAATGTGACCCGCATCACACCAATTGAGGATAATCTATTGTAGGGTTTTCTTTTCTCATAGTTCAGACAGCTAGGATTGACGTGTGAGTGATACGTATTTGGTCTCGGTCACTTTAGTTTTAATATATCACGTCTCAGTCTTTTTCTTCTCGATGTTTACAAACTGCGGACATCGAATTAGAACCACTCATATTCCACTTTCTATTCTATTCAATTTCCACTTCTTTTTACTTTTCTTCTTAGATTAATATTGAACATTTGAAAAATAGATGAATTACGTTCATAAGTGTATTGCAAAGAAATGACATTGTATTTAAGTAGATAAGTAGGTAAATAGGTAGTAAATTTAGAATAATAACACAAAAATAAATAAATATTTCGTGAAACCCACCATAGTCCATTCCAGAACGCACACATTTCTGATCAGTGTCGATGTGTCTCGACTTACAGCATTGTCCGCTGATAGGAGGCCCTGCCCAGAATTTGTGGGACCTCTGCCAATTCGAAAGACTCGGGCTGGGTTGCAGTTCACCTGTGCTGCGCCTACATTGGCCAATGGACAGGGTTCCAGGGACGTTTGGGTGTGCAACAGCGATGGTTACGTGGGTCAAGTCTGCGTGTTGAGTCTCACCCCGGAACCACCACAAGTGACATCTTGTAACGGAGTCTGCAACGCAAGAATCCTATGTGTCGCGGGAATTCCAGCGTGCACTCAAAGGTGAGATTCTCTGAGATTCTTTGTTCGCGAAGGCTGGGGGTGTGAGTTGGGGCTTTCACTATTTGGATTCTTGCGGTTTCTGTTGCTCGAAGCTTCTGGGTGTGAGCTGGTTGTGGGACTTCTGAGAACATGTTTTGTCTGTATATTGTGTTTAAATCCAATTAATCGATGGAATATTGTATTCCAACTCCAGGATTGCATTTGTGGAGTGAATTTATTATATGGTGTTAGGTTGTTTCATAAATTCTGTTGTCTTCTTATTATTGGTTTTAAATGTCTACTTTTTAAATTAGCATTTAACTTTTAATGTTTATTTTCTATTATGAATAGAAAGATGTATGTGTCGCATACTATTTCTATCTGCAAATTTCAAGAAGATTGACGGGGCGGTGAAAGGATGGCAAACGAAAGGCCAAGTTAAGAGTTGAAAAGTTCGCTTCAAAGTTGATTTTCGTAGTCCTGAAAAGGAAATCTTGACAAAATTCTAAATCGCAGATATTTTATAATTTAGGAATAGGAAAGTTCATTTCTAAATGGGAACGGTTGATAAGAAACAAAGAAAAATATACTAATGATTGAATTCATAATTCTTCTCTATAATTCCATATCAAAATTTGCTAAAAAACGACAAAAGCTATGAAATGACCTAATATTCTCATACCAAAAGTGGTGTCAATGTTTGTCAAATATTATTAATATCTTATCATCAGCTTAATATATCTATCCAACGAAATGTGACGATGTCTGAAAGTTTCAAGCAACATGGAAAGTACATATTTAATTCAGAGAGGTCCTTGAAAAAAGAAAACGGTTAAAATGATAAGGAATTTTTAAGGAATAATTTTTTTTGTAATACTTTGTAGGCTAGTAGAAAGGGACCTTATTTTATTTGTATTATATTTTAGATCGAATTCGTGCGTGACTAACAACATTTCATTCGCGAACAGTAAGAGCGGCATAAGCATCTCGGTCCAGGATGTCGATGCCAGTGGCGGGAACATACAGTTAGATAGGTAATACTCTTGACTGAAAATTTGAATCGGAACGAAGTAGTGTTGTATAACGAGGAGTCAACTCGTAAAAGCGAATAATAACTACAATTTACTAAAATTACATACAATCGAGATTATATTATGAAAATCATCTATATGTATGTCAAGAATAAAAATTCTAACCAGGAATTCCGTCACTTCTTACATTTCCATCATGATTTTGAAAGTGATATTAATTATCGGTTGATTTCTTGTTATAGAATATTTTACGATATATTATGAAATCTTTTATATCATTTTACATATGTTAAACATTCATTATGATATGATCATATATCTATTTTAAAATAGTACTAAAAGTAGGCTCCTTTTCATGCTATTAAAAATATATTGATAAAAGAATAAGCAATTTTCACATACATTATCCACACTTCGAAAATTTGTTAGATAATTATTCCGCATTGTAATAAAATATTCTTAATTAATTATTAATATATAAAATCAGTTATTTATAATATTAGATATAATTAAAAAATATACTTTAAGTATTATAATTTTAATATAATAAATGTTATTATAATAAAATTTCATATTATTTTACGTTAAAATAGAAAGTTTCCTTTATAATATATGTATATTATGCAATTTCTCGCCATAGGTACATATCTTTTTTAAAACCATTTCTGTAAAATTAATATTTTTTTCCTGCATCGATTTAACAACATACGACAGGAGCTTATTTTTAGAGAAACTGTTAGTACATTATTCTATATCATTAGTAGTATGCTTCGTCATTAATCTAAGAAAGCTGTTTTGCAGTAGCTCGAGCTCCGACGACTCGGACTCGGACGACATTCCATGTGCAGATACGGGTAGCCTGGCTTTGAGCAGCGACGTTCCGAGTATTGATAATGTTACAACGGAAGAAGACGTTAACCAACCAACGATGTGGCTGGGAACCGAAGATGGATGCATACATGTATACAATTGTAACGACAACATCAGGATAAAAAAGAACAAAGTGAAAATACAGCACAATAGCAGTGTGCATTGCATCATGTAAGATTTTTTAAGTTTCCTTTATTGATCCTAATTATATTTATCAAACAATCAATTTCTAATAATTACTTTTTTTACAAAAATTTACAAATTTTTTAGAAAAATTACAAAAATGTTTAGATTATTATTATTTTCTTTAGTCTAGATGTATTTGTTTCCTTTTCTTCTACAATCTTAATAATATTTAATATTTCAGATATTTGGATAATAAAGTGTTCGTGTCACTTGCTAATGGAGACATCACTGTCTATTCTCGAGATCACAGTAAGTTCTATATCTCTATTATAATATATATTTTTCTAAATTAAATTCATAAAAAAATATAAACTTTGTACTAATTGAACAATAAACTCAATAAAACATTAAATTACATAACAAACAACGATTTAAAATAAATTATGCGATTTCTTCAAATTTTTAAACGTTCTGTAAAAAAATCTTTAGCGTTTATAACACCCTTGTAAGTCAAACATTCTCAATATAAATATCGTTTAATTATAGTGGGTGGTTGGAATACACCCGACCCAACGACAGTATCGGTAGGCACAGTGGCTTCTCCAGTTACGAAAATGCTTCCGGTATCCGGGAAACTTTGGTGCGGGTGCCACAATTCCGTAAAAATCCTCAACACCCACTCGCTAGATATAGAACACACTTTCGCCGTTAGCAACGACACATCCCTGTCGGTTTCGTGCATGGCAAGTTCCGGTGGGCTAGGAGTCTGGATTTCTTTGCACAATAGCGCCGTGCTGCGATTGTTCCACTCTGGTAGCTATGAATGCTTGACGGACATCAATATAGCACCAGCCGTCACCAAAATGCTTACTAGTAAGTTTCTACGTATCTTAATCTTTTAGATGAACAAGATACCTGTGATAGCTTATTATCCTTATGTTAGACATATTTTTAGTCCTTCGTAATTTTACGATGATCCGTACGCGGCATATGTTTCGTTTCATTTCTTTCATCTCTAAGATAGAAAACATAGTCTTTTTCATTGAAATGTCGTTCAATCAAAATATTTTTATCGACATAGATGCAATATTGATTACGAAAATCTGAAAATATATCCAAATTATGAACTATCTTCGAAAGTAACTTATTAAATTTCAATTAATTGGAATAAAATGTGGTTTCTACTACAAAGAGAAGTTAAAGAAACCTAATTCTAAAATATTATTCCCACGTTAGTTTTAGATTTATGTTGAAACTGACTTTAAAATATAGAAGTTGAATTTACGCGAGGATCGTAAAAAGACCTACACCTGAGAGTCTGTAACCGAAGATAAAATAGAAAATCTTACCTGGATGCGAGAAGTCGTTAAACGTAGGAACACCAGATTCCTTTCAGCATTTCAAAGTCGTTTCACAAGTAGATTAACGGTTGTTCTTCACGAATTGGACCGAGAAGTTCTCGTCTTGGCCGCGTATTTGTGACTCTGTTCGTGTTTAGACAAAATACATAAACAAAATAAAACGTAAAACAAACAATATTGAACATGCATTATTAACACTAATACCACCGACGATAATACATATAAAATACAATACTTATACGAAAAAATTAAAGACAAGAACAACAATTACATATCTGTACAAAATTAGAAGTAATAAGTACTAAATACTGTATTCAATTTCTTGTGAATTTACTTTTTTAATTTAATTTTTAACTTACTTTTACTTTTTGAAACCTATGAAGCACGCAATGGCATCAAATTTTTGGTCGATAGTCTACTTTGCCAAAAATCATAGAATACCCCTAAACGTATAATGAGTTAAATCTATTAAATTTCTATGAAGTTATTAATTGGTCATTCTAGCCATATTTTGCAATTATTATTAACACCAAACCTATTAACACCAAATTTTGCAATTTTCATTAATAAATCTTTCTTCAGTCTTATACATTGGAAGTTTTCCAAATAAATTTCATATCAAAAACTTTAATTCAAGTAAACCTTACATAACCAGATATATTTTCTCGATTTTATTATATGGTATTTATTTTAACGGAAGCTTTAAACTTGCTGCAGGTTGCGATGACATAATACGACAGCACAAGGCCGCCTGTCTCAGGGTTACCGCACTTTTGGCTTGCAACGAGTTGCTTTGGATCGGCACGAGTGCCGGTGTACTATTGACCGTGCCAATTCCCCATATAAAGCCATCCACGCAGAGGATGTCCCAACCACCGATCGTGATTGGTACGTATTGACGTCACGTTCGATCGTTTATAATCGTAGCTTATTGCTTTCGATATAATTAGAAGCTGGCCACCGAGTTTACTCGTGACTTTTCAACGAAGTGTTTGCTTCGACACCGGCCAGATACAGGCTCGATCAATCATTTAGGAATTTTTGGATTTCCCTGTGTATCTAAGTAAACTGTCTACTAATAAATCTTGGGAAACGGAGCCTTTCACGTGACGCTACAAGCTTTCAATCTCTGCTACAATTTAATGGATATACGCAATATTCAGTCGTAGGAAAACTGGTGTATCTAATACATCAAAGAAAAGGTATTTTGGTCTTTGAATGTTGCAAAATTTTGTTAATATGTATGTTGATGAATAAAATGTTTTATTTAACGTTTTCTGAATCTGATTTAAATATGGCGATTATATCGTTCTTCTATCGCCCTTGTACTGGTCATTAATATTTCAACTTCGTAGAATTATTTAGAATCAGCGCCTTAATTAGATTAACACGATGAAATATTTATATTCCACTTCGCTACATTAATTATTAGGTCGTTGCATGTGAAGTAATCTGAACGTACTTGGAATCATTGCACCAGAACATGTATTACTTTGCAAATTTCGTCTTATGACTTGTAAAATTTCATTAATGATATTAGCTTAATTGTGCACAAGGGCCCAGAAAGTATGAATAACAAAAAGTTGTCATCTCTTAGAAATAGAATTGCAGTATATATATATAATAAGACAAAAATAAGTAAGAAATGTGGTAACCCGCTATAATGTTTCGAAATTAAAGCTTGGAGCTAGCAGTAGATTACATTTTTAGTGAATAACATTGTTGTAAATAATATCGTCGAGCTTCGCGTCGAAAAATATTTGGAAAATAAAACTGTTTTATTATGTTTTTCAGGTGTTCCTCATGGACATACCGGACACGTGCGTTTCCTCACATGCGTCGAAACGACTACATTGTCGAAGCCGGATCCGCGTCCAAAAGTGAACAGATACTCTCTGAAATCTAGCAAAACTCAACAGAACAACATCAATCGCGGGAAACTCTTGGTGATATCAGGCGGAGATGGTTACGAAAATTTCAGAGGTGCACAGGCATCCGCCGAGCTGCAGGCTGGTCGCGAAGATTCGACCAACCATCTGCTGCTTTGGAAGGTGTGATCTGATCTGGCACGGCCCTCGGTGAGTTCGATTCAAAGCACTTGAATTAAAATTTGTTATTATATTTGATAATACATATGAACTATTAACAATTCAAATTGATCGGCTCTATCTTTGGACATTTCTTGACTTTTCATTTGAAGTAAAATCTACTGAATTCACAAGTTATTTTTAGGTTGTAACATATGAAATGTACAATTTTTGAAGACTCATATTTCACTAAATTCTACAATTTATGCATTTTTGCATGTAAATATCAAGAAATTAAAATCATATAAAGAAAAAATTTTAAAAGGATGTGTGATGGTACATCTGCAAAGATAAAATTATTTAGAAGATAGATACAAAAAGTATGTTACAATCAAATAAGAATGTTAAAGAAGAGTTCTTAATCGTGTTCCAATCACCTTGAACTCAATTCCAAAAAATCGCATTAAAACTCGTACACATTTAAATTTGAAAAATGCGTAAATTTTGCAGGTAAGGGCCACAATTCACTCACGTCGGCATGACATGCCGTGGGAATCATTGTTGCGTGTGCAATCCACACGCGGTCGGGTCCGTCATTGTCCGATCGTGACTGTTCAGGACTTGTTCGCCCGACGATTTTTCAGAGAACGCGGAAGAGTTCTCTGGCTCGTTTTGGCCGAATGGATCAAAAGCAGGATAAGGGAGGTCCGTTATTTTCAAGGTGCCAAGAAGCACGCGTTCCAAACTGCTATGGAACCGGACTAGAGAGCTTTCTCTAAATCTTTTGTTAATACCGATCGAGAGAGTCAGATCGTTACAGTAATATATTCGAACCTTGCTGGCTCGTTTCGAAATAGAACTACTGAAAAGGTTCACTGAAATCAGATTCAAAACGACAGAGACATGTTCACACGTGTTTGAGACACTATAAAAAAAACAATCACGTTCGATTGAACCTATAAATAATTATTAAAATATATATCATTCTGATCTGGCTGTTTTGAATATTATTTGATTTCAGTAAATCGATTCCATGAAAGTTTGTACTTTTGCACTGGATCTGAATGAAACGTTGGTTTCTCGATGTTCGATCTCGCGGCATTAATTCTTCGTGTGATCGCAATTTAAATGTCGTTGTACTTCGATATTCGGTAAAGGAGGGTATAGGTAAACGATCGTACACGCGAGCTTTAAGCAAATCGATGTAATTACGCGTGTACTATGCTCGTTGTGTTAAATATAATATATACACGTTGAATTTAACACTAGAACGCAATGGATTACGATACCTGGAAGAGCGTTGAATCGAGCTTAACACAACATCGTGACACTGGCCTAAAAATACCTTTAAAACGTTAAAAGGGAACTAATCGAGTTAGAGTGCCAAAACGAATTTATCATTGTCCATCGATCGACGCCGCGCGCTCGAGAACTGACGTATAACATCGTTGTTCGTTTTATTAATAATTCAACTGATCGCAGCAGAATGTGTTCGCGTTTAATCGCTAATGGGATTCTAGCGAATTCTGAGACTGGATAAATAATGAAGAACTCGGGCGCAAATAAATTTCTTTCGGATTTGAAATTCTTGCGAATAGCAATGTCATTGTAAGTGCAAATCGAGAGAATTATACTTTAGTTGATCTCTAGTAAAGAGAAATGGAAAATAAATAAAATCTCAATCGTTGAACTTTTGACATTAGATTCTGACTTTTCGTCTTCCTAATATTTTCTTTATTTGGAAGAAAATAAAAGTGTTATTGTAGGTGGAAAAAATCATTTTGTTGGAAATGTAAGAAAAATTGTGGGATTCATAAAGAAATGTATATTGGAATAAAGAAGGTTCCTCAAAGCTTCGTCGCGATAATTATTATATATTGGCGTAAAATTATTCTGTTGTTGTTATGTCCGTGTTAATGGTACAAAAATTCGAGTGGCCAATTCGTATAGTTTCCCCTGTTCAGGGTACTTCTGGATAGACCTTAAGCTCTTTATACATCTCCCGCGCGTTTTATTCGCTTCAACTTTGAGCGACTCGTCTGACTTTTTTACAACTTCGCGTATATATCGACCGTACATAATTAACATACAGCGTATTTGACAATAATTAATTGATATCAATCCTTCAGATAGTCTTACTCAAGATCACGATGCAAATCATTTTTTGGTCTTCAATTGTACGATCAATTTTCGCGCACTTTGCCCTTCTGATTTTAGGAATTAACAATTTTATTTTTGCGCAAATGTTCGCACGTTGATTAGTTTCATCGATACCGAAGTCGTAACTATAAAATCCTCGCCTTCATCGCAATGATTCGTTTTTAATCAGGACCGAGGACATTTTACAGCTTCGGATGTCTCTTTCAAAATACTCGATTGAATGTTATCTAATCTTCCTTGAATTCATTTTACGAATTTTAGATTTCTCGCGGAGCCAAGGTGAGATATTCAGAGTATTATTATACTTTTATGACGGCGTTTGGTCATAGCAGAAAATTAAAAAAAAAAAATAAATAAAAATTGTTATCCTTCGATTATGAAAATTGAAAGAAATTGTATGAATGCGTTGTCTAATTATATCTATAACATATGCAAAAAAGAGACAAAAATTATATTTAAAAAAAGTAAAAGATTATTGGAGTGAATGTTTCTGAGGGCTGTATCATTTTGATGGAAGAGCCGGCGATGCTTCAAAATGCTTCAAGACTGAGTCGCATAATTTTAAAGAACACAATATAATGAATCATGTTAACCCTACACATAACCATTATATTCAATCAATGATATTGATACGACATTTCGCAGGAAGCATTAGAGCCTTGATTTTCGATCTCCCACAACCGGCTCGAACCGAAAAACAATTACAAGATTCGCTCTACTATCATAGAAATAGAGACATCTTTTTGATGTGTATATAATTATCGACATACCTGTATGTGTGATAAATTGTTGTTCGCAAGCCTATCGCTCGAAAGCAAGGCATAGATGTTAGAATTGATATAACGAGGTCGTAAATTAAAATATTAATCAAACATATAGCGGTATGCATCTTATAAAAATGTCCTGAATCTCAGACTATAAAAGTTACTTTTATATTGATATCTAAAATATTTATATGAAATGTGTGCACTATATGCAAAACAGCAAATTATATATTTTTACAATCTGTTTTCTAGATTGTATTCTGTACAAAATTCTTTTAATTGTTTAGCTGATCAATTATATGAAACTTGATTGGTGATTAACGGTAACATGGTCATTATATTATATATTATATATACTCTTTGTACTACAAGACACACGACAGTATCATGCGTCACTTGAACCTCTGCATAGCATAATTATAATGCTGGTGAAACGTCGAAACATAATTCCTTCTAGATAAACTCGAAATAATCCCGATAACATAGAATTGAAGCCATAAAAGCCGAATTCTTGAAATTCTCAAAATCTCCTAAAACTTTTTCTATCATATTAGAAAAAATGAAGAAATTCTAATCCGATGGTCTTGAACCAGCTATCGAACGCCTTGTTCTTTCTTATGTTCCTTAAATTTCATTTCTTTTAGTTCTCGGAACGTACATATCAATAGCTGTCCAATTTTATGACCTTATTATATCTCTTCCACCAACTATGCAATCTGTTGCTAATAGAAATTGTTGACCGCGTACGGGCTTATATTTTGTTTATCGGTGTGATTTCTATTATCGTAGCCGAAACGTATATACATGTTTGCATGCGATTGAGCTCGATTGTGTGAGAAGGCTAGAACAAAAGAAGTGAAAAAGAAAGACGAGAGAATCGTGAATATTTGCCTTGGACTTTGCGCCCTTTCGCGAATTGAAAAGTATCGATCTTTTCGCGAGACAACGCGTGCAATCATATCGTTCTAACTGTCGTTGACGCGTGTGCCTGTGATGGATGGTGAACTAGAATCGTATGGGGTGCGATGGTCAGAGATGCAACTGCGTGTACTGGAAGCGTAGACGATCTTTTGTTAGTCAACGTGTTGTTAGTCAACAAGGAATATTTACAAATTCTATGAAATTTCGTTACGATCGTCTCTGTGTATTTTTGTTTATCTCGTAGCGAACATGAACGTAGCGATCGAACGAACGTAGATAGATCTTTGATCGACGCGTAAAACGTGAGAGACGAGCGTGGAATTAAAAAGTCAAGTTATTATTTATTGTAGCTACTTAAGGTACGTGAAAGTACGCCAGACGTATCGCGATTGATACTGTGTACGAATGCAACTGTGGTATATTTCTAGTGTGCAATAAAAAAAAAAAAAGGAAGAAAGATGTCATGTATTCAGCAACGATCGCGTCCCGTAAGTTATTGATTAATGTTGTTAAGTGTCTAGAAGCAAGAGATACGTAATTGCGTATAAAATATATTTGTATTATATGTATTCCTTCCTTTCCACTCGTTTCGTTATTTCGTTGTCTCCTACACGCACATTGCTGATTATCACTTGTTTGAAATTATACTTTTTTATTTATTATTAATAATAGCGAAATTAAGTAAGATCTTATTCGAAATCTAAGATGTAAAATCGATAAAACTGGCACTTGGTAACTCACGAATATTAATTTATTCAGTTACTTGAATTTTTATATTCAAATATTAATCCTCACATATCGTAGCACCAGACAGATTCAGACAAGCCATCAATTTTACATTTTAAATGTCATCACATGTAATTATTAACATTTATTTCCTATGAGAATTGAAAATATGTATTTTTTCTATCGGATATCAGAAACACAAAAAACCGTTTCTAAATCTCTAAAGTGATCTCTAAGAATTAATACTGAGTATTTATAGTGATACAAAGTTCACAAAAAAACAAATTTGTTAAACAAATTTATTACAAAAAAGAAGTAATTAAAATGTATTAATATAATTATATTGATACAATAGAAGGTGATAAAGTATTTATCGCTATAGGTTACATCGGCTTCCTCTAATGAAGTACCAACTTATTGTTTGTTAAGTATAAAGCACAAGACTACTGATTAATCTATTTATATGCGATAAGTATTTCCATCAGTGTCATATCTTGAAGAAAAGAAAGATATATATATATTTCTCTCTCAAGTTCTATTTAAATTTTATAAGGAAGTACATTGTATGATGAAAATACGCTTTGTATTTAATGCTTTGGTAAATTGTCGGTTCATTGCATTCATTTTGTAACTACTGCACACTTGCATTAATTTATTGACTAGACATATATTTACGCAACTATACCAGAAGCATATGTCGAAATTTTCATTGCGATCATTTCTTGTTTTCTTACTTTATTATACTTACTTAGAATATAGTTCTTGATACACTTAACTACTCTTCTTGTTATTATATATTATCTTATGTGTATATTTTTCTTTTTATAGACAATTTGAAGCGAATTTTTACATTTCTCGCAAAGTACCCGGGTTAAAAGAGTACACCGAACAAACAACACTCACTCTCACTTGCAGACTGCAAACGAGTAGAGTCTTACATATTTTGCCGGGTATACTATAACATTTTGAAGCTTTATTTTAATATACATATAATGTACATCCATTAATACGATACACGCACCATGTGCCATAATAATTTTTTGGAATGCTGTTTACTCACTTCTCTAATAAAATTCAACAATATATATAAGAAAAAAAAAAATAAAACAGAAAATAAGAATATCAACATCTGTCATATTTTCATGTAGTCCCATTAAATTCCCTTGATATATAAAGCGCGATACCTTTTTTACAAAAAAAATTAATAAAAATTAATTAGGTAATCAGAATATTAAAATATCCAAAATTACAACGATTAAAATTTTCCGTAAAATGTACCATGTACAATAACACGAAAACTGTACAGGAAATGTATGAACATTGAAAATGTGTAAATTGTACACGAAAAATGAGCGAGGTATCAATCTCAATTAATCAGATTTATTCCTCAGTTACTCACTCTCATGATATTGAAGATATCTAAAACGAAAATAGTTTCATACTCAAACTTTCCTTTGTTTTAAATATCCTTCTATCGTTAAGCAAAATAAAAATCGTACAATTTCTTCATAATTTCGATATTTCGATCGATATCGATGCCAACTGAAGGTAATAGGTTTGCCAGGCGTTTGATGAGATATTATTGGTTAAAATATTTTAGTTAATAATCGAAATTATTTTAAATATTCTCCTAATTGCCAACACAATGATCGTAATTTCGTAACATCGAATTTTTTTCATAATTTTGCTCGATATCGATTCCAGTTCAAAGCAATGGATTCGCCAGTTATTCGATGAAAGTTCGTAGCGCGGTTACTCGTGTATATACCAAGCGAAGATCTTCCAACGTTCTCGAAGAGCGTGCAGCTCAAGCCTGCCTAACATCGTGACTATTGAGCCGTTTCAGGAAGATCATTCGCCGAAGCCTATCTCAGATCGGCACCGCCACTAAATGAGGATCGTGTTCCTCGCTGACGGGCATGGAGGGTGCCTCGGTGATCGGGTTCGACGGATCACCACTGCTGCTCTGGTGGTCTGTGGTACCTGTCAGGTGTTAGAGATTCCATTTCAATCGTACGGATCATCAACATCAGCCTAAGCTGATAGGAGAATACTACTTCTGCCAAAAGTTCTTCATCAGCTATGTTAATGAGAAAACTGATTGTTAAACTATGCAGATAATTATGCTATCGCTGAAAAGGTTGGGATCACTTATTCGATATGAAGAAATATTTGGGCTCTTATGTTTTTTATCAAATTTTATTGTTTTATGTTTGTTTATTTTTTTGCGTAAAACCATATACTTTCTGGTTGTACTACTAGTTACGGGGCCTCCTGTATATTTAAAAAAGAAATATATATACAGGGTGGTTGGCAACTGGTGGTACAAGCGGAAAGGAGGTGATATTACTCGAAAAAGAAGTCGAAAATATAGAATAAAAAAAATTTTTTTTTTTAATTTTTCCATCGAGACAACGATCTACAGTGAGGTCCGTTATAACGAGACGTGATAAAGTACACGCGTACCGAGCGAAAATTCAAAGTCGATTATCTCGAAAACAAAGCCACAAACGAAAAATTTTTATTTTATATTTTCGACTTCTTTTTTCGCGTAGAATCACCCCCTTTCCGCTTGTACCACCAGTTACCAACCATCCTGTATATATAGAACTACAGTGGAAAGATTATGAAGAAGAAAGCTATGATTATTAGGTTGTATCTATTTTTCAAATGTTTCGACGAGTCATGTCATGTGTATGAATTAAATAAAAATGCAATGAGATGTCACAAAAATACACTACAGAGATAAGAGATAATGGAAGGTATTTCCCCTAAACCTACCAAGAATAATAAATAGTGAATTAGTTTTTTTAAATTTTTTATTCTTTTTTTTGTTTGTGAACTATGGAGTGATCCCAAACTTGTAAATTTTAAACGATAATACATATTTCAAAAACGTAAAAACAAAAATCCCCCTATCTCACGTGGTTTAACGATTTTAACATATTTTCATTAGGTTTATATATTGTACCTCCAAAATAAAATAGCTACTGTGTTTGATTGAAAATTTCTTTTCACAAGCGGCGTGCAATAATTACAGTGAACTATGAACGCTAGGCCAGATTAAACGAGGAAACGATAGAATATATTATTATAATAGAGTACATTGATTAGAAGATCAACCAATTATATTGATCAGGAGATTATAGTATAAGTTATAACAAAGTACATTGATTAGGAAATGATAAGGACGTGTTAAGTGGAGACTCAAACATGTTTCGGTAAGTACTAATTTGCTTATCCAAATCGTCACTAAGAATCGATTCAATATCAATTTGCAGCTCGTGTGAAAGTCCCCTATTTGTTGCGAGGCAACCAAAAGATCATCGTCCCCTGAGGGCCTTCTTTATCGGCCTTCTAACTTCTCGTTATGCGTACCATGAAGAAACCATATAATGGTTAGGTAGACCTTTAGGCAAACCATTTTCCGATAGACAAACTCACGATATTCATGTTAAATGACACGTTGAAAACCAAAAGTACATAGACCAATTACCCTTTGTTCTTTAGTCGTTCAAACGATTCCAAGTAAAACAGTGGTTAATTGGAAAGGTTCAATTATACAATGTAAAATAAGTCACGCAATTGCGACGAGAGATATCTTATGTTTATTTAATCATAAAAAATGTCTTAAGATAGTACTTCTTATTAACAGAATATTATTAAATATTATTTTTAAGATAATATTATTAATGTTATTAAATATTATATTATTACTAAATGTTAATGTACAATATTGAATATTGAAATCCACACAAGAAAAACATGACAAGTCAATCTTTGTTAACGTTCTAAATTCTATGTCAGTTGGTGACTGAAAAGTTGTATACAATATATAACATAGTTAAAGAAGAGAATAATCTGATAAAAGAAATGAGTAATATAAGTTTAGTTGTTATGTTAATTTGACTTAATTAATAATAAACTGTATAATTAATGGTATTAATATTTGTTACGAGTTCAAGAAGGTGACATAAACATATATTTAATCCCAAACTGAAGGAGAAATAGTTTTGATGTGGAGTAAACAACGTATTGAATTTTAGAAAAATTGTTCGTTTTTCGTTTTTTAAAGAAGATGGAAAATATGACTTATCATGTTTTTCACCTGTGGCCTTCATATCAAATATTCGAAGTAGATATTCCGCAATATATATCAAATTTCTATACTATCGGGTCCCACTTGCGTGACTAATTGTTCCCACCTCCTCTACACACGTAATTTCCGTTTCGAATTGATGAGACTCACCATTGAACGAACTCGACCGGCTTCTTACTGGCCAACAGATCTTGCAAAGGGGTTTCAGAAGGCGGAATCGTGGCCGTGGCATTCTCAATAGTACGTAGATGTACGGATCCAGGGTGAAATGAATACAAAGAAGAACATCGGCCGCCAGGTGAAACATACGAATCAGTTTTCGCGCGAATAGCGCCTTCTGAGGTAATTGCATTGCGAACTGTGCCAATGGGATGGAAATCTATCGAAACAAAACAGTAATGTCATAGTAAAGTAAAAACAACCTATGAAACTTAATAATTGAGATTAATATAAAAGAAAAAGTAATTAATTTTAATAAGCGTGTATAAATATTGTTGCGTACAACCTGAAAATATCAAGTATGACAATTAATTTACAATTTGTAAGAGTCACTTGTTTTAATACAAGACAATTTATTAATACTTATATTAACTTTTATTTCATACAATTACTAACAGTAGTTCAACTGCGCAGAAAGATCGAGATATGTGGTTTACAGAAACTCTACGATTTTTAATTCAGCTCAAATCAACTCTAACTCAGAACGACGACTTCACAAAGTTTCAAAATTATGAAACACAATGACCACTATTAGGAAAGTATAATTATAATTTGAGGTACGTTGGCTGAAAACGGCGTAGAATGAAAAGTATCACGGTCACCATAGATCAGTATGAACGCACGCCTCTAGGGTCAATGACAGAAATACATGGTTATCGACGACAGACGTTGTGGAAAATTTTCCTCGTCAAAAATCTCTCCAACATCCGGTTTCGTTTACAAAGCGAACATTAACGTGTTACAAAGATCGATCGTTTGCGAGCGTCGCGATCGATCGTACGTGACGATATTCCAAACTAAATCCTCGTGTTTAACCTTCATCGCAGGCAGCGGAAATGCGTCACGTTTGCAATTTTGCTCGAGCAAATCGTTACATTATTTCCATCATCCTTGGAAACAGCTTCAAAAACGAGAAAATGAATAATTTTGTGAGAAGTTCAAGTGCAAGCTTTAAACGTGAGATTCGAGTGGTTGACTGGACTTCAGGGAACGTTACACGTTTTGTGAGGAAAACAACGTTCGTTGAATAAGATGCTGAGCGGATAAGGAGATGGAAATGCGGAATGCTCGTGAGTATGCAATCACCGTACTACAGTGAGTGCATTGTTCGAGGCGATTGTATTCTTGCCGGCAGGATACATTCTGATTACATTGAATTAAAAATTCAGGAATGCGAAAGCTTCGGGCAATGGCAATGATTCCTCTGGAATAACACGAAATTTCCTATCCGGATTTATGAATCAATGAACCTATGTTTATCTATGTCCGCTTTTCGACGCCATAATACGTATATATTGAAATATTGTGGATCTTTGAATAAAAATCCGTAACTTCACTGTCCAATGCCTCCTTTGATGTACTGGATCTGACAGGTTTCATTCATTATTTCAAGATCAAAGATAAGACAAAATATATAATTACATAAATATTCTAACTCTTTAACTGCTACTGATGCTATGAGCGATGAGCATTCAACTGAGTTTACTTTACCGTTTACTACAAGCCATTGTTATTGGCAGTTAAAGGAATATTTTCGTTGTAAAAAGAAGACAATGAAAAATATGTTTAGTACATACTTTTTGATTGAACTAGCCTTTTCCAGTTTATTCAACTACACGTCAACATAATTAAACATCGATTAATGTTATATCAACTACATCAATATCGGAATTGAATCAAATATCATCTAGTACATTATTATCAATTGTTAGATGGATACTTTACGAAAGGTACATGGTATAGAATGAAAAATGTTGTTTCACTTTGAAAGTCTCGTCACGGCAGATACGACGGCAAATTTTATCGATGTTTTGTCGGTGTTGGAGCAAATACTATTGTCGAAAGGATCTTCGAAAACCGCGTCACGTAAACACCATTGCCTCCATAAAAGAGAGTAACCGGAAGCTCTTCTATCATAGAGACTTCCTTCTCGCAATCCGTTGACAAAAGGTATCATTATGGCGAATTAAGATGACAACGAGATGAGCAAATACAATACAAATAGATATGAATTAATTACGATTTAATTGTCAGCGTTGTATTAGAGGGAACATAAAATTATAATCCATGATAACACAGGTGAATCGATATTGTCACTTGCTGGTTCCTTGATATTACTACATTTTTTAATATTACACGAAAATTTACAATTTACAAGATAATTGTGCAATTTAACAAACTTTAAAATCAATGAAAAGATTAGCGATGCAAAATATAAAATGATAAAACACTATTCTTTTAATCTCCCTTGCAATCAGTTACAATTTATCCAACAATTTAAATCCTTTGTTAGGAAATAAATTGTAGCAAGACAAGACAAAGAATGTAATTAAAGATATTTTCTTGATAGACAATTCTAGATGCTACCTAGTGTAATTAAGTATCTAAAGACACGTCTTTATCCAAAGATGTTCGAAAGCGGAAGGATTGGAAGTTACGACTTCTCCGAATTTTAATTAGCTTGCCAAAAACAATCGCAAGAGTCATTTAATTGTCGAGGGTGTTCCGGCGTGAACGAATTAATTTAATCAATTACTTCCACGATCGATCGCTTACCATTTGTGGCATCCAACAGACAACAAACGATATTGATAGTACGGCCATTAATCTTGCGAATGCCCTTTCCTCCGCGGTAGTGACGATTTCTGGTGTTGGTCCTGACGTTGACAAAAGTGGTTTCGCTCTTGAAGAAGATCTCGTCACTCGTCGGAGCAGCCCAGTTTTGTGATTTAGCTTACTAAGCGCTCTAGAAACCGCCAAATTGCACCAAACTATCGATAGGCAGAGACCCGTACCTGCCGTTTAAAAAGAGCAATTAAGATCTTCACAATATGCAAATATACATTTGATATGGAAATTATTTCTTTTTCACATAATACAATTATAGAACAATCAACCGTGCAAAAGTTTCAAGAAATTGTGAATGACAATTTTTGTAAAATCATTTTTGTTAATCATATTAGCATTACAGCACATTTTATTCAATTTTCAATCAAGGCTGAATCATTGTGACAAAGATCACAAACTGCAGTGATCGCTTAACGATATTGATCGAATTTAAAATAGGAATTATCAAAATGTATCGTTTTGTTGTTTAGAGTTATGGCAACACTGTTACTGTGTACTAATTCATACAAAATAAAAAAAAAGGAATAAACAAATACACAAGTCGCTTTAGACACACGTCAATCATTCCATTTTATTTTCCTTTCATTAAATGGATGAAGGGTCCAATAAAAAACGATTCAGATTATCAAGATTTCACCACATCAAATTATTATATAGTAACTGAAACATATTTAAGGATTTATTAATTTCAGCGATACTTCGTACTTACCGAAAACGAACCAAACATACGCGTAGGCGATATCAGTTGGATCGGTGGCTTCTCTGTATCGAATACATCGTTCGCCTTTGTAATACACGCCAAAACCCATAACTGGCATACTTGTCAATGCCAGGGCGATTAACCAGAGCACTAGCATGCAACGTACAATTGCTGGGTATGTCACCTGCTAGGAAATACATACGTGTCACAGATTTAGTAGTACAAGAAGCAGGAAATAGTATATGTTCCGTCGATAGTGTGGTAATCGAAGAAAGGAAAAAAATTAAGAAATAATTACTACCTACATGTTATAATTAAATATTATGATGATTATTTTATTATTTATTATCGATTATGTATTATTCATTATTATATATAATTATTCGTACAAGAATTTTACAATCCCAAAAAATTGAATTTTTCAAAATTAATTCTAGCAGTAATTTATCCTATGTTATATTATGAATTCGCTATATTCAAAGCACTGTTGACTGACTTCAGAGTTCTGAGTAAAAAATAGTATTTCCATCCCTTATCAGCATATGCTATACCAACTTTTCCATAAAGAAACAAGTGCACAATGTGAAAACAGAGTTTAGTATCAGTTTCTTTTTGCTTACATTCACAACCACATGTCCTTCTTCGACACGTATGATCGCATCGATCATTGCTCAATGAGGCAAAGTCAATGAACTTCGATGAATGACGCGTGGCAGAAAGCAAACGAAGAATATCGATTCGATTCTAATGGACCGATTGTAACAACGAGCAATTGGTAAATAGAATGGCGTCAAAAGGAAAAGAGTCATCGCTATTTTGTAAATGAGTTTCAACGTTTCCAGACAACACGAGGAATCTTATGAACGGGAACCAGATATAATGTAGATGGTGTTTTTCTTTTAGACAACATTCGGCTTAAAATAGGTGAACTCTTGATCTGCGTCACTATACCACTATGACGATCTTAGATCTTATTTTAGATGTCTTGGGCACAGGAAAAATGCGAAAAGGGAATCACTATGATATCATTGTTTACATGGGGTGGAAAGTTTCTTCGTCATCAAGTAGACAATTCTCGAAGATGGACTCTTGAAATTTAAAGAAAGTAAAGCTCACTATTTGCAGAATGAAATTCTGTACTTTCCAGATATTGCGCTTAAGGGTTGAAGCAACTTATCGTGCTAGTTGTTATTTGCGGAACGTTATGTTTTGGAGACGTATGTTCCCAAAAGTTTTTGAATTACTGTAAGGGAATAGAATTGTTTTGACATGATAATATAGATGTTTGCATCATAAAAATAAAAAAGCAGACTGTAAATCTTGAAATAGTACACAAATAATATTTTACCTGGCACAAAAAATGTAATATTCTGAATATACAGAATATACAAGAATCACTAATACAATTGTGGAACATTTAGAACAGTACATCGGTGAGATAGCATGAGGTATCGTTTGCTTAAAATTTTATATAGGGTATTATATTTTTATTGAAATTAGGTTGGGGTCTCGAGGGTTGCTTTTTTCATTGCGTAAGTTTACCTTAGCGTTCAATTTTGTCTGCTTGAACGGGTTGTCCAATTTCTACACTATCTTATTCGCAAAGGTGGAAATAAAAGATGAGAAACGTAGAGATTACTTATTATTATGGATTTAAATAATTTACAGTCTATTTCATACATAAATTAGATCATACAATACAAAATTTTGTGAACAATGATATTACGAATGTCATAAGAATTAATGGTTAGTAATCTGACATTTTTCTAGCTCTCATTGAATTTATCTTCAGCTCGTAAGAAACTTTTATTAAAAATTAATGCAGTTCATAAAACACGTTGCCGTATGTAATAAATCGCTCTAGACAGTACTTGATCATATTATTTAATTAAAACATCTTTTTTCAACACAAAAACGAGATAATGAATAAAATATTCTTCTTATCATATTCTTTTATATGTACGTCTAAAACAAATATACGAATATCATCTCTCAAACGTCGTGGCAAACGTGTTCTTTGAGAAATGGGAGAAGAAATGAAACCTTCACCGACAACTTTTTGTCGTACTTCTGCGGAGGTGGCTAAGTGCTTCCCAGAGGAAAAAGCGGAAGCCCATTCACAAGAGGCGTTCAGTACGTAGAGAAAATAAAGGGGTTAAGGGAAACTGTAATAATTGCTGAGACATCGTGTCGTTTTTATTGTACCTCCTGCTTCTGCTATTGCCTTTCGAGAAATATTCGTTGTTTTACAACGCAACGTGTTATTACAATATCAAAATTACCAGAATGTTTAAAATGACCAACTCTTAACTTCTTTTTATATGATCACTGTAAAAAATATTCATAGAGTACTTAAGTTTAACAAAATTATTATAGCACATTGTTTATTAACAAATAAAAAATATAATTTTCATATTCAATATAGTTTTCATATAATTTTCGAAAAAAAAGAACGGAATGCGATACCTATTCCTGTTTTAAAAATATTAATAAGTATCTAGAAAATAGTAAAAACATATGCGTAAAAAACATATTCGTCATTATTGCTTCACAGGATACAATGTACATAGATATTTAAAAAATAATCTCTTAAAAAAGTGGGTTGAAAAGACAGTTTCATCGCGATACAAAAAAGCGACCCAAAATATAATGTTAGTAATACGCGAGCCTGAATCTTGTATTTCGGAACGCCTAAAAACACCTCCACAATCCACAGATATAAATATTATCGAAAATATATATGACCAGCTGAAACGAAAAATACGGAGTCACCATATTTCATCAAAGAATGATTGAAAAAGGACTCTGTCAGAAGAATAGAAAAATACTTCAAGTAAATTACTCATCAATTTGATAAATTCAATGTTTCAATGTTTTGTCGTTTCAACAACGGCTTCAAGCCATAATAAAATTAGAAGGAAACCCCACTAAGCATTAAAATAATTAAACTTGGCAATTTCCTCTCCTGGATATGTATCAGGTAAGTCTTATTAGTTTTTCCCATTAAACTGTAACTGTACAAATACTTATTACGCATATATTTTTGCCATTTTTTAGACACTTGTTAATATTTTCACGAAGAATATAGATAATCCATGCTTTTTTAATGAAAATTATTTTACAGACTTGTAAGAATACGCGCGTTTTTTTTTTGTCAAAATTTTGTTAATGAACGATATTCTACAATATTTTTAATAAAATTAATTATTCTACGAATACTTTTTGCACTGACTATATGATGCTTTTTACAGAATTTTTTGTTGCTTGTAAAATATTAGTTCTTTTTTTTTACGTTATTTAATTATTCATATGTTCCCTTCTTCCTTTTCCCTTTTAAATACCAGATCATTTTTAATTTTGACACGTACATTTTGAAAATAATATTGGATGCTCTCAAGAAATCTAGAAATCTTAAATTCGATGGACAGAAAGTTGCTGTAGTCGATACATAGTTCGCATAACTGCTCTTTATATCAAAGGAAACATTGTTTCACGGCGACTAAAATCAGGAGGTTGGTAGGTATTACGAGGTATTACGAGTGTTAAGTCTGAGAAATGGATGACGATGAAGATTGAATAATTTCTTCTCTGTTTGATGTAACGTTCACAAATATTAATAGCCAACTAATAAAATAAATAACAGTACAAAATACTTGGAGAGTTCAGGTTCAGACTATAATCTGATCAACTAGAAAGATCTAAAGTGTGAATATTTATGATTATAACTATGTACTTATGAAATTTTGTTCTCCCGTATTAAAATAATGCTTATTAAAGCACAATTCTATTAAAGTACAACATTTGAAACATACAGTTAAAAAAAGGTGATAAACAGCTAAAAATAAACGATGGAGTTAAGAAGCCAAAACATAGTAATTTACAAGCATTAATGAACTAATGAGTTTTCAGACTTAGTTACCTTGATATATCGTTCCCGGATAAAATCAAAGAATGTAAGATAATATTTCGTTTCTTAATATCGCCAACAGAAAAAAGATAAGTTAAAGTATTCTCTATATATATTTTACAACAGGAAACTAATTTTCACAATCGTGTACCGCACATCCTTACAATATGTCTACAATTGACCACTTCATTTCGGCAGAAGTGAAAATTTCTCACACCATAACTGTAAATATCCACGAGTAAAGAAGCGATATTACACGGATAAAGTTATCCACATGTTCAACGATAAATAAAAAGCTTGATATGTAATATTTTGTTTCTCGACAAATTACGAAAATAATATTCTATCACGACATTAATAAATTTTAGCTGAATCTGTTTTCTTCTAGTTGGCAAAAACTATAGATAAAAGCATTATTTTCATTCCGTTAGTTACATTGATTTCCTTTGGGCGGGGTGGGCCGAATTAGGAAACATTAAATGTACCACATCTTTTAAAACATAGTCACTTAGTGTGAAATAATATGCTATTGTACATGCGATCATTTACGGTTATCGAACACGATACGAGTATGAGGTTAAGACGATAATGCTAATGCATTCTACATACCTACATACATATAATTGAACAACAAAATGAGCTTAACAGTATCAATAATTTTTAATTGCTTTAATGTTACCCTGGAGAATATATAAAAAATCAATTTTTCACGCGACTCTAAATCTCCAATCAAAAAAAAGAAAAATACATATATACTGGGTCATTGGTAACTGGTGGTACAAGCGGAAAGGGGGTGATTCTACGCGAAAAAAGAAGTCGAAAATATAGAATAAAAAAATTGTTCTCTTTTTAATTTTTTCAAAATCTACAGTGAGATCCGTTATAACGAGACGTGATAAAGTGCACGCGTACGGAGCGAACATTCAAAGTCGATTTTCTCGAAAACAAAGCCTCAAACGAAAAATTTTTATTCTATATTTTCGACTTCTTTTTTCGTGTAGAATCACCCTCTTTCCGCTTGTACCACCAGTTACCAATGACCCTGTATATAATGAAATAATATTTTAAATTATTATCCAAAGAGTGTCTAATTATAAAATTCTACATCCTACAAGGTTAGATCAATCTCTTCTTCACGAGTTTAAAATATCAAGAAGCTAGCAGTATTTTTATCCTCTATCTTCATTAATTGGTCCCCAATATATCTCTAAAAAAACGTTCCAACAAGAAGTTACTGCGTCATAACTTCCACCGATCTAAAACACGATTCTCCTAGCGATCTTCATTTTTTCGTTGCAAGCCACGCTTGGCTCAAAAATTCGTTCCATAAAGCACTTAAGCAGCTCCGAGTTTCCTCTTATGTAACCAAAATATTTCGTGGAAACGCGATAGAGTGGAGACTATTTCTCAATCGTTAGCTCGTGATTTTCGTTGGTTATTAGAAGCGAAAAACGAAACATTGGTCCGGGGTTCCTCGCGAAAGTGCGTTCTCACATCGTGAATCACTCGTTGCCAATTCATATATCCTCATTTCATATATTCGTCGCGAACACGACGTTTACGAGCTAATATCGCGAAGATAGTCTTCGCATAAAATCAAAAGATAATTTTACGTAGTGTCCAATCATTGATCCAATTCATTTCGGCTTAGAGTCACAATTCTTCCTTTTTCATTTTTCATTTTATAATTCTAATTTTTTATCAAATTTGGCGTTAAACCATCATCAAAGTGTTGTTGAGATTGCGACACTATGTTTGGACCGATAGAGAGGAATCTGTTACAGATAATAACAATCCACACGCGTTCAGAGGATATCAATCCGCAGTTCGTCGACATTATAATCATCTTTTCGTCTTCTGCTCTTATATCCTTGAAGTTACCTACCCGCCGCAATCAAAGGTGAGATCTATCATGTTCTAAATTTATAGCGTGTTCAACGAGTTCTCTGGAGTGACTGCTAACAAGAGGACTGGATTTTCTAGTTTTCCTTCTAATCTGCTTTGAATCGACCAGTTGATTGTGGCCTATTTTTGAAGTTACTCCATTAAAGCGGAAGTATGATGCGTATGGATGATAAAGTGGACGACGTTTTTTTATACAGACGATTGATTTCAGTCTTTGGTATTTTAGAGAAAAATTATAGTGCAGCGTTATTGATAGAAAAATACAAAGTTCCAGCTTAACAAACAAGATGCAATATGAAAATTAATTATGGCTCGTAAATGTGGAACATATTGATGACTGCCGAGAAACGGCCATATTGATGAACGTATTAATGATAGTCGATAAACGATTGTAATTTATAAAGATTATTTCAATTGTAGTCTGACAGCTATAACGTAACTATATTGGGATGTGGTTTTTGGTGTCAGCTTAATGAAAATATTGAACACATATGTAGATAAATAAACTCTGGCTCAAAAATTGTGGGATATCTCGTATTTAATAAAATGTGATATTTGGTGTAAACTATGAATATGTTATGTAGTAGCGTATAATTCCTTTATCGTATCAAGTATCGAGTTAAATGAATTGTTACAAGATAATTGAATCATAATTTTTTCCAATTATGGTGCAAATATATAAATATTCCAATAAGTACATACACAGAAAAATACACACTATAATAGAGATAAGGTAGGTAAAAGATAAAGATGTATAATTTATGGAAATAATCCTAGCATTAATTTTACAACTATAACTTTAGTAAATGATACTGTATCATATGGTTTCAAGTTTACGGCCACTGTACGTGCGTGGATACACGTATCCTAAGAAAAAGTTTAAATACCAGTGACTGACCATTCAGTGCAGAAGTGTGGTTTACATTAATTTCACTGACGTTGAATCTCTGCCTACTAAAAGTCGAGATACGTGCTAAATAATTCAAGAGGTACGAAATTCGAATGAATTCGTAATTCTTTTTTTTTTCATTACTTAATCTGTAGTATATAGCGTAACATAAATAGAAATTATATTGTATTATTTTAAAAATCTTACAGTAACTAAGAATTCAATATAAAATATCGAAACTTGTAAAAGTATTTTCTTCGATAATAAATTTTAGATGAAAACTATTGTTTAAAAAATATGGAATGTGTCAAGGAAATTTCTTAATACACTAATTAAATCGAGGACGATAAAATTTAACAATAATGATCCAAGAGTAACATCACAAATCGAACAGTGTATGAAGACATTGAATATATTTAAATAATCTAATGAAATTAAATATCGAATGAACAACGCAATGATTGAAAACAGTATAGGCGTTATGCGTGGACATATTTGGGCTACAATATGGGTCACGAATTTTTCACCGCGACACGCGACGCAACAAGTTCAATTGTATTCAGCGACGATAAAGCACACATGTTTCATTCCCAAACCAAATGTAGCCATGGTATTAACATGAAAATAAATTTTTTTAATCGGGACATGAAATAATTAGCTGCTGTACGTCTTTCTTTTTCTCAGAAACAACTTAAGGACTTTCCAAAGCTATCACTTGTTATCATTATCATGGGAAATGTGACCGCCTGCTGTGAACCATGATCCCCTTTAATCACATTTCTTTAATTTGACCAAAAAATATATATCAAAGAATTGCAAAATTTGATAAAATTATTCGAGAAATAATTTCAAATAAAGTAAAATGGGCCAAACGTATTATCAACAAATTTCTTATAATTTTTCTACGTAAATGATATTACGATTCCGCTTAAACAGTAGCCAGAAAAAATAATTTATATCTGATTCATATCTGAAAGTAATTTATGTCTCTCTATTATATTTGACAAAACTGTTTTACGAAAATAATCCTTCTTCTTTGGTCACTTGTCGAATTACACAACATAATGTTAAAGGGAAACAGGATATACATTTTGATAGTCCAACTGCATCAGAGAAACACTTGTTCCTCAGCCAGTTTAAATAATTGTTTCCGCTGCGTTTTAAATGGCCGTAGATTGATTCGACCGAATCGTTGGCTACATCCAAGTGATGGAGTTAATATTTGCGTACTGTCAACCCTGATACCGTACGTACATCTTCAGATTCTGAAGAATTTCATTGCGAATATTTTCCTTAAGCATGTATTTTAATGATTGATATCTAACAAAAAAACCAATGATATCATCGCCTTCAAGTAAAAAGATATTTTATACCATTTTTCAAATATTTTTTTATGATAATATTAATTCTTGCTTACTTTTGATGAAAGAACTGCAGTGTGTCAAGTTCTCTGATTCAACATTTCCAATGAATGATCTTCCGGTTTTAACGCTCCGGTCATATAGTTAGTTTTTAAAATAGAGTATAGCGAATAAAGTGATATAAAGAAGTAATTGTAGTTAAATAAATATCAATTTCCAGTTGCTTCTAACTTATTGCAAGTCTAATAAATATCTAATTTAAGTAAACTATCTTAGTTAATAGCGATAGGTGTAAAAAGTTCGGCATTGTATAATCCCTAATAACAAGTATGCGCAAACATTTTCCTACAATGTCTTACAGAGTACAAATATTATCAATAAAATATTAAACAGCATTGTCATTTTCAGTAAATATTCACATCAATTCCTGTCAATGTTGTCTATTGAAAAAATGAGCCAGGTCCATATGGTACATCTACCTACACTCTTAACGTAACTTTTATCACGTACAGATAAAACCTATGAAGCTGCTTCGACTATGTTACTATGGTGTTTTCACTCTCCTTTTATCTCTGTAACGTATATAGTTTCAAACTAGTCTTAATAGAATAATATCTAGTGTTTCTGGTATTAGACTCTTGCTTTTATTTTCGATCGATTTCGTCCGTATCTTGCATAATTTTCAATTAATATCCAGAAGATTGATCCGAACCTCCTTATTACTATTATTTACTGTTAAAATACTTCACAAACCTTGAAAATACCTCATGAAGAAATATCGAAAAAATTTCGCGGAAATTTGGATTAAATATCAATATATTTATTTAATAAAAACGAATTAATTCATTTAAAAGTTAATTCAAAAATTAATTTTTTTTCGACCATATCAGTGTGTTCTTCAATCTCTAATTATCGAATTAATTGCAAGAATAGTAAAACGCAATAACGATTTTTAAAAATAATTAACCAATTAGGGAAACGCTGCGTTTTTTCCAAAGTTTTAATTTGAATTTCAAGATTTTCGTATCTGTCTTTCATCGTCAGGATATCCTTGCGAGAAAATCTTGGCGCCACTTTCCCGATCATGTTCGATGCGAGAACAAGCTATCGTGAATATGAATGACTAATTGAGAAAAAGAGAAACATTTTCGGTCCAAAAATTTATTCAACTTTTTATGATATATGTGTATATTATTTTTCAATAATGTTTTGAATACTCGATTTAAGTTATGTAACTGGAGATATACAGCTTCAAGTAGCCTGCAAGTGTTAGATAGGATCTAACGATGTGAAAGTAAATGTAAGATGAAGGGAAAATCCAACGATAAGCTCCTGCCAATACCAAAGTCAATACTAGTTGGTCGTTTGAAAAGGTTTATCAAGGATCTTGACTTACCCTCTGATAAACGAAGGGTCTGGTCAAGGCTAGCCACCTCTCAGCTGCCATTACGATGGCTACGCAACCACTGAATAAACCGAAGAGCCTCCATACCACCCGAAGGGAACAAAACCCCCTGGTAGACATCACACTGCCTACATAGATCGTGATGTACATTTGCACCATCATCCCTAACAATGCGACCAGGTCGTTGATGGCCAAACAACGCAGCATCACCAAATGTTTTCGGTTTCTCCTCTGAAACAATTTATTTCAATTTATATACCAATTAGCTCAAATTACTGAATATATTTGGATTATTTTGAGAATTTCTGTAATTTATCTTACTGTTTGTACTCTTTGATATATGACTCTTCTTTTTGAATTACAATCTGTACATTATTAATTTTATTATTGAATTTTAATTTTATTTTATTATTAATATATCCTTTTTATATTGTAACTTTATGTACAAGTAGCCTATATACTATTCACTTTATTATTAAAAAGTAAACATATTTTGTCACTGCTTATGTTGGTCGGTAGTATTGAATGAGATAAAGTGTATTATACAAAGAATTTCTCTCTCATATATTCAGCATACATACATCAACTTTCTCTATTATGCTCAATGAGATATATCACACCCTTGCTACAAAAGTAATCTTCCACTGAATAACTCGTAAAATATGTTCTCGAGATATCACTATAAAAAAGTTCTTTAGGATTATAAACTAGAAACGACAAAAATATTATATGATCCTATTTTATGAATATTTTTTTCGCACTGATAATTTTGATGAATAAGATGATATATTACTATGTGTTTAAAGACAGTTTTTTTAGACATCCAGAGAACCAATGTTTCTGAGCTACGTATTTTCGAATCAAGGGCGCGATATCTATTACTCATTAGCATTTAAACCCGCATCGAAATATTTGTTTAGGGATACACCCACTGTTAATAGAGATACTGTTATTTGTGAATAACTATTGCTTCACAAATAACAGTATCTCTGGGGATTACTATCAATCACATTTCTTAGAAGCATTTAAATAGATACTTTGTGACAGTAATTTACAAGACACAATTAGTTTCTTTCTCTGTTGTTAGCATTCAATATAAAATATTACCAATAAATACAAATATAATATCATTCCAACGTTACTAATATTAAAGTCTTATAATATTAATTATCTTTAATAATTATTCTATTAACAGAAGTTATAATATATATCGATAGATACATGTATAATAGAATTTCAATATTATTAAACAAATTAGAGATAGAAGTTATCGATTAGTCGTAGAATACGCAATGGAAGTGTTATTACCTTATCTCGATGAAAAAGTATGACTAGAGCAGACACATTGCCAATTACGCCGGTAATATATACAAGGGTGAGTACCACCTGAGAGGCGAAAGTCACGTGTCTTTTTGATGGATTCAGAACAACGTTGGATATTAGGGTCGAATTCAGCGTCGAATTCAGCGTCGAATTCAGCGTCGAATTCAGCGTCGAATTCAGCGTCGAGTTCAGCGTCGAGTTCAGTGTCGAATTCATTATTGACAAGGTTTCGTTCCAAACCTCTGTCGAGGTGAGCGACATTTTTTACGACTCTCTTTCTTTTTTACGGTTCGTAAGTAGCGTCAATCGATATTCCACGTAATATATAGTATCAAAATCGCAACCAGGCAATGTCCGTATCTGAATCGCTTGGCGGGTAACTTCAAGCGGAAGTCTCGACAATATGATCGATGATAGAACGATTCAGAGACCTCATTGTTTATATGGATCGTTCACTCTGTTCCACAATCGTTGATCTCGACTAATCGTCTATTTTCTCGGCTCGTGCCTATCTTTTTCTTTCCTCTATGTAAATGGGAACTATGCCGAAGAAAAAAACGGTTGAAATTTTTCCCGCTAAAGCATTATTTCATGACGACAATTTCTTAAATCAGCTTGTTGATCTTCATTATTTGTATCGCTGCAGTTATCATGTACCTTTGGTACTGTATTATCGTATCTTACTCTTCGACGGGCGCTGTTGCTGTTACGCAGGCCACCGCCTTGAGTTTCTTATGAAATGTGACAACGTTGTATTTGGACCCTTTTGTAAGACTACCTGCAGTCCTACCAGGGGCCCTTATTCAAGTCAGGCTACATATGCTGCGAGCAACAGCCAGTGCAACGGTCCAACTGCTCGGATTCATCGATCGAACAGCTCAAAACAGAAATAAATCTCTGTGAAACCTGTTGCTGCGTGTAGGCCAGTTATCCTCTTGTGCGCTTTTTGGATCGAAAGTAACATCAAAGTTTACCAGTGAGGAAAATTAAAGAGCAGAGTGGAACTTCAAAGACGCCTCTTAAACTCGCTTGTTAAAGTATTCTTCGTCATTCGTTGAGTGGTAAGAAAACAATTACACGAATCTATTTAACTTGTATCTTACTAACTGCATATCTGAAGTAGGCCAATTCGATAGACTGTCGATGGAATTTCTTTTCAATTTCTTTTAAACCTCGATCACCGAATTGTTAAGTGAAATCGCCGACTCTGTCGATAGCTCGATACGTTCTTCTCTGTTTCTTCTTTAGAAGATATTAGTAAAGAATTAACGATGCGAACCTGCGATTCCTCTAATCGAACTTAAAGATGTGGAAGAGGAAAAACACACTTCCAATACCTCCTTCAATCGCGAGAGTCGTCGCCACACTGATCCAAACCACGCGGTCGCCTCGAGTTTTGTTTACAATCGATAGGCGTTCTGCTAGTGCGCCTGCGCCCCATTTTAAAGTCGGCGTCTGTTTGGCGCCATAACTTAGGGATGCTCTTGCTTAGGAATTTAACGACTTCTTCTTTATCGTTGAAAATTTCGATTTGGATGAGTTTGAAGTGGATTCGTACAAACTTTAATTTGAGATAAGGAAACGCAACATTTTTGTAGAAATGATATGTATATAAATGAGAATATTGCAGAATAGTATGCTTTAGATTGTAATCTTTACTGTGTTGTTATATATAAAATATTATAATAATACCAAATACACATAATAGTATCAAATAATTGTGTCCATGACGAAAATATGCTACTACACTGATCTAAGCTGTAAGTAAAATCAGATATGCATGGAAAATAAACACCACATACCAAATGAGCACAAATTACACTGCCTACGCTATGGAACAGCTTCAATAAAACTAATGTAAAAGTATATGTTCAAGACAGTTCAATAATACTTACACGCCATATAATAAGAAAATTACTCCATATAGAGACAGGTATGGTGTACATAATGAAAAAAGAAAAAAATAGGTGTATGTCTCAACTTTGCCCAACATATAATGAAAAAACCCATGAAAGAATAATAAATATAAAAATAATCATGAAGTATTCATTTCAACATTATTAGTATAAGGACTTTCAATATTGATATTATTCGTTATACCGTTTTACAATTTAAACTCTTCATACACAATAAATACTGTGATTAATACATTTTGCTATATACTTTTTACAAAATCGAAAATAATTCTCAAATGCATAAATATGGACACTTAACGCATTAGACGCAACAGAATTCCGTCGGTATGCAGGTAGTTAATAAATAATGCATCGTACATATATTTTTCGTATACAACGCGGCACATTGGCCATTCGCTTCGATAAATAATTTCAAGCACGACAACGATAAAGGCTCGGTGCGTGTGCTAAGTACTTACACATTCCTCTCAAGGATGCAAAACAGAGTGGACATGGATCCTATAGGAGAATGACGATGAACTTTGCACGGATTAGTCAAGATTTGGATTGAATAGAAGGAAAGTGGCGACTTGTTGACACTATAAGCAAATTATTTTTTGACATGTTTATTTTAATTTTGTTAAATTTACTGACTCATGGTATTGTTCTCCCATTGTATAAATATTCTTTTTTGTTAATTAACAATGACTTTCTTAATACATTGTGATTTATATATTAAGTTGTATAAAAACGATTTTTTTTTCTTGCAGTTCACATGATGCATTTATTATGGATATCATTGTTACCTTCAACTGTAGGAAAATGCCGCAGAGAAACAGAAAAATGCCGAAAGAAAGCAGGTCGTATGCATTTGTGTCGTTGCATAGAGGTCACCACAAGTTCATCGAATTATCTTGAGGTGAATGAACTATTGTGTGCTCGCGAGACAACCAATAATTGATGTCTTTTTTATCCAATTTACTGCCGACTGCTAGACATAAAACTTAAGCTAAATTAAGTATTACGGTATGTATACAACATCAATTTTTTAACTCTTACTAATATTTCACAACATTTTACAAACTTATTTTATAACATTGCACATTCTTTGATTGTTCGAGAAAAGATAAGTAAATTTTTAATTAAGTAACAACTAATATGACTTTGCCTATTTATTTTATTAAACTTCATACGAGGTTTCGTATATTTCTGAGAAAAGCATTTTTTAAAGAATTTTTTAGCTCCTGATGTAACATAGACGAACTACAGTTTCGTTTCTCAGTATAGCAAAACGGAATTAATTAATGTGGGACAGAGGAGGTAGTGTTATGATCATTAACGAGAAACTTCTTTCTCGCACTGTCGATGGAGATCCTCAACGAATCACGAATCGAGTGTACCCTCGGAAAGTAGCTGGAATGTTATGCAAAGCAATTACACCGACTTAATTGTCCATGCGAGAATCATTAAGCAGACTTCACCGAGGGAGCGATGAACCGATTGATTTCCACTTCGATTAAAAATTATGTAAATCTAACTTAGCAACAATTGCTCCAGTTATTTATTATAACAATTTCATTCAACGCGACCTTTTGCTGTGTTCAAACATAATATTAATTTCAACAGGATTTTATACATATCATTCATATAACATGAATTATGTTGTAGACTCACATGAAATGCAGTTTCGTTACTCTTCGGGACATAAGTTGGCAGCAGATGTAAATAACTGCTCAGAAAACCAGATGTTTATGAAAGGCGAGAAGGTATTGAAAACGAACCTTCTATGTGTTAAATCAAGGCTGTATGAGTTAAACATTATTATATATCAGTGTACATCAAGAGAGACAAGAAAGAGAACAGGGGATAATTTGAACAATTATAATTTATGGTAACCGAGACAAACTCCTGTCTTTTTTTCTTTCTTTCCACAACCGGATTACCGGAACTCATAAAATCAATTGGAGTAATTGCGCTCGTATGGATTCCCGCTGAGACATGATGGTCATTTCCCGTAGTTTCTGTGGACAATGATATCGATAAAAAGTCGAAACAAAGCGTTGGAATCAGCCAGTGGCTATTTTTAAAATCTATTGATCACGAGAGAGATCATCTTTGCGAATGCAAAGCGTACATCATCTGCATTCGTATGATAAGAGAATGCGACGCTTATAACGAAGGTTTATCTTTAGATGGAGCGGCATAAACATACAATGGGCAATACCGAAACTAATGAGGAAATTAATTTAAATAAAGAGAGGCCCAATCGGCGCCATTCTTGCATAACGATCGATGCTGCTTTTCCGATACGTGCCACGAATGCTGTATATACTTCTGAAATTCTTCTCCGAGGTATGCCCAAATTTAAAATAGTCGAAATGTGATAGCTGTAGCGCAATTTCGTCAAAATTACAAGTTTGTAATCAAAATATTGATATTATTGTACTGAAGCTTTCAATGCACAATGAGATAAAATTTGTGAAAATTGGGAGGATATTTATTATATATACAGGGATCTTTATCAATGTTGAAATTAGTTAAGGTCTAAACTTACAAGAATTTAGTGCTCAGTAGTAGATATTTGTATCTACAATTTTGACGTCAAAGAAAAAGGGTTTTTTAGAGTTATTAATATGGAAATGACGACAATGACCTTTGAACTTTTGGATATAGATGGAAGATTACTATACCTCCCTAAATTCAGAGTAAAGTTTTAGCTACAGCGTGACAAGTAGGGGCCAAAAGTTACGATTTCGCTTTGTGATAAATATAGGTATGTAATAGTTAGATTCACTGAAGACAAAATAATCAATTAATAATTTAGTTTCACCTATTTATTTGAGTAATACAGAAGTTATAAATAATTTAGAACAATTCACAATTACTATAAATTAAATTTTTCCAAATTAACCACTGGAAATAAAAGATATTAAATACATGATAGTATCTTTTAAATCTTTTAAATTTAAATTATCGGAGGAAAGATAAGAATCAGTACAATAAAATGTTAATTTCTTCCGTACGTATGTTATTGTATATATAATTCAAATATAAATACTATGTTTTAAATATTTCTTTAGTTATATTATAAAGTACTTGGTTAGTTTTCTGATGTAATCTATTCGAATTATCAATATTTAACTAGAATATATATTTCCTACCTTTTTTCGGAGAAGTATTCATATCGGAAACTCATGATCTTTTCCTAAATCTGATTAGAATCAGCGACGAAATATTGAAATTTCATCACATTGGAAAAGGGCCAACAAGAATATAATTAGATCATGAATTGATCATCCTTCTGATAAACAGTGAAATCTTAATTAGATTCTATGAAACGAGTTCCTATTAATATCTTTCATATCATTTTTTTCCTCCTGTTTAAAAAAAAATGACAATTGCATAAAATAAATTTTTATTTTGAGCAATTTTAAAAGAATTACTTTTATAACTAAATTCGTATTTTAAATTATTCAACATTACTCTTAAGCACTGTGGTGTGTGTGTGTGTGCGTGTGTGTGTGTGTGCGTTTATTTTTATATTTCTGTAAGGGTTGCTAGACTTGAAACCTTCAGAGTCTTTTCTTAGTAATGATACATGTTTCTCTTTACAGTGGTGTTTAATGACATTCATGACAAAAAACAAATTTTTATGAGTTTATAAGTTTACAAAATGTTACTACTAATAGGTTATTAAGTTATTGATAACTTAAAAAAGAACAAATGATAATAATGACTTAACCAAGAATAAAGAACAAGGTAAGTAAGGTTAGACAAATATACCTAACCTCTGTAAGATTCTTGAGCTTCATCTGACAGTCAAATTCTGTATAATTTGTATTAAAAGTCTAACTTCTTTTTTAATGAAGTGCCAAATTTTCCTTTGATGTTTTGAAATTTATATTTATTCTATACACATTGGTTTTCAAATATTAATCATATATATTTTTATGTTTAAGGCAGAAGCAGTTTATGATAACATACAAAATAAACAAGAAAAATTTAAACATCAATTATGATATGATACAAGATTTGGAAGTTATACATATATGAAGATACAAGTGATTTAATGTAATCATTTGTAGCAATAGGATGGAAGGAAAAACATATTTTATAATAGCTAAGAAAACAACAAAGGTAAAGTTAAAAAGCTTATGCTTACTGCAAAGAAATTAAAGAATCTATATGGATATATACATATATAAAAAAACTGTAGTAAAAAATGGAAAATAAGCACACATTTTTATCACTTTTCAGATATTAACAGAAACATTAATATACATATAAGAAGAACATAGAAATAAATATATAAAGATGATTATATAGCTCAAAAGAAGTCAGATTTAAAGTTAGGAAGAAAATCAACATACGATATGATATTTAAAGATGACTATTTCAATACTTGTGGTAAACATATTAGCACAAAGTAATAAACTTGGTATAAAAGAACAAGAAATAATATGTAGTAAGAATTTATACCAACAGATACATCAAAACATTTTTTACAGTTTAGATTTATGTAACAAAATTTGAGTGTATCTAATAATTATGATAAAATAATATTTGTATACATTGATTGTAAGAATAACGAAGACTATGTTAGAATAATAACTCACTAAAAGCTTTTAAGTTAAAAGTTTTTATCTTCTTCAAGATATTAAATATAAGATACGCCAAGTATATACACTCTCTCATATGAATATGAATATTTAAAAATGAATTAAGTTGTGTTAAATTAACTTCATTTATAATTATTCAATACAATAAGAAATATGTAGTTTGTCTTCATAATTGTTCAGTAGAAGTATTTTTCTTAATATTTTTTTACATACTACAAATGAACTAAGGCCTCCATTGTAGAATTTTAGAAAACACTACATTTATGAAAAAAACTGAAAGATTTCTTTTAATTAAACTTTTTGTGATTTTAGTTTATATTACACCATTTAATTTTTTTTAAATAACTAACAAAAATGACAATCTACGTAGATAATAGTAACAGTAATATTCATACAAAAGTTTCTATCACACACGCATGCAACTAGAACTACACTGAAACGATGAGGCGGGAAGCGATTCTCAAGAGTCGATATATCGAATCAGTACCGCGCGCAATATTTGAATTTGAACTGATAAACGCAGAAAAATTGAACTACTATTTATTAACAAAAGTGTATATTGTACATTTAATTATTTAGATTAATAAATTACTATTAGCAAAATTATATTAGAATTTGAAATGTGTGAAAAGACAAAGAATAGAGAATAAAAAAGTAGCAATATATACAGTCGCTAAACCTTGATCTATAATCTGCACTTGACATTCGCATGGTCAAGTGTATAATAAACATTCTTGCATTAAACTGTAACCATCCGTTTAAATGAACGTGCCTAGATTTAACTACATGTTTTTCTACAGTATTGTCATATTTCTATTAACTTGAGATATCAACGTTGAAACAACATCTGCAATTTAAGAAAGTCAAGAACAGCACGTCTAAGTTTCCTAACGTGCGTCTGCGAAGTAAAAGGCACGATTTCACTATAAAATCAGTGCAACGGAATGCACTGTTACGTCACTTGATTCGCACTCAGAACACTCGATTTGTAGACATCAATCGTAGATACCTGTAAACAATTAATCAATTACACAGTTATTATAAAAGAATAGAAGAAATCTTTGTAGAGAATTTTTCAAATATTTAATTTGTTTTATGAAATCCTACTTTATCATATTGTATTATTTGTATAATAAAAAAATATGTCAAATACATTCATAAAAATTTTAAAACTATGTAAAATAATATAAATTAATGACCGTCTAGCTACAATTACTTTTTTGCTATATATTAAAATCCTTATAAAAAATGTTTGTAAAATTGTAGTTATGTTACAATATTACGTTAATGTTATTGTTCCATGGGATGATACAATCACTTTCGAAGAAATAAGAGAAAAAAGAAGAATCTCAACCAGTTTCTGATCTCAGTCATGTAGATAGTGTCGTTTGTCGAGTCTTTCGAAGACCTACTTGAAAAAAGCCAGTCGATCCTCCTTACCGGTCGATCAATTTACTCAGCTCTGAATGAACGCATGACGATCCCGTTATCGTTTCGTCCGAGTGGGTCACCGACACTTCGACAGGATTTTACTCGTGCTTCGAGGTGCACGTACCGAACCTGTGCCGTGAACAGACCGTTCTCATTGATACTTGGTGGGGTTCAACAGGACCGTCTCACTTTCTTGGAAAACAGTTTGAAGCACCTCTATGATCTTAGTCTTTTTCAAAAAATTTTATATAGAAAAAACAATAATTTGATCGTGTATTTAGATATCCTAAATTTCAGTTCCAAGATTAAAATTAAAATTAAAATGTAATAGCACTATATCGTTTCTCTTAGAAAAAGGTTATACTAATTTTTGAAATTACGATGCATAGCAGCAAAATATTTTTTTTTCTAAATTCAATCATTCGATCAATTTCGATCGATTTATTCATCAAAGATCGATCGATCTTTAGTCAGTTTTAATCACAAGTATTTTAATGAACATAGAAAATCCCACAGATCAAGTGATTTATAAAATATTCATTGAGCTCACTACTTGAAACATGTTTAGTATCAGATTAGTATTATTATATCTATATATCTTAACTGCATATATAACATGATCCATTAAAATGTTTTTTACACTCGAGGAGGAAAAGAGGGGATCTTGAAAGTGGAGCCAAGATTCAGCCGTCCCTGGAAACCAGATGGGGTCTGAAAGTGCCCCGCGTGCTCGCCTTCGAAGAACATATCCATGCAGTATTAGTGTTCGCGTGAACGAGTAACTTGTCGTACCTTTTTATCTCTATTGAGAAGTATCACGTTTACCAGCGGATCCTAAGGTCGTTTTCGCGGACGTTGTCTACTTCGACCATCGCGAACGGCAGTAATTTTCGAAACGTCTCATTCGTGAATAAATCTTCGAGGAAAAGGGAACATCTCCAGGAAACTATTACAGACGATCGTTGTCGACTTTGCTAATTTCTGCGCGATAATTAAACTGGATCGACAACTATGAAAATCGCCACGACCTTGTTCTTCTTTGTAGTCGTCGGTACGTACAATTTGTCTTTTATCGCCAAACGCAGCTTCTAGGATTTATATGTATATTTTCTTTTTTGATTGTGTTTCATTAATAAACAGCGGATGCTGAGACATTTCCGGAAAATTTAAAAGTGCAATAATATATAGTGTACACATAATATACAAAAGTAAAATTTCCAAAAGCATTTATTAGAATATTTCTATTCGTGATAAAATATGACTATAATATATTATATCTGGAATATTTGCTATAATGTATAGATTTTATTTCTTTAGCTATGATTATAAATATATAAAATATTGCATATGAAACATCTACAATTAAGTCATAAAAGTAGAGTATAACTACAGATAAAATACATTGGACCGTATTAGAATAGGTATTAGAATTTAGTAGATTCTTTTAGAATCTTTAATGTCATTCAATGAGAATGATGTTTTTTCTCGATAATACTTATGATTTAGTACAATGTTTCGTAACATTTAAAGTGAAGCACAAAATGTAATACTTAAAAGGAGGGTGAAAGTGTGGACGTACATTTTTTTTTCACGGATTGAATAAAAGTAAAGGGTCGCGTTTAAACATACATATTTAAACTAGAGACTGCGTTTTTGAGAATACAGCTAACATACTTACGTATTCATGTGTAAATATTATACATGTATTCTTAAATTTATAAAATTATGTTCTCGTTGTGACACACGAATACCTAAGAGTTAGCCTTAAGCCTCGATCTAAAAGTTCCTGTCTAATAAGATGTATTATATCTTGTACAATTTCTTATCACAAACAGAATCTTATTCCGACTTACAAATCGAATATGCTTTGTGATATGAGGCTTACACAAAGATTATATCGAAATATTTAACAACCAGTTTCCAATACGAAGGTATTTGATAATGGAAAAATTAATTTAATTTTATCACATATTATTTTTTAGACTATTTTACAGGAAGATAGAATGTAATGATTGGAAACTGGTTTTCAAGGTATCTAATAATATTCTTCCTGGGTAACTCGCAGGTTTTTGGGCCTTTTTCCATTATTTACGCTTTGTATCAAAGCATTTTTATTCTGTGCTATCGAGCCTCGACCTATCTTGACTGACTGCACTGTTTATTCGATTCTACTACTTAAGTTTCTCTATCACTCGATCTTACTATTACCGGACTACCTTACTTGATCTTTAAATAATCATCTTTCATCGCAAATTACTAATCGACCTAGTAACGTTCTCCAGGGTGAACGCTATATTCTTCTCATTTATAAAATATAGCGCAGAGATCTCTGTAAATACGATTCTGGCTATCAAAAAGTGTGGGAAGCGTTGCGTTCTTAACCGCACTATCTCTCTATCATGATTCCCCGTGGGCCAGGAGAAGCAATTTTCATTAATTTTACGGTTTTCTTCGCGATAACTTAAGCGTGACCAATGCGTGTTTTGCGTTACACCACAATGTTACAGTATTACGGATAAGATTCATTATAAAAGAATCGAATTTTATTTTCGCAACATATAATATGCCATTTTATCCGTCTCTTTTGAAATTAAAATATTGAGAAGTGAAAATTTTTTGAATATCAGAGAATTCCTTCTCTCGTTACATTTCACATTTTATGCAACAACGAAATAAAAGTTAATTATATAAGGTATTAAAATTATACATTTCTAAGTTGTACATAATTATGTAAATAAGTTACGAAATGACATATGTTCATCGGATAAAAAATGATCCTGTTTGCAAATGACAGCAAGCAAAATTACGTAAATGAGAGGATCAAAATCAATCATTCTTTATCGTAACCAAATTAATTTCTTTGTAATTATCAATAGACTGTAGAATATATTCTGTAGAATGCATATGTAATATATAAAATTATATAGAACATATAAAATATACTTATAATGAATAAAATAAATCTCTGTTTAGATTTCATTTCTTTAATCATGTTCATAAAAAGATTTATCTGCATAAAAATTCAATCTAATCAGCAATATTTTTTCTATGTCGATTTATGTTTTCATAGAGCGTTACATTCGCTGAACATGGATATTCGTTGCTCTAATTTGCTTATCCACCGTGTTTGTATTGCTAAATTACCGAGTGTTTCTCGTAAAACGTCGGCTGTTCCAGGGAATGGTACATTAAATGACGTGTAACAGCGCATCGAATAGCCGCGTCTTGACGAGAACGGAATCATTGAACAGAAAAAGTAACAGTAAAGCGATCGTACGCATCGGCGCGAACTAGAAAGTGCATAAGCATTGGTTTCTATTGCTGAAAACATTGATACGGAGGAGAAATAGAACGAACTTGCGACGAAAGTAAGCAATTGCAACACGACAATTATAGACACGATCGTGAAAGGGGACTGAAATCGAACCATCGTGCACGTTAATCACATATTTTCGTCCAGTCGGACAATCCTCGGTGTAATACGCAAAGATATAATAGAGACATATAGGTCGTGGAAACTCTTACTCCTGTTACGATACGTTTTTCTATGGCAGCGTGTAATGTATTCGTCATTATCATGTCAATTCGAACGTAGTGCGTAACATATCGCGGTGATCTCGAGGGAACTTTCTCTGTGTATTTATCGAAATAACTTTCACATTACGATAGAGTGATAATTAGTTGAATGATAAAAATATAGTGGGTTATGTACATATCACTATACACGTGTGGACAATAGAAATGAGAAATTTGCATCTCGAAATTGTTAGATTTTTCGTAGAGAAAAAATATTCGTAATAAAGATTCCATAGTGATCCGTGCATAATTTAGGATTTAAAATGATAAACGATAGGCATGCAAAAAGTGAAAGTTTATAATAGAAATAAAAAATTAGTTTCTGTTAATTTGACATTTAAATTAGTTATCATTTGAAGGTTATGGGCTTTCAACGTTTGCCACTTTTACAGATTTAAAAGAAAAATAAATGGTAAGAAGAAGAATTACTATTTCAACTACATTCATTCTATTGTAACTGTAGTTGTGACTATACTTTCATCTTTCTCAACCACAATCTAGTTGATACTGACGATATCTTTATCTTGCGATGGGCTAAAGTTATGATAAATTATTTCAGTATTAATAATTTCCCATTTTATTTCGCAATATCTAATTAAAAGAATCGTTTCTCGTTTCTTTTGAAACTTGTATCGTTTACCATATCATTGACCACTCGAAACTGTTTAATGGTGACACAACTTTCAAAACAGATTCAAACACGGATTCTGTGGGTCCATAGTCATCTGACTTCAATAATATTCTCACTAAATTTTCAATAGGTCTGTATTATTTGGGGAATCGGGTCAGCAACGGGTCTATGTGAATGTTTTATTTTTCGGTGGTCACTTTCTACATAGCTATGACTGCATATGGTATCGTCGTAACATCTCAACTGAGACGATCTTCCTATCTTTATGTATTTTCATATTCCAGTTATCACCTAAGAAACTTTAACATCGTCAGCAAAAGAAACGAAACTGATTTCAACAAGTATAAATGTCTGTCCAAAAATGAAGAAATAGCACGTTTTACAGTTTCAACATTCGCACTTAATCTATTCATTCGTTAATAATCATTCGGATGCTGTGTGTGATTGCAAAAAGATACTAATTTTGTGTAGAAATAAGAAAAATTGAATTCTATGTAACTTTCAATTCTAAAATTTCACAATTTCATTTTATGTCGGAACGCGAATATTATTAAGATTTTATAACAAAAGAAAATTGATTTACAAATTGGTGAACTATAAAGCGAAAGACGACTTTAGATGACTACCGCTCTCAAGGTAAAGGTAAAGGCTGCGTTCGTGGGAAAATGTTGCGCGGGTTTGCTCATCGACGGGTGTCGTTATTTCCTCTTAGGTTAATTAAGGAATGCTGCTAGGCAAAGAAAAGTGAATTTTACCAACACTCATAACAAAACATTTTTGTACAATTATGTTACACGACTAGGGTCGATCTTGAAATGAACAGTGAAAGTATCCTTGAAATTGTTACCTTTCAAAGTCATTGCTCTCATTCTTAATAGCAATTAGAATGTGGGATTGACCTAGGTTTTCGAATAATATTCGTTTTTTTTTTTTTAGAACAAAATGAAAATTGTTTTCAAATGAACAAGAATGAAATTTTAACGTGAAATTTATTACAAAATTAGTTATGGAAACATACATAGGTTTGAAGAAGTTGCGCAATTCGAAATGAGTGTCGTGATCAAGTAAAATTTATAACCGTAAATTATTTCACTAGTTGTACTATATTTTTATAATGGCAGGGTTTATGTTAGATATTTTGATTGACGTAGGTAAAATTATTTATTTATCGACTAAAGAAAGTTACTTCTATATTAGTAATCTTCTCGTTTATTTCGCACTTGGCGTTTTGACAAATTGATCGACGTGCACGCAATTCATTATTGCAGATAAGATTTTGAAGAAATCAGGATACGTCCAATTCAGTAAACAGAAACAAGACACGAGTGGCATGGTAACAAAGTTTCTACTGCACGATTATCTTAATTTTGTAGGTTTTGCGAGACGTTCTTAATGAGATTTAAACGCTTTTCGTATAATTAATGATGTTGACTTTAAATAATTGATGTTATTTGAATATTGTATCAATTTAGATGCTACACAGAAATTTTTCTATAATATACTATATGATTTTATCGTAGTACTAAATATTTTAAAGAAATCGAGAAAGGTAAACGAATATAGCATAATAAAAATATAACAGTATTGTTTCTAAAGGGAATCTGTGTCTTTTTAATGAGATAATTCGATCGATGATCAGATTTGAACTGTTGTTCCTTCTTCAAAATTTCACTATATACACGTAGTATAATTTCTATAAAGTGCTTATTTCGCCACACAATCTGACTATATGAATATTCTTCGCTAACCTTTTCTAATATGTAGACTGTTATGAGTCGTCATTTGCATTTTTATATAACATTAAATATATTCGTCAAATTTCATCATTCCATCAGACCATGTCAAATTTTCTTATGGCCAATCTTTTCGGTTATTGTGAAACATTGTATGAAAGTAGAATATAAATACGACAACGTTGTTTCTGCATTAGTGGAATATCAAATAAAGACATTAGAGTATGGAAGATATAGGTGAAGGGCATAAGATAATAAATAATGTGCTCATGAAAATCACAAATATTGAGAAGCTGAATTTGTATTAGCTGAAAGTTACAATTTTATAATTAAAGTATTGAAATAATAAAGGATATAAATCCTAAAGATCTATATAAAAATATCTGTCAATTTTTATATTTACAAATTACAATTAATTCAAACAAATTATTTTATGAATTATTATTTGCAATAATTACCTTCTTGCTACAAAAATACTTTTTAATTTTTTTGGTACTTACATTCTTTATCATTTAATCTCTACAATTACTCCAATGAAACAATTGTATAAATATAATAAACGAGGAACTCGGTTATTAAATGGTGATCACACGGATCGTAAAATTGCTTCATGAAACTATTACACAGTGTCTCAACTTTTTCCGTTTTGTTTTAAAAGAGCGACAATATTCGGGCTCTTTAGATGCGAAACTAATTTTGAAGTATGAGGAACCGACCTGGTCAGCCGACGTGGTCGAAAGGTTGACTCGACTTATTAAGTGGGTCAGTAGGCTACGGCCCAATGGCACGCCTAAGATCCGGCAAATCTTCGAACACAAGTTCCGGAAGTACCTTTCACAAACTTCGGGACATTCCTTGGAAAGTTATACTATAATTTACAGAAATTCCAAAAGCTGTAGTTAATTTTCCTTTATTTTACCTAAATATAATTTTAAATTCGTTCAACTAGGATTTTCTTTAAATATAAAGGAAGAAATATAATATTTATAGAAATATTTGTAGAAAGTAAAGAAATGTTATGAATTTTTAAATGGTTACACAGGGCCACAATTTGCATGTTCCGAAATGTACACGATCCGTGTTTGAACTTTCTTAGACGTCTGTATGCGTTTTTTTAGAAAACTCTAGAAAACCGCAAATATAGGAAGATCTCCTTTCTTTTCTAAGGGAATGTCATCAGTCTCAGCGATTGTATCATCTTGGTGGAGAAAATTACAGATTTGATTACAAAGTAGTGTAGACGTAACGTCCGGTAGATAGAATTTGTAACATTTAGTTACTGATTCTACTGAAATTGCATTCACAAAACTATAAAAGAAAATTATAATTATTTATCTATACATTATAATAGTATAGTAACTACAAAGTTTACACCGAATGCAACTTATTTTATCTTAATTCTTCTGATAACAATATTTTAATCTCATTTTGGATTTTTTTCGTTTTACAAAACTATAAAACTCTACTAACATATTGTTTGATGAAAATCATCTATGACAGAGCACTGACATCACAAAAACCGAGACTGAACAGAAATGATCGTGTCAATTTCATTCGCTTCGAAATACGACTAAGATCGGTTGAACTTTCATTACACTCGATTACATGGTCATTTATGATGCTTGAACATTCACGGACGAGAATCAATAGCACAGATTAGGAATTATGAATCAACGGCCCCCGTATCGACATTTATGAAAATCCTGCTTCGATCTTCTCGTTGGCGATTAGTCAGTCGAAATCGTTCTGGATTATATCCCTGTTAACTGATGCAGCTCTGACTAAGAAGAAAAGTATAAATTTCAAGAAGGAAAAGACATCTATTTTGCAAATCCGGTTTAAAAGGGTAAACTTTCTCTGTGAACTCCCTTATCGTTTCTAAAACCAAATGAGTCACAACTTAAATTTCTTTTTAGAATTTAATTTACGGCTCTTTCTATTAAAATGTTTGCGCTGTATACGAGATGTTCCAGATTTCTTCGATCTGTAGATATAAATGAGAAAGATATATTATACAAATATAGATCGTTTGAAGTTTTAACAAAAATAGAAAATATGAAAAAGCGTAAAAAGGACAAAGTAGCATAATACAGCTATTATCATTTCTAGAAGCAACTCAGTTTAAGGTATACATTATGATAAAAATAAATAAGTTAATTGATATTAATTACGATGGAATCAGAAGCTGATCAGTTGGGTCGAAACGGGGATCCATAGTGTTCTTTTCTTCCGGTTTGGTTGCAGGATGCACGTGGCGGGAGACTCTAGGGACGTGCGTGTTTCAATCGGACTTTGGTTTCGTGCTTAACTGTGCCTTTCGGAAGTCCGGAATTTTTCGGGTACGAAATCTTGGAGGTGTCAAAGGTTACGTCGGCCTGGGTGAGTCGTAATAAGCGGTCGAAACAATTTTCATAAAAGAATTTCCAAGAATCCTTATGCGCGATCTCTTCCTTAATCAATTATAAATATACTGTAAATACCTTGTATATTACTAGTTACAATTTCAATACGATAACTACAATAATACGTAATATATCACATGACGATTACAATTTTTCCGGATTGATGGAGGAGGATAATATATGAGTGCAAATCTAAGCAAATATTGGATGCGGACTGAAACATGAATCTAGTAATGAATTTTACATACATCTTAAAATGAGAGTTTGATAATATTTAGTAATTACTAATAATATTATCATATTATAATAACTCTCACAATAAACTATTTTATAACTATTTTAATAAACATTTTATTCTGAGTTCAATATTTGCGATATTTTTTAGGACTTTAATAAAGTGCTTAGTAAAGCATTATATAACATTTGTTTCTTATATTACCTCATAGCCTCTTTTCTCTGCAGTTTGTCCGGAAAAATTAGAAACACCCTGTATTTAACATGCTCCCTTGTATATTATTATATCGTTGGAATAGCGTGTATAAAAGAGAAAGTGTTACTATTTTGTCGCTTCGTTTTCTTGCTTTTCATTGCTTTTTTCACCATAGGACGAATGCTTGAAATAGTGTAAAGTATAGTTTAATGTTTTTTTTTCAGTGAATAACATACTTCAACGACTATTTCACTATTTCACTTTCATTTATGTTCATTGTTTAATTTTTTTTTTACTGTGATCGATCAGTGTAATATGTTATTATACTTTCTTAAATGATTTGTTAATAACATACTTTCTATTACTGTCTATTCGGAGGCCCGATTCTATGAAATATATATAGAAATAACAGGCCATTGGAAAAAAATTGAACGATTTATGTGATATTCTGTGTTGTATTCATTATGCAAGTAATAATACTTACATCATGCGACCCATTTTCTGTGAGAATAAGTGTAAGTGGTTTTGTAGAGTTTATGGCATCCTCAGTTTTGTGTCATTGTATCCATAACTGTAAATCTCAATTTAAGCGCAGTAAAGGATCCCCATTGAACTTTGAGAATTTAGTTTTATAAACACTAACTCTTATAAAGACTAATCTCAGCATTCTTTTGTAATCTCTAACTTAATCTTATGAATAAAATAAATTAATCTTATGAATTAAAATATAAATAAATTGACTAAAATTTTAGAAAAATGTTAAAAAATGTCGAAAAGTGCAGTGCAATCAAATAATTCTTATTCGCATTGTCCCATCGAAAAAAGTCTATTTCGTTCGCCACGAAACGATGCAGAAAGTGAATTACCACAAGATTATAGTTAATCGAGCAGAACGTGCGTGAAATGACCAGTGACTTTCAGAACAAGAAGAATGTCTCCTCATAACCTACTTCTCTAATGCTTTGGTATATATGAGTACATAGTAGTTGCTTGGAGAAAAAAGTTATAATACATATTACATTATTCATCGCCTTGACTCGGCCCAGATGTCAGCAATATCTCGTAAAGGATGACACCTGCAATGAAAACGTAATTTGCATTTGAACCGACCGGACCAAGGGATCAAAGAAATCGTCGTAAGAGCGCACGATTGTTTGCACATTTATAGAACAAAGCAAAAAACCACGTTGGATCTTACGCAACATGTGGTTGCTTAACTTTCTATAGCTTGTCTTTTCTGGATATTATCTAATTTTTCATCCATTCAGAATGGCGGTTCTTATCACTTCTACAATTAGGAATAACAATTTTTCTTTAGTAGTAATTTAATAACAAAAATTTGTTTGATAAGAAATTGTTTCCCAAGTATTAATTAGGTAAATATGTATTAGAATTCGTGAAAATCGAGCAAAAAATTTTCGGAATTGAATAGTTTGGGCTTACTAAATACATCAGGAGTAAAAATTAAATGCATTCTTTAGGCTAACATGACAATATAGGACTTAATTATCGACAAATGTGGATTCTTTCAGTGGTGGGACCTCTTACATTTCATGTAACGATGAAGTCAATCGATTAGTTGGAATAATATCAATAATTTTTTAATTCAGATAATGGTTTATTTCTTTACATAAGTGTTTTTGTACCTAATAATTGGTTTAATTACAATTAATATTATTGTTAACTTCAGGATTTTCTGTGGGTGACGAGCTAGGATTTAGTCAGTCCTTGTCCAATGTGGAGGCTGCCAAAAGAAGAAGCGTGCAGACTAGTAGAGTTGGTTCATCGTCCCATACTAATTTGGTAAGAATTTCAGAAACATTAGAAATAAGATGTAGATTTATTTTTCTACACGTATTCATGTAGATTGTTATCGTAATTACTTTGAAGATTCTGTAATGAATTGATTTCTATTACATTATAGATGTACAGACACGATTCTTCGTTTAAACTAGTCCAAGGAAAGTTTAAGATGAATCGGGACAAGTATAAAAACTGGATACATTCCATCGTGATTCCTGCAGTGCTATGATATTTATGATAGTGCTAGTTGCATGCATTTCGGTTGAATTTATATAATAGGATGCCTTATAGTGTTTCTGTTGCGTAATCGTGAACTACATCTAACTGTAGATTTTTCATCTGATTTATACGTGGGAGTAAATAACTTTTTTGTCTGAATATTTAAAGAGGATTAAAGGTTTCTGAATCTTTGTGAGAAAGGAATTCTGAAGATTTTTTTTCCTTTCTTAAAGGCACTCTTTAAATTAAATGTTTTAAGTTGTTTTTGCATTTTTAGTTTCATTATAATTGTTATGAAAACTTCTGTTTTATGCTCTCCTTTATCTATATTTATCGCATTCTGAGACACCAAATGGGTGTATTTCTTATTATTCCAGCGAAATCTCGATCGAACCCAAGCATACGCGATTGACCTTGTCATAATTAGTGCATGAACGAGTATAAAATTCTTCACACGACGTAGTGCAAGGTTTCCATTCTCATAGAAGTACACATGGAGCGTACATTGAATCCCCTATAAAATCTGAAAGAAAAAGATAAATGAAGTAGAACAAGGTTGAAGAATTCCTTTTATACGTATGTTAAAGTTAATGAAAGGAGAGGTTAATCGGAGTGCAAGTGTAACTTAATATTCGTCTGACTCTTAATGATTCCACTTAAATTGTGAAATCAGTGACTTTTTACACGGACTTATTTTTCTTTGACAAATGTATATTTCTTCTATTCAGAATCCTGAAAAAGATGGTTCAAATATAAAAAAGTTTCATTTCGTAAATTACATAAATTGTGTAAAATGACATATTCATTTTTCATTTCATAAAATTAGATAGGATTTTTTAAAATATTAATCACAGGGATCTCCATCTTACATATATGTATTTAAGTAGAGACGTATCACATATTTACAAATTAACTCGTGTAATTTTGAGTTACTAAATTTTGAATTTTTAATTCTTTAATACAAATATCTGTATACACACATTTTTTAAATACATTAAACGATTAAACATTAAACATCTTAAATGCTAATGGATAATAATTCATTGAAGGCTACCAATCGAGATGAAACTAGACAACACACTCAGAATACTCGACAAGTGGTGCCTCCCTTCAAACCATTACCAGCTGGAGCAACGCGGCCGATAGCTCAGCAACCAGAACGTCAAAAATTGGTCGTACAACAGAATTCTACAGTCCTTCGAACCGTGCCAGCTCCTTCCTTATCAACAACACAGCAGGACTTATTGAGGCAGCAGCAACTAATGCAACAAGAAGTAAAACAGAAGCAACAATTGAAATTGCAGCAAGAAGCTTTCGCATTGCAAGTACTAAAGCAACAAAGGTTACAACAACAGGAAGCTATGAGACAGCAACAATTGCAGAAGCTTCAACAGCAGCAGAAACAGCAACAAATTGCTGCGCAACAACAAATGCTGACACAGCAACATAAAAGGCACCAACAAATGGTACCGATACAAGTAAAAAGAGATCAGGTAATATTAACTAATTCCTTTCTTTCTTTTTACATTTAACAATTTTTATCCTTTAACCCAGAGGAGGTAACGGGTCTGAACATTTTATCATAAATAAGAGTATATCTGTCTTTTTTCCAATGAATTCGGAATTTAATAACGTTGTAACATTTATTCTGCAGACACCACAGATGCTCGCAGTTGCAGCTGCAATGCCAGGAAAATTACCTAACATTGTAGCTGCAATTCCACCAGCTGATAGCATCGTGGAACCAGGACTTTCGTTAAAATCAGCGTCTTCGAGTGACGGGTTACCACCTTTTATTTCGATGCCACAGTCATCTTCACAGTTGACCGATCGAATTAGCAATAGTCCTACTATTTTGCACGATTCTGATAACGAGGTGTCGAAAGATGATTTCAATCAGGTAATTACTTTGATTTTTAATGATAACAAATTAGAATCATTTAATCTTAGATAAAAATTATTTATTTTAAAACGAAATTAACGCTTCGCTCTTTATATAGATTTAATTAATAATACTTACTAGCTCCTAAATAATGTTATAAAGTAATTTCGTTTTGAAAGACTGATGTGATAAAAAATATTAAATTCAATTTTTAGCTTCCTCTACCTGGAGATGAGGCTGCGTCTTCAGTCAACGAGATGACTTTACTTTCCCTTCAAGCAGCTGAATCCAGTCAGTCACAACAACAAAACGAGAAACGACAATCGTTGCCATCGTCATTGCCATCTTTAGCGCCTATTCAAGGAATGGAAACATCGTTGAAAGCTCTGGCAGAAGCTAGCAATATTACTTTAGAAGCTCTAGAAGCTGCTATTCTTCTCAGGCAACAACAACTTCTACAAAAACAGCAAGGGCCAACCAGTACAAGCACGACGACGACTACAACTATGTCTCCGCATAAAAAGTACGATTAAAGCTGTCGTTATTTTCTATTATATATTTCAGTTTATACATTTTTATTATCTATTCGAATATCTTAACATCTTGCAAAATCTTGAATCTTGTAGTTTTTAAATATCACGAATTAAAAAAGTTCATAGTCCTTTAAATTATTTTTCAATTATCAATCTTTGTAGTAAATATAATCCTGGTGTCACCAAAGTAATGAACGCTCCTCGTGAATATTATCCAATGGGTTATGACAAGAACTTCGATGACAATTTTGCCAGTCGTGTAGATCTTCCGGACACAAGCTTTTATTGTGGTGACCAAAAACATTTTCCAGGACTTTATGCTGACGAAGATCTTGGGTGCATGGTAAAATATTTCTTCCTCATATATTCAAAATAATTTATGCTATATTACGATTTAAAATATTAATATTCTATGAACAACTCTAGGTATTTCACGTTTGTGCATTAACGGATGATGGCTTGATTATGAAGAGTTTCCTCTGTCCCGAATCAACTTTATTCGATCAATCTATCCTCAAATGCAATTGGTGGTTCTACGTGGATTGCAAAACTTCGAAAAGTTTATATGACAGCAACATTCCAATTAGCAAGAGTTATCAGTTAATGAAAGCACTAGCGTTTTTCTCAGCGTACAAAAACCATGACAATAGTACAACATCTGCTCAAGAAAACTCAGAAAGCTCAGAATAACTCTAAATCTAAAAGGAACTGAATCTTTATTTTTAGTTAGTTTACTAGTTAGGCATCCCTGTGAGTTTAATTCGTTCCACGATTGCCAATTTATGTTCCTTTAATCCATTAAGCTTTGGATAATGAAAGTTAGCTTCTTTATACATTTTAATATCGAGCTACTTTCTTAATTAGTTTGTGGTATGTTAAGTATTTTAAATTAGTGTATAATATTTAGATTCTTTGTTGAGGTGTGATCTTAATGGATTAAACTGAACTTTTTTGTGGAAAGATGAATTTTATAAGACAATGGATATTTTTGTGTCACGGTATAACTATTTTTCTCGTTAATCACTGCCGTCACAATCCCAAACGATAAGTGTGTGTATATATAATTTATTATATTAGTGGAATGTAATAGGCATAGTAAATAATTTGTTTTAATCGTAATGTTGTAAATAGTTCTACGTTGGTATTTTCGTTGATGTGGTTTGTTTAATAATAATCCTATTCTTGTTGACGTGGCTGTCCCCATTCTATATCATGAAATTCTTGTCAAAAATATGTAATCAAAAAATATAAGAAATATTAAAAGATCGGTTGAAATAAAACAGACATAAAGAAAACGTAGAAAGCATAAACTTTATTGTGGCAAATGAGAATTATGAAAAATAATACAAATTAAATGCCAATATTAAGTTATTGCAATTTACACGGTCAGTCTATAATTTCTCGTTGACGATTTTAATTTTCATCGCCGTTCAAAATTCGATTAAATTTTCAAAATATTAAATAGAAACCTCGAATAATCTCTATACTATCAGACGATGTTCACAGAGATAGAATAATTATAAATAATAATATATATTCATTAATACCATCGTCTCTATAAAATAAAAATTAAAGCTATGTGATTCGATAAATAATTCACTTTTTAACATTATAAAACGTTAGTGAAAATGTTATAATTTATTATTCGTTACAAAAGCTTAATACGTCAATATGTTTATGAACTTTATAAATTCTCTAAAGGAACAATTTTTGTATGTTTTCTTTAGAGGGACGAATACCTATTATTTCTATATCTAAAAATTGACATTAAAAATTCCATCAGGCAGTGCAAGGATCAGTAAATCTATAGCAACACATATAATATCATAAGGCTACCTTCGATGATTCGATTTCTGAGCGTAATCATTCATCGAAGTGTTAAATTTGCATTAAAAATACATTTGGTTAGTGGTGAAAAAATCTCATTCGAATTCTTGCTTCTTGGAACACGATTGACAGCACAATTGGTGATAAAACTGGTAAGTGCAGAGTCGTGCTTGCGCCACTAAGTTGCAATTTGTTGTACTGTCCTTGCAAAGTGGGTTTTCCTCGAGAACTAAAAGTACGTAAAATAATAAAAAATTTCTAATACAACTTATCATACTTGAAGCGTAATAATCATATGTTTGACAATTGTAATAAGATATAAAATACCATTTGAGATTTCTGGATCGTTTTGAACTTGCAGGACTGTATGTTGATTTTCAGATCTGTGAACGTCGTCCTTACAAGGATAATCGTTGCAGGTTCGTCGAGATATAGGACGATCCTTTTCTTTACAATGAAGCTCGTGATGCTCAGGTGGTTGACCTTCTCTGTTCAAACACCTTACTTCTCTCTTTTGAATGCCTTTTCCGCACGATCGAGAACACTAAAATGAGTGGAAAATAAATTTACATAGCAATTACCAGACTGTGAATTTTATAACTCGGAATATGTTTTGTATACGTATATTTTCTTAAAACCATGAGGAAGAAAATTTGATTGGAATATAAATACATGGTTGAAAACTGAGTGACAATTTTAGAAGGTTTCATATTTGAATTTGATGTTAGGTTAAAGAATTTTTTTTAGTTATACATAAGTGATTTTAAATTACTTCTGTCCAATCTGATATAAACCACGAGGATGTACAAGGTGGACCGCTGCAGGATCTTCTCGTTTCCGGTTTGTTTGCGGGACAGTTCATGTCCAGAACAATGCGGAGCGACCCACGAAGTATCGTTATGCACACCACTTCTCTAACTTGTTCGCCTGAATCACATTCTGTAGAACACTATTGGAAGAGGAATATTTATACAGTCTACAAAATTTCCATTCTTGGATTTGAATTCAGAATTAGTATTTACAATTTGATATTTGTAATAGAGAGATTCAAATAAATTCTATTCTCCAAAAAATAAAAATTGTATATAGTTGAAGCTTTTGTAACAAAATTGGAGTAACCTACTTAACTTAATGTTAATGTATTATTCTCTTTATTTTTGTTATTTGAACCTACCGCGGTCCAGGGTCCCGTAAACCATTGTCCACTACAGGTTCTGTTGCTGGAACAGGTTCTTGATGATTCTGGTCTTGTCGATTGGTCGCAAAATCCTTCCCCTGGACTTTTTTCGCAGAAGATCTTCCTCGTCTGCAAGCCGACTCCACATTCGGCTGAGCACTGTATAGATCAGTAAAAAATACTATACTTTTCTCAAAATATGTAGCATTCATACAGAGTAGAAGGATAAAAGATAATAAAACTTTGGAATCTTTAATGACTAAACAAGAGCAACCGTATAAAAAGAAATTCCAATTGATTCCCTTATTTCTATCCACTTTGTTGTGAAGACACTTTCTTATATTATATCGGATTCTAATAGGTATAAAAGGATTTTATACCAGAAGGATTGATTATAACAGAATTCTAATTATGTATATTTTATTATTATATATAGTATCATATTACATTATAATATATTAGAATTCTATTACAGAAAATCATAAGTTTCTGAAATCTTAATCGCCTTTTCTATCTTCTATGAACAACACGAAAGTAGAATAGTTCCTACCCCATCAGACCATTCACTGTACAGCCATTGTGGACTTTGAAGTCTAGTTGAAATGGCGTTTGTTTGCGGTGATTTAATGGAACAAGGTCCCAAATCACAAGCATCTTGAGTAATAGGCTTCACTTCGAGATCACATGAAGGTCCGTGAGTGACGCAGGTCGCAGTTCTTGTTCTTTTACCTGGACCACAAGTTGTGGAGCACTTTCAAAGAAGAAGAAATTAAATTCGTATTTCAAATCATCTAAACGTCTACTATTTTATTTTTATAATGCCATACATGTACTTTCTTCGCTTGATTGCCTTTGAAACTGATTTGGTTTTTAATCAGGCAATTTCTCAAAAGATTTTATAAAGTAGAAACTTACTGATGACCATGTGCCCACGCTCCATTGTGGTGGCGGTAAAGTTGTCGTCGCTGCTTTCGTGTCGAATTCACACTGTGGCATTTCGCAAATCTCGGTAGTAGGAAGAATATTCGGCTCCGTGCAGGCGCCATCAGCTATTCTCATTACTAGTGATGGCGTTATTTCTTGCACGCATTCTACGTCTCTCAGACGATTACCGCTACCGCACGTAACCGAACAAATACCCCACGGACCGGCTCTCCATCTTAATAACAAATGTAAAACGTAATTTATGGCAATATGTAGCAACTAAAACTAAAGGTAAGGAAATAGGAATTGTACTCACTTGGGAGGACAAGGTATAGTATTGCATTTTACTTGAGTTTCTCGTGGCTTTTCCAACGTATGACATCTCTTGTCAGGCACTGGAGCCTGCGTGTGTTCCCTTGTACATACATACCTCAGCATTTGGACACCTTTTTTTACAAACAGGATAAAAAAAGATATTTGTTATTAATTTACAAGTTATGTATATATATGCTTTATACAATTTATATTTATAATGTATATATATATAAATTGTTATTATTTTATAAGGTATATAATATCTCTATAATATATCTAAGCTAAATTTAATTATATAATATTCCTACCTCCACCACAAGTTCTACTACACTCGGTATAACCGCTTGCTTTCCAAAAGAATTTCCTTTTTTTGTATCGTCTTGGAAGATATGCTTGCGTTCCATCATTAGTAGAACCAACATCTATTCTAAAGAATAATAAATACTCTTTAATAATTAATGAAGTTGAAAAATGGTATTGAAATGTTAATTGTGTAAGAATCCTTACTTCCTATGAGGTATCGCCGATAAAATGGGTTCACCAGCTTTGTTAGAAACTGAAAATAGAATTATTCTATATTATAATTATTACAGAGGGCAACAATGTATCGTCAATCAATTTTTATATATTTTCAAGAAAATGTTATACCTGGTTTGTGTCCAAGATGAATGTTTGGAGATGGTGCACTTCCGGGGATAATGTATCGATATACAATCCCAGGATTCGGTTCTTGGTACAAAACCTAATTTGAAAATATTAATGAATTTATTTTTTCATTCTATATAACGCACTTCTCGCTTTCAAGTATAATATTTTATTATTCTGCTTATTTCTATTACAACAATTTATTTACCATAACATCAATAGGTTCTTCTAATGGTCCAATGGCAGAGAAACTTTCCAAATTCTGAGAACCTTGACGAAAATAAACGAAAGTAGTTCCAGCTGCCTGATATTTACCAGACAAACTGATGCTGTAATTTCCATTGAACAAATAGCTACCATCCTGCAACTTGACCGCTAAAAACAGAAATAACGATGCGTGACGAATTTATACATTAAAAATTAATGATAATACATTAATGAAGTTAGTAATTCTAGGAAATGATATAATTAATTTTCCAATTACATTTACCACATTTGTAGTTCCTAAACAAATTGAACTTGTTTTCGCAAAAATCGGGATGGCACGTCCAGTGCGATGAAGCGTTGAAAGGCATTAGCATTCAGTTGGTCCCGTTAATAATTACTTCGTGGAATTGTTACGTTCGAAATTAAATTGTGTGGTCACTCGGGTAATGAAACGGAAACGGAGAGTCATTCACGGCGTTTGCATGTGAGAAATGCTGGACGCAGTGTATGCGATACGAGACATTAGAAATATAAACGAATCATTTACTACATGACGTATACGTTAGTTATCCACTGCATCTCTTTCAACTCTCTTCAGATTTGATTGAACGAAACATTAACGTGATAATAATAGTGAATGCAAATTACTTCACTTTCATTTCAAATACAAGAGATACATAATCTGAATTAGTGACATATTTTACTTTACAAAAACTGTAATAAAAACTTCGTTTAAGTCATTGTTTTATATTGTAAATGTAAATTTATTGGAATAATATCGAAATCATTTAATAGATAATTTTTACAAATTTTTGTTACTCAATAACCACATCTCGTTCTATCAACCTAGATTTCCTTTTCCATTATTTTGAAGCCTAGTTCATGATATGTATCCGTAATTAGATATTTGCCATGAAATGTCCACACTTGCAGCTTTTATCACCAATAAAACGTTCGAACCTGTTTCGAGTTGCATTTGCAACGTTGAGGATTCGTAATAAATACGTAATTATTCACATTATTATACGTCCCATTCATTTCCCGTTATTTCACACCTACATAGCTGTTTCTTTGAGATCGAAAGAGCAACTGCTTGAATAGAAATAATATAACCTGTGTAATCTTTTTTAAAAATCTATGACACATCGACCGATTCGATCTATTGTGGAAGTCTTGACTAGCATCGTTTAGGTAAGAATTATAGCTTGTAAATGTTCATGATCGACTTTACGACCAAATCAACTTATATAATTCACGTTGAATGTAGTTCAAGGGGCTAACTACGTAGAAACTAGAAACAAACAACGTTGATTTTCAAAAACAAAAATGTTCAAATAATTTATGGATAGGATTATAAAAAAAGAACAAAAATATAGTTTGTACTAAATACAGTTAAATACAGAAGAAGAAGTCCTTTTTAGAAGATTTTTTAACCGTCTTACAAACTTTGCGTAAGATCGCCATTTGTTTTTTCTTATGGAATACTATTTAACTTAGGTTATTTAACTTGGGTTCGCTTAAATTCTTACAACATTCCCATAAAGGATTGTTCTTGACCACGACTGCTTTTCTATGTTGATTCGTTTGAATTTCACATCTCTTGAGCGATGAAGGCTTATGTTGGATCTACTGTTTGCATAAGGTGCTTAATGATATTGCCAATTGTATTAAAATTCTGTGAAGCTTTTATATTAAACGTATGTATGTCACCTTTAAGACATAACACTTTCCCGTCCAGAAACTAAACCGTACGATCTATGGTATAATTTTTGAGTGATTGGATATTTAGCCCCCAAACTACTTTCACGTTTCTGTTACAGTCAATACTCATTCACAATTAATTAATCATATATACTAAAGAATTTATTTAATGGCAAATAAATAAGTACTGTGTTGTTCGAAAAATTCATAACGTTTTTTAAGAAGAAGTTCTAGTACTTGTTAATAGAAAGAGTATCATTTTGCAACAAGAAAGAAAAACTTCCTATACATCTGAACAAGTAAAACATCTAAAAAGTCATTAATATTCATATAGAGAATTTATTCATTTATGAGAATTTATCCATTTTCAAGGATTTACTCCATCCTATTCACATTCTAATCTTTACAAAACATATTTTTCATAACATGAAACTGGATACTCCATAAGCCTGCAGTAACTACTTCAAGGAATTCAATCAAGGAGAGACAAATTTCTCGGAAAAGCAGTTATGAATTATAAACCTACCTGGCAAATAGCAAAAGCTACAACGCATATTTTAATGATATGTTAATTTTAAATTTCACGACAAATTTTCCAAATAATTCAATAAATAGAAAATGACAAAAATTCAACGATATTCAAATCTATTGTATTCAAGCCTTTATAAGCCACGATAGTATAATCACAGATAAGGATCAGAGCGAATAAAACATATTACAGAAAAAATTTATAAAAAGAATTCCAATACAATAGCATCGAACAGGTTACACCGGTGCAAGAAACCCAACAGTTCATGCGATTATTCAATACCATGTGTCAGAACGAATCAAGGGACAAAGCTACGAGCACGTATTGTGTGTCACGTGAATGGCTACTGCGTTTCATTTACGTTCCACTTAACGCGCATGTCCAGAGATTAGATTATACAAGGGTTGATGCCAAGAGCACGACAACGCCTCTGGAATAGGATGAATTCTTCGTGATAGAAGATCTCGTATTGACAATAAAGAGAGCTCGCGGACAGGCGCAGCTGATTGCTCGCAATGGCGAACAATCGCCACGACTATTTGCTTACTGGCACACTTCATTAGAATCATTTTGTTGTACACGAACGAGATTCCACGCTATCAGACTGATCCAATATTCCGTGTAACTATCGTTCGTGTTCTCTCCTCTTTTATTATTTCTTCTTGTTATATGCTTTCGTCTTTGCTCCACTTTATTGTCCTTTATAACCTCGTTATATTACACCGTGTGGCACTTTCACGCCATTGTTGTCGAACTTCCGTACGTTTTATAAATTACGATTTATCTTCTTGTTAAAATTGTGATAAATGAAGATTTTCTCTTGTTACAGAGACATCCGAGTATTTTTGTAACATGATGCGCCGCACGGTAAATATATGATGTCTTACCCAAATAATTCTCCGTATGACGTAACTGTGTCACGTTCAGAACTACAGCACCTCGGGGAACCGTGGCCACCAAGTTGTAACCCCGTTCCAAGGTCGGCTCCGTGAAAATCCCGTCGATTAAGTGTCCGCCGCAGAAACTCCAGAAACACTACAAATACAGATGCAGATTAATCAGTGTCGCATATTGTAATTCTTTGAAATATTTTTAGTAAATCAATTGTAACACGACTAAATCTTTAGTTATTATATTTTATATTCTGAATATTTATTACATAATGCATGTATATAATAAATCTTGGAGCGCATTTGAATAACTCTTTGGAATTGGAATAATAGTATTTGAATACGTTAAAGCGATGAATGGGAAGCGTCACAGTCTAGTTATATAGTGATATAAACAACGTAATGTTATTTTGTTTTACTTTCATTAGCTTTCGAGTACAGCACCTTGTAACAAAATTGATCAGAAAGCGACAAAGCACAACATTGTCGGAGGGAAGCAGGAATGACACGGAAGTAATAATACGTTTGTACGCTCTTGACGAGGAAGCAATCAGATTGTGCTAACAAAAATAATGGAGAACGTTACGCTCGTTTTGTCAGGCACATTGCTTGCATTGCAATACATTGGTACTCGTGATAAATATCTTTTGGCTTTTATTGTCGGGCTGGGCTCGTACCATGACTCTGAACTCGATATTTTTTTGGTTTTTTTTTCACGAAGCAACATGCAGGTTTATTGTCTATAAATACTACGAGCTCGACTCTTTTCGTATTCAGCGCAAAATATTCAACAGACTTTTCAGAAGCAACGATAAAGATCCAATAAAAAGACAACGGTTAGGAGATAATAAAGAACATTTTATAAGAAGTTTTCTTTAACTCTTTCTGTGAGTCAGAGAATAAATACGATTTGCCAGACAAATACATTAAGCCTCCCTTATTCAACGACTATATATATATTTTCTAAAAAGAGCAGGTCTGTAAAAGCTACTTGCTGCGTTCTTTGTTCTTGCTTTCTAAAATAGAATGTACACAAGATAACGACAATCTTGAAAACTTCATTAAGGAGAACAATTAAATTAATTCTAATAAGATCTCGTTAGCCCTTTTAGGTAATATCGTTGAGTCATAGATGGTTGTATTTCCGATTACTTAATTTCGATTTAAATTTTATATACGGGTTGGATAGCATGGAAATTTTTAGCGAAGAATATAAAATGTTTAATTATTCTACTTTGACAAGTTCTTAATTAACTAAATGATAAATATATTTCCTTTCGGTAAAACTAAACCGATTTGAAGTGTGTTATGACTTCTTTACGAAAATATCAGGAAAGATGTGCTTCTATTATTAATAATGGATAAAATGAAATTTTTCCACAGTCTAAAAGAAATCCGACCCTAAAAGAGTTAAAATCAAATACATAAAAGTATTAATTGATATAATTAACCTTAAGCTCTTATGGATCATTTAGATCTAAGAATATCAGTTGAAAATGAAAACTAAAAATGTCAGTGAAAGTTAAAGAAATCATTAATATCATTAAACACAGAGTATTCAGTAGAGTCCCATTAGTTAAACGAAATTCGTTCTGCTGCTATGGATAACCATTTGTCCGCTCATGCAATCGGAGATGTCTCTATATCACGAATTTGTTTGATTGGCAGTCGCTGCTGGTCACTCAACGAACTATTCTTAGGGAACAATTAGTAGAAACAGAAACAGTGTTTGCACACGTGAGTACTTAGCGTGTCGTCTGTACAAACAAGAGTTTCGTGATCGAATCGAAGATTTCAAATGTGAGTCCGCGACGCGAATTAGTAAGTCACAACACGCGTGCCAGGACACGTGTTTGGACGTGTAAAACCGTCGTGAAATTATGGCTGTCACGGCATAAATTTAGCTACGTCACGTTCCTCCGCGTGTGTCCGAAAGCCAGCTGCACTTTGTCGTTTGGCCTCTGAATCGCGACGTGTCGAGTGCACCGGAAATCGTGGATCGCTTCGTGGGCGATCCGAACGTAACGATCGAAAAGGCAAAAGTGGTTATTCGAAGCTCCTTTGAGTTATGGTGTTTCGAATGTATAATGCTTTTATTAAAGAAACGACTGACTGCGTCTTGTTCATATAGGTTTAGTGGAAGACGTGAATGAGAAAAATAAATTTCTCAAGGAACTCAAATTAATGCAAGAAATTATTAATTACTCAATGATTCAGTAATAAAAGAATTTTTTATCCATTTTTTTTTACCTGGAAATCAAAATGATGAGTGAGAAAAATGTATAATAGAAGGAAAAGAACTTTTATCGATATATTTTAAAGATCATTTACACCACCGAGGATGCATGATCGTAAACTTGTGAATTTTTATGAAACATTGCAATTTATCATTTTCTCAACTCTGATAGCCTTAGTATTAATAATATTTAAATTTTGAAAGTTTAAAAAAAATATTGTTTATGGATTATAACTCACTATGCATAGAAGAGTTGAAACAACCCTATTTTGGATTGTAGAATTCTCTTTTTTTAAAGATGTTTCATTAGATAATTACACATATAACACCTCTATTTTATTAAGTAGCTTATTTCTATTATGAATTTCCACAGATATTACAAGACTGATGATTATTGATATATATAATTTTTCTAGAAAACTGATAATATGTACTTGAAGGGAATGGTAATTGAATATTATTACGTACTTGGCTAAGAAAATCTTGTTTCATATATTATGTTGGTTGTGGAGGTTGCTTCACGTCAGCTGACGTATAATGTTAATCGTTTAACGGTATGTGACTCATTATCAGAGGTCTCAAGTTGCGATATAAGATCATATAGCGACCTATAGCAATTATTGTATTTTGATGTGTTTAACAATTGTGCATACTTGGATGTGTCACCTCGTTCGTTTACTATATACATGCGATGTTGGCTGGAATGCGAGACGCAAATTAAAGGTTATGGAATTTTAACAAAACAGTTTCACAATAATACATTTAAAGTAGATACTCGTGTAAATTTACAATGTAAAAATGTATTCTGTAGCATGCGTATAGAGATCCAACAAAGTTAGCATGTAGAATAAGCACAGCGGGTCATAAATTAAAGTATCGAATAACTACACCGATTGCTATCTTAGGACTGCTAACCGCTTTGATTATACTTATAACTAAATTATTTATAGATTTCATTCTGATTTAAAGTTTTGTACAATAAAAGCAATATCAGCGGTATTTTATTTATATGTTGAGTACGCGCAAATATATTGAGTTGCCCGGAAAGTTCATTCCGATTTTTAAGAAATTTGGTCGACATGAAAGATTGTACTGAAAAGTTTTTCGCCGAGGTTCTGGAAGGATGAATTATCGAAAATGGAAAGTATGAAAGATAAAGAAAGGTTACGGATGTATATCGAATCGAAATGTACTTCGGCGATCCAATATTAATTCTTATTTCGATAAACGTGAAAAATTGAAAAGAGGGATTGTAACATAGACATAAATTCTTATTTCAATATACTGTATAAAATATATTTGATTCTGTATTAAAAAAGATTTGCAGGATTGGAGTCTTAAGTAAAGTTTAGATCTTCAATAAAATATTTTGCTACTCTACACGATTAATGCCAAACAGGATCAAGACAGAGATCCTTTCACATTGATTTTGCTAATGATTAATATCTTTTCGTAAGTATCATATTCATTTGATTAATCTATAATTTCTTACGATTAATCTTTTCTTTGATCTTAAAAAATTTGTTAGAACTTTATCATTTGTCATAACTGGTAATGTAAAACGCATAAATCAAAATTAATATTTCTAACAATAACCACACAGAAAAACTAAAAAGCCTTAGTAAGTAAAAGGATTGTGCGTAGATTTATAACTCTCGGGTTGCACCGTGGCGGATACGATTAATATTCGTGTCTCGTAAACGTCTCTGTTATTTGCGACTTTGATCAAGCGTAGAAAGAAAAATTGCAATGATTTCTTAGAAGGAGTCTCTCTATTCCTGTGCACGTTGTATACTACAGTAAGGACGTAATTTCTGTTTGTCAGTAGGTGGGGTATCAATAAGTTGAAAATAACGTTGCGAAAGGAAATTCGAAGGATATTGTGACTGCACATATTTGTGATTGTATACGCACGAATGTTTTCTATCTCGTGGTTGATGAAGTTACAGAAGATTAAGATGATAAGGGATTGTATGTTAAATTGCTTTTAGTCTCCGTACGTGGGATTTATGTTGCATGGGCGTAGAATCGGTATATGGGACGCGAAAGACGAGTATAAATTACAGCGAAGACCACATGGCCACGTATGAGCAAGTGCTTCGATGGTGATTCAGGTCGGATCTGGAACTCCGTATCTATTACCACTATTTGATTGGACGATTAATAGTGCTCTGATGGCTTTCTTGAAAATTTGGTTCTATTTCGGTACGCAGTTTCGCAATTTTGGAATGCGTCGATCTCGCCGGCAGGCTAGGAATGATATTGGACGTTTATCGATGCCTTAATGGAATTTTATGAAGGGATAGATATATCTAGTTTATGAGATCTAGTTATGAGTTTAATTTGTTGTTGATTATTTATTTTCCTGCCGAATTTAATCATATTACTGTAACTTTATATCGGTGGCTTTTATGAGCCATTTCTTGTAAATTGAAATTTAAGCGGTGTAGATATCATACTGATCTATTTTATCAATTGAAGAATAGAGTAAATTGATTATATGTACATTAGAACTACCTCTTTTTAAATTTACCAAGGAATTTGTGATTATCTGTTTATAATATCTTCTTATAACAAATAAACTTACAAGTAGCAAGTCATTTGTGATTCGGTTTTAAAGTCAAGTCATTCGATAACTGGATAATGAAATTGGAAAATTCGCTAATACTCTGATATCGATCAATTTGAGATTTTTAAGAAAGTAATTTATAAACCAAACTAAAAATTTCATTACTGTAATACTGTATCATATGACGGATATAATATATCATATTATCAAAATACTGTACATGATTTACATTTAACAATACTCAATTTATAGGATCGAAGCTGACATGAATCTTTGTACTTATGCAATGAAATTGAGAAATTAATAAAAATTGAAATTGATAGGTTTTGCTTCTGAGAGGGTCGCACATCAAACAAATATCAAACTTCACCTGAAACAACTGCCTATAAAATTAAACGATTGAAAAAGCTCTTCTGACTGTCAGTTCGTTTTCTAGCGACGTCTAATGTCTACGTCCTTGATATCCGCTAGAGCTGAACGCGACGCTATTCCGTTGTAGCGCGACACTTATTTTTTTCAGTAAAAGCTAATCAGTAACGTGCATATAAAGCCGCGCCCTAACTGACACTCCTCGACTCTTTGATTGGATTAACCCAGGATGAATGTCAAGTTACTTCGCCGCTTATATGCTACACCTTGTCCACTGCTTGATGTTAATTGTATGAATATCGCATGAGCGAATTTATGCATCGGCCAGGGTGTAGAAGGGAACAATGCGAGTGGCGCGGACCTTTCTCGATTACCGTTCGATAATGTCAAACCACGTGAAACAGGTCCCTCGATTACCTCGATATTAACAACAAGGGTCAGGCGTAATGCGCACGAACACTGGATCTTAATGTTATCTCTGGTCGATCGTTATCTCGGATTTGTATTTATGACAACGGCCTTGATTTACAAACATCTCCGTGGGATTATGGTTATGAAGAAATTTATGGAATCCCTTAATTACGTAACGAACTACGCGCTAGACTAGAAAACGCAATAATTCATTCGAAAGACTCGATCGGTACAGTATCGTGTTCAGATATTTTCTTTCGAAGAGACTGCTCTTTAAACTTTTTGTAAAGTGACTCCTTTTATTTCACATTTTTTGATTTTATAAAAGTTTCTAAAAGTAACATATGGAATTGAATTTCCATCTTCATTCTTCTTTTTTTCTTATCACTATACCTTTTACACTAAATCGCAGTAGGAAAGAAGACAACACCCTTATCATTCAGATTGAGGAAGATTAGAAAAACCAGGAAAAAGGTTTTGGAAGAACACAATGGCGACTAAAATTTAAAAAAGTCGTGATACACACAGCTGAATTTTTCTTATCATTCAAAGAAAGCATTAATTTGCATATAAAAGTAAGAAACTTCAAATCACAGTGCACAGAATTAAACTTCCTTTCCACGATACTCCATCGCTAGAGAATCGCACATCCATACTATTCGTTAATTTCCAAACTTTACGGATCAGCCATTCGTTACACGACCAAAAATGTTACATCAAGATTTATGGCGTAGCGGTAGTGACTTGAAATAAACGACGAAGCCACAATACGCCACATAGTTCTATATGCGTGTACATACGTAACACACACGTGTCACAAGGTTTCGCGATACTTTTAGAAAAATACACGCATATGCATTTGTACAGTCACATGCAGCGGGTAGCATAAATCCGTGGAGGTGTTAAAGCACATTAAATTACGTCGTGCCTGTTAACTTGTAATAAGCGAGCCGTAATTCTCTCGAGCAACATTTACAAGCGGCTCATACGAGGCCACACCAGGTGTTTACACTACGATAAAGCAGTTTGCGTTCACGTGTACCTTGTACCCGTTCGTTTCAGGAACCACGTGTGCAGATTTGATTCACGTGAAAATCAAGGCTTCTGTATGGTTCACAATGCTACGAGTATTTTTATCATCGTTCTATACACGGTGGTGAGACGCATCTTTCAATTACGAGTTAATTAAACACAAGCTATGCTAACCACGTTAAAATCGTTAGATTTAGTAGGTTACTCGTATTAGTAGACTGGTCACGTAAAAATAGAGCATCATTCTATGATGAGATATGTCTGTCTATTTCTTAAATCTTTTTCACTACGTAGTGTATTTCTAAAAAACACATTTGAAGAAGATACGTTCGAATAAAAAATTAAATTTATGGATTTCTTGGTTCGAGCACTGTTCCAACGCCTTGACTTCGTTGCTAAAATTTGACCTGTTTTAAGATTGTAGATTCGCAATTCGAATATTGCTTATGAAGGTGATATGAACTTGAGATTTTGCTTCATTTGAATATTGGTTTAATATAGGATTATTTTCCAAGGAAGATTGTAGAGAAATCATACTTTCTACTTCTTGCAAATATTTCATATAAAGTGTCATGATGTGTCATACATCGTAATGGATATTATAAATACAAAAAAGAGGGTCGAAAGTTGTGCGGTCATTAAGATAAGCAGCTAATTAATAATCGGTTTCAAAAGGGCCTGATGAATCATCGTGGTTCTACGAGGAACCCTGCAGGTTCGGCATTATGCTTCGGATCCACGACGATGAGGATTAAACCGTTCTAGTGTCTACCAAAATAACGCAACAAGAATAAACGTCGAACTCGATTCTCATGCTATGCGTTATCGGTGCTGATCATCGTGACGCCATTTATCGTGTCCACAGTGAAATACGAAAGTCTGACTCGCTCACACTTAGTGTCACCTGTCTACTTCCGATAGATAAATTTGCATCGTTTATCTCTCCCTGGTTTTTCAATAAGGATCGATTTAAGAACCTTTATCAAGATAAAATGTTACAGTTAACTAAAAGTTTCTTAAATATTTGAATGTATGAATCTTTGTGCAACTTACCATAATTAATAACGAATTCTTGAATAATGGTAAAAAATTGGGAAAATGATAACCTATGAAATTTTAGTAGTGTTATGTCGTGGATGGCGAATGTAGTTAATTAAAGGAGCCGAGAAATTAAATGATCAATTCTAAATATAAAATTCAGTTTTGAAGTGTAGGAAGTATTATTTTATAATTTAATATGATACCTAATAATTTAATATATGTATATATCTAATTTTATGTAATAGATAGGTAAAATAGTATAACAGCGAAGGAAGAGTTTTATTATATACCATATATCATTGAATAAATAATATGAGAATATATAATTATATTATGTAGATCCTTAGTTTAGCAACAGATTGAAGGAAGAATTTCTCCTGAGAATAGAGACTGGTACTAGTTACACATTATCGTAATGAAGACCTTGTTATCATGTAACATATTACACAACATTTATTATATATAATTATTATAACAACAAACATTTCTAGTTCATTTCGTAATAAATTATCCCATTATATTCTCAACAATATCTCATAAGTAATTTTTGACTACATCCTACAACTTCATTGTAGTAGGCGCAATGTTAATATAAGAAGTTTTCAAGACAAACCGGTTACTAAAGTGGTCCAGTAATGCAGTTCAGAAAGCTGTTTCCTTATTTAACCAATACACACGTATTTTATACTGATAAGATTGACATAAACGTGCTGACGTTCAATTATTTCCTGGTACTAATAACGCAAATATCTGCATATTAAATTTGTTATTTCAAATTTTTTTATTATATATCTACGTTTATCTTAAATAAATTAGGTAACGAATAACATACCAATTACGCAACCATACTCGTTTCGTGCATTTTATATCCAATAGATTGTACTAATCTACAACTCCTTTGTTTCCAATTTTCCTAGCATATCTACGTTTATCGAAAACAAATTAAGTAATCAATACTACGCCACATACATCACCGATTACGAAAACAATGCATACTTAATGTTTTATTTTTAATTTTCTGTATTACTTTTATCTCAAATAAATTACTCTAAAAAGTGAAATTGTAGTACAATTGATGAGATGAATAAAATTAATCTATTTATAAAATAATCAAGAAAATGAAGCAAAGTATTTTGAAATGTCGTTATTCTCTTAAATCTTTGAATTGACATAACGTTACATCGAACATTTGTAGAAACATTTCATCATTTGAGGAATTCCATCCTTCTTTTCGCGCCTCTCAACCAGTTCCTCGCGCCGGATATAATTGACTTTTCTCGATAAGACCGGATTCCGCGGCGAATTCGAAATGCTTTTTCACGGTGGTCCGACAAGGCGAAGCGCGCCGAGAGGTGCGTCTAAACGTCTCGCTCTTCTCGCCCGCTCGTCGATCCTTCCACTTGGCGCGAGCAATGAAACTCGAGGCGTTTGCAACCTGCTTGCTGGCGCCGGTTATGCGTGCACGCTTCGTAATGCGCCAGATGAGAAAGGGATGAGACGCGAAAGCAGAACCGATAGCCGGCGAATAAGCGCGGTCACGTGCATCGTCATCGCGAAGTCGGACATCGTCGTAGAAACCATTCCCTCGACGATAGAAATTGTTACTGGAAACTACAAATGAAATACACTATTGCCCGTAAGTGTTTGTCCATAAAATAATACGTATCATGATGCATAAATATTTTATTTATTTAAGATATTAGAACTGCTCTCAAGTTATGTAGAATAGCATATATATTTTTTTAAATAAAAATGTTTTTTTGGGAAAGGCTATTGCTTATATTTGCTGGCTAGTTATACTAAACACAATTATTATTAAACACAAAATATTTAAAGTAATTATCTTTGATACCTGCCTTTGTAAATTCTAGTGTTAGAATGTATTTAGTTGAATTTATTCGCGCGATGTGTGTATCGGATTCCTGAAATAACGAGTCGATTTTTTATTTAATCATAATCTCTTGTGCAAGCTTGAGTTGCATACTTAACGAGTGAAAAGACATGGCTGCATAATCGAGGAAGGTCTTGTATAGGTAATCGGATACTAAAATATTATTAAACTGTTTCTAGCTATGAGCATAATCTGCAGAAATTAGTATGTATCTCTGGTATTAATTAAATCTAGATATTGGACTTGAACGTGTAATATTTTAGATATTCAATGTAATACTCTGATGGTTACAGTAATAGCAATAGTAGAGTCTAGAGACTCCTAATGAATTAACGTTTGACAGCTTGCATGTTGTTGTTTCTCAAATTTTTAAATCCTTTTCGATTTAATATTTTGCGTATATTTTATTTATTAATTAGTAATTTAATTAAATAGGACGGTACTGTTTCAAGAAAAATGAAAATTGTAAGAATTGTATTATTAAAAATTATCAAGATGTAATTAATAAATCTATATAGAAAGATGGAATATTGAAAAATTCTCACGAAGAATATGAAGAATTATATGAAAACAGTCAATGGAGACTCGAGTAGCTTATGACACGTGGTCGACGAGCAATAGAAGTCCAATGATTGTAACCTGCGCGATCGTGACCCTGCACTAAGCGCGTGTCATAACGTTGGGACAGAGACGAGACAGGAAAGTGATAGCCTATGAATAAATATCTTCTTACTGTCAGTCGAGAAAACGTGCGCGTAAGAGCAAAATGATCATCGTGTGTCGAATGGAGGAAAATTTAATTTAGAAATTAGGTACGTCAAGACTGAAGCTAATTATTTACTTATTACTAAATATAAAAGTATAAATTTATTCATAATACAAGAAATTATCATGAAATTATACAATGCAATAATGACGCAAATTATCATAAGATTATAGAGTTATTAAACCTCTTCCCAGTTTAAAAGAGTTTTATGATCGTGTAGCAATGTTTACGTAAATTAATTATCCTGAAATATATCTAAAGGATTAGAATTCACAACGTTCACGTTGATTATAAAAATGCTATAAAAAAATTTCTTGTATATATCGCAATCGTTTTACATCTGACGACAAGGAAGGAAAAGATAGTTTTGCAAGTAAAATGTTTGCGGGAAGCTATGGTATATTTGTAATTTATTGCAAAACCTTGGCCTCAGAGTGCGTCTTCTGCCTGTCCTCTGTCACGAAAACGGGGAAATATTCAGAGACAACAAATTTCCTGAATGTATCATATTCAACTCATCCATGACAGATGATATTTTATGTTTTTAATTCGTTCTATTAAACTATCACTTCGTGTGCAATTTATTTATCTTAGATATATTGATTAGATGAAGTCTTTCAACTCATCAACGTTAAATATAGTTACAATGATCATGAAGTTTCCTTATACGTTATATTACTATTATTAAGTTTGTCCATATAAAATGTCGTTTCTTCTGAGTTTGAAGTTTTATTGTCGATTCTCAACCATATTAAAAAGAAAGAAATTGGCTATAAGACGGTTTATATCGCAATAAGGATATCAGAATCTCTTGTGATCCTAAATAATCAAGATACTTGCTTAATTTATAATCTAATATTATACGAATCTAATTATCCTTATATGAATTTGGAAAATTGCTTCAAACATAAATTTAGCATTCGAAGAAGGTTAAATATATTCTGCCTTTCACCTAAACAATTTTTCAATGCATAAATTATTAAGAAAAAAAAAATAAACAATAAATAAAGAAATTATGACAGTTTCATTCTAAGAAGATTTTAATTCCAGAATTGACAAATTTGGATTAAATGAAAAAACCTACTTATCTACAAGGAAATAAATAAGATTTCCAAATCCTTTTTCCGCTTAAATTGTCAAAAAAATTCCATGCAAATTAATCCTCCAATATCAATAGACCACTTTTTCAAAAGGCTACTTTCAGCTATCCATAAGGGGGTTCCTGTACAAAGAAAAATCAAACGTAACATCCTCCAACACCTAAAAGGTCAACTCCAACGCATTCTACGAAAAGACACTTTACAATAACTCTAAAACACCCTGAAGAAGACGCGTCTCTTGAATACCACAGGCCACCTTCAGCAGCAACGTGGGCGCAACGTGATGGATTCCGATTCTCATGATTGATGAATGATCTTTAACCTCAGGAATGTCACACGAACGAGATTTAACCGATAAATTTGGATCAAGGATAATATTGTTTTCTGGTAAGAGCAGTTCGAATCTGTTATAATGTGTTATTGGGTCGGTCTAGGAATATGTGTTACGCTGAAGATTTAACGGATGGAATGCGTTTCACACAACGTGGTACTTCTTAGACAGACCTTGGGCAATACAGACGGGTTTTGGCTCATCAAAGGAAGGAGAAAAATCGACGCCCGTCACAATTAAGCAGCGTAATTTACGACACACGGGCGTCAATAAATAAAAGAACATCTTGTTTTCTCAACGGAAGGTAGCTTGTCATCATTCTCTTTATGATCAATCGTTAGGCAAACATCGCCGGTGTCTTTATCCTAGATCAGTTCTATTTCGACTCAGTAATCAACGTGATTCGCATCATATAACAATATTTCTCAAGAAACGTTGATTAATCGTAAGTACAAAAATACCAGATTTGCGATGGATTTATTATACATGTTGATGAAGATGACGTTTGGTCTGACATAGTTTCTCAGAAGCTTTGAACAGCCGAGAACTGCTTTCAAATAGATAATAAATGAACGATACAGTATCAAAGTAGTCATGCGTTAAATTAGAACGATTATCTTGATGATTGGTAACATTTTAATAAGATATGATAAGACAGTAGAACGATGTTGAAAGTGAGAAAGGATATACTTCTTTATACCATTGATTTCTAACCTGTTTCCATATTTATTAAAAACTATGTTAAGGCAGTAGCTTAAAGTTTGATTGACATAGCGCAAGATTTATGCATCTTTTATGATAATCAACGAGAGAGTGGTAAAATTGTAAAGCAATAAATAACTTCGTTAATCGGTTCTCATTTTTCCTTCACGACATGGCGCCTTTATTCTCATAAAGCTGACGCCCTACCTCTTTTATCTCCATGAGGATATTCATACCATATAAATATTCTCTTAGTTTTATTCGAACTCAACAACTCCTTTTACGTGCGATGAACGCGATGCCGGACCATTTCTGACTCATACTACTTTGTTATTTAGGATTTATCTGTGTTTTACGTAAAACCGAGGCTCGTCCCGCCAATATATGTTCCACGATCGTCACTTTATTCGTCATAGTTCCTAATGGACACGAAAAAACCGGTTTGAACGGGTCCCTGGCGAAGCAACGATATATTCTTTGTAATTTTGAAATACAACCGTTCATTAAAGGCGTACGCGACGACTATTTATCTTTTCGGCGACAACGAGGTCTCGTTAGACCGTGTAAATGATAATAATAACGATGATTAAACTAACGACTAACGCCAGCAACGATTCATTAGCTACTCGATGCGAAAAACATTACTGAATTTACGAAACACGCCTGGCCGATTTGCTGGACGCGTCCCGTGTCGCCTACGACCGCTTGAAAATGCATGAAATTTGTTTCGTATTCCAAATTACCTGCTATTATAAACTACACACTAGGAGAAAGGAATTGCCAAGTCGCTGCGTTTTACGACACTTTAAGTTACTTTAAGTTACTCGAGTTCGCGTAAATCTCGTTTCACATTTAATAAAAATAATGAAACATTTAACCCATTTAGAACATTCGTAATAACGTAGCACCGTCTATTTTTACAAGCCTGTATATAAATCTTCGGATTATCTTTTTTTAACACTCTATGTGACTAAGAAGAGAGACTTTAAACGCGTATCATTTCATTTCTGTATTTTTCTATGGTGCTCACTAACTCTTGACCAAACAAAAATGGATCGAAAAAAGGGAGCGGTGGGAACAAAATCGTTTTCCTCGAGAAATGAATTTACGAGCGTCTCAGCGGATCCGTTTTAAACATAGAGATGAGGAAGCTCGGAAGAAAGCCGGGAGAGAAACTCCTACTCTTTCGAGGCTGCCTCTCGACAGTGTCAGGAAGAAATACACCGACACGCTTTCAACGAATTTTGGTGACACGCACGAATAAAGAGATGCTTCCTAAAAAGAGTCACTCTTATCATCGTGACACGAACGAGACACGGCCGTGTGATACTTTTTATTGGCCCGTGGTGGTAAGCCCCCGAGACACAAGAACGAAAGACGCCTCTTTCGGTCTTCTCGTGCGGCTCGAGCGAACCAAAAAGAGAAACGAAAATAAAGAAAGAAAAAGAAAAGAAGGCGGAGATGGAGGAAAGATCGAAGAGAAAGAGAAAGGGCAAGAAAAAAAAGTGAGCCCTACGCAGTTGTGCTTTTCAGCATGTGCTGAGAACGTGGACGAGCTGGAACCACGAGGCGCCAGATATCCTGTAATTTGTCTTTCAACGAATCACTTTCGACGACCGACCGGCACGACGATTTTTGTGCAGCGTATAAATTATTATATTCACGTGCAATCTGGAGATTAGCCACTGTCGTTCGCGGTCTCCTACGTGATTCGTTCAGGAATTAAATTAGTTATGAGTAATATCGATTAAAAGTGTAAAATATTGATTTGTGAATATATAATATAGACAAGTAATGAACAAGGCTTGAATGTTCAAATATTCCATAAAAAAGATCTAGCTTTTATTTTACAATATTCCAGTTTTAATATATTCCTCGATAAAAAAAGATTCTTCACTTTATAGTGTCCTAATTTTGCATATTTTCTTGGAGAAATCAAGGTTAAACTAAAATATCTTTCTAATAGTAAAATATTTTAGTTTAACCTTCACCATTTTTCTAGATAAGAACTAAATGTCAAAAAGAAGTATTTGAGTAAGAGTATAACTTTTACTGTCAACCCAGTCCATATTCGTCGAAATTAAGACATCTGACTGACTAATTTATTCCTTAATTTCAAAACCAAACAAGCTTACAAAAGTACCATAAAAATTGATGACGCGTCGCTCAAAGAAGCGAGTCTTTTGAATCGGTTTCAAAGACACCACCTCCGCACTTACACCCTTTTTTTCTTTCCATATACGCACAGACAGTTCAAATAGCCGCACACTAATTTAATCTACGAGTTTGGCATTGAAGTTCAAGTCAAATTGGAACTGGCTCAGAAATCATTCTAACATGCGTTAAATCATTGTAAATGTTTCCTTGATTATATTATTCGGATCTTACCGTCAGAGATATCAATAGAGAGAACAGGAAAGCTTTATCCATCTTGGACAATATTTTTCTTGCGGTTCACGCTCCACGTATCATCTTCTTTTCCACGTAACCTTCTTTTCGTTAATTTTCTTCGTAACAAGTTTCGAAATGATTTCGCGAACAATTCTTTGTCATTTTTCGAGTACACCAATAGTTTTGCACCACACCACGATATTTCGATTCAGTTTTTGTTTCTTCGAATGTCATCGAAATCACAGTAATCACAGTAATTACGTTTCACTCGTACACGCTTTTGTTCGTTTGCACCATCCAACCGTTTATTATGATAATTTACAAGATTTTCTTTCGTTCTGTTTTCATATCTTTGAACAAAATTAGATAATGAATGGTTATTACTAATTTTTTGCTACCTTTATGCTATTTTGCTACATTGTACAGAAAAAAATCAAGATCATTACGTGTAATTAGAGATAATACAAAAATTGTCGATACCTGATCTTTGTTTCGTAAAAATAGAATTCAAATTATCTCATTGAAATTCAAACACGTTACTTGCGCGTTGAAAGAACAAACAGTCCCAGCTGTATTCCTAAATGGTAAAACTATACTGCAAAGGAACGTTATAAAATACTTAGGAATGCATCTGGATAGCAAACTAACATGGTAATATCTTATTTCAAACAAAAGTCGAATAAACCGAAATCAAAAGAAGAAACAAGAGCTATATTGCAAAACTAAGTACAGAAATTTGTAGAACAATAATAAAATCAATATAAAAATATCACTTTCGTATCGTTCTCTGAAGTATAGCAATAAATACGTATTAAAAGAATCGGGACACATACATATTTTTATCATCAATTGTATTTTATAAAACAAATGGCAAATTATATCTAGAGAAATAGAATTATGTATCTTCTATCCTATATCAAAATAATGTGTTAGTTTTGGCATTATAAAGAATTATAACCGCCAGCATCATAATTCATCCTTAATCAAGAATCTCAATATTTCTACTTTTCCCTCTATATTACGTTTCTGTGCTCTTTCTTACGCCTATTGGGTACCTCTGGCGTCAGCAATTTTCCATGCAACTTTTCCACCAATTTATGGTACGCGGATATTATTTATTGTTTCTTGCGTTACCATGTATCCGAGAGGCACGCAGGAATTTCCCCGCTGATATCTAAATTGTGATCAACGCGACCGCGCGAGTCACGGATAGAAGGATAGCAGGGATAAGGAAATTATTTACACGGGAACGGTTGTGGCGCGGCCAGATAGAAAGAGGCATGATACACTTGATCTATAGTTTGCTCGTAATTACATCGGTCAAACCAATAAATCGGTGAACTTTTTCGATTTTTCGTCGTTCCGGTTTTCTCGCTACACTTTCCTCCATGAACGAACAAGACAGGTTTTGTTCCTCTTGTAATTGTTTAATTAAACTGTGTGTTGACAAGATTGATCAATACGTTCGACGCAAAATTGCAAGCCACTTTCAACGCTCAGGGTACATACGTAACCTGCTCGTTTCAGCCAGATATTTTTTAAATGAAAAATTTGAAAAATAATTATTTGATTCTATTAATGATTTCTCTATTTCGTAGGAGAATTAGAACCATTTTATTGGATTAAATAGAGGAAGAAATGACATGATTGTTACAGAGCTCGTTACGTATTACATATTACATTAATGCGAATAATTAGATGTGTAACGTGAACGTGCATGGTTTGATGATGATTCAGGTTGACGCATGCTAATGTCGAATGCGTGTAACACGAACGGCAAAAAGTTTGGAACCGTTCATCGAGAAAGCGGAACGATAAAGTATTCCGTTGGAAATCGCTGGACTATTTTTAGGATTGTTTTAAGAAAGGCGCCGTTTCTGTCGTTTGTAGAATGAACGCATTTCAACCGAAAAAATATATTCGGCGTTTGAACAATATTTTAATGGCACCGAAGGTGGGTGGAGGATCGCCTACTATTTTTAAGTCGTGTCCTCGATTTCCGGACGATGATGCAGCCTGCACTATCAGCGAATTGCCGTTTCCCATTTCAAGACGATCGAGACTTTTTCTTTCCAAAACTTTTATGTCCAAGAAAAATGGGAAATAAATTATCATAAATTTTTCAGAAATTTTAAGTTGTAAAATTTGTACGAGGGAGTACGAGGAATTTGCAAGCAACGAAGTACAAAATACTCTAAAATAACGATATAAGAAGAAATTCATTAATTTTGCAATACTTGCATCACTTAAAATTATACGTCTGTTTTAACTCGAGTAATTTTCTACTTCACTTGTTCTACAATATTGAATTCGTTAAACTTTAGCCATTTCTGATTCTTTTCTGAAGATAATTAGATTGATCTGAAAAATTATAGTATCATATAAGTAATATTATTGTAATTTAAATATTCTTAAACAAACTGCTATAATATTTTTATCAGAAGAAACTGATTAAAACAGCAAAATCAACAATATATGTACATAATTTAACTCACAAGAAAACTGGACCATAAAACTACAAATATTAGAAAAAAAAGTCGATTAAAACGATCTCCAATAAAAAAATTCTAAGATAAAAAGTCCCATTTACATCAATATCTTTATATCTCAAGTACACCATCCACAACTCGAAAACTCGATTCCGCCTAATAAAAATTTTATTGAAACCAACTCGCGAGTACTCCTGACGCACACACGTACGACACACAAATAACACTTCACCGATGGCCAAAGAGCTCCGATTCGACGCACGATCAAGATACATATTTTGCATCGTGAGAAACGAGTTATGATGCGACACGAAGGAAATTGGATATTAAAGAAACCTTCGAGTCCGTGTACGTATACGCACGCACATAATGCCTTCATGCTCCAGTTGTTAGTGAGCGTTAGACGGGAATCGATATTAGTCGTGCGTCGACCTGTCGAACGTAATCGTTCTCCTACATAGAATTATCCGCTGAAAGCGTGCCGCGCGTGGAAAATAATTTTTCTACCGGTTCAAACATTCCATCGGTCTCTTTCGTTTTGAATTACATACACCACTGCTCATAAGTATCCGGACAATTTGGTCATGATAGTAACAGCACCCATTTTATCGAAGTCTACATATTAATAACGAATATATAGTAAAAATATGCAAATTGTATTAAAGTGTGCAAATTAATGGTCAATTAATAATTAGAAACAACACTTACTGTCTTTTTATGGACTCGCCAGACTGTAAATCTAAATTGATTATTAAAAAACATAGCTATAATATATTTTACCAGTTATATATTATTGCACACAGTGATTCATGAAAGTATTCGAACACTTACCATACAAAGCTTTTATGAATATATTATGCATGTTATATCAATGATTTTGAAATTCCATTAACACTGTATCGAGGCACAAGTATCGCGATTATATTGGTAAAATTTAAAACTAATTCAAAAATGTATCATAGGTTACAATAGATCTATTGCAAGCATACACTTCGCAAAAATCGTCAAAGTTTTTGAAGTCAATTTAATTTCATCCTTTATTATATTATATCTGTATACTAATTTTGCACGAACTGCGAGCTTCTAATAAATATATTGTTACCTCTATATAGTTAGTTATACTCTATATAGTTCAAAATTTTACCAACATAATCACGATAGTCTTCTTATTACAGTGCTGATGCAATCCGAAAAATGTGTCATATGACGCACTTACTATGTTCACAAAAATTTTCAGTGATAAGTGTTCGAATATTTTCATTGTCATCGTATGACGATTATACAGAACAAAATCATTGCATCTTAATTTCTCCATAAAATCTCATAACTAAACTACATCTTGTCGAAAATAAACAAGAGTCTGGATACTTTCGAGTGATCGTGTATATCGCACGCTGAAAAGTTAAACGCCGCTGCAACAACGTGGCAGCACGAGATTTTTCCCGGCTGGCGCCATACATCGATGGTTCCAGTAGATCGATCTCAATTACACCTGGTTTACATTATCTCTGTTTTAATCTATTGTTTATCCGGCACGTTTCCCGCCACGCTGCCGTGTCGCTGCCACGGGATCAAGCGTGAAATTTATGGGTCCAGTCGAGAGCAAAAGGGATTAGTTTATGTTTATTTTGCGGAATTGAAATGGCGTGGAATGTGGGGCCAATGGGTACGCAACACATGGAATTTATGAAGCAAGAGGAAAATAGGGAGACGGAATTATTGCAGGTGTAATTATGTACAATCGGTAGATACGCTTACGTTTTTCTTTTTTTTCGCGGCGACCACGAAAAAATTGAATTGATCGAGTAGCAGATTACGTGGGTTATAATTTCAGCCATTTATATCGTAAACACGAGTTTAATCGGTTAGTAAAGATAGAAAAGTTATGAGCTCGATCCATAAATGTAAGATTCTTTTCTCGTGAAAGATTATTTTATGTATTTTATACTTGTTCGTTTTCGTGTTGCTGTATCTTATCCATTGATGAAATTAATTCATGGTTGCATATCTGTTTTGAAATCATTCATTCACCGTGTAGATCATATTGACGCTAGGAAATATAAATTGCCGTGGTATAATAAAAAATAAGAAATGTCGACCGGAAAGTTGTTAAACAAATTTGTAAGTGAGAACAGTTTAAATGAATACTCGCGTGGTACTTTGTTTACATCCAACATTGTTTAATATTTACTTATATGTATATTATTATACGTTTATGTACAATATTGGTTAACACTTGTGAAGTGTTACACTGTGTTTGTAATATTCATACGGAATGTTTAACGAGTCGGAAAACACGCTTTGTTGATTTTGCAACTAGTCATTCAGTGATCTTGGTGTAATTAAACTATTAGCTGATTATCTAAGTGGCGATGTATGCGTGCATTAATTACGGACTATTACCAGCTAAATATCGTACGTTAAGTGCGCTGTAAGTACACGATAAGTAGCCGCGTTGCGGATGAATATGAATTATGGGTTATACATGTATTCGGTAGCTGTATCTATATGTCGTTCGAATGAAATGGCGCCACAGAATACGTTAATGGCGCAATATTTCAGAAAACGAGTCGAGTATCGATCAAACGATGTCGTAATACGAAGACAAAATATTTAATTAAACGGAAAGTTTCCGCATTTTCGATGAGATGTTCGATGGTTATAACGTGCTACTGTTGATTAGCAATTCAAAAGTAATTATGTATTTTCATTAATTTAATAGCAGATTTTTCTATTCATCTTGGCAACATGTAGTTTAAAAGATTTCATAAGCAATTTGAAAATATTTCTTTAATAATGCAAAAATTTTATGATTAAAACAACAAAAATTAAATAATTACGTTTAAGAATACTCACATTCGATTGCTATGTATTTAGATTGTTACAAAGTCATGACTGAAAGAATAAAGAATTCAAAACTTATGTAGAACTCAGCGTCTCTAAAATTGTTTCACGTCCAAATACGAAGTTCCTGTGAAACCTGATTGTAACATATCAATCTTGTAAATATAATATAACAGTATTTAACGCGATGAAAATGCAAAAGCTTTCCATTTAATCTAATAATAATGATTCTTCAACGATACTTCTTCAAATTATTAAAATAATTTATAATTTTCAAATAAATTATTCCATTAGTTTGTCTTATAATTATGTTATTATATCGTGTAATATATTTTGATGAATAACAAGATTAATTCATATAACCATCATTAAACTAGAATCTACGTGTTAATTACATTACAAAGTGGCGTAGAGCCTCGTCAAACAGCTTCTACTCTTCATTACGCTGTCTATTTTTTCATGACCGATGTTTATGAGACCGCGTTACTTTATTACAGCGAAAACACACCAGAAAGAATAGCACCATTCCAATGGATCTAAGTAAGTAAGTACTTACGCAAGTGTCGGTATAACGCGAAGCACCGTTTATTTTTACGATTATCGACCCACTGGGATCGTGAACTATTAATACACGTTTGTGAAAAGACAGATCGGGGGTAAACCGATTTTCTAGAGAGCAAAATACTCATGTAACAGATACTGGGTCTTCTTCGTGATATTTGATAGCTACTTGCTTGCGTTTTCGAGATGGTGGATAAATTATGGATTTTATAACAGACTTTAGCTGCAGATTCAATTTAAGAGCATACTTAAATATTTTTCTTTTAATTTTCTTTTAAACTTATCGTGATTAGAAAGAGTTGTCAAAATAGGGTAGTTTCTATCAATCTTAAATTCTTCTTCTTTTTTTGTTCTGAATTACGGATAAAACTACATGGTATATTTGTAAAGAGTGTAATTATTTAGACATTAGAAAGGTAGGATCGTTAAATTAAACTAGAGTAGGGGGAAGATAGTTATGTAATTACGTTATTAATAAGTATGCTCAAAGTAGTTAACCCGCTATAACGTGATGTAATTTAACACATTGTGTATGGGAGGCGATCATCTCCGTCATTGTATATCCAAACGTTGTTACTGTACTAAATACCATACTTGAAGGCATCATCTAATATTTATGCAAGTTCCATCGCAATGAGATCGAATGAAAAGTAAGCAAAGAAATTGATTTTTCAACAAATACATGCATAATACAGAAGTTTTATTGAAAATACTTAAGATTATTTAAACTTGAAAAATGTAACTCTGTATTAAAAGTTACTTAGATATTTACCCAAATCTTACTAGACAATGGATATTTATGCAAATTCATATTTTCATGAATGGGAATAAAAATGCAGATTCATTTTACTCTCTAAATTATTACTTACTCTTACTTCTTGTGTATTCTTGCATATTTTAACTTATTTATATTAATGCATAAACATCCGTGGTCTAATCTTTCTATTAACAAGCAGTCAATTTATGATAATTATTACTCCTTCAGTGATTAGTGAGGAATGATAATTAATTATAATCTTTCCATACGTAAGTAAGTGAGAGTTGGGTTATAGTGGGTTGGAGAATGTTAGTAATTACATTTTACCGTGATAACGTAATGCCTTCTGGGACGTGAGAACGAAATTCACGTGCGAAGAGGGGCACAAAGTCAAGGCCGCTTGCATTCGTCCACGAAAATAGCTGTGGAAGCCGTCAAAGGGACCGTAAATTTAGATTTGTGTGGCACAAAGTGCTTTAAGCTGTACCGTGTATGTTGTGATAGAAAAAGAATCTCGTGGTGCCGTGACGGCGCGGAGGAAAAAAGATTATAGCTGTCTGGCAGAAGCAAGGAGGTTCACGTCATAGTTTAGCGGACGCGGAATTCTCTGTCACGTTTCTTTCGGCCTGGCACGCTTTTCAGGAACATATTTGACTCTTTAATGGCTCACGTTCGTTGACACATCCTTTACATATCTTAATCTTGTTCGTTCAATTTGTCAACGATGTTCCTCGACAATAAAATATAATTCTTAGCGATCAGAAATATAAAAACCAACTTGTTACAGGAATCCGATTACCTTTGAACTTTAAACGGTACCCGTAGAATTCGATTCGGGTGACAAGTTGGCTAGCCGATACGAAAAAAATCGTGTCGAGCATGTACTAACATAGAATCTGGTACAACCCCACAACCCCAATGTAAAAAAAGATCGAATACAAGAGATCAATCTGTTATGTCGATCTTAAAATTCCTATGGAACGTCTAGCATGAATGAAATAGTCAGGAAAACACTAAGCCTCAGTTACATCAAATTCCTCATAGAACAAGATATGATATTATATTCTTTATAAAACAACTATAAAAAGAGATCGTTATCAACACAAAACACAAAGTATCACCTGCATCGAATTGTTTCTCAGTCGAGCGAATTTATACAAACAGATGAAGAATAAAAATTTCGTCCAGGATTTAAACCAATTTTAACCACTTAATTATTTCATACTCGTGTTCTTTATTTTCATACGACACTCTTTCAAATTATTCCCGCCGAAAAGTTCACGAAAAATTTAACAACGTGCAGTACGATGTACGGAGTTCACGATGCGCACTGATCGGTTGCTCGATCTTTGAGAAAATGAGAAGCTGCAGCCACGGTAGCGTGCTGCATGTTACAGAATACCGAGAGACGAGTTTCTCTGTCGTGCTTTACAGAGGTGTCGTGCCGAACTGACGGCTCCCGTCGGTGGAGGATCGACTTTATACAGCGGTGTGTCTCGCGCTGCTCTATGAACGCAGCTTTAGGGGGCCTCCACCTTTGTCTGTCACCTGACCACACCACGCTTCCGATCGCATCTCTTTTCGATCCTTCCGTTTGCCTCTTCTTTCGCGCCTTTTTCTTCTTTTTTCGCCCTTTTTCTTCCTCTTACGTTTCTGAATCACTATGTTTTATCGGAATTCAATTAAGGGCTATGTAACACGGATCGAAACGGTGGAGGAAATCGGCGAATTATTAAGCGGAATGGAATTTTGAGAGCTTGACTCATGGAGTTTTTTAAAAGCGTATAATAGCAGTTGAGAACGAAGCCTTTTAGCCCGAACGATTTTCTACTGTTTTTTATTTGAATCACGGGTTTACTATGTATTTTTATTCTCTTTTTTTAGATCCTCTTTTTTAGATTTAGCAAAGCTTGGTTATAACGTAACTGGCGTGTTAGTTTCCAATAGTTTAACGACCTATGTATTAAAGATTGACGACCTACACACCAAAATTGAAGATAATAAATTAAAAACAAACAGCTTAAATGCAGAACTGACAGATTAGCTTTATCCTATAGTGACAAGATGCAAACGAGAACAGAAAGAAAACAGCGTTGTCCTCTTTCGCATGTACCTTTTCTCGATAATGGATTTTTAACGCTGGGGAGCGAGTGGATGCAGCTCATCGGGAGTAAAAGTAGCAGAGAATTAGGTGGTCCTTATAATGGTTGTTTATCGCGAAAGAAGCTTATACGAAGATATAGTCGGTTTAACCGGCTTGTTTGTTGTGTCGCGATGACTTTTTTGTAAACTCTTCTGACTAGGTGGTAACCGGAGGGTCAACTAATTTTAGTTCCATAATCCACGACCCACTAAAACGCGTGCATCGCTGAAACCAAATACCGAAAGATCCTGCCACATCTTAGTCAATTATCGGACCTCGAATTTCGCTTTGTCAATTTATCCGCGTACTATGCAACATACGTTTAAAAAATTAGTTACCTGTATATTAATCAATTAAGATGTGCTGCTTCTAAGGAGATTTTGTTTAAAGTTTAAATTAAGACTTCTGGGAATATTTAAAATGAAAGTAATTTAATTTTGCAAAGTCATAAAATAACTTTAGACTTCTCGTTAAATAAGTAAACAAGTTCATTGATTGTTTGGATAATATCGATTGCATATCTCGAACTTCATTTTAATCTAATTACATTTTTATTTTATTCAAATATCCATTAATTAATACGAACAGATATTATAGATCACTTCCATGGTAAATATTCTTCCAACAGTTTTTATAGTAATCTTACTGTTCACCAACAATTTTATTTTTATAATATCTATCAATTATAAGAGAATTCTTAATATGAACGATAAATATCGTCTTGAGTTTAATACACGCCTATTACGTTCGTTTTTACATCGACGTTGTTCATTTCAGTGACATCGAGAATCGGCTCTACAAATATCGTTCAATAATATCGAAAACCGATGTCACCGCGTCTAGTAATTCTAATGCCGGGTTCTAATGCATCGCGCGAAACGGAGAAACGACGATTCGATGCAACGTGGTTAGTTCCCTCACTCTCTAAAGGAAAAAGGGAGCATACCGAGCAACCGGTCGTAAGAAAAGATCGCGTTGATACAAAACATGGATATAACGCGTAATCGTAGTTATAGACCAGTCCGTGAATAACGTTAAATATTTAAGTATATTATCGATTGTATCGGTATCATCCCTCGAACCGGTGCTTTGTGATCTCGCCTGTGGCGAATCGACCGATTCGATAGTTTGTTCTTCCATCGAAAAATAGGCAGTGCCCCACTTTCTTGGTTAAATTCGTTTCTACTTTGTTTTTATATTGTGATAGAATGTTACAATATTTGGTTAGAATTACGCGTTAAGCAGAAGTCTAGTTTCTTATTTGAATAATGGCTTTAGATTATTTTCACGTATGAGGTATTATTTTTAACGGTACAATGTTTACATAAATTTTACTGTTCAGTCCGTTTTAATTTCATATAATTTCTGCAAACTATCATCCTTTTTTAAAATTGAATTGCATAAAAACTGTGTCAAGCTCGTGGAATTTTTAGTATAATAAGATATTAAAATTAATTTGGAAGATGAGATAAGAATAAACGTTAACGATAAAATTAAAAGAACAGTTATTAAATCCTAACGAACGCGCGCTCGTCTCGTGATTTTTATTACGCTAATGAATATCTACATCGAAAACAATATTTGCCACGCGAACGACACATTTCATGTGCACAGCGTCACACATCGTAACACGATACTAATATGAAATATGACGCTAATATTTCACACTACTCAAACTCACATACGCACATCGGAATTGCGCCTCCTTGTATTGTGACACTTCCACCTATAGTGCAATATACATGTAATAATAATAGCATCACAATGGCTTTTATATGTCGGATCCTCTATTACCTAACCTTCACGAAATTTACGGGTTGCAGTATGCCAGGAGTGTATACTTTGCAGACTAATGCAACACTGTTTGGCCGTCGCGAAATGTCCAGACCTCCAGTGTTCTGTTTCTCTTGAATAATTTATTACCTAATCGAGCCTACTATACTGAAATATATCATCACGAGTGTTTGTACCGTATTTCGAGTGGCTGATATCGATGTATCATCCTTCACAATGTTTCCGTTGAGCGTTTTATGTCAGCGTTCCCAAGATGTGCCATTTCGATTGACCACAGCCAAAATAGGCCATAAAGAAGCCACTAATAAAATCGAATATCCCCATAAAATCCATAAACAACTCCTACCGCCAATCATGATCTCAAGCAACAAATAGTAGGATTGGCACATGAATGAAGGAGATTTATAAACAAAAGAATATGGTGATCATAGAAGAAAAACATAATAAATACTTTTTTATTGATTTTTTATTGCAGTGTCATGAGTAATGGTATGAGTAGAAAAGTAGTATTTTATTATGATGTAGTTGAAAATGAAAACAATTTGTGCTCTAAAGCTAGAAGTAGGTAGCCGATCTTTATGGAAATTTATATTTCAAGTAGAGATTTAGTTTACTTATTAAAAGTTGTAACGAATACTCTACTATATATATTCTATACATTCTGTACGTTCTATTGTAAATTCATAAAAATCCGCAGTGTAACTATGTCTTCTAAAAATAATTCATAAGTTAATGTTTTGTAAAAGGCCAAAGATATAAGAACTATTAAGATAGGCAATATATTTAAAACTATAAAGATTATGAACCATTTTTAGAACCATTTTTTAAAGAGCATACATTTTTAGTTGCAAGCTCCAATAAGACAATTCTGTTAATATCAGATTTATTAACAATTATACATATCAAATTATGAAGTTACGGTTTAAAATACATATTACATTATAAAATAGCTCTGTCATAAAGAATACACCGGAAACTTATCCTGTTTTCCTTCTGTAGTCTTCAAATTAATCAAACCAATTCGAATTCGCTAAAAACCATCACGTCACGTTTTATCCATGTCCAACATGAAACGGTCGATATTATTAACGTTGGATCAATTACTCTCTAATTCGCTACGAAATTATGATACATGGATCAATGGGTCTGCTTATTACGTATCTGTTCCAGTTCTCGGCTGGATAGCTGATAATCAGGTAGCTGTCGATCTAACTCGCTTTAATTCGACAAAATTCAAATCGTAAAATCAACGCAACCAGACCTCGTCCTGTTTCTGCTCGATGGATTAGTCTACGCGTCGTCGGATCCGAGCTGAAGGATCGGTAATTAGCGATTTCTCAGTGGTGCCGATCTAATTTTCCAGCGAACAAATTATCGAGTGGCGCGTAGATAGAATTAGCCGCGTCGGTCTGGTTGATATCGCTAAATTGCTGCATTCCTACGAGACGTCCGGAGTGCATCTCCCTCGTTATATCATCATCGTTCATCAGCCTCTGGTCTACGCGGCGCGCCGTATATGTATAAATATATATATCGCATTTGGATCATCCTCTTGATCGCTAGACGCAGGGTTAAGACGCATTTCGGAACAAATTTTGGTTAACCTATATGGTAATACCTTTCGAAGATTTATTTCGTAAAATTATCTGGCGCGTAAGTAAAAGTGACGAAATATTAGGATCTTCTGGTAGAGATCCCAAGGAGTTGTCATGTACCTGTATAAATTCAATGTGGCTTCTTACAGGAAGCCTGTTTTAAAAGTCGCTACGTTGTCAATTAATGTTATATTACTAAAATTATCTTTGTACTTCATTTTACAGACAAACATGCTTTTTATCCCCTACAATATTTAAAAACTATTATATCTTTAACTTCCATAAAACTTCGTCAACTTATCGATTAGTTTTAAAAGTGTTATCTTAATTTTTAATCGTGTAATCCTATTAGCATTCTCCTACATAGTTTTGAAAATATACATAAAGAAATCACTAATTCAATTTATTTTAATTTATTTTAATCTAGCAATAGATGAAAACGATATTTTGTAGATCATAATCTAATCTTAGATGTATTTCCGTTATATCGTTTAGTACACTGTAAGTTTCAGAATTCTATAGACCGAGGTGCAACATGCATCAAGATCTTTTTTCATCCATTAAAGAGTATAAAAAAGAATATAAAGATGTAGAAAGTATAGTGGGCAATGGAAAAAGCATAAAAAGTGATAAAACTGAAAAGACAGCAATAATACTCGTACCAAGATAATGAAGCAAAACGACGTATAGGTGCTATGAATGATGATCAGATACAAATTTAGCTGCCTGAAACTCAACGAGATGGAAGGCCAGCAAAAAATGAATCTTAGGTAGAAGAAAATTAAAGTAGGACTTGATGCAATAAGAAAATCAGATGAGATCAAAATCAGATTCGCCTTGATGACATTCGCGATTAACGCGGTTCTTGTAGCAAATAACGTGAACGGAATGGCGTTTCTATAGAAAGCATTTCAAACATCGAACGACATAAATGAAATATTTGTCCGTTTTTTGATCGATAAAAGGATTTACAGTATTAAGTGCATAAGGTAATAACGACTCTTGGAAAAGATAAGTGAAACAAAACATAGATACTATTTATGAAAATCGCACACATTTTCTTTAGATTTATTCCATGTCTCTCGACGATGGAACGAGATATGCTATTACGGGCAGTATCTATACGTTATGTGTTTTATGCATCCAATATTTTCTATATCATACTCTATCCGAATTGATTGCACTTAGGAAATCGTATTTTCGACATATTTATGTTTTGCAGATTTTATATCACATATGTTGGTCAAAAATAGCAAACCGCTCATTTATTTTCTTCTTTCTCTCCCTCTCCCTCTCTCTCTCTCCCTCCCCACCCCTCTCTCTCTCTCTCGGAATATTAATACACGCCTTACTTAACTAGTTTTTAATTCTAGTTTGTTTATTGGGGCGGCTTAATGACTGTGTTAAAAGAAGCTGCTGGATACCTACAAGTTGGATACAAGCAATACAACTTTATGGGAATCGAAATATGTACTTATGGTTGCGAACATGTGTTCAACTTGTCCTTTAACACTTAATGATTCTAGTAATAGTCTAATGGTAACATACTTATTCGATAATTGTAAGGTACTACGTGAAAAGTTTGGAAAAAATTGAATCCGGAAGAAGTTGATGTGTTTAGAGAAAGTATAACACATTGTATTACACATAAGTTGTCATAAGAGAAAATCTGTGAATAAAATAAAAAATAATCTACAATATTTAATAGTTGTTTTCTCATTAAACTCAAGTTTCATTTATCCATTAATTATTAATCTCAATCATAAATTATAGTGATTAATCATTAATATCCTCTTATTCTGCTAGTCACTCTATTATTTTATTAATTATTTTATTGCTCCATTAATCACGATATTTGTGTCACGATATTTTTAACCGAGCAAACTTCTTCCTGCTCGAAAATAATTGCTAAATCGCATTAAAACAGTTGGATATAATTATAGCATAGTAAACCTAGTAGCTACCTGCTTTTTTATAATCTCGACAGGGGCAGTGTCGTTGACTCGATGACACGATCCATTTGGATCATTAATGTTACGTCACAATTGTTCCACTGAAGCGAGAACGACCGATTGATTTACACGTTGAATAACGAACGAAATAGGAGCGAGCTGTGCTCCACGTCGATCACGAAATATTGCTTCCATCCTACCGTATCTAAATGTCGAATCGTCATTCAAAACATTCGTAATAATTTAAATACGTCAATATTGCATTAACCAAGACTCGAGAGATCCCTGATAACGAAGTCATGTCTCGTAAGATAAATGTTTTAAATTATCCCGAACACGACGTTGAACGTGCAAAATATTAGCAGACAATCTTCCTTTCGCTAACAAACTTTTAGTTAATAAATTAACTTTCCATTTTGACACTAAATTGTCTCAACCGCTATTAACTATCCGATATTTTGTAGTCAAGTTGAATGCTAATAATTAACATTTTATATCCATCGTCTTCGTTTCTTCCAGAAATTCTTCAAGATTGCGCGCCGGTGACTGTTTACCGATCAGCAGTGATAACGCGTGTAATTTATTATGTTGTAAATTAGTGTAATGACGGAGGTTCCATTAATAGAATAAGCTAGGCGCCATCTTTTAAACAAGACGATTTGACGATTCTCGCAGAAGCTTTCATTATGCAATTCATGTTTGCTCCTTGCTCTTTTCTATAATCCACCGCACTGTAATGACTATACCGACTGGTATATTTAAAAAGAAAAACATTCTTTGGGATCCATGCTTGTACGACCTCTTTTCCGCATTAGAAAGAGCAAAATACGGTGTCGGAATGTATTCTTTATACACTGCACATTGTTGCACATTTAAGTTTCTCGTGACTGCATAAAATTTGCAATCCAATGTTTATAAAGAAAAAAATTATTGCGATTGGATTTATCCATAATTGTTTGATTAAAATACATCTTATCGAAAGCAAATGTTGAAATGTAATGTTCGGCTACTTTCGGACAGTAGTGTCACTTTGTATAAATTTACTCGTCCGTTAAAGAAGTAACACGTGCATCATCACCCAGCATCATATACCTTGAGGGACACTCAATTCGTTTTAATCGTAACTACCGTTCGCGAGATAGCTATCTCGAAATCAGGCAATTTTTTTGGACATCGAGATTAGCAGCTTCAATTTCTACGATGAATCCGGTAGATCGACATAAACTGCAACCGCGTACGTATCATTCAGAAGCCCAGATTGCAGTAATTGCTCGCAATTTACCTTGCAAATCGCATAAATAGTTTCTTTGTGCCGGCGAGCCGTACAACTTTTATCAGCGTAACGCGCTTAGAAATATCTTGACGCGATGCAGCATCCGTGGTTGCTCCAATTTTTCTAAGATTCGCTGACTGTTATTTATTAACGCGTGGAAATAAACGGGCAATTCATATGCGTTAATAACATCCCAGGCATAATTCATCGCTAAAATCCGCTCTACCAACGGCTCAATCGGTGCTACGGCGGTTTAATATTAGGCGATGACCTAAACATCTAAGGTATTTTCAATGCGACACGACCAAGCTACGTGGAACAACGTCAATCATCTTCGTGCAAGAAAATTTCCGCGCTTGAATGTCACTATACTAAATAAACATTATAATCAAATGTGGAAACAGTTAAAAAATACCTTATTTGAGATATAAAATAATAAGTGAAACGATAATCATGTTCACTAGAGTTTGAAAAATACGTGAATGTTGTTTTAGAGTATCGTGGTAAGTGTTGATACCGACAACGTTATAGGTTCAGGTAAATACTATTATTAAGTCATTCTTCGTGTTTTACTTGCAGTGTTGTTACTCAGAATAAAATAAAATCTACTTTAAACATCTAAACCACTTCACTATCTCGTCAAATTTTAATAGGTGACTATAATTTAGATTGTTCTGAAAGTATTAATACTGCTTTAGAGTAGCGAACCTTCATAGTTCTCTAGCCTAACTGTAGGAAATAGGGAGCTCAATCTAAACATTTCAGTGGTTTATTAATAATGTGAGAACAGTTTGAGTGTTTAAGCAAAACGTTTGCGCCCTGCCATTAATTGAATCCCTTATTATTTCACAATCTTAAATCTACAATCTTTACTTTAAAAGATACTTTTGGAAATAAACTCTTATAACACAAGGCATCATTTGGAAGGGTCTTCTAAATCATTGTGCCTCAGAAATATTCTCCACTCACGAATTACAATAATCAAAAGCCATCAAAATTCAACTCCGTATGCTTTCAACGAGTAAACGAATCACGAAATAAATTATTTCTTAATTTCACAGTGTAAATTTTGTGCACTAAATCTTCTAATCCTCTTAACATTTAATATTTTGCAACCTAAAATTTGGAAATAAGATATTCGAAGTTATTAGATGTTTTACAAATACGGAAAAGACATATTTCTTGTTAATTTCTCAAGAAAATAGCGGATCAACATTAAAGATCAGCGACTTCAAAGATCCCACGACGATTTCTCAAGTCACTTTCCAAAAGTTTTCTTATCGCTTATTTTTCAATCATTTCAAATCAAACATTTCTTTAGAAATATCTGTCGTGATTCGATTTTTATAAAAGCAGCGTTCAACCGGAAAATCAGGACACGTTGTTGGCTTCTCGTCAAAATGAAAAGAATTGACCCGTAACCTGTGCCTATAGAGTTGCGTCACGTCGTCGATCTTTGCAGAAACGGTGGCTCGATCGATCGCATGAAAATTCCTGGAGGCGCTTTCACGTCGAAACCGCATTTTAACGAATATACGATTACCCTGGTTGAACATCACGTCGGGCGTGTGCTACTTTTGTGACGTCGATGCCGAGAGCGCCATTTAGCGTCATTAATAGAGTTGCATCAGCGTCGAGTGCACGGTGATACATCGATAGGAGTGGTTCGGCAAATAGATCGGGGCTGAAGATATATACGTACGCAAGGGAGAGAGAAAGGAACACACCCATCTAAGCTTCGACGTTTCTGCACAATCGTGCTCTGCCTACAGGGTGATCCATACGAATGTTTTCTATTTCTTATATTGTATTATAACGGTATAAGTAAAGAATTTTTGAAGGTACAGTTGAAGCGTAGGGAATTATAAATATTAATGATTATTTGTTATGATTTTTCATAATTTTTACCAGCAATTGCAATGTGATAATTTTTAAACGAATATCTGCAACATTATGTATTATAATAGTGACTCACAAGAATATTTGTTGAAAAAATATTTAGAGACTGAAGGATAAAATAATGTATAATTGTCTTAGATGGTCAATTTTTCATTACAAGACAGTGTAAGATGTATTCTTTAAAAATATCAGGGACTTTGTTTATAAATAGATATGAGTACAGTAGACTTTATCCTTTATTCTTGTCTGTAACATTTGTGATATAGTGTCGTTTCACGGTTGTAACTTATTAATCGACAGTTGTTATCCATACGTTTCTAACACGCAGACTTTTATAGCGAAATTTGTCATATGCTTATTACGAATCAAATTTCGCAAGTCGAACCATTATGTCCAATGGACTATGAAAAAATATAATATATATTGCTCTTTAAATTGTACATAAATTATACGCTTGACAAATTATATCGTTGCCCATGCTCCAAGAATTTCAAATAAATCAAAGTAGGATCAAATGCTTTTAAAACGCCTCTACATCGAAGCTCTTTCTCTTTCAAGAACTCTGAATCAATTAGAGTATTAATTCAAATTTTTTGCAATTTCTAAATTGATCGGCACGCCACTTTATTCCAGTTTCCAAGTTCCAAGAATCTTAAAATAAATATATGGATTTTTTCGCCAATCTTGAATACTAAAATAGCTGGTTTCGTAACATCACGTCAAGTTTGACGCCGTAAAAATTTTTATTAAAATAAAGTATAATATTCCCCCATAATTAGGTACTGCAAAACGTTTCTTCTTATCTCGAAAAATTTGCTTCAAACGATATTAAAAAATTGACTATTTTATGACATAACGTTAAATCTAACCTTTTAATAATTTTTATTGAAATGAATTACCAAAAATATCCTGATATCTACCAAATCAATCCTCTTCAATATCGCCTGAAATTTAAATTTGCTTATCATTTTCTGACATTTAGGAAGCTTCGATCGAATCATTTCAGGAATCGTATCACGTAAAAATTATTTCTCAATCGTTAACCAATTGCTACAGGAATAAATTTGTTCGATACATCGCGGAAGGAAAGCGGCAGAGTCAGAAAATCGGGGATCGATCGACATATACATAAATCGTTACCGAGACGGTTGGTAACAGGGGGAGCGGGGGAAGGAACGGGACATTAAGTAAAAACGAAAGCACGCAGTGAAAGCAAACTCGTAGGACCATGTAAAATACACGACTGATAATAATTACAGCGTTGAGTTGTAAAACGTTAATAGGAAACATTAGATATCGTGCCGAATGGAGCGAGATCAAAACAGAAGTCGTGCGTACGTGCCGAGTAATTTTCTTGAGTAATTCAGCCTACACCAGCAGGTCACGATTGTTTGTTTATTAACAACTTGTATTCATGTTTCACTGTATTAGTGTAATAATACGTTTCATGGCTGCACTTAAAAGAAAATGAGACGATTGTTTCTTCATCCCAGTAGGTGACTGCATCACTGATGTACCATGTTTGTTAGGTAGCTGTTGCTAATGGAATGTGTGATTAGTGGTTGGTATTGTCGGTGAAAATGGAAAATAAGAAAATTAAGAAAATTTAGAAGAGAAAGAATGTGATAATTGTTGGGGAGCACCGTGAGAATTTTTTTTTTTTTTTTTTTTTTTTTTTTAGTGAAGGATTTTCAATGGATCACAAGTATGGTATTATACTAGGAAAAATATTAATTAAAATCTTGTATAACTATTTAAGGAAGAAAGAAAAAATAAGAAAAATAGTCGTAAATCGAAGAAATATTAAATTTTATATTATATTAAAATCATAAATTTTATATTAATCCAATGAAAATTAATATCAACAAAAAATAGTATTAATCAGAATGTTTGAAAAAGAAGAGAGTTAAGAAGAAATATTTGTAAATTAGAAAGATATTAAATTTTAGGTTAGTGAATGTATTAAGTGCATGTAGTTTAGTAAGATTGATATCAAAGATAATATCAAACGTAATTTCGTTTTAATATTGAGAAACTTAGTATAAAGTTATACCGTGGACTTGTTGCTTTTCTTATTGATCGATGCGAATGTCAAATATTTGTATCTCTCCACTATTCATTCCGAACATTAAAATCTAGATACATGACCGTTAAAGAATCGATCCTTGAATTTCGATCAGCAGCGCCAGCTTCTGTATTACGTTTTCTACTTTCAACCTCCGGTCGTGACAACTATTTGTCTTCATTTATGCTATGTTGCTTATTGATCGTGGCAGAATAAGGTCTCCTTAGTATAAATTCCACCAACTCGATGGTACAATAGGCGCTCTAAATGGAACATTGATTAATACCATTAGGTATTGTAGATCTAGGAAAACCTCTGTGAAAACACAAAGAGAAAGGGAAAAGTGACAAATTTATTTTACGTGCGGTATTACCTTTTGCAATACAAAGATTTTAAAAAATTTGCCATAAAATCTAGATAAACTTAATGGATTTCCTTAATTTTATTATCCAGATATTCAATTAGTATTCAATTATTCAACTTGACAAAAAATAATTTACTTATTTCCATAAACTTATTTATCACGAAAAGATGGTATATAAATAATCGTAAATTTCATGCTAAATTTAGAAAGATAACATTTGTAACACCATCATTCTTTTTATTTTTTAATTTATAGAATTGGTCAATACGGTTTTTGAATGACTCATATGTAAAGATATGATAAAATATTAGATAATTACAATAAACTCAACTCCTTATACCGAGCTCAACATCCTCCTATTTCGCAATTCGAAGATTTCAACAAGTTTCACGATAAAATCTAGATAAAATTAACGCGTGCTTTACTTACTATAAATTTTGGTGGTAACTCGAAATTAAATAACATACGTAAAAATACGGTGAAGCACAAGATGATTATAATAATCTTCGTTTCCTGCATCAACCTGAACATTCTTCGATTTAATTTACACACCGGAGACCGTGATTTCTTCATCATCAACGGTTGTACGGTTAACCAAAGTATTTCTATCACAATTAAACGACTGGAAAATCGTTGAAGCTCGTTTTGAGAAATTACAGGCCGCGATAATTTTAGAGGAATAACCGATAAAAGTTAATGCAACGCCGTGTCTTCCTCGTTTCGATCCTTTGAATGCGGCTGCGTAACCTGTTCTGGAATCATTAGATTCAATCTGGACACACCACGATCCCAGCATGGAAACGGAAGATATCGATTCCCGATAGAAACTTAAGCACATTCTACCTACCATAGTTTCACATTCAACGCATTCCCCGATATTCGATAATTATAACGCAGAATCAATTACAGCGAAATGGTTTTCTATGTCAATAATTCATAGAATGTCTGTTCTTTCGTAAATAATCTAAATAAAAAGTTCATCGAGATTAATAAACGACTCATTATCATTTTATGTTTTTCTTTCTTTCGTTACAGTAAATTATATAGTAGTATATCATTGTTTTGGTTCTGAATAAAATCAGACTCTCCTTCGGCCTTGGTACTTTCCAACTTGAAACAGAATTTTAAAAATAGAATTGATTGTTTCGTAGAAATATTCTAAAATTATTTAATAACAAAAATAAAACAAACAAAAATAATAAAACAAGAAATTAATGTGATTAAAGATTTTTTTAAATATTAATAGAGACTAATATTTGCTTGAAATCTGGATAAACATTTATTTAATAATTCGCTGTAGTTTGCAAAAATTCTGACTAATTATTTCTATTTGAATCTTGTTTCTGAAACTAAATATTAACCAACGATTTCAGCACTTTCTGACAGTGAAGATTTTTTAAACAAAAGAGGAAGATTATATATATCTACGGATCTACTTATATAGCATCCTTTTTCCCTCTTCTATTTTTATCGATAAAAAGAAAACCAAATGACAATTTGCGCGTTATTAATCTCATCAACGCTGACAAGGGTTACAAGGGGTTATGAAATTAAATGTCTACATATATTCTACTCATTCTGTATAATACCATTTTTCTATCTAGAGTTAGGTTTTCCAGCAATCAATAAAAATAATCATTCCTTGTCTCCTAGAAAATTATTATCTCAGTAACGATCAATTTTCTACTCCATCTACTTATCAATTTCCCCTTTGGATACATTTAAACAGTTTTACCACAACATCCAGAAGAGGATTTTAAATTCTGTATCTCTAATTGCAATCTATTTCCATATTAATCTGTGGCATTCGAGTTTTCTAATCTCTAATCGTAACCCATTCTTGTCTACATATCTGGTTCCGCTGCTGCAAGCATCGTGAACTCACATTCTAATGACAAACAAGATTTTTTCTTTGTATAAACATCATCAAACGATGGTGTCCATTTTTTATGATTGTCCTAATTTATTGCTGGATTTGATGTTATCGGAGCGTGGCTTATGGCTTATGACTTATGAAACAAGTCACGGTAACCAGCATGACGTTAATGGACTTAACCCGTCGCATACGAAAGAAAATCAATTCAATTCAACTATGCTCGATCGTATTCCGTTAATCCGTTTTCTAGTCAATCTAATATACGATTTCCTCATTGTGAACTCCGTCTCTACGTATTTACGCTACCGCCCATAAGCACAGTGACTTACAAAAGTATTTGGATATTTATCGTAGGGAACTTTTGTACGAGTTATGTAAAACATTTTAAAATTTCATTAGCACTTTAATGAGTCACGATTATTGTGATTACGTTAACTTACACCTAATTTGAGAATTTATATAAAAGTTACAAGACTGTTTAACGTCGAAATCTTAAAATGATTGAATCATGTTTCTAGCCACATTCTAAAAGTTTATATTTTTATGAAGTATCAACTATCTTATTATTACTTTATTTCTATTATATTTCTTGTCGTTTTATTTGATCCCAATTGTAACAGTGAAGAAACATTCTCCGATCATAACTTTGAAAATATAACGAAAGTATTTATCTTTTGATCGAATTGCAGGAAACTTTCAAATACTTATAGACCATGGTGTGTGTAGATACGTTTGTATCACTTTATCAGTAGCGTTCTATGTCTCCGTGGTCATCGAGTTTTGCGAGAATCCGCAATCTCGACCGTACATTGTATCTCGAAAAGCGATACAGCCATATGTATATATATATATAGTTGGCAGTTTATTGCGCTGGTAACAGATGAGAGTACGGATATCTTGGCCTCTCTCCCGGACGTCGCGAATTTGCAAATTATAAAGGGCAATAAAGCACGGCGAGGAGATACGCCGTGGTCTGATTGTATTCAAAATCGTATTGTGCTCTGCGAAGATTAATGTTATCAATAGTTTATGGATATCTGTTACGCATGTACGTATAGTACATACATGTACGAGCAGGGTGTAGTTTCTTTGCTATGTTGGCTTGGAGAAGGTAGTAGATACATCTTCTTACTGTGGATGATATATGTTTGCGTATTAAATAGGAGTATTTATCTGTCCACAGATAGAAAGGCGGAACATACTTCAACCCTGACCTTTGCACGGCCAATAAAATTGCTAAAATAGTGGAAAATATGATTGTTTATTTCTTTACTAATTAATTTTTCATTGATTAGTTATTTATCAGCGATCTGACTCATACTGTAACAATCGAGCTAATATCAATTAAAAATATAAAAAGAAAGTTCTTTAATTTAAAGATACCTCGCGATATTAGAATATTTTATAAACTCAACATTTATTTGATCTTTCATCAGCCCGCAATTTTACATTAATTTACTTTTACCGAAGCGTTTCATTTTTCAATAACGTCATTCAACTAATCGTACATGTGAAATTTTTGTTGCGAAAATATTCATAAAGTACGCAGGTACGCATACTTTGCTAAGAACATCGTGATCCCGTGAATACGGCAACCGTATGGCCACGTGATTAATCATCAACGATACCGCAAAAGTCATATGCAAACTGGAACTTCGTAACTTCGTTTTATGGACAGGACGGTGGTTGATTGCGCGGTGCTAATTTCGGCAAACCGCGAAGAACTAAGTGCGAGGATAAATCAGGTATGTATGCACACGTTATCGTATGCCAACGTGATCGTCCAAGTATGTAACTTTTATGTAACTTTGCGGTACATGAGCAGTAACGCCTTGAACACAGCCTCGGGCGTTCGATCATTTTACTCTGAAAGAACCGCGTGTTTATGCACCTCTTTGCATTGCCCTCCTTAGCTTAAAATGTTCTATCATCTCAAAACTGGGACAACCCGAATTTTTATCATTTCCTCTATGATATGTTTGTTTTCCTCCGATCAGTGTGAAATATTGGATTGTTTGGGAAAGTTTGTAATGACAATTGAAGATTAGAGGGAAAAAATAGTATAAAAATAATGGAGATTTATTTAATATAGAATAAAGGCATATTTTTTAATAATTTTATTTATTAATTTTTATCTGTGCAATGAATCACTGATAATATAATTAATGATATAAAAGAATATCAATTACTCGTTTCTGCACTTTGAAATTCGTAAAAACTTTTATTTTCATTCCGTAAATGTATGTATAATAATAATAATATATTAACATACTTATATATATTTATATATTAATTATATTTATATATTAATTTATAATTATTAGATATATAAGTAATTATATACAGGGAGGTTGGTAACTGGTGGTACAAGCGGAAAGTGGGTGATTCTACGCGAAAAAGGAAGTCGAAAATATAGAATAAAAATTTTTCGTTTGAGGCTTTGTTTTCGAGAAAATCGACTTTGAATTTTCGCTCGGTACGCGTGCACTTTATCACGTCTCGTTATAACGGATCTCACTGTAGATCGTTGTCTCGATAGAAAAATTTAAGAAAAAAAAAATTAAAAAGAAAATTTTTATTCTATATTTTCGATTTCTTTTTTCGCGTAGAATCACCCCCTTTCCGCTTGTACCACCAGTTACCAACCATCCTGTATATTATATATATTATATACACTAATGTAAGTTAATATTAAGTTGACATTAATCGTAAATTAGTTGATGAAACTCGAACATTCATCATCGTGGTACAATGTCAAAACTTGATCTCTAATCCTTTTAGAGTTCACACTTGTCTAATATATCGAGTATCGAGAACGATATCATTTACGCTGCCCTACATATCAAATCGGATAAGAATTGTTTCTAATCTGCCTAGTCCTTTTATAAAGTGAACGCGATTATGTAAGGTAAGAGACCATTGATTCTGAAAATTCATGGTACACCAGACACGTCTCGTAAAAATATACAGAATAACAGAAACTTTTAGTTATCAAAATACATAAATCCAAATCCCAGAATTCTATTATTATCAATTATGGACCCAAAATTTATTTCCTACGACTCTTTCGTGTCGAAGGGAAGTAAGTAGATAATGTTGGAAAAAATATGTTTCGTCCGAAATAGACTTTCATTTATATAATTTATTCTCCACGCTTAGAGGGAAATTTTGGAGATAAAAGTACAATAACATTTTTCGAATGACCACCCGCGACGATAACACGGATTCTCACTGAAATCTGAATTTAGACAGCGACGTTGGTATTTTGATATTTGTTTGAACTAACGCGTGTCAAAGAATTTTTCGAACCATGTTCTTTTCCACTGGGAATATTTTTGATTATTAATATTGAAGAACTTGTGAGAAATTTATAGATTCAAACGTTTATAAGCTGATTAACCATAAGTCGATTAACATAATAGCGAATCGAAGTATATGTGTACAAAGTAGCGACAAATTCATAAAACTATTGATTATGTATGTGCAACAAATAATATTCTTTTAATATGTAATAGTGTATATTGATTTTGGCTTATTATTCTTGTTATGACTATTTTATCGATAAAGTATCACACTGATGATCAATTTTATCTACCATCAGAAATGTAGGAATCTTAGTATAATCGATCGGAACAGTCAATGTCTGTCGAAAGCACAGCACACTTATCTCGGTCGAAAGGAAATACCGAAAATCGGTGAAGAAGGAATCCTGCTACAGACACGATAGATTAAATTAGACTTTAGGAGACACCTTTCTTTCAGTTTAAAAAGTTGGATTAATATTAGTAGCCATACACTATTTATATTATACTGCATATTTTATTCGAAGCTTTCTTTAATATAAAAAGTAACTAATTTTATTGCAAAGAAGATATTGTGTGTTACAAGAAAACGGACTAATCGTATAATAGCATGGAAGAGTTCACGTCTTGTGTACGTTAGTAGTTCAAGACAAACTTCATAATGAAGAAAACGTGATTCCAAAGAAACGAATATACGATCAAATATTTCTACATTAGCGAATAGATAGTATAGTTAGATGTATTTCGTTTGTCGTTATAAATGAAAATTGTGGCACTAAACTTATAAGAAAATTCTGAACGATCATTTCCATGGGCAATTGTATGAAATCTACTGATCCTTTGACTGCTTCTCTTCCAAAAAGTATCAGTATCGACACCACAGCGATTAAAGAATCAGGAGTGCCGATTATCTTCGTAATTGGAGGACCGGGAGCTGGGAAAAGTTACAGAATTTATTTATACTTCGTGTCGTGCAATTATCGTATAACCTAATAACGCCATTGACTTTAACTTTTACCTCTACATTTTGTCTTACGGGATCAATTTTTCGAAGGCAGAAATTAAAATGTTCGAAACTGAAAAAACTTAAAAATTGAAGACATTTAAAGCATTGAGATATTAAGACATTTTTTTAATAAAAGATAGAAGAATTCGCTGAACTTAGAGGATTGATAACGAGAGTAATAAAAGCACTATTTTAATATTATATATCTGTCAAAAATATTAATTTAAATGTCTAGAGGAACGCTTAATAACAATTTTATTATTATTCCTATAAAACTGAAAACTTATTTACTACGATTTTCATTCTTTTACTACTTTTTTCGTTCTAAAATATCCCCTCGTAGAAATTCCTATACCTCGTTATGAACAATCTTGCCATGAAAATTTTCTTTTAAAAATATTGCAAGCGTGATAGAAATTATAATCAACTCTCGATAATTCGTGATTGATCATTCCAGGAACCCTATGCATGAAAGTAGCAGAGAAGTACGGTTTCGATGACATAATATCCTCAGATGTGATTCGAACTGAAGTGTCGAAGCGAACGGGAAAGGCGTTCGCGCTGGCGCGTTTATTGTCGGAAGGTCAATTGGTGCCATCGGCTATATTAGTGGAATTGATCGCTGCTAAGATGCTCCAACACGTGCAAGACAAGAAAGGGTTCATTGTGAGCGGATTTCCCCGGGAGAAATGTCAGGCAAAATTATTCGACAAAGAAGTGCGTCGCCCCAATCTCGTTCTAATGCTGAACGTTCGAAATTCCGTGATGAGCGATCGGTTAATGGCGAAAAGCGTGAAAGCCACTGAGAGATTGTCCATTAATTTCGAGTATATTAAAAAGCAAATCGAGGACTTTCATAAACGAAACAAATTGATAGTGAAATACTATAGAAATTTGGTGGTGGTGATCGACGCTGAACCTGACACGATGACCGTGTTTGAGAAAGCATCCGAATCTATAGATAACATTTTAGTGGAATTTCCAGGCTTTGAAGCGAATCGTCCAGCCACGTTGAATGCTGCTAGAAGTAGAGTAACCTCGAAATAATAAAGTTCGTATTATAACTATTTATATCATACATAAAATTTATATTATACATAAAATGAGACTAATATGCCATTTAAGAGAAACTTTTATGGAACAATATTAGACCGAATATTTTTAATTTGGTCAGATGTAATATAGGTGTTAAGTGCTAGTAGTGGACGTGCTATAATTAGAAGATCCTTTTATCAGTTTAGCGAGCAGAATATTTAGACAGGAAACGTGATTCCTTTTGTACATCGTGAACATTCATCTCTGCGTATACTTGAACGTTATTGCATAAATAACGCTATGACTAATGTAGCCTACGGTGAAATAGGCTACATTATATATGAATAGGCTTTCTGCTTAAATAGACGATAAGTAATATAACAGAATCCTTCGAACGATATATCGTCTGGTAAAATAATGATTACGAATTAAATGTTTCTGTATTTTACTCTTTCATTCGAGAATTATAACGAGAAGTATTATTAAAATTCATTTCTCTGTAGGTTGGAACATTTTTTATTTCAAATTGCTAAATGTATTTCACACAGTTTTAACTTCTATTCCACAGATAAATGGGTATGATTGGCAAAATAACTAACTATTTGAAATAATAATTGGCAAACTAACCGTCGGCTGAATATTTCCCCAGTGTACACACGAAAAACGTTCGTGATGGGCATACACTCTCACTCGCCATGCGCGTTTGTATTTATTTATCCCCTGTATGTGATTCCACTCATTTTAATCAGTAGATGGATGGTTGCCTCTATTTATGAGCCTACATGCGCACGTGAAACGTCTTTCTGTTCGAAGACCCAACTCACTCTCGTATCAATTGTTACTGTGTGCGTGCACATGATTCGCTTGTCGCGCATATTCATAAACATGTATGCACTTTACGTTGCTCTATCTGCACGTAAATTCTCCTTCGTATCTCGGCAGATGACTGGTAAAACGAGTTTCTGCGTGCTCATGTCATGATTGGACAGACACTTTTCGAAGTCCAGCAAATTAAATTTTTATGTGGCAAAGGGAATAGAAAAAGATAAATGCAATTAAGTTTGCAACAATAATTGTTTGCTACAGTTTCTTTAAATACTTATATTAAATACTTTAAATATAGAATTTATTTGAAACGAATTGTTATTAAATATTATCAGATATAAATAAACAAGCACGGACCCTATTTTTTATTAATAATTGTAGCGCAAGTATATTTAACCATTTGTAGTTAAATTACATGCGGAACTACCTCATGAATTGAAAGAAATGTTCATTTGTATTGACAAAAATTTCAAGCATTTTATTTAATGAATGACTATACAATGTAATAGAAACATTAAGTAAGTATCTTAAGAAATTTTTTAAAAAAATTCATCCTCAGTTTGCCTACTAACTACAACCATACATTATCCCTGAATTATTTAGTTGTGTATTTAATTATTGTAGAAATTAAGACTTCTAGAAAAAATAAAGAATTGAAATGCACATATATTTCAAAACAATATAAACCAGCCACCAATCTTTCTATTTCAATTTTTTAAAATCCTTCCATCCATTCCAATTATCAAAAATATCAGCCCCTTACCCTGGTAGATACAATTTCTTCTAATGATTCTCACCTTCGATTCACGATACTCCTTACCGCGAATCGTCACACGACGCGTCTTTTTTAATCACCCGCTTTGTATCCGTCCCTGAAAGCTTGGTAAAGCGTACGTTCACACATCCGCTCGCGTACCGTCGTGTATATGACCGGCTATCGAAGCGCTCGAATGTGTTAGAGTGGGTGGCCGGGTGGTTGGCTGCGTTTATGAGGGTGCGGGCCCGAAATTGAAAAGCACCCCAGCGAGAGGTAGGTAAGGGTGGTCGTGCAGCAGTCATTGACAAGCGAAAGACCGTATCAGAGGGTAATCCTATTGGTGGACGGCCGCGTCGCGACGTCTAGGCGTCATTGGTCCGCCTTCGAGCTATGGGGCGTGGTCTCGAGTTCCTCGAGGGTTCACGTGGAGGGGTGAGAAATGCCTGGCTGCATCCCTGGCAACGATTACCGGAAAACCACAGGGTCGTTCAGCGGTAGGAATCCAGCATGGCGGACCTAGCAACCCCTCCGGCTGAATTCACCACCACTACCACCAGTACCACCATCAACACGACCACTACCAGGTAGGTGACTTCGTTGCTATTATCGAGGCCACTGCGACTGTTCACCACTAAACCGGCCGGGTAGTGGATTTCGCTCGATTTGTCCGGGGGAACACTTCAGGAATCGGAAGTTCGATCGGACGATTAATTGCTCCGTTAACTAGTCTTTTCAGACCACGACTCTTTGACGACGTCGCGGGAATACAAGACGTCGTCCCGCGATTTCGAGTATTACATTGGCACGGGAAATTTAGCGTTTCCTACTGATTACTGAAATTTCTTCGTCTCTTATCGTATTTGTAATTGTTGCTCTACTGCGTATATAGATAGCGTGAAATAAATGTAGCTTCGATGAAAGAGTAGTAGACAGTTGTATTAACTAAATAACTCTACAATCGATCTGTTTTTGACACTTCCAAATATACTCTGAAAATAATACAAAATTATAATCTGACACTACTGTAACATTTTTATTAATAATTTACGATGTGCTCTTAACGGAACGTGTTATTGCTGGTGCAATAATCATCGTTATTCATAATTACGGAAAATTCAAACTGTCGTCCACCTTTATTTCATCAAGCAATCCTTCCTTATAAGAAGCCTCTTCTATCCTTGTTTCCACTAGCCGAAACCAAACCGTTCAGAAAGCAGTTTTTTAACGAGCAGCGTCGCAGCAGTGGATGGATCTGATTTCAGCGAGGAACACCGCGACGCTAGGTATCGTTCTATCCAGCCCGATAAAGGAGAAGCACAGGTTGAAGCTACAAGAAAGAAAGCGAACAGAGGGTAGAAAGAGATGGAGAACGAGGTTTCACTACCACGTAGCCAACGATCAACAATTGCACGACGTTCAGTGGGCGAAGGTAGGCGTCGTCTCGTGACGGTGGAAGGGAGGGTGGGGGTTTTAGAGCTTTGGCCAGGCGTCAACCGATGCGAAGGGGTGCGCGCAGGCGCCGCGACGAGCGTCGTCGGCGAAGCGCCGCGTCAAACGTGCCGGCTATAGGTTAAATCCTCCCGCTCCTCGTTTTTGTTGTTTTTCCGGCGTTGCCTCCTGATCCCGCCTTCAAAAGTGCCAACGGACCAATCGGTGGCCCGTGCTCGCGGGACGCCCGATGTCGAGACACCTCTGCAAGCCACCAACGACGTCGACCTCCGGTGATACGGGACGATCGAACCTAGCTAACGTCGATCTCTCGCCGAGAGACACCGACTTCGAGACGTCATACGTCGTCGTTGCTCGAGCTGACGCGGTTCCATCGATTTCTAAGATTCTGTCAACTGACGAGCCGACCTGGATCTCCGAGACACGGAGGTTTTAGTTTCGAGGTAGTTTTCGTGGACCGTCGGGGTGAATCAGTGTTTCGTCAGAAGTTCCATGAGACTAAGTTTCGATGGGTGCTTTGTTTGTCAAAGTTTGTAATATTTTGAGTATGATACGAATTTGGACAGTTGAACTGTTGACGTGCGCGAGTGTTGAAGAGTGAACTTGATTATATAGTCTTGTAACTAGGTGAGGAAGATTTCATGATGTTTTATGGTTGATGGAGTTCTGATCGTTGAAGTTAAATATGGAATATGTGGAATAAGTTGTTTTCATTGCTAGTTTCGGATGTTAAGTTGTTTTGTGTTGGATATCGTTGGATAATAACGATTAGTAACTATTTAGTAATAATCGTTGGATAATAACGATTAATAACAACGATTCAGCTTGATATTTAATGAAATATAATAACGGTAGGTACTGTAATATGTTGCAGTATATTGCCTTTTATATAACGAGGAATGTTCGTTGATACACCATGAACGGAGCAACGTCGGTTACTACTTCGGAAGAACATCAGCATCAACATCAGCAACCGCAGAATGAACCACCACCGGAGCATCCGAGGAGCCCTACCAGCCCTTTGAGCATTCGACATGGTGAGTTGATATCAATTAATTATTTTGAAAGAAATGCACAATAAATGTTAAAATCGTGCTATTTTCGATGATAGTTCGTTACAAAATGATTACATATAATTGAAAGACAAATCGCGAGACAGACGCGAATAAAGAAAGCTCAGCATGCATACAAGAAAAACATAACTGCACAAACATTCTTCATTCTATTGGTGATATCGGTGTAAAAACAAAATTCATATATATCTTTTTATTTTTAAGTATATTCTTTAATCTTTTCTTTAATTCTTACAATGAAAGATTATACTAACTTTCTTCAATTTAATCAAACATCATTATTGCAATCGGCCCACGAAAGAAATCATATTTTCTAATTTCTTAAACTAAAGTAACAACAAAATTCGTAACTGTTATTTCAGATGTGAAAATGTCGAACACAAATTCACTTCCGCGAACGAAAGAAAACATTGTAACATTTGTTTCAGGGATAGCAAATATTGCTTCTCAAAATTATTCGATACTAATAATTATCTATGTTTGTCGCTTCTAAATCATCGTTTAACGAATACTAGATCTCTCGTACGTTTATAAATGAACGACTACATTAATGCATATGCAAGAGACAGGCTACGTATATAAATCAACGCCCGACGTAGTTTTATGCGAATCGTAGTTCTAGGGTGGCAAGTGGAAAAAGAGGGTGCAGCGTGGCCAACGAAATTATGCCATTAGAGTAATCAGATTTCTAGTGACCCGAAGAATTTAGTACTACATGATTTTTCTACGTGTTAAACGAAAAAAGAAAAATCATAGTTTCTTTATGCATTCGAATCAGATAGCAAAGACACAAACATATTTTTATTAATCCAATGATCAATATTTTTATTAAATATTACTATTAAATTTTACTATTAAATATTCTTTTAACCTGTTTATTTTTTGCACAAGAATTCTTTTACTTACGGAATTTAAAATTAATTTTAATGATATGGAATTAAAAGCATGAATCAGTTTCGACTAGGCCAGTTTGTATGTTTAATACAATAATATTTTTGCACATTAAAGACGGAAGATTACTGAATAAATAAGTTATCACTTCCAATATATTGACAAAGTTTTATTTTCAAGGTAGTGAAACTATGATAGTAAATTATCTTTTTTAATTAATATGTTTTGCGTCGCATCTGTCATTTGCAATACTTGTTTTAACCGTAAGCAAAAAATTTCTGTATTTTAATTTAAAATTATGCTTTGAAAATATCCCTGTACCTGAAAAAAGTGATAGCTTGATCTAAAATTTTAATTTATAACGTGTCAGTAAACTTTGATTTAATTTTAAATGTAATCATGTCGGGCCCAAGCCTTTAAAGGTCCAAACTTTTTACAAGCTCTTAAAATACTTTACTATGTATATTAAACAATTCACACCTATAGAACAATTATATAATACGAGTAAAATAACGTATAATATACGAGTATAATAACGAGTAAAATTATATTCGGTATTGACGTTTCTGCTACCAGCTAGGAACTAGAAATATTCGCGAAAAGGTTATAACAACATTTAATATATGTATAAAAAAGATGTAAGTACTTTCACGTGATAGCTAAGGGATATCTATCATAAAAAACGTAATTTTATATGATCTAACCCCAACCTGAAGTGTGAAAATTCCTTACATTTAATAACTTTTAACATTAACATAATTCCAAAAAAACATTCAATATAATCTGTATTTTTTATATGAAAGATTCAAATAATATTAAAAGTTGATTTGAAAATTAAAATTTCATACGTTTAATCTAAAAATTACAAAATTTCTTCAAAAATACTTCTACATTCGAATTCTGTTTTAATATACATATGCTATATTTGAAGTTTAAGAAATAAGATTACACAACTTCATCATTATTTAATTAAGTACTTTCAACAAATATTTTCAAAATCCCCACTTTCGACTACCGTAATCAACACAATAATATATCTTAAACTACTTCATCAAAAAATGAAACAACCCTAATACCACTTTTAACAAACTCCTTAAAATAAAACCTACCAGTACTAGAAATTCTGCTCACCAAGCACACCGAGACGAATTTGAGCAGACGTTTGAAATCGCGATTCGCTTCCGTGCGAGACACCATCGCAGACGTGGTCGGTATCTCCCTAATGCGGTAACAATTAGTCGAGATTGAAGGGTGCGAGGGTGGAAGGTGATCGAAGTGGTCGCGACCGCGCCGGTAGTTACGACACCCCTTTTTTCCCCCAAGCTTCTCGGCCAACGTCCCCTTTGCTGGTCGTCATTTCGCGCGCCACCCCACTCCCATTTCTCGATGATCCCATAATACGGGGGCGCAGGTGGCGCCTTGCCATCCGCCAGCATTGATATGCTAATGAAATTTGACGCCCCTGCTTTCGTCCCGCGTTATACACACACGTATTCATCGCGAGGCTCGCGTATCGCGCGCTGGTCACCATACGGCCGCATAATAATTTTTCTCTTCTCTTTTAACCCCTGGCAGTTGCGATGGCATTTCGCGAGCTACCATCGAGATTCGATTATCTTGATGATGTGTGCTGTCGCGTACTGAACAGAGCTAGAAAGAAGGCAAGCGAAAGAAATGTGAATTCGATTGATAGGTTCATCTTAATCACACATGTATTTTTGGGTATGGAGTATATATATTTTTAGATGATGGTTGGTTGAGTTGTTATTTAAATGACGAGATAACTCGATGTTGAAACCGTCAATTATATTTTAAAATAATAAATAAAAAGAAATTATATTCGCTAAGACGCTCGTACTAACGGATTCGCTAAAGACAGTATACAAATCGCTAATAAGATCGCTCAAGACTGACTGATCAAAAACTAGTCGCCTAGCGATCGCGTTCGTTTATTTATACTGGTCGGGGAAGTACCGAATAATTTAAATTCGTCTCTGTTTGACGGTTGCACGTAGCGGCGACATTGTTTTTCCCAGAGTTTATTATTACATTATGTGCATCCTAGCGATATTGATACTCCGAGGCAAAACAACATAATTCGAATTGTTCTCTAACTCATGTGCCGCTACATATCTATACGACAACTATAGTATTCGAGAGATATTGCTTTATATATTTGTTTATAATAGTGTCATTGAATTATTTTTTATTTATTTTATAATTTTTTTTATTTATTTTATGCTAATTATGCTATTTATTTTATTTCTATGGTAAGTAATACTAACAAGTTTAGTAATAAAACAAGTAAAGTTCTCAACAAGTAAAGTACATCAATTTTGTGAATTATAAACCTTATCATTGTCTGACTCAATACAATAGTAACTTATAAAATTTGGCTAATAGCATTAGCTCAAATACAGTGTACAAAAGGGTACAGATAAGTGGGACCTCCTGTCTTTACGTCATCCTGCTAGTTTCGTTTTCAGTTGTGCATAGTATGTGGATCGCAACTACTACGAGAATTTGTGGAAATTCCTGATCAACAAAGTTGGATGAATAGTAGAATCGACGTTAGTTGTGTCGACTGCGGAGGATTATGGTGAGCCTTAGAAGTCGTTTGGGGAAGAGTGAAATCTGTGTTCCAGGGGTGGATGGTATTGTGACGGAGGATTTATTGGAGAAAATTAGATTGATAAAGTGGGAGAGTCTTGGGTCTGATTATTCTTGGCGGAGGGTTTAGGATAAAAAGGTTTAGCCAGCTTTAATCAATCCTTTTGATGTCTGTTTAAAATAAAATCTCAAAAATGAAAGTATGGTGTGAACTACCGGAGAGTAGTAAATTAACAAATTTCGTAATGAAATTATATTGATTACAAAAATTCTCACATTAATAAATAAAAAAGTAGCCTACTTTCAGGCTTCTTATTATCATATTTAAAATAAAATAAAATAACACAATGATAAACAGATAAAATAAAATAGGAAATATACAAATATAGATATGTATCTTCTAAGTCGCGTGGCATTGTAGAGGGATTAAAAGTGAATCGATAAATAAAGTAGAATTCCCATTGATTCAGATATCGTAATTCGTGTCTCTCTGTACGCGTACGCCGGGATTAGGGTGTTAACGAGATCGAAAAGCCGACACGCTTAGGATGTTACGTGAGTCGCATTAATAAGATCGTCTCGAGTTCATCCCTCGTAACCGTAACGACGAAACGATACGATTGAATTCTTCCTGATGTAGCCGGATCACGCGTGTCAACGAACGATTCAGACGTGCTCCATGGCTTTGATCATTGATTACGATTACAGATATATATTTGTTTAATTTGATACTATAAGAGGTCATCATGGTACAGTCAATTCGCACTTTAAATTCATCCTTACATTTCTTGTCACGTGTGCAGTAAATAGTGATTTCCTTCTTACGATAATCTTTACGTAATATAGCATATATGAAACCAACATGTATTTTAAATAAATTTTTATTATATTATAAAAATGACACCTTAGAAACTAATTTTAACAACTTAATCCTAAATTAGGGAGCTCAACTATTACAAACATGAACTTCCCAACCTACAGACTAGTCTGTACATACCTTTCAACCTTCTTCAAACCTATACTATAGTTCCCTTCACTTTCTAATTCCAAACACTTTATTATTAACTCTAATTAGACCTAATTTGTTCTTTTAAAATTGAAAATATATTTCGAATATATTACAAATTTTGAAACAAATAGTGAGTTAATCAAGTAAAGAAATTAAAAAGGTAACAAGTTAATGCCCAAATAGAATACAATGATCGAGATGAAAGGAATCCGCTTAAATAATCGAATTAATCATTCAAAGAATATTCCCAAAAATCGATCTCTAATTCGAACAATTCTTCCTCCTCATACAAAAACCATTCGACCGATTTAATTTTCTTTTTTTTTTAAAGAATAAGTGCAAGCACCAAGCGCAATCTGTCGTTGAATGAGCTCGACCTGAAAACGATTTTAAATAACTATGCGGACTAGAGTACGGTTAAATTATTTTGTACTGTATTAGGAACGGGACCCTAACCTGATATCGACCTGTTGTCGATTCGCATGGTAATTCAAACGGATCCTATCTGACCCCGCGGCATTAACGAGACCGGAACGAGTTTTCGATCGGGTACGATACAGCCGACAAATACGATTCCGGGGAGATCTCGCGCCTCGTCGGGGCTGCCAGCGTGACTAATAAACTCGAGTGGAGAGGCGAAATCACATTTCGTTGATCACGCAGATGTTCGCCGGCCTCCGATCTCTTTGTATTTCCATCTTTCAATTAATATCGTTAACGTGTCACGCGGTGACAGTAGAATTTAGTTTCCTTCGAACCGGAAGCACGTTTAGATGTTCCTTCTTCGCAATCAATTTGGATGTTCGTAGTACAACCTAATTTTATAGTCGTAACAGGTGAATGTTATTAAAATAAACTCCGTTTTGTTGAAATTATGAATGTATTTATCCATTACGTTTACATTTATCACGGAACAGGTGAAAAAATACGAGTAATAGGAAATTGTTAAGCAATTGTTATTGAGAAATATTGTACAAAATTTTATTTTAATGGAAATTCTTGTCTAATGAACTGTTTATTAAGTTTAAACTTCAAGTAGATAAAAGATACGAAAGTAATTGTTACCTCATAATCTTTATAGAATTTGGATTCTAGGGACATTTTCAGTTTAATAAAGCGTTTGATTCATTCGAAGATAAAATGTTATAAAATGTTATAGTTAAAAACATATCAACATAATATTTCTAATATAAATGATAACTAATTGTAGGATTTTTGGTAACACATTTTTTTATCTTTTATTCTATGGCACTTGGTACGGTTTCACGACCAAAATTGATTCAGTATTTAAGACAAAAATAAACAGAAAGGAGAGAGTAGTTAAAGGATACATTAAGCAAAGTAGCACTTTGTATTCTCCCCATGACAAAATCATCTCGCCTTCCGCTTTCGTCTACCTTCTTCTAAATATTTATGCCGTGGTTTTTAAGAACTCATTTCTCGATGTAAATACTGTTTGCCTCGCGATCCAGTCGGTAAGCCTTAAGGGATAGAAAAAAGAAACCACGAGTCTCATGGGAACAGAAACCACAGCCTCAATCGTATGAAGATTCTACCAGAAAGATTGGCAAATAATATTAAATAATAGCAAATTGCACATTACTATTTTTCTAGCGATAAATTATCATAATTTCTTTTTAAAGGAACCTAATATATCAAATAAAAATATTTCAAAAATTTCAATTATTTCTTATATTCTCCTTCTTATTAACATTACTAGTAATATTATAATGTTATATTCTTTTTCTTATTAATATTACTAGACTACAGATTCGATAATCGTGGAAAGTATTGATAATCGCTTTATCTTCGGCCATTTAATCAGCTACAAATCTTCAGAATACCCACAAACTGTCCCGTAAATCGTTCCTGGCGAACCATAAGACCTGCGCAGGAGTCGTGGGCATACAATTATTTTATGTACATTCCTGATCCCCTCCTCGTGAGAATCAATCAAGGATGCAACCGGTGATATAAGCACACGAAGGAGATTTCCGGGATTAGACGAACGTAACTGCCATCTGATCGAATAGGATGAATCAAAATCGATCGTGGATCATAAGCCCAGACCGTAAATCTAAAGTTGCTCCACTAAAATCCTACAACTCAGAACTCTCATTTCGTTCTTTTACTATTGTTTTTATTAGTAGCTTAATAAACAAATAAAAAATTTTGAACATTATTATTTTAAGGATTGAAGGCTACGTCGATGCATCTGTTTAATAAAGTTTCAACAATTGTGTAAAGTCTGGTCACCTGGCAAAAGAAATCTGATTGTGAATATTGACTTTGAAAGCAACAATTGCCTGTCAAATATTAAGACAAATATTATAAGTATCGAGTTCAGCACTAATTTAACTTAAGTTGGCTAGTCACGCTGTATACTAATTTTTTTACTAAAAATACAGTTGTAATATATATTTGTAAATATATTTGTAAATATATTTGTAAATATCTTGTAATTTCTATTCAAATTTTACCAATGCTCGTGATAGTCGAGTTTCGTTACAGCGTTAATGAAATTTTCAAAAGAGTTTTCTAACAAGTGTTCAAACATCGTCGTGACTTACTGTATTATTATATCAAAAATTAAATATTCCTTCGAACAACTGTGCTCGGACGACAGAAAAACTTAACTGAAAAACCATTTGTTTCCAGACTCTGGCGAGAGCAGCGTAATCTCTCCAGGATTACCAGAGCGTTACAGTCCTTTGGGGGCGACAGGATCGACCTCGAGTCACGATCCTTACGCCTCGAGGTCTGTTCAAGAATGTCCGGTCCCCCTTTGCAGAGGAATACCCACGGATTTCCCTCTTGCGAGATCGCCATACTTAACTGCCTTGGGAAACGGACATCCTCATTTGTTGGGACAAGTTCAGCAGCAGCAGCAACAACAACAGCAACAGCAGCAGCAGCAACAACAACAACAACTGCAACCACAACATGGCAGCAAACCACCACGCAGTCTTGGCTTGATATGCGTGGTCTGCGGAGATACTAGTTCTGGGAAACATTACGGAATTCTCGCTTGCAACGGATGCAGTGGTTTCTTCAAAAGAAGCGTGAGGCGGAAGCTGATATATAGGTGAGTTCAATGAAGAACTTTGGAAATGTGTATTTGATTTTGTGTCTTTCGAGTAAGCATGAATGAGATCATTATATAATTACGGAATTATATCATCGGAGATTTCATCACTGGAGCTTCAATAGACAAGAATAAATTCTTTTCCTTCATAATCTCATTCGTATTTACTAGAAATATATGCTGCTTATGTATTACAGTTAAAAAAAGTGTTGTGTTCAACAATAAGTTACCCTTTCAAGCGGACAGCTTTCTTACATTTATAATATTCCCCATTCAATGTGAAACCAATATTTTTATACTATAAATTACTGAATTCTACCGAATCAACAGATGAAACTAAACACTCCAATATTAAGTTGGAAATTTTAATGACTATATGAATTGCTTCAAGTAACATTCAAATATTAGGAAACAAAACCAGCAAAAAAATCTTTTCATCTCACATAACACCTACTATATAATACTAATTCCGAAAGTCATCGATGCAACCAACTCGAAACTTTTTCCGAGAAGCTCCCTATAAGATTGCAAAATCTCTGGTCTTCTATCAGATAGAAATTAGTCAGCGGATCCTCTTACGGCGTTTAATGTCAAACTGTTCAGCCCGTGGCGCCATGTGGTCCGAGTCGAGTGGGCTCATCGTAATACCGGGCAACAATGCGGAACGGCATAATGTTGAACCCTGGAGGACCTATCCACCTAACCCGCCGCCCTGTGTATACGACGTACTATTACCATCCCCTGGGAACGGCCATCCATCTCCATCGGATCCCTCTCAGCTCGGAATCGCTGTCTGATACGCTCGATCCGTTTTACACGGGGCCACGTACGAGCCCACGGAATGTCGGCTCGTGTGTGCGTGCATCCCTTTGACTACGTATACGTGACTATCGATAACAGGCGTCCATAGGTGTGCGCGTTAAGCCTGTCGAAGAGATACACGACGCAAGGATGCTCGATATACAAACTATTAACCCCGTCGATGCTCGGAAAATAAATGTTACAGCTACGTCGCTTTGAGCACGTGACCAGACTGCGAATAATCTTCAACAATGACTACGGAGTATTCTTGGGTATATCCCGAGATTTTTGAGTCGTTTCTTTCTTGATAGGCAGATGTTTGAAAATTTGAAGGAAGGTTTCATATGGTTTGAGGATGTAATGTGATCATTTTGTGGGAGATACTAGATGTTTCAATGTTTATTCATAATTTCAGAGAGATGGGGGATTTGTGAAAAACTCAGAGAGATTGAGAGGTTTGAAGGGAAGTTTTGCACGATTTTAGAAATAATTTCACGATAATTTTATTTATGGAACTAATAATTAATTTATTAAATAAAAGGATTGCAGCTACTTCAGTTATATTTACTCTTGATTACGTCTTAATCTTTTTAATCTTCCAATTATTCCTGATACCTAGTTGGAACATTTTTATTGTCAGTCAACTACGTATGCTCCATCACCATAGTATTTAAAAGGCGAAAGAAATCTCTATTTAGAGTATATTTTTTATTGTATTCAGAAAAATATGAATTTGCATAAATATCAATTAGGAATTGCATTTAATATGCAACTGAAATGAAATGGAAACTACGCAAACTTATGAATCAACTTAATGTATAGTTTTGTCACAATGTAAAGTCGGATCGAAAATCGACTATTTTCGCCACGTGTCTTTTCTATTCGAGAGCGTATCCCATTGCACCAACTTTTTATTCTTCATTATCAATTCCTGTCGAATGGTCGTAACGCGGTAAAGATTGAAGAGCCTCCGCACAGATAACCAATTACTAGTAGAGGGGAACAGAACCGCGACAGATGCGTGTCGATGCGATGCACCGTAGCGCGGCGGCGTACCAACCATAATCGTCAGATTAAAGTCCAACTTCACGGATCGGTTAGATACAATTAAATAGATCGTGCATGATGCAGATTACGTGGAAAGTTCGCACCAACTCCCATCGGGATACACTTGAATTTTGCGAGCAATAGATGTTCCATGCTGTGACCGATAAACGAGTGTTTTTCTTGTTGACGACATTACTGGCAGATTTCTATTGATATGGATATTAAAATATATGTATCAGTCCTTCATACAATGGCTATGAAAGGAATTGGCACACCATTGTATTTACTATAGCATTAAAATATTAATTTGAACCAAACGTATTAAATTTTGTATCATTTACTAGTATTTGCATATCGCTACAAAAATTACGTATTATGAAAATGAAGTACATAGAACCTGATAAATCATTAGAAAATAAGGGTATGTGCTAATATTGTATTTATTGTATATTACGTTCTTCGTCCTTAATTTAATCTCTTTCGGTTGTTAATATTTATGAGCCGAAACGTACATCAATTTCTAACATAATATCAAAGCTCCAAATTTCCTTCATTCTCAAAAATGACAACTCAACCATATTGCCCACATTTCTTGCTTCCACTATTGTATAGCGATGATCATCAGTGAAAGCATTCTTCATCGGATTTCTAAATGTTAGGGGGGAAGGGCAAGTCATTGAACGATCCGTAGTCGCGATCTCCGGGCGTGATAACAGGCAGCACATGTTTCCGGTAACTCGATGAGCCAAACAATGCCGGTCAAGAAAAGAATAGAAAGATGCGTAAATAAATGTATGATGTGGTTCTGAAGCATGAATGCCGAGGAGGGCCGAGGGTGATGTATCCCCCGTTGTTGCACGGGCCAGAGGCGGCACAGCGAAGGCTCGCTGGGGTGTGAACGCAAATCAATTTGCGAGAGGAACCCCGCTGGCACGGCAACACGCAGCCACCCTTCGGTGCCCTTCGTGTTCCACCGCCTCGGGACAAGATAGTTCCAGGACGGTTGCGTCCTTTCGTCGCGCCGCTGGATCAAGCCGCCTCCTTGTGAGTGACGTTAGTTAAAATCGCGCTAACAGAGCCCCGGGAATCGATCGACCGCCCTGATCGAGCCCCGGGCGACTACCATCGAATTACTACCGTGGGCATCTTTTTTCTGATTCGTCTGTCCATGGGAACTGGGAATTGTTTACAGGAAGGCATGCCTTTCGTTTGAACAGTTGTGGTTGGTAAAAATGGTTATGATTGATAAAGAAGTTGTCCTTTAATACAAGGAAAGAACGAAAAAATCAACTCTCTCAGTTGTTATCTAACAACCGATTATCTTTGCACATGCACATTCTACACATTTATCGCTAGTATTCTATATCTTTCCCTTGATACAACTATTCCTAAGATTTGGACAAGTCTATCAAAAACGTTAGATGACTATGCATCCTTTGTTTACACGATTACTTTTTGATAGTCTCAGATACTTTCTCAAAATACTATTCTTTCATAGGTATAACATTTTAGATCAAAAATATTGTTCGTTCGTTTGACTAAATCGTATAATATTTCGATGAATTGCGGTGGAATTACGATTGGATGGAAAAAGGAACGATATTAAATAGGTGTATATCACTTGAATATCTAAGTTAAAATTTGAATTATTAAATATTAATGTTCTTTTACCTCTGTAGCGCTCCAATTAAATAGTGAACATTATTTCTTGAAAGAAGTTTGATGTTTTAATATCTACTTCGATACTTTACTTTAGGAAGTTGCTAAAGTTACTAAATCTTTAGAACACTGACAATGAGTAGGTATCTATTAAAACGTTAAATTTGAAAATCTATTAAATGATTCTCAATACATATAAGAAAGAGTGAAAATACGAAATATGAGTAAACGAAATATGTCTCTGTACACGGTAACCATCCACAAAAACTGCAACGAATCACATTAATTTCTACGTCGAACGATTCGCGTTATGCAGAAGAAAAAGAAAAGTAGAAGTGATTGTAACCCCTAAGAAACGAAGCACCACGAGGCTACCGCTGGATTTGATGAAATTAAGAGGGATAAGAAGAAAGTACGTGACCCCGAGCGGTAGCCTCTTTACGTTAGTCAGCTCAACAGGATAACCGGGTTAGCTGAACAATGAAAGTAATCGAATTTAACGCCATCTCCTGAGTACACAGCCAGGATTTCCGGCAAGTGCGCTCGAAATTTGTCGTCTTTTCGAAAGGGACAACAGCCATCAAGTTACGATAGTCGTCGATGAAACGTCGTCGTCAAGGATCGATCGATTTCGACAACCGAGAGAGCTTTTCCACCAATAATGGCAAACGATGTTTTCACGTCATAATTCTTCTTCATTTTCAATCTACTGATACTCGATATGAAAATAAATCGTACATAATTAAATTGCTATATAGATGAGTGTAATAATGGAAATTGGAGGTATATGTAAAATGAAAATTTTTTTTTTAGAGAGAAATCCTTCCGATGAGAAATTAAGAAAAAAACAAATTAAGAATAAGAATGAAAATTTTAAAACAAGATTTTCATTTAAGCTATCTTCGAATTTCGTTTAATGATTATAATATTAATAAAATTGAGAAGTTAATTGTTGGAGAAGTATTCGGGAGTACACAAAATTTATGGAGGTTCTTTGTTTTTAGAATCTTCTTAAATGTATCGCAAAATTTTATGTTCAGATGTCAAGCCGGTACCGGAAGATGTGTTGTGGACAAAGCTCACCGAAATCAGTGTCAGGCGTGCCGTTTGAAGAAATGTATGCAGATGGGAATGAATAAAGACGGTGAGTAACTGAATTAAATATTAGGGGAGATATTCGATAAACACGCGATTCATTTTATCGTGAAAATTACCTCATATCTTTTATGTACTTCGTTTTAGTCCTTATTCCTCATTATAGAATAGTATAAGAAACAATATTCGGCGAATTAAACGAATAATCTATATTTTACACATTAATGAAATGATGTAAAATTTAAAAGAATATTGTAAAAGTTGACACATTTGGGATAACTTCGTGCGAGGAATAATTCGCTTCCTGAGCAATAAACTTCCATTTTCTTCGTCGAACCAATGAAGTTGTTCAAAATGTTCAAATATGATGGAAAGTGTAAACAGTAAACCTTCAGAATTGATTTTTAGATAAAACAAAAAACAATTCTGTGAACAACGAATAAGTTTTCTTCTTTAAACAGCGCTTGAACTTAACTCGTTCTAAATAGAAACTCATTTTTTTTTTGTTACGTTTTAAAGAACATGTCTCTTCCACTTCATGGATGCTGTATGGTGAGCATAAAACAATTACTTTCCTCTTAATCGACTTATGCGAGTTAATTAAAGTGAATTGAAAAAAAAGTGTCGGTGTCTTTTTAAGGAAACTTCGAAAAAATGAAAAATCAATTTTCTTTGGGATAAAAGCATCCATGTGTAAATTACAAATCAAATATCTAAAACCGACTGAGTTTAAAATCTCAAATTTCATATCATAATTTATTTAGATCGTCAATAAAACTCCCCAAAATATGTAATCCCTATAAAACATCAACAAACATAAAAAATCCTACCAAAATTCAAGCCAAAAGAAAGATTCTACGAATCATTTACATTTATTTTGCTCAAACATTTATAACATCCAAGACACCATTATTGCACCGAAACTCCTTTTATAATAAGTAATGTCTGCAAAAGTATGTATATTTCATATACATACACACTTACATTTAACATCCGCTAACTCGTTTGTATAATTAAATAAAGAAATATATGTATCTAAGCTAATGAGAAAAATTCCAAAAGAGTTTTCTTGAATTGTTAAGAAAATTTCACGCAAATGATTTAATTTTTAAAATCAACAAACATGTACCCAGCATATCTTTCTTCTGTGGTCTTCATATCTTTCAACATCCAAAACTCAACTCTAACGTTTAGCAAAAGACGTTTTACCAAAAGACACTTCACATCAACTTTGTCGACACAAATCGCGATTTTCGGAGCAAAAGAAAAATATCTCTCTCTCCTTTTAGAGGGTTGCCAATGCATCTCACCGGCTATCGATATATTAGATTATCTATTTCCGCAGGTAAACCCGTATTGTGGGAATCAATCAACGGCACGTTTTCTCTTTTCTCTTCGTTGAAGAGCGGAATTCGAGCGAGGGTCCTTTATGTTCGCGACATAAATAACTGGATAAAGGCGGAGCGATTGGCACGGGGTGGTTTGGTCCGCTTTGGCGGCACCGTTCGATTCAACTCTTAATGCCTTCTCAGCCAGCGAACAGGCGCACCTGCCACGGCAAAAGAGCATTTCCCCCTTTTTCCAACGTTGTTCCATCGTCTTCCTTTTCTTTTTTCTTCCGTCGCGTCGTCCCCGCGGAAACTCGTCCCGCAGCGCGCGCCAACTTTCTTATTGCCGAACTTGACGTCGTAAGAAGAAATACTTCCAATTGGATTCTGGTTCCCTTGGCGACCGGTACGATGACGTTTCTATGGAACGTCGGTCGTTTCCCCGGGAAATTAGATTGCCCAGCGTCGGGAGTTACGCTTCGCGATGAAGACCAAGATATTTCGTAAACTTTCGCGATTTCATCTTCCGATATATCAGTTTGTGTGTTGCTATTTTTCTGCAAGCAATTGATGTACATAGATCATTGTTTGATTAATATCGTTTTGTAGGTGCCTCTGCTTGCATCGTGAATAATTGTTTGCCATGATGTTGCTATTCTATTATAAATTGGTATACAGGAAGGAGATTATTTTCACACTTTTGGTATTAATTTTGTTGATGGTTATCAACGTGGGATTGGGCGGGGGTGAAGTAGGAACGAGACAGAACGATGTGCAGAAAGGAAGGCGAAGAGTGTTTCGTCCAGAACTAGAGAATGATGCTAGAAATACTAGAGAACTAATCAGTAAGTGATAGAAATTGTTGAAATGCGGGAAGGGGGTTGTTTTCATGGTTTTGATACTAATTTTGTTGATAATTACGTTTTTAGAGGCACAACAATTTTCTAACTGATCTTTAAGGGATAGAGACAAAAATTTCAGTATTTTCCCTAATTTCATGTGACTTTAAATGGTTTCATTTTTTATCGTTTTTATTCCAGAGATAAATAAAACCACGTATTTCAATACTTCTGGCAAATTTTACTTTCAACGATATGTTATTAAAATTTGTTTTTTTAGTCACCGAATGACATAAACGTCGGAAAATCAACAAAAATGGATTTATATCTTTCTTGGAGAAAAAGCTAATAACGTTCGCAAAGCTTCTCTTGATGATGTTATATTTTATAATATCATAATATTAATATAAAAATACCAAAAATTATTCAATCAACTAAATACATCGAATCACTCAATATATTCAATCAATATATCTAAAATCGTTATCTGTATTGATATAATCATTCAATAAAAATATCACGCTTTAAACACATTTTCCATTTCCATCAGGCGGAATAATCAAAAGTCCAGGTAACCGATCTACCATCCCGTCCATTTATCGATGGCACGTCGTTTCTCCAGGCGTAATTCCTCGTAATTACAATCGTTAATTCTTCTCGTTCGATAAGCAGAGAAACTTCTCTATCCGGTGTGAACCCTTCCCATGGTGCCGGCGTCTACGACATGTAGTTTCACACCAGGGAGATAAACGCCCTTTTACAGATCGTTTCACTCTCATTTGCGTGAAGCTCACCGTGGGAGGTCTGCCTCCCTTTTTCACTTTGCTTCTTCCGCATTTTCTGTCCCTTCCTTTCTCGCCCACCGTTATGACACAATTTGCTGTGCTCTCTTTCTCTGTACGCCTCCGCTAACGGATTCCTTGTCATCGTGCGATACACGCGCGTCCCTTGAGCAGACGCGAGGAAAGGGCGCGCGCCAGACAACGAGGAGCGCGAGGATTTTTGCGTACAAGGATCGGTCGCACGTTGCATACGTTTATTTCCCCCAATTAACCCTTCGGGGATCGGCGACGGTCACGCGACCGTCGCTAACGACCGCGGTGTTTACGACGCCCGACATCGTTTTCGCCCGTCGCGGCCAACCGCACTATTCTCTGCATGCGGCATGTCTTCGCCGCGTGTTTCATGTTTTGCCGCTCTGCATACGCGATTTTCATCGGAGACCAACCGCAACACACGGTAGCGATCATTCTAACGGTTGATTTGTGTGTGGTAGATCGAGCAATGATAATTGATATTCCTTCGTTTGAAGATAGATGAAAAGATAATTTCAATATAAAATTTTAAGTGAAACAGCTCTTCTATAAAAAGACAGGAAAAACAGAAACGTGTGTAGAAGTGGTCTATCTTTCACCTACGGTGTTCATATGGGTATACATTAATTATAAAACCACCCTGTATTAACATTTTATAAAACTTATCAACAACATAATGTCACAGCGATATCCGAAATCTATTTCCAAGTTAGAAGTTCTCGAGTGAAGTCTCCCCTAGTGTCCTTAAGTATCCACAACACCTCGAATCGCGGGTTGATGCATTAAAAAAAGAAAATCAAAGGCACGTGGAAAAAGAAGAAAAGAGAAGAAGACAGAGGAAAAAAGGAAAAGGAAGGGGGGTGTGTGAAAATAAGCGGACTGAAGAGTTAAAAAGACAAAAGGGAAAGCACGACGCGTTACACACGCGGACAAGAAAAATTTCCCGGGGACGCGACCGGCGGAAGGGCGTTTATCTTTTCCACCGGCAGGGTAAACGAGAGAAAAAGTGAGAGAGCGAGGGCGAAGCAAGGGAAGAAAGCTCCGGGAACAGAAAAAAACGAGAGAGACAGAGAGCCAGATGCAAAAGGCTTGACGAAGTAGGAGGATCCTATTAAGCCGCTCAGCAGGCAGCACGACGCGTAGGTAAAGTGAGCCGCGGCACGCTTTTTATTATTACGAAATTACTGTGCACCCGTGCCACGCTAAAAAGGGGGAAGCTGGAAAAAAAAATTCTGCTGGCCATTACACACCACTGAGTGCCCTAATCGCAACGCCATTAGCATGTGCCCGACGTCACGAGTCTTCCCTCTTGGGAATAGAAATGGATGGAATTGTCGCGTCTTTGTGGTACAGCCTTTGCGGAAAGTCGAAGATGTTGACCATCAGTATTTCCTGCTTTGAGACACGCTTTTCGAATGAAGATGGAAATTTTCAGGTGTTTTTTAGCGATAGGGGAAATGTACGCTAACATTTATAAGCGTTGGAACACTTATACAGTGGCTCGCGAAAGTATTTGGACATTTTTAGGTACTTTTAATGAATATATTACGTGTTTTATACGAACATTTCGAAACTGCATTAGTACTGTACGAGGCTGGACTATGATTATATTAGTAGAGTTTGGAAGAAATTTGTGCATGTGGTAAATGATACTGGTTAAACTTCTTTATATTTTCTATCTAATTCGTTTCAAATTTCTTTGATCAGATTTAATTTACCATTTCCCTTTAATTTTTGCAAATATGTAGTTTTTGCGAAGCTTTGCTGATTTTTTAGGATTAACAACGATTGCTAATTTTTCAATTATCATTATTACATCATCGAACATGGTGCACTGGTAAATGTCCATTTTATGTTTTGAGTAATTTGGTTCCCCACATTATTCGAAGGCATTTCTGAACATAACAAAGATAAACTAATAAAAGGAGAAAATAGGTGCAATATGTTCTTCATTCAATGTTATTAAAATATAAATATTCGTGTTATAACTTATTATGAATAACCTTTTGTTGATTTGCCCTCTATAGAATACCAAAAACAATATTGTTTCTTTCGCAGTTGTGTAAATATTTTATGATGCTCTTATCAGACCACACTGTGTGACAATACGAAGAAAGGAACTTAAACATAAATCGCCACAGCTTCTACATCAAAATTTAAATTGAAGTCACTAATATACAATCTTTCGCTTTTCTACTTATGTTAAAATAGAACACTCCAAAATTCCAATTCTCATTTTGCCACTCCATTCCTTCTTTCTATTTATCTTACGATTCAGTTTTATACCAGAACACCCCAATATTTTGTCTACATTTGATATGCCAATATAATCAAAATTTAAATTTTGATATTTAACACACCATTTTTTATTTTCCTGCTTATCCTAAAATTCACTTTTGTAGTGAAACACGCCAAACATCAAAATAATAATACTTTGTCTTTATTTCACCCCTTAATGTATCCTTATTATCCTTATTGTGCCCCTAATATAATCATTTTCGAAGGTCAGAACGCCAAGTTAGGCATTAAGCAAACAAAGCAAAGCCCTTCTACTTCCCATTTCGATTTCGCGTATTAATTCAATCCTGATGAAAATACACGTCGCTGAAAATACGAGAAGGGAATATTACTCCATTTTCTGGTAGTCTACGGTGCATACGGTTTCCAGAGGTGGAACCTCGTCTTCCGTTAGCTGGCAGCCGAATGGGAATTATCGAACGGCAATATATACAAACAATAAACGCGGCTGATTCCTACACGTCTGTTAAATTCACGCTTGTCAGTCGCAGGCCACTGGCGTGATATAACGCTGCGTTACGTGAGTTTGACGAGAGGGTGGTGGCCAATCGTTTGTTCCCCGATTAATCTGGCAAGACTCGTCGAACCAGCGAACTCCACTGATATTTCAATAACCAAGAAACTCTACAGGGGAGAGGATATTCCATGTAACGAACACAGTGGAGAGACATTATCGAGAGATATACCATGAACGACGCTCGATTGTCTGGTTTAGTTGATCGTTTTGTTCTCTCAGAACGGAAACCTTGTTCTTGGAATTGCGCTATTGCATAATATTATACACGAACATTACTTAATTTTAGCTCAACTGGAAAACATGCATCGACGATTATACTGATAATATTTATAAAGGAATTATTATGTTAAGAACTAGAATTATCTAAAATTTAGTACCATGTTTCTTATAGGTCAATTACTATATTAAAAACTTCATCTATCTAAAAATTTAGATATATGTTTCGAAGCGTATAAAGAATAAAACAATATTTGAAGTTGAAGTTTATTTATGGATTTAATAAATAAAGATCGTTTAGATGATTTATTAATTTTTTTTAATAGGTTTCAGATATTTCTATAATTATTATTATTATATTGTTTCCCAAATATAGAACGTTTTTCAACGTAAAATATATAATGGCTTCCTCACCCCTTCTCTGATAAAAATACACGCCACTATTTTTATCTTCACGTTCGATACGTCGAAGGAAAACAATAATCTTGATCTGTTATCAATTTGTAAGGTTAAAAACCTCGAATAAGATTGTTCGTTTTCTTGAGGATTGACAAGCAATTAATCACGATGTGTACAATTTCGCAAATTGTGCGCAAATTCCGAAAGACATTACGTTCGATGGCGCTGACTGAAGCGCGCGCGAGGCAGTACACGGAAGCGTGTAATTAATTCGTGGCTGCAATTAACGCCTGTTATCGACGTTACATCGAAGGTGTACGCTTCTGTTTCAGCTGTACAGAATGAACGGCAACCCAGAAACACTGCCACCATTAGACCAGAGGCTCTCGTCGAGATGGACCAGGAACGCGCGCTTCGAGAGGCAGCAGTAGCCGTCGGTGTTTTTGGGTAAGCCATTATATTTTATCCTTCGCCCTTTTAATTTGCAAATATTTGCTGATATGTGCAGCTTCACGTGGTTCTCAATAGAACACTGAATGGCTAAAATTATATCTCAAAAATATAATTCGAGTTCATACGGTAGGTAGAGAGCGGATTTTTGTGAATCTGTAGAAAATTTAAAGGAACATTATTCCATAAAATTCACATATGCAAAAATATATAGAATTTTGAAACTACAGTACTTGTTATAATACTTAGTGGATGAAATAAATCTTTGCCTATATCTGAGCTTCCTAGTTCATAAAAATATAAATTAGTATAGATATTAGCAATCTGATAATAGAGTTCTGTGTTTGAATAAATGGACAATCAAGCACTAACTAAAATTTCGTTCTACTAAATGTAGTTCAGACAAATGGAATTCTATTATAAAAGCTACAATCAAAACTTACACAAACCAAGAATTATCTCTATAATTATCCAAGATCCTCGTTCCACTTCTTCGAACACCAAGATATATATTTTCACATATTGGATCTCGCGTTACGTGTATTTAGGTGACGCAAAGGCACGATGAATCGTCGAATGGATCCATGTGGTCAGTCATGGAGGGGGATTAAAGGTAACAGCGAGGGCTTAACGATCGATAATCGGCGATTCATCGGGAGCAACAACGATAAGAGCAAGAGAGGCGACGACGTTGTTGGCACGTTTGATCTTCTGCTGCACAGCAGCATACTTTTCGCCGTCGTGAGCAAGCGCGCTCGCGACACGCCACGCCGAGCGTGATCTATCATGAAAAATTACCTTTGACTAGTAGCCCGTGGCTGACCGTTTTTCAGGTAACCGAGTACTCAGGTTGGAACTAATGGAAAATCCATAGAGCGCCAAGGGGTGAACGTTAAAAGCGACAGCGAGCGTGCCGACGATGCTCGGCGTCGATAGCCGCAGCTTTCTCGAAATTATCGCCTTCTTTTCTCACCCTGTATCTTTTGATATGATTGCTCCAGTTTATTCTTCTATCATTAATGTTCAACTATTAACTGTAACAAATTGTAACTTGAATTGTTTCCTTTTAGCCTCTTGGCTATAAGCTTTTGCACATTTACTGTATTTGCTATAGCATTTAATTAGATCCAGTATATTAGTATATTGGCATAATAAATTTCGTATCATTTAGTACTGCCTTCACATGACTACAAGAATTTGATACTGTGAAAGTGAAATGTAGAAACTGATAAGAAAGACGGAAAATTTATTGAAAGATGTGAATACGTGTAAATACTTATTGCAGGTGTAGTTATTACTTAAATATATACTATATCTCGTGGTTATACATACGATTATTCCTCTCAAGAATAGGATATTTGAAAATCATTGAAAAGAGATAACTCGGAGATATCTATTGTTCCTTAGATCTTAGAAAACGAGGGAAAAAGTTAGATATATATATCTCAAGATAAAAGATATTAAATTATTCGACATCACATCAAATTCTTTGCAGTAATATTTCTGAATGGATAGGATTAACCTATTAAGCAAGTCATCCTTTAATTAAAAATTAATGACGGAAGGTCAACTTCAGACTAATCGATTTTAATTGTGTTAAATATAAATAGGACATAACTCATTTTTAGCACGATATAATATAAAAACAGGAAATCCATAAATATTGTGTCCAAGAGATTGAAAAGCGACGAGTTAACTCATCTTTTCCCATTAACAGGTTAAAGAATTCCGTTCATTCCTACGCAATTATGCACGATGGTATAATTACTCTTTATGATATGTACGAACATGAAATAAAAGAAGAATTTTCTGCATAAAATGTTCGAATATTTTTAGAAAAGCTGAGTTACAGAGGTGGTAATCTGAAGCAGCATTGTACATGAGGTAACAAGCTTAATTTATAGACGGTTAAACGAAGTCAGCTGTACTGACTAATTTTGCAACGATTTATACACAGAGCATTACATTTCTTATATTCTGGAATCATAGAAAGATTGAGACGATTCGTGATCCTGTAATTTCTCTATAAATAAACGCTTTGAAACAACACTACGATTTGATAATGTTAGTATGATCGTCGAAACAATCGATTACGGATAATTGTCTTTTGTTAAAACCGAACGCGTACTGAAATCCAGATGAATAAGAAATTTATTTTAGTTTCGTATTTACGTAATTATCAGTCTTGGGTGACATCGTAGCATAGTCGCTAATAAGATGTCTCGTGTAGTTTAACAAGACGTTTTATCCTTTCGGCCCTTTCTTATCCATTCGCGGTTATATCCGGATATAGATCGAATATTGAAATTGTGTAAGCTCGATCGAGCTTTATTTGCACGTTAACCTTCGATGATAGTGTTGGAAGCATTGCTGACCCACATTTCGGGGGAAATTTCACGGAAGGTGTAGCACAATGAGAACAAGAGAAACGATATCGATATTATGGCCGAACGGAAGAATTAAATTTTTGCGTGAGCTAATTATAATACGCATGTTTCGCGTGAACGATATGATACTCGTTGAAAGGAATAAATGCTGTTTATTCCATTTATAATAAGTTAAGAAAAAATACGTAGCTGTACAAATCGGTACCAACGCGGCTTCTCGTTAGTTATCGATTCGCGATACGTTCCAGAGCTCATAGAAGCTCTGTCATCGGAATTGTTTTAATTCGGTGCGATTGTTAATCCGCCTCGAAAAGCGAAGCTTGACACTTCGATACAAATATATATATATATATATATATATATATATATATATATATATATATATATATATATATATTTCCTGCAAATTTTCTGCTAAAATCAATTTATAAAATATTTCATCTTTCTTTTCTTGTATCTTCTTTCGTTTCTTAGTTCCATTTTTCCACGGTAGTTACTAGACCGATAGTTAATTATGCAAATTCAGATTATGAATCGATGTTCGACGCGTGTGTACTTGTGCGTTTTCTTCATTACGTGTATATCTACCTATATTATTTCTATAAAAGCTATGCGCCTATACACTGTACACAATCCCGTTTTTAAATCTTACTCCCAATTTTCGAATCTATATAAATGCTAATCCATATGATTGTAAAAATCAAGCACAGTGTCCCCTTGAATAATTTGGGCGAATAACGCCCTAGCCCTCGCTCTGGGAGACATCACATGCTTTTCGTTACGTGGAACCCTTTGTAAGGTTGGTGAACCTATATCTGGACTATCTCCTATATTCCTTTCCAAATGATACGTCGATATCGGTGGTAACGCAGATCTCATATCACTTTCCGACTTGGCAAATTTCTTGATCGGCTCCGTGTACCTGACCGAGTCGTCCTCGTCGATGTCCACGATGAATCCTCGCCTCAGATTCTCCGATTTCGTTTCCCTGATGACAGAAGCAACCCGTCTCTTTATATCTGCCTTGACAATGGCGGCTTCCGTCGTGTCCCTCCTATTAGCGCTCGGAGTTTTCGTCACGCTGTCCAGCATGTTCAGCAATCTATCGAAGGAGCTGCAAATCTCATCAAAAGACTGCTGGCTAAGCAACAGAAATCCGCTCGTTTCCTGTTCCTTCTCTTTCAAAGCGTTCTCCAGCTCAGCCAGATTGTTCTTCATCTCGTTCAACTGCTCCTCGGCAGCCTCGCGTCGCCCTCGTTCTTCAGCCAGCAATAACCCGCTTCGTCTCGTATCTTCGAGAAGACGATCGTGTTCAGCCTTTGCTTCAGCTAATTGAATCTGGATCTTCTGAATTCTAACGGAATCCTCCGTCTCTAGATCATCCGTCATCTGCGTCGCAACATCGACCTTTATTAGTTCTAAATTCTTCGAAGAGGATCTGTCGGTATCAGCCTGAACACTATCCGTGTACGATTGAACATTGTTTTGACAAGCATCGCCCATCACAGGTTGTATGTGAGACTGGAGATCCAAATGGAGAGATATCTTCGACTTGGTCTGACCATTTTGAACGATCTGCTGTTGCTCTTGATGGTGTGACTGTCTGTTCTTATACGGTGGAACGTGAGGTCTCATTTTCGTTTTCTTCGCGTCATTCACCAGATTAACTGTCTTTCTCCGTGCAGACTGATAAGTCCTCTTATACTCTGTTATAGCGCTACGTGGTCTGATCGGAGGTTTTCCGTGATTCACATTCTCGTTCCTCTTTCCAGTGCCTGCTGATACCACTCTTCGATCGTGTTGTGGTAAACCCAGCCATCGGTATTCAGACTTCGTATCAACGTTATTCTCCTCCAGCCTCTTGACCACCTCCTTTATCAGTGCCTCGTTCAAGTTCGCATTTTGTCTAACATCCAGAATACTCAGAGTGTTATTATGATCCAGTAGTTCCAGAAGATCTTTACCGATCTTATCGGTCAATCCACAGCGCTGCAGGTCCAACGCCTTCAGCCAAAGACTGTCTCTCACTGCTTCGATCAGTTCGATCACCGCCGCGTCACCCAATTGAGGATTATCGTTCAGGGTCAAACGACGTAACCCAGACATTGCCTCGAGATTCGGCTCTTGGTACCTGAGTGATTGCTTCCAAGTATCGTGATAGAGCAACAACTTTTGTCTACACAACGCTGCTGCCAGGGCTGGCCCACATTTGCACGTTAAGTCACAGTAGCTGAGATTCAGTGACCTGACGCTTGGGACGTCGGCCACCGTGCGACATAAAACTTCGCAAGAGCTGTCACCGATGTAACAACGCTGAAGAGAGAGATAATGGAGCGTGTGCGTGTGTGACAGACCCACGCAAAGCACCGCCAAGCAGTCTGGCGGAAAAGGGATTCCTTCCAGCTCCAGATTAGTTAGAACCGGCGAGTTTCTAACACACTGAGCCACGCTATGCGACAACCATTCTAAGAGATATCGAGACAATACGACAGGTGCCTTGCCCATCGTTCTAGCCTTGTCTTCCGAGTTAATTTCTTCCAATGGTTTCCGACACTGATACCTGCTGCGAACACTAATTGATCGTAGGCTACGATCAAGCGACAGAGAATTTAAAATGGGACCCCAGTCGTCCATTTTGACGCGATCGGTGGTGAAATCTAAACTATGGGGCAGTGTCACGCAGATAACTGGCAAGGGACGAAGACGTTGTTGTTTGCACAGTTCCATGTAGCAGTTGGCGAAGTTTCGGCTGTTCGGAATCGCCATCTTGGATGATGACACGGAAAACGGTGCATTGACCTTGCCTTGGTCAACTGCGGGTTTCGTGGTAGGTGACAGGGTGGCGGTGATCGCTTCGTTCAAAGATGCTAGTTCCTGGTTTAAAGAAACAATCTAGAATCTGCTTTGAATATTTTTGTACATATTGCGCGACATATTGTGTTCTGTCGTTCATGCGCATTTTAGCATTTCTAACTTTAGCATTTCATTTATCAAATATGAAACATTTTGTGAACAAAATGCAGAATATTTAAAATACAGAATTCTTTCTTTTTATTTGATTTGGTTTATTGCACCAAAGGGACAAAATTGAGGGATGGGCAGTAAATTCTGTATTCCGTTGACATTGAAATTAATAAAATAAAATAGGCTGTATAATTATTACTCAAGCTATTGTTAACTAATAATTAGAATATCTTTATACAAAAAATAAAATTCTTTTGTTGTCAACAACTGAAGAAAGCATTAATAATGATATTACAAAAATAATGAAATTAATTTGAAATAACATTCACGATATTGAGAATATTTGAACGCATATATATAATAAATTTCCCAAATTTTATATAAATGTACTCACTTTCGCTCTTGCTGCCTTGTTGGTACATTAACCGCAATTTTATCACACACCGTCATCTGCAATGTGTCAGCCTTTCCGACAATTACGACTCAAAATTAGTCTCGAAACTTTTAACAACGAATCCGTTCGCAGAAGATACAAATCATGTGTTTCTGGTACAGGACGACCTATATTCACCCACCTACCTACCCGAATTCGACGAAACGAAATTTCTACGCGGCATACGCTAAAAGTATGCAAACAAAACTCGCGAGTGAACAAATTAAAGTTGCTGCGGATCGTGCACACAATCGATGCTATTTGTCGAACCTTGTTACTTTAATAGCGCATCAATCGAATTCGAGATTCTAGATTAATTTTCATTTTATACGAAATAGGTGAAATAACTAATTAATAGTTTTCCATAGAAATTTTGTAGATTTAGATTTGCGTTATTGGAAATTTGAGAAAAAATAATTTTTAAATATAATTTATATTATAAATAAAGGAAAAGAAGAATGGTAAAATAATTGTAGGAAAAAACTATAAAATTTAAATATATATCAATTTATTACTTTTTAGAAATGATTTGACCAAGATTCTAAATAGGATTCTGTAAAATGTGATTTTTCAGACCACCTGTGTCTTTAGCTATGGCGAGATACACGACACCATTGCCTTTACCCACCGTTGCACCGACAACAAATTCGACGAATCCTCCAACACCACCGCGGCAGGATAATGAAGATGGTATTCGTCCATTTTATCTTTTTTTCATTAATTAAATAAATAAGAAAAAGATTTTCCAATAAATACTTTTTTATTCTTTTCCTTTTATTTTGATGAAAGTAATGCATGCTTGCTTTAACAATGGGTCATAATATTCTGCAACAGGAAATGCATCTGAAGATAGTATAGACGTAACAAATGAGGAACCATTGACACCCCAAAGAAGCGGTTGCACGCAAATTCCGCCTGTGATTCCCTCGTTGTATTCGCCTGCTAGTGCTGAAACGGTCTACGAAACCAGTGCTAGATTGCTTTTCATGGCTGTAAAGTGGGCCAAGAATCTTCCGTCTTTCGCGAGTTTGCCTTTCAGAGATCAGGTACCTTGAAACATTCAACTTCTTTCCTTACTTTTCATCTTAAACCCAATCGAACACAGAAAATAACATTTTTTCCATTCTAATAATTATTGATTATTCATTTTATCGATACGTGAGCCTCTTAAAAGCCAAATTAATCAACTTCAATTTTTCTCAATTTCTTAATTTATGAAGAAATATTGCCAGAAAGTTACCAAAGTCATCTTTTCCTTTTCTATATTTTCCGTGTTTTTCTTTATTTTTATTTGTGACGATTATGTGCAGAGTTTAAGATTGAATTTTAAAAGTTTGAAACTTAGGTAATACAAATAATTCCATTTTATTCTATAAAATTTGATAATTGGAATCACGCTACTCGTGATAGGTGATACTTTTAGAAGAGGCCTGGTCAGAGCTTTTCCTTCTGAACGCAGTACAGTGGTGCCTTCCACTCGAATCGTCGCCTCTCTTCAATTCCGCGGAACTGACTGCCTTGACTCTGTCGCCGCATCCGCACCCTCATTCCGGAATCCATATGCAAACTACCACGGGCAAACCGAGTCAAGTTGCAGCAGATGTGAGGCATTTGCACGATACCTTGCAGAGATATAAGGCTGTCATGGTTGATCCTGCCGAATTTGCCTGTATGAAGGCTATAGTACTATTTCGACCAGGTTCGTGGTAAAATTAATTGTCGTGGAAAATTGTAGTCGCGTACCAGACAATGAAATATCAAGTTCTAATTATTCAATTATTCTTCGTCAATTAATTTATCTGTACTATCATTGAATAATTACTGATTGACATGTTTATCCTCCTATTTTTTTATCGAAGATTTATATTGTATTATAAAATAATAGAACACAAAATCCAAAACGGAATTTTCATTTTTTTTGCAGAAACCCGTGGCTTAAAGGATTCCAGTCAGATAGAAAACTTGCAGGATCAAGCGCAAGTGATGTTAGGCCAACACGCTAGGGCGCAGCAACCAGGAAGTCCAGCAAGATTCGGCAGATTATTACTGTTACTGCCGTTGCTGAGGACAGTGCCAGCATCGAGGGTGGAACTGATATACTTTCACAGAACAATCGGCAACACTCCAATGGAGAAAGTCTTGTGCGACATGTATAAAAATTAAAGATCATTCTTCAGCGATATTTCACCCGGAACAATAAAAAAAAACATTTCACGAGAATTTTCGAATAATCGATTCTTGTACAGTGCCACGTTAAAGTCAGGATAAGTGAAATTTTACCGACTTCATAGTATTGAGAATAACTTTATTTCTGTAAGGTGTTCGTTCCATTCTGTGACATAGTTCACATTTTTCCATTAAAATAAAACCTCGAACGTCAAAAAATATAAAAATACGCGAAGTATTCGACATCGTAATCGAATCGTCACCAAAGTAAACGTATCGCTGATTTGATCGAGATTCCTTTGTAGTACCTGTACCTTCGGATACAGTATATAAAAGAACACGAAGGACTTTTCTTTGCGAGAATATATAAGTATGCGAACTGAAGTGCAGCGTAGACGTTGAAAGTACTCATTCAACGACAGATTTGAAAAAAAAGACTAACAGGTATGAATAAACAATTGAGCCGACTAAATAATCGAGAACGATGTGTGAAAGCTTTGGCCTAAGGACGAAGCCCCAAGTATGACCCTTTAATAAATTCTTCGCCTCGTCTAGTGATTTCTTTCTACTAGATCGGGACCGAGTAACGATGGATCCTTCGAGAAAAGTAACGAATCGATAAGTACAGTATTTAGTTTAATAGTTCAACGGTATCTAAGTGAAACGAGGGATACTCAGTTCTGACATAAAGATACAGATATATACACATATTTATTTATTATAAAAATGTTTATCGAACATTAGGTTCGACGTGTTGACCAAGTCGTTTTATCTTTCAGTTTTAAGTAGTCAATTTTATACGAATCACACTAATGACAAAAATTTTCACTGGAGTAAAGAATTTTTATTTAATTTATTCGTGAGTTTTTTAAGGTATTATTTATGCTCACTGAAATATGTAAGATAAGGTTTTGAATATACTTGAATAACTGATACAAACTTTCGGACAGCTGTAAAAAGATACACGTCTGTGCTTTTCTTGTATATTTCGTGTTGTGATACTATTTGCTGTAAAAGTCTAGATACTGAGTCACATGACATATATTGTAATGATTACCTAACCACTTGTAATAAAAGTACACATGCGTAAGAATCGTCAAGACGCCCTCCCATCAACCCCCTCCATTGCGATTTATTTATCATCATGTTAAAATTTACAATTTCAATTTTCGTTTGGTCGCTATAAATAAAAATTTATACTTTTATTTATATTTACTCCATTTATATTATTTACATTAATATATTATACATATACTATATATAATATGTTACATATATATACAATCTATTTACAACAATATCAATAGAACTGTGATTTGCTTCGGGACAGAAGTCAAAGATCCGAGCACCCGTACTACTTTAATTTCTGTTTATTCACCGGAGGGTAACACTAGTGAATCCCGGCGAATCGAAATTTGACGCTAACCCCGAGTCACGGTGGTTGTTGCATAAACGTACATATTTATTTATCACCGTATAATCCCTGACTTTCCCTCGGGGGTTTTGCCACATGGCAGTTTGACGGTCCCCAACGGAATTACCCCCTCGGCCGCTTATAAATTACATCGAGGCTCGAGCAAGGTTTAAGGGCCTGCTTAAGTTGTCAAAGCAATCGGAGAGTTAAACGCCCCGGCACGGGGGCGAGAGACTTACCCCTTAATACTTTTTCGATCGGAACCCGCTTTCTCGAATCGGCCCTCATCTGAAAATCACTGCTCGATATTTATTCGGTTATACGCGTCTTTTGTACGTTTCCACCGTGCGTGAACGTGTTTTTGGAATTATACAGGGTGCATTGGAATTATTGATAAGAGGATTAATCGAGTAATTAAATTCTTAATCCTTTCAGGAATCTTTTTAAGTTATGGAAAATTTGGTTTATAATTTGAAGAGCACACGAGGAGATCATAACAAGTCCATTTTTCTTAATTGAATAAGGCGATATATTCGTGGTATTTATAAGAAAGTTTTCTATTTAAAAAAAAAAAAAAGGCGTAAAATCGTTATATTAATCGTTTGTATATTATATTAAACAGAGTAAGCTTAATCTGACAAAATGATAAATCACTTTCTGCATTACAATTTACGTCGAATAAGTTTGATCTCTACTTAAATGGTCCACAGGTTAGAGTAACTGTAAAAAACAAAAATTTTATTTTCTATTACTACATTTTTTTTTCTTAATGTATTTATCTCAGTTTTTCTTTATCATATAAGTAAATAGAAAAGAAAATTTCGAGGACAACGCATTCGATTAAAGACAACAAATAAATTGAAACGAAACTGTAAGAGCAATAGAAAACGCACGTATTACATGGAAATGTGCAGAGTGGTACTCACAGGTATCTGAAACCGTTTTAGAATTGAATTCCGCTCGCTCCATATCCGAATCAATTCCTAAAACACACGTTTGCTTCGTGATGCCGGGAACTTTCAAGTCGAGCGTCCTCGCGCTACGGCACGTAACGAATTTCGATATCCCGATGGCTTCAGCACAAAGAGAGAAAGGGGTTGGAAAGGCGGCGCGCGGGTTACCGAGAGGGCATTCGGAGGAGAAAGGATGGACGGTCATAGTATTGACTCGCTTTTGCGGATGCAGGGGCGGAGTTTTCGACCTCTCTCCCTTCTTCCACCTTCCGGATCCCTCTCTCTATATGTATCACTCTTCATCCTGCATTCTTTTTCCTTCTTCGATTCACTTTCCTCCCTATAAATATACTCCGCCTCATCCCCTCGATCTTTTCTCTCTGTCATTCGACAATATCCTCTTTCTATCTCCATCCTTCTTTACCACATAACAAACCATGTTTCCGCTTTTTTATTCTTTTCTTTCCATCTCACAAACTCCTATCTTCTCTCTTTCTCGATCTCACTTGTCTCCTTCCCTCTCTCTTTCTCTCTCTCTTACCCTTTAGCATATCCATCTCTTTCTCAGTTCCCCTTGTAATGGCACGGAACAGAGGATTCCCCCGTTTCTGTCACTCTCTTTTTCACCCCCACCCCACGTGAACGCAGGCGGTCGGGGTCGAAAGGGGATGACTCGTCGCACAGGGCTGTCAAACCCCCACCCACGCAACGACAAAACTCCCGTTGAAGGGTGACCCAGCAATGGCGGCGGGACTTGTTGTATTTCGCTTTCGAGGTGAGCTCCATTCCCTACCTTCTCGATCCCCGTGGCAACCCCTCCGTAGCCGGCCAGGCTGGGAGGGCGCTCCGCTAAAATGAAACTGAGTGGGTCGGAGTGAGGAACCAGCGCCGAGACTCGAACGCTCTCGAACGAAGCGAGACGGAGGAGTCGAAAGTAGCGATGTGCGACGAGGAGAGACCGAGGAGGGTGGCTGGAAACGAGGAAGATCGAACAGCGGCGGAACAGAGAGGAAACGAGACTCTATATCGCTCGGAAACAGCAACCTCCATTTATTTTATTACATTATCATACCAACTAGGCGCTCGATAAGTGGGGCTTTAAAGCGATGGTTCTCAAATCGTTTCGCATGGAACTTTTACACCGTGAACTTCGTCGCGAAAAGCGACCTCGTAAGTCAATCTTCGCTCCTCGTCGCGTCGCTGCAAAAAAGGCTGCAGCGAAAGTTAATGAATGTTAAGAAAAATTAATCAATGAGTTTAAATATTTGAGTGTATTTTTTGGTGAGGAATTCATTCGGAATTCCCTTGCTACTTTGGGATAAGTAAATCCGTGGTAATAGATGTTTCATAAGATTATTAGGGTTAAATAAGATTTGGAATAGATCGAAATTTCACAATTTTTTCTTTTATATTAAAATAAGACTTTTCTTATCAAGACACATAGACTGATAGATTAAAATTGAATTGAAATTTCATAATTTTTCGTTTCATATTACAATATGATTTCTCTTACCAAGACACATATAAATTACATATTAAATTATCTATATCTTAATTGTATTTAATATCATACATATTAATATCTACGTAAATATGGATACATTTCGAATCGTAAAAGTTAAATGTTTCTACTAAATCTTAACAAAATCGAGCCATAGTAAAGATAGGTAGTGGAGACAACAAATACATTTGATTTTTACGAAATTCGAAGGATGCATTCGCTTCGATTGCTAGGAAAAAAGGATTCGACGTATTTGCTTCACGCTGGCGCGTTCAACTCGAACGCGTCTGACGAACAAATCAGAACGAATTGTTCAGCCGTTAAGTTGGATTAAAAGCAAAGTCAGCGACGTACCTGTTTCTCTTTGGCCCGTTGTCATTTAATGACCATCGATTATCGTCGCGAATTTAAACGAAGCACGCGCATAATTACGCCGTAGCATTTGTCGGATTCGTTGCCCGCTGTGAACACGCGAACGATTTAATTGAAAACAAGCATTCGACCAGCGATTATTTTCCACCATCTCTTTTGTTTGACAAACGCCAAACAAATAATTATAATTCATTGTATAGTGCCAAATATATTCGAGAGTCCTAATTATAATTCATTCGTACGTTTTGGTAAAATTTTCTTTAATTGGCAACTTCATCCCATAATTTGGATGCAAATATTTCTAGAATTTTTTAACATTGATAAGGTATGTTGTAGAAATAAGTTTTTAGATTTAAATGTAGATGTTTAGCTGAAATATTTTATTATAATCAATGCTATTGAATGTGTTTCTCTAGGCGTGCGATTTGTACTAAAAATAAGTTAAATTGTGTATTATATATTATATATTATATTTAAAATTTCATTTACAGTTGATAGTTGAGTTTACAATTAGTAAGTATATATATGAGTGATATAAAAATGTTGAAATTTTAAAAATGTAGAAAGTAATACCCCATTCGCTCAGTTCATGTTCCACGATAAGGACAGTCTATTACGATTTCCAGAGGAACGTGGAAAAATCCCCGCGAATTTTTTACCCGGTCCAGCTTGAACTCTAGAATTTGCTAGACTGGCTGACGTTTAAGAAATTTGACTTTCTTCTCACGTACATCAGAGGATTACCCAAGTATTCGTCTTCGACCGGTACGGTTCATTCGAGATATCCACAAATAACAGACGATTCATCCCTTCGATCTCCTTGTTTTTCCCTTCTTTAATCTCGCCTTTTTCAGCTTCGCTCAAACTCACCACAGAATATGGAGTTGCTTCTTCCCTTTTTACAATATCGTTAAAAAAAGATCTCGATCGAATCATTTGAAGGTTTAAAAAATACCAAGGTTAAATGTCATATCATTTATAGAATTTACGTAAAACTTTTCCAGGTACTTGACATCATTTCGTAATACATATTCAATTCTTTAGATACATTTTTTCTAATTTTCAAATATACTCTAAAGTTATTTACATTGATTTTCTTTTTATACCGAAGTAATAAAATTAATTGTATTGAAATAATAAGATCTTATTGCAAACAGTGCTAACAATTATCACAAAATTATTACATAATTTTGTTAGACTTTTTAAGCATTTGCAATCAATCGTTATTAATATGCGTTATTTATCGTTTCAATTTAACGATACAATTTTTTCAAATATAAAAGGTTATTTTTCTTACTGAAACAAAGCTTCGATTCAATCACAAAAATTCGAAAATCATGATAAGATGCAATACTATACTTCGTTTTTTTATTTATATCATTTATAGTAAAATATGTGGATGTGGTAAGTGTATATGAAAACAAGAAATAATTTTTTAATCGTTGAAGTTGCACAATGTTCGAATAATTAGTTACGAAGCAACGTGTTATTTATTCGACGATTGATCGAGGTAAAATGTAGGAAAGATGTTTCTAAGTGAATGCTCCTGGGAAATGAAGCTGCATCGGTCAGAAGAGACTGTCGGACCACCTTTACCCCCTTGTCCTCTCTTATTCCACTCCCTCATCCTCCCTCTCCCGTAAAATCAATAGGTGCGTCGGCGTCCAGCACGCTGGGAATTCTGCTATATAACCCCGAGCGATTAACTAAAATCGATCAAACGCGACGCATGTCGAATATAATGAAATAAATTGCACAATTCTGTTGAATCAGAAGAAATGATGATCTCTGACCAGATTTATAAACCCGAGCCTACAGTTTTATTCAAATTACTTTTAATGTAAACTATTTTTTCAACCCACGATTTTAAAGTTGGAAATAAACTTCAATGTTTCGATACGATATGGTGATTTAATAAAAGAATATAACACACCCGCTTGCTGCAAAAATGATACAACTCGAAACATATTACAACTTATTATACTTTAACAAAGTCCAGTAAGTTCCTTTAAATTGTATACGGTGGAATGACAAGATGCCATTTAATATTGTTTTATGAATATTATCCCGATTTTCAAATAAAATTAATTAATGACATAATATATTCTTATATTTAATGAAAGTTTTTTGCAATTTCTGAAATATCAATATTTCCATTTAATTGTCTTTGTACTTTCGCAGCAAAGGATTCATTCACGTTTCAATATTCAATTCATTATTCAATACATTCAAAGTGTAAATATATGTTCTGTATTATTATTTGTAGAAGATTGAGGTGCACAGGAAGGCAAAGTTTCGAATGAATCATGACTTCATTTAGACGTCTTTTGCAAGAAATTTATTTTAGGGGGAGGAAGACACGGTCTGACAACTATTTATCCAATTACTGCCACTTCCAGTCGACTAATATTTGCCTGGCGCGTGTCGACAGTTCGTCAACCGTGAAGCTTGAACGGCGCTCTACGACCACCGAACAGTCCTTTGTCTCTTTTGCGAATTAATTTCAAGGACGAGGACCTGTGTGCTCCGCGAGGGTTCTTACTTCGCGTCGAGCAAACCCAATTTGCGCTTAAACAAGGAGCATCTTCGCATAACTTAGCCTTGCGTGAAATCCAACGTCAAAGGGAGGAAACTTCTCTTTTTAAGGCAGCTCGACCTCGTAGGATTTAGACGGTGAACTTCAAAGACGTGCCGGATTGAAGGAAAGAATGCGAAAGCTTCCCGGTTATATTAGAAAAGATACTTTCAACGCAGATACGAATAATTTTTTAATTTTATGAATTTGTTTTTTAATCAGAATTTATGGTTTATGATTGTTATTTGCATCTGTCGTGTGTAAGTTTGAAAATGATCGCGAAGTGCTAACGAAATAAACTATATTGAATGTAAATGTCTATTAATAGCACTAAAATACAACATGCGTATGTTATTAAGAGACACATTTTACTATAATAAAAATAATTTTATATGATTCGATATTTAATTTGTATTTGAAGTACGATAGAGATGTAATAAAAAGTTTAAAACAATCTTTCAGGACTGAGTGCTGCGCCTTATTATTAATAATAGTTAATAGTTTATTATTATTAATATTAATAATAGTACATATTAAATAACTCTGTTCGCGATAAAAACTGTCGCGTGTTTCATTATGCTTTGGTAAAAGTTTCATGTTAAGATGTTTACTGAGTTAATTATTTTCATTCAGTTGAATAAAGATGTATCTTTACATTTATATAAAATTTATAAATTCCATAAATTATTCTTAGGTTAACAACTCTTAATAATTTAGGCATTCTGAGAAACTCCTATACCGACAGTAGATTCTGTAGGCTTGTACCATCATTGGATTAAAAAGGTTGCTATTTTATCACGGACAAAGAAAATACATATAGTTATTAATTGTTAATCGATACTTGAAAACTAATATTTTCGGATATTATTCGTCAAAAACTATTGTATAATTATAAAAAATTATTTAAAATAGTCACAAATTCAGCATGTTCTAAAATTAAAAAACAATAATAACTATATAAAGCAATAAAAAAATAATCTAATATTTCGAGTTTTTTAAGAATTTAATAGTTCTCAAACATATAAATACAATTTTTATGTAATATATTAAGTAACTGTAATATTCTCAATATTTTCGAGGACATCATGTAGTTCATTTTGCATTTCGAAAATAGCTCCGAATTTTTCGGCTTTAAATTTTTTGAAGATACACACTACACGTAATACTAGACTACTATAAAAAATTCGCATCATATACGCGAAAATGAATGATTCGGTTGACCCACAAAAATTCTTGGAAACGAGATACTGGATCAGCTTCTTGTTATTACCGACTTTAAGTGATTCTTATTCGATTCTTTATAAAAAGAAAATTTACAGTTCTTTTGAAAATAAAACTACATATATACAATATTAAAGTGATAATTGTTCGTGTAAATATTGTGATATTTTATTTAATATGAAATTTATGCAATAAAGAATGTATAATGTATAGAGGATAACTGATTTAAAGAAAAATCGAATCGTATGCAGTGAGAACCATTACCTGTATCTGTTCCTTATATCTCTTAAAATATGGTGATCATATTTCATTAAAACAAGTAGTCTTGATATTTTAAAAAGTACAATTGCAATTTTGGAATAGAACAGTTGAAATCTATAAAATGGAGGATTGTTATAAACTCTCAAGGAACTCGTATTACCTCAGTGTATATTAATAATGTCAACTGTAATAACAGAATAATCTTGAAACCTGAACATTCTACTACATTTTCACTGCCTCATATTATCGTAGATCAAGCTTAAAATATGTGTTTATGTTTCATAATTATGCAATTAGGAAATCTAAGATGCCACAATTGCTGAGCCTCGAAATTTGAGCTTACACTTCTCTTGCTGTAATCATTCGATCTTAAAATTAGAAGTCAGATCGTTTTTGTCAAATTTTCAAACTGCATTTTTAATTTTTAATTTATCTGTCTATTCATGCATATTTGTAATGTATGTTCCTCTGTCTCAATTAATCAGCATATCTACCGTCGAAAAGTCCGGAGTGTAGTATTCTCGTCCATTGCATAGAACTATAGGGGCGCTACATTATTACTCTACTTTTCTCAGTCAATCTTTTCCACATATACCTAGGCTCTAAATATAAAAATATCATATTAATAAAATCCTCTCACTAAAATCTTTATAGATTCCTATTTTACATCGAACCTTTAAACATTTACGATCATTCTACAATAAAACTTCATTTATAATCAATAACTCAATGATATCACAATATATAATCAAAAAATAACATTTAAAATATTTCTTCCAAGCAAACATTCATATAATACGTTCTAAAATAATGAGATCACATGAAAGTCCATTTTCCTTATTCAGATGGTAATTCCCACGGTATTATCCATGTATTATTATATAGAATAGTAGGGCTCGGCGCCTGTAGGTGTCATCAAGAAAGCAAATGGCGTGCAAGAGCAGTGTCAAACGACATTAAGTCGTTGAATCATCTAGAAATTGAATCGATATTTTCAAGAATTTAGTTAGTAAACTTCTCGATCATACGATTTGTCACTTAGGGTATAACGATCGATCATATCTTGTATCTTTTTCAACAAACGTGGCAACGGTCTCGTGTGGGTTTCTCGTGGAAATCGATAAACTTCAAGGGTCAAACGTTGTACTTGCGCGCAGGTTTCCTTGGAAGTGTGTTATTTCTCTCGTAGAGCATCCTACGCGTCAAGATGTCCACGTCGATGACAGACAAGCTTCTGGATGACATGAACAGCATACCGCTGGCAGACGATGATCCACAAGGTAGGAAACTCGTGCTCATGTTTCTGACCCAATTCTCTTAATTCCAACCATCGCATCTTCGTCATAACCTGTTCTTAGGTTTTTCTTACCGTTCCATGAAATATTTAAACACTCACCTTAGACGGAATCTCGTTACTTCAGCTTTTAAATCGACGTTCTAATGACAAGAAAATTTATAAAATCGTGGTAAATTGTTAAATGTATAGTTTATTGGCTAATGCAACTAATTGATTTTCGAGTATTTACATACGTGTTGATTCGTGATAAAACGCGAGGTATTTCTGGAATTTTTAGGGCACACAATTCGTGTACTGTTCATATATGAAAAATTCCATTATTTATTATATATATATAAAAATTGTGAAATTGTTATCATCCAAGCGATTAAGGAAATTTAATTTCTGTTAAATATGCATTATACAAGACAACAGTTACAATTATTGTTTCTATATACAGTGATAATTCCTGAAGAAGAAATTTTGGATAATAGCTGCCACATATCTGATGCACTTGGCAGTGGACACAGCATGGATTCTATACCATCTACATTTACAAATGGAAGTTGTAGTCCTAACAGTAAGTCTCAAATCGTTTACACTCTACTATTTCACAAAATATCATCAAGCACTCAAGATTATGTGACTGCAGGTTTAGATCCTGATATAAGCCCAGATGAGCAAGAAGAAAAGGCAAGATTGATTGCCCAAGTGCTTGAACTTCAGAACACGTTAGATGGTAAATAAATTTCGAATGTGGTCTCTAATTCTTACATATACGTTTAATTTACTTAACATGATTTTCTAAAATATTTTTTTACTGCTCAGATTTATCCCAGAGAGTAGATAGTGTAAAGGAGGAAAACCTGAAGTTGAGAAGTGAAAATCAAGTGCTGAGCCAGTATATTGAGAATTTAATGTCAGCGTCTAGTGTTTTTCAATCTACGAGCCCCAACACCAAAAAGAAGTGAATTCACGTTGTCGCCTTAGATAACAAATATCGAAGAAACAGGGATCTTAAAATAATGTGATCTTTAATCCTCCATGAAGAGTATATACACGCGTTTACACTTACAACTGCCTTATTTCACGAGAAGAAGATACAATTATTGTAGATATAAGAATTCTCGAAACAGTGTTTATTTATAGTCTGTTTAGTATGTTCTGCTTATTTCATATTTACACATTTCATTAATTCGTGTACATACTGTTTATAGAGAAACTCATTTGCGAGCAAAAATTCGCCCGTTTTTTCTTGAAGCGCATATTCGAATCGAATTTGAATTCCGAATTCACGATCCAAATCTGTAGGTCGAGGAATTCATTGTTCAATTTTTTCTTTTTTTAATCACCGCATACGCTTTTTGCTTAAAAAACGCTTACGCATTTGTTACTTGCTACCAAAGAATTCCATTTTGTATTCCGTGCAATGTCGTGTGTATTTGAAGAATCTCAGTTGTCATGACCTAATATCTTATTGTAAGTATGAAAGTTTATATGAAAGATTGAAATGTGCAATTTAAATGATCGAAATCAAACAATATTCTAGACTTACAATTAAGTATCAGTTTCTTGATGTTTTCTGGTGTAAGATTCGTTTTCAGTATTAAATCGCAATCGTTAAAGTTAGTTATCGCTTTTTCGCATATTTGATACTTATAAATAAGAATGCAAGGGTTATAAATGTTTGTAGTTACCGTATTTAATCAAACACCAACATTTTTTAATTCGAGCTTTCGCTTAAGGGTTTCGACATACGTGTATGCAATGTATGTAGATGTACAAAAGAGATAAAAAATAATTATATATATACAATTACATATAGATATAAATAAATATATATATACATATTATGTATACATATATATAGTATATATTATATACCATGATTATATATAATATATACTCATGTATAGTATAATAGTATATATATATATATTACATATGATTATATAATATATTAATATAAATTAACGTTCGTGTAAATGCTGCGAGCACAGTGTACATTTTAATCATTAATTTAACTAACTGATAGAAAACGATCGACACTTTGCCTGTAGCATGTTTGATCAACGATTATTACTGCAACTGAGAAAGAAAAAAGATAAGGAAAGAATAATAAAGAAAAAAAAATGTACTGCAATTTAAAACTGCAACTTAAGATGAAGTTTCAGTTGGAGGGCACAAGCAGAATGCACAATCTCAAATTATTTCATTGTTGAGTAACATAGTGTTATAATAAACATTATATTCTATTGGAAGGCAACGAGATTATTTATTTCCCATAAAAAGTGTGTAATTGATTTCTTGTCGAATGTATGATTTTCGTTGTTAGTAAAAAATTACATAAATTCGTTAAAAAGATTTTTTAAAGTTCGCCGTGATGCATCATGATTGATTTAATTTAACATTTAGTGTCTTTCTTTGTTTAGGATTCACATAATTGTTACGAATTAATTTAGTACAGAAATATAAAATATTCGTAGAAATTAATCTTGTCGTATTGCTAGGAATTGTATCGATTTTTGGCCCCAACTTGTTTTTGGTCCTGGCTTTGCTCGTCCGTTTTTCTTTATTCCTATCCACCATCCCTGATTCGCGTATTTTCGTGATCGAAAAGCATCGTAGGAACCGACGTTCCATTGCTCCCATTCTGTATTATCTTTGTTTGCGCTTAGCTGAAATAAATTAATAGCAATTATTTGAAACGACTAGCCCCCCATCATTATTCACGTAGATTTCAAATTATATTTATCACTTAATATAATCAAAACAAATTTACATTAATTTCAAAAATACAAATTCTACACCATAAGATACATAAAAATAATGAAACATAATAACTTTGCAACCAATTTCTAGAGATTTAATTATTTTACTCATTACACCTAGTAATAAAAATCCGCGACCTTACCTCACCATATAAACGTCCCTTCTTATTGAAAGCCAAATACAGACTAGTTTCAAGACTTTGTATTCGAATCACTCCAAATGATACCGGTATAATGTGAAGCAAAGCTAGAAATTAGTAGAAAGAAGAAATTTAAAAGAACTGCTTTCTTCATCCACACTGCAGTTTTTAATGATTATAACAATAAAGTGAATCAATGAGGTTTTTATAGTACAGAATTCTTATTTTTATTTTTCGTTGTAGTTACCATGTGGTTCGTTCGTGGCACTCAAACCTCGAACTCGACCAGAGTTCGAAACAGCAAGATGGTATCCGGTTCGACAAAACAATTTGATTACCAAACAATTGTACACAGGATTTTGTGCCGGTTTCCTGGGATCCCATATTACGTAAGGCGGTCGTTTAACCGATTCCGTGATGTAATGCGGAGTTCTGTAAAGGAGAATACAATATTTAGAATCTCCAAACACACGCCGGCCGTCTATAAACGTAAATACCAAGTCTACAAATATACTCTTAATTTTAAATGTCAATCTTAGACAAAAAGATCCTCGAGACACTAGATAGAAATTTCTTTGAAGTTTTTAGTCACCGTAATATTTTTTAACCATTGTCCCTCCTTCTATCTAGATGCACTCTCTTGCGAAGTTTCCAGAAATTAACATATTCATAGTAGGTACTATAAGCTTTTTTTATTATGACATGGAGCTTTATTCGGATCTTTAACTTTTATAGTTTCTGTAAAATCTATTATTCTAATACGTATTTTAATTTTTGTATTTTGACAAAACGATACGTAAATTAATTTATTTATATTTTACAATAATGTTACGTTTACACAACTTTCACGTGCTATTTCATTAACCCGGTTAATATTTATTAATATCTTTATTATGAATAAGTTTCGATATATAAATCCATTTCTTATTTTCCTAGTGAAAATAATATCGAAGAGAAAAAGATGACACTTCTTGACTATTGAAACAATAGCGACGAGAGTAGGATAAGCTGTCATACGAAACAGATTTAATGTAAAATAACACCTCGGAACGCGCTATATTTATAACATATCACTACGTTTGGAAAAATGGGCCGATCGACTTTTCAGGTCAGTAAGCTTCGTGAATGAAGCGTGCTTCGTTACACCGTAGTTTTCCAACCCCGTTAATTTTAAACAGATGCTCGAGGGGAAGGAACGCAATACCAATAGACTTTATTCGACAAGCAGTGCATCAACCGATGATAATCAAGCTAATGGTACCAATAATGAAACGTGAAAAATACAATGTGGGTCACGCAATTAGGGTAGATTATACATGTAGTGGCTAACAAAAGTATTCGAACATTTGAAGAAACATTTTACGAATATATTATATGTGTTACAAAAAAAATTTTGAAATTTCATTAGTGGTGAAACACGATTATCATGAGTGCATTAGGAAACTGTAAAACGAATTTCAAAATGTGTGTGTATACAAAAGTTACAATATGTTTATTGCAAAATATAAAATTCAGCGAAATAAAAAAAAGATGTAAAATACTGTCTAATGATGAAATATAGGTCAACAATTCTAAGCGTACTGCTCCCACGATGAAATGAAATATTTTCTTCGTTTAAAATTCATCAATTTAAAAATTATTACGTCTTGACATTGCGCGAACACGCCCCCGTTAATTACACGTAGAATGTGTACTATGATCTATTTGTTGAAACTCGAGCGCACACGGTCATAAACGTCGATCCTAATTTTGCGTTTCACGTCGTGCGTGTGCTTTAATGCAATTCACGCGGAATTGCAGGCTCGTCGGTTCGTCGGTTGCCACGGTGCTCGAATACCGGTAATAATATAACGTGAACCGTACCTACTCCCTGTACCTAGTGACCCTGCAACAATATAGAGCAGAAAGTAAATCGAATCAAGTGATCAATGAATACATATCGCGTATCATGTTGTACGGTGTCTGCTACAGTTCTTCATCCATATTCTAATTTCAAGGTCTACCATGTTCTCATCTTCAAACAGTGATTTCGCGTATCATTTTACGCGATTATTACGCAATTATTTTGTTATTGAATGTTATTTTAGGTACCGAATATTTTTACCGAATCATTCAATTTAAGATCACCGCATATAAAGATCTCGATTGATCCCCTGCGTTCCAATTTTTTTCGTAAAACCTCATTAAATACAACAGATACAAAATAATGTATTACTATACATATAATTTGCATTCATTAATCTTAACATTTTGCAGTCCATATAAATTTACTAGTAACTTCAACCTGTAGCCGGTGATTTTTGGTAGAAAGTTTCAAGTTCATAAACTTTACGTAAAGGATCACCCAGCGTGTGACACTGACATGGTGTCACGAAAATATTGAACTTGAAGATTTAAAACTAAAGTTAGAATTCAACTTAAATTTCTTTATAAACACAAACCTAAATACAAACCTATCTTTATCAAATGAAAATCATAATATGCGCTATATGGTTGAATTTCGCGTCATTCGTTCAATGAGAAGAATATCCTTATCATATACGTACATTCTAACACGTTTAATAGTATTGTAAATAACAGACTGTTTCTAATAAAAATACCTCGTCGTTTAATTAACTATTGAATTAATCCCCGCTTAAGGATCTATAAAGTAGAGCGTCAGAAAGATTGATAAATTTAAAGCGACTTTACGACGGTACGGAGCGGAAAATAAATCTGGTTAGGTGATCGATGAACTCATTACGGTTCCTTGTGCAACAACGTCCCCTTGACTTTTGTTTACCGTAATAATCATCCTTCCATTTGGTACAAGAACTAGACAGCTTTGTGACAATGTTCACTGACCCTTTTCTCCACGCAATAAACTGATTAATTTCACCTTCGAGATCCGAAAACGTTCCAAAACGATCGAAGGGGAAAGCCATAATATGAATAATAGGAAATTTTAAACTGTTAACTTCGCAGTACGCTAGGTGGAGAATTAATCGATTCAAGTGATTAATGAACGTTTATTGTAGGTGGACGTTAAAAGGAAATTACGTCTGTAGACTTATTGTTGCTAGTTTGCAACCCGCTCATAGAAGAATCTGCTATAAAATATACATCAACCCTTTCATCAATGTCAAAAATTCATGCATCGCTGCACAAATTGTTACGTTAATGCGGATAATCGAGCAGAAATGTACGATTCTGGTTGATCAGGTTCATTAAATTGCGAAGAAGAGAAAATTTAGAATAGCGATATTAAAGAATTTTAGAAAATTGCGTAATACAATGTAGCAACTACAAGTAATAATATTTTAAAATTTTGTTCATAAAATAGAAATAAAATTTAATATAGAAAAACAATATAGTGCAACAATTACAAACACCAATTTCTTTTTAAATCTTGTTCTTATTCTAATTTTGTTTCATGAATAAGATCATTGTAATTTGTGATCAATTATCAAATTATGTACTTGCAGAGAATTTCTAATTTCCATGTTTATACAAAACGTAATAATTTATAGGAGATTAGCTTTAATAGTAGACGATATTTTAATTAGGAATTTTCATTGAACAAAGTCAGCTAATAATTAAAGTTTACCATCGAATTGTAACTCGATTAATGTCTGTACAACGTAACGAAGATTCGATCTTATTCTCGGCTATCGACAGCTCGTAATTATCGGCAAATACCCGTTCTCGTCGAACTTCACTGTAGTGGTCGGATGTCTCCTGGTCTCCCTTTTCCTCCTGCGATCCTCATTAATCTCCTTTTCGTTTCCCAGCCCTTTCTCCTCGCAGATTGATAGATCGGAATCGTAGCTGTCGTCGCTGCAACTGTCATCGATGTCGCTGCATTCCTCATCGCATGTTGGTGCTTCTAAGTTTTCGTGAATCCAACGAAGACTCATCCTCTTGTAGTAATTCTATTCCCTTGATTGCCTTGATAATTTAAAAAAACAAATTTTATTAGTGTAAGTAGACAAGATCGATTATTTTTTCTCGAATGAGGAAAACAATTAAAATATTTACACCGTAATACACGATACGTTTACGTAGAATGATATTAAAGAACAATGGAATTTCACCCTGTAAACATTTGAGAATCTAACAATGATTGATCCTCCTATGGTAATTCTGTCACCTCTGTATTGTAATTTACGACTGACATGATAGGAAAACAAACTTTATTTGTGGATAGTAACGACCTTTTTGTGGACAATTCGAGGGCTGCATTTTTTCGTTCAAAACTATGTTTCTTTAGTTTATTTGGAATTTATGATGTTACAAGATATAGGATGTGAAAAATGGGTTTGTGAAAATTGTTAGTTTGATTTGGGACGTAGGAGAAAAAAGTAAAGTGTAGATCATTAAAGATCTGAAGTATTTAATTTATCTTAATTTAATATAAGTTTTGTAATTTCTAGATAAATTTTGTGTTACGTTTAAACAATATAAAGATTGAGAGAGGATAAAATAAAGATGAGTATGAGATTAAACGTAAAATATAACGGAGAATAGTACGGTTCAGAATTAGCGGTAGTCTCGGTCTGTTAAAAGTTAAAACAACAGGTCGAATGAAAAACAAGCGTGAATAATACGGAGAAATTTACACCCACAAAAAGCCATTGAGACCTTACGTGATTCTAGATGGTTATAAACGTGCTGTTAGTGTTCGACAAATATAAAGGTACAAATATGGTTCCCAATTCATTTTATGCTTCGTTGAATAGGCGAAACAAACCATCGATTGATGGAAAATATAAGTAGGAAAATCGTCGAAATTGATTATAGTTTATTGAATTTTTTATCTTTGCGGGAGTATCGTGAAAAGCACTTCTGTTTGTAGTTTAATGAATACAAAACTAACGGTGTTTCCGGTCTGGTAATGTCCAATTACGAGGATAAAGAAATAATAGTACGGATTGTGTACCGTTCGATATGCTATCACTAATGTAACATAAATTAGTCATAGTATAAAAATAAATTAAAAACGTTGGTTAATGCCAACATTTCTTTACTTGGTATTCTTGGAAAATAAAATTTAATTAAGTAATTTACTGAATTTACGAAACTAACGATTACAAAATGCTGGGAACGTTTCACTCGTTACATTCGATCTCGAAATTGTACGCGTTTTTCTACATAAAAAATTCACTTTCCAGTTTTGCAACACTCACTTTTCCTCGAGGTGAACCTGAATCTGATGAACAAATTTTTTACGCAAATCTTTTGTTACAATTCAAGCAATTCGAAAATGTTAGATCTCAATTCTACATTTCTTGGTAGAAGATAGATATTATAATACATTGACGACTGATATTCATAACATCCAAGACAAACAGTTATGAGTTATATTATACTTAGATAATCTTGGTACAAGGAGCTACGCACGCGATGATCGTTCGAAACACTCGACCCTGTATATGATAATTCAGAGAATTTACATGAACATTTCAAAGGAATTATATTTCAAAGCTTAAAAAGAGTCAAAGGTTTAAACAATTCTGAATTCTTGACAAGAATGACTAATCTCACGATAATACGAAGCAAATTCTATTTCTTGACATGAAGTGCAGAGTCACGAGTTACACAAAAGCAGAAAGAAATTCAAACAACTCTTCTGTCATATTGTCAATATCAATTTCTCAATTTCATTGTATGTACATATACTTATATGATCAGTGTTCAATTCTCGAGAAACAAATTACCTACTTCCATGAGTTCATTTATTAGAAGAAAATGGCACATATACACACAATAACACATTCGAAAGTAAATTTTCAAAGTAGTTACATTTGTAACGTCATCACCTTCTTTTGCTTTCTAGTCTATGAAGTTGATTAATGTAGCTTTTCAACGATCGAAATTATCGTGCAGGTGATAAACCAATGATTTGATAAAACAATTACATATAACGAAATCCCACGCACAATACAAACGTCTCACCTGTCTGAACGTCCGGATAACAAATAGCGGATCTCGGAAGCAAGTTTCACCCGGTGGATCTCACGGTGATTGGGATTCGAAACAAAAACGCGGTAGTAGCCGATCGACACAGACCTACGGGTTTCGCAACAGTAGAGCGTCAATTGAACAACTGTGGTCGCGATTCCGTTTCACGAGGTCCACGGACACATTGTTCGCGTAGTGCACGATTCACCGGCGTCGATGGATGTGCAGACGTACCAGAGCTCGCCTCCTACCCAGGTGCCTCCGCGTTTATCATACGACTGAGCCGTCTCTGCTCCGCGAACCTACGTCGGATAATACTGGATATGACGCCGGCCTATTGGTAGACGGTGTAGTCAGCGGTGGTCAGCAATTCGAACTAGACTAAATTAAAAACGGGACACGCGGCCAAAATGCGAGCTCAACGAAACGAAAGATCTTTTGTCAGCACCTCGCGAAATTCTGTAAACGAGACATCACCGACGACGCCACTCGTCTAGATAACAATGTCTCATTGAATGTCCACATTTTCGTATCCGTTTACTTTCGTTTCATTTTATCTACTAATACGTTTCATGTCACGCGAGACATTTCGTTTAAGCAATTTGTTTTGATATCTTGATTAGGAAAAAGAAAGAAAATTATATGTATTATTAAAATTATTCTTGCGCAATAATTTGCTGACTAATAATATCAATGAATTGACAAGTGAGAATTTTACGACATATAGAATAACCAAATAACTTATGATTTACTTGTAACATTTTACTTGTATTATCATCAAACTCTTCATGATGAGAAACAGGATATCATGCTTTATTTGCACATGAAAAAATTTCTCAAGACGAGGTTACACTATTTCAAGGAGCGCATATAACAATGGGACAAATTTTTCTTCAAATCGCTTTTTTACGAAGTTTCAAAGTCATCGATATTTTTTAGAATGGAACCCTATATTTTCTTATATAATTCATGAATGCACTTTCTCATTTTCTATGTAAAAGAATGAACACAATTTTGTGTCACAAAATCTACTAGAATGTAATGATCAAGAATTTGATGGAATTTTTTGCGCAATGGAGTTTAGCTGAGCGTTCAGGATTCGAATTGCAATCTTCGCTTAAAAAGAATTTCCGAATGAATATCGTATGCCTCGCTCCATATCGTGCTGTCGAAACCATGAAATAAAATATCTAGGATTTTCGCTGTTATCATAGGAAAAACCAATAAAACTGACATATTTATGACCCTTCGGGTTTCAATCAAATTATTTAAATTTCACAGTCTTTTTGGAGAATCTTTCAAACTTGAAGTTAAAATAAAATGATATAAATTATTTCTATGCTTTCATGAATCACAATCTACGACTGATACATAAGTACAAATTTATATTATCATTACATAATATCTATCAACTCCCACGTTACCATGATAATAATATAACGATTTTTTATATCTAATCTGCACATGTAAACGTACATTCTATATTCCTAGAAAATAATGGAAAATAAATAGAAAGGGAGAAATAGTTTGCTGAATATATGTCAATGAATATGTGGAATATAAAATTAATGATTGTTGTATAATGTGCGCATTATGACTCATAACTAGATAACGTTACCTTTAAAATGCAACCAAGTCTGGTCTCTGGAGCCTCGTCAACCACTATGGGACATGCCGTAGTTTCCTGACATGTAACAATGGTTGTGGTTGGAGTGAAACATATATGCATGTAACACGGCGAACGACCGCTACTTTTCCTGCAAAAGTTTCAACTAGGTTATCGATGACCAAAGTTCAAAGCTACATAGTTACATAGGGCCTGTCTGGGATGAAGGTATCGTTATTTTATTCACTCGATACTTTTGCGTTGTTCTCTCCTGGCGGATTCTGATTTACCTATTTCGCATCACCCTCCACGCTTTTTCTTGTGAAAACGCGATTCAATTAGAGCGGTGTATATTAGCTGCTAATGATTGAAAACCAGTTCAAGAAGTTATGTTCCTTTTTCTAAGAATTCTCACTATATTGTTTAAAGGATTTTCTACTAAGTGCATTCACAATCTTTTTCTGTTCTTAAACGCGTTTTCTGAAAATCTTTCTAGGAATTCTAAGAATTTTGTAATACTAGTCCTAATATTATTTGTATGAAGATCACAGGTGGAAGACACGATAATCTAGTAACTCTGGTTTTTTACAATCATATTATACTCTTCATCAAAATATAATTGCTCTTTTAACATAAATATTTGTTCGTTCATATTGCATTCGTGGAGTGACGAATAACGAAAAATAAAACAGAAATAGAGGAAGTACGTCGCTTAAGTTGACACAGTTATGTTTCTCGTGATGATGGACAGCACACACTTTGACATTTAATGGATCTACCACCTATAATTCAAACTAGCTCGCGAAATATTTGTTGCCTGAAGGTTGAACTATTCCACCGATTCTATCGAAAAAGTAATTTTGTTCCCGATCGCTATCTAATGTGTAGCATACCGAAATAGATGTGCGTCTGCTAATAGAAAATATTCAAATTAACTACATTGAAAAGGTGATTCGTCAAGTTAGATAGCTTTGTAGGAAATCAGACTACTAAAAGCAGTCTGTTTTTCGACGAGTGATGGTCGTTTGATATTTTTCTAGCATTGACAAAATCGAAAGTTACTATGAAATTGCTCGGTGTTTCTAGAGCGGAGAATTCTTATTCCTTAATCTAGACTTCGCGTGCTGTTCGTCTATGGTAAGGAAGAAACGATAGAAATCATAGTTTTGAGAAAATTAAGGACAATCCTTATATCGTGGACGATCCTAAAGGTTTTGTAAGTTACCGGAAAGAGCTTGAATGATTTACGGTTGCGTGCAAGTATTGTATCGAATTGATTATCTATTCAACGGGTAAATTTTATGGTCGACAAAGATCTAAGCAGTTAGAAGTGTTACGCTCCAGTTCGGAATATCTATTGTATGTGTTTAACGAACTGAGGATAAAAACGTGTCTCACATCTGAATATCTTGTAACGGTATCAAAAGACTATCAAAATTTCGAAATTAACTTGTATTTTAATTTTTATTAATAGATTCTTCTAACAGTTTTCTAGTAATTTTCTACATTAATCTTCTTATATATCCTTGCAGAACATTTTTTTAAATCTCGAGATCACGTTGAATCTGTTTCAATGGGATGACGTGAAACAGAATTTCTAGATCATTTTAAAATATGAATCTTGTGCCTTAAAACCGAGCCAACATAAAATGAATAAAAATAAGAATGTTATGCAAAACTTCAATTAAAATAATTTTAGCATACTCCATTTGCAATTTTATTTTCAATCAATTTACATTATCGATTTCTGTTTCCTAACATTGTAGCTACGAAAAGGAATTCCAAGCACTCGCTTAGTATTTTTTTCATCTCTATCTATCTCTCCACCTATATTTTACGACTTTATGAAATGTAATGAATTTGAAGTGTCTATAACATTATGGTAAGCTATATACATATATTGCTCGGTCTGTAATGGCTTAAATTCGTTTTCCACCCCAAATTTCTTTCTTTGATCCAACCTATCGGCAAAAGCAATTATCAAAACTGCAGACCATCAAACCGGTGCGCTCAATTGTCTGTCTTCTATAATTCTATAACATGACTGGGAACAGGACGTTCCATTTATCAAAATTGCTGAAACGTGAGACTCGTGTCATCGCGATTTATCCCCGTGTGATGAACGTGCACACGTTCGACTATTGAGGGATGTTACTCGAATTACTGAAACTGATCAAGCATGTCGAGAGGTGGCTGAGTAATTCAATTCCCCGTGACGAGCTGCAACGCAGTTCCAGCCACCGATTCGTCTCTCTTCGATGCCGGCTTTTCACGCTGTTACGCAATTCAACCTAGAATTAATCTTTTCCAAGGAAGCAGGATGCGGCGAAATGGATATCCAGCTACCGTGTGCACGTGCATTATACTCTATTCTGTTTGTGAGACGGTACTCATCAATCTATGCCTCTAATTCTCATAGTCGTGATGTTGAAGTTTCTTCTGTGTTTCAACACGTGTGAGAGAGTTGAGTGAAAGTTTGTCGAATGGAAAGTGTTGTGCGAATTCTTGAAACTTTTCCTGTAAAAACATGCATATAATGTTAGATATAATTCAAGGTCGAGAATATCCTTGTTTTGCTAAATTGTGTCTTAGACAGAGGAATTTGTTAAAATTTCAGAAGTTAATTTCTATCAATAAATACATTTTCGAAATCTCAGAGCTTGATATGTACATTGTAAGTAGACGAAACCAGTGTCGAAATCTACTTATTATAATAAATTTGCTCTTCGCATCTTTCTCCTGGATTTAAAAAAATGAAGATGAAAAAGATGGAAAGTAAATTCAAAGATTATCTATAAAATATATCCCAGTTTTTATTACAGTCGAAACTGCTAAGTTCAAGTAATTCAAGGAATAGGCCAGTAGATAAAAGAACATTACTGTTTTCAAACTTCTATTTTTACTTCATCTCTTTAATTATAAATAGTTTAGGAAACTTATGATTCATACATGATTAACTTTTTCTTTATGTAAGTATTTTAACTAATGTTTTTACCGAGAACTTTATTTTAGATGAAAGGAATTTATTAACGTTGAATAAACAAATTCTTTGACATTTATTAATTTTACTATAGTAATTACTGCGATAAAACCAGTTATGAAAGTTTTTAATAAAGTTCGCACGAGGAACTAAAGAGTTCATCAGGAATGTATCTTTCAGAAGTTTAAAACGTTCGACGACCCTTAGCCTCTTATTTTTCGACGTCAGCAGACTCTCTTTTTATCTGACTAGCTATAGTCTCTGCTAGTTCTTTTACGAGCATCAAAAGCTCTAAATATAGACTGATGATGGATCATCGAAAATTTACATCACAGGAAAAGATTCACCATGTTTGCGTACCTTTTTATTCGCTACAATCAAACGGTTAAACTACCGTATAATTAATTCAGTGAATTTTATGCAGGATGTATTGAAGCGACAGGAAATCGAGGTAAGATAACCAACTTTATCACTATAATAAACATTTATTCTCAATAATATAAAATTACATGTTCGCAATAACACGAGACACATATCATACAATATTTCACAACAGCAAGTATGCGTATGCGATGCGATATGACGGTTGCACACGACGACTATTATCGATCAAAGAGGTAACAAAAAGTAATCGTCGTCGAATTGCGCGACGCATCGAGCATCTTTCATATTTTTTCTTTGTTATTTCGTCACAGTGAAGGGAAAGAAAGAACACAAAACTCGAGCCTAATTGCATCTCGTTATACAGCTTTACAGTTAATGGCGCTGTACTACCATAATAATCAACTAGAATCTAAATGATCGCTTGTGAAATACAGAGGCTTGTGTTATTCCATTTGATTGAAATCATCTACTGATTTGTAAGCATTTAGAAGAAAAATTAGAGAGAGAAAAAAACAATGAACAAAATAAGAGACAAGTATCTCAAAGGATTAGAAAAAGGAGGGGAGTGGGTGAGTTTCGTATTATAGCCGTCACACATCAAAGGGATTTTCTCTCATAAATACCACACGGAGTAACTATATTACAAAAATATACATATGAATCGTTCGCCGATATTTCGCTAAATCCACACAAAATCGACACATTTTTTTTTTCAGTGTGTCGACAGCTGCCATTTTTGCGATTTCTCAATTCACTGAATTTTATTTCCCTATTATTATGCTAATTACATAAATACACGTTTATTTACATGTTGCTGTCTGTACGTCCTAATGGTTAGTCGATTGAAAAGAAATCGGCGTGTTACGTGAAAAGAATCTTGATTCCATTTTTTTTTTTTTAATTAAAGCGCACGTAGGAATACCTTACGTAAGACGAGGACTGCACGTCCATTTTGCTTCTCGCTCGTACCGTTTGTCAGACTTTTATGTACAGAAAAGAGTTGGTGCCGCGGTCGCGTATCACCGGTAGCTAAATGATCAACTATAACTTATAAAATATAGCTGAACGATGCTATATTCAAGTTAGTCAATGTGGTCCCATTAACTACTGTTTGGTTTTGGTTTCACACGCAACTGAACTTGACACCTGAAACATTTTATAATAATATATAGAAGATAATTTTTATGATAAATATAATAACAAATATAACATAGCTTTTATTATAAGATAGTAAGATTGAAAACGAAAGAAAGAACAAAATATTACAAGCTAATAGAATATAGATTTGTTGTATAAAAATTCTTTACTAAAATACATACTTTATAATCTATAATATTTTTACCAAGATTGTTTTGAAAAATAGCTTTTACGTTTATCCGTTCACTAATAAAAAAAAAAATCGTTGGCTGGGGATCATTGACGTTTACCTAATTTTAATCATAGGTATAAATAGGGTAAGCTAAATGTGGATACCGTCGTCACTGGAGTAGCAGTTATGGCAGTGAAGCTTTTGATTCCTAACGCGCACGTCTGTTCCCATTAATCCGTCACCGAGCCGAACATGACACACGCAGCATTTGAAACATTCCATGTGATAGAACAGCCGCAAGCTTTCGATAATCATAGCAGCGCCACGACCTGGTGATTCAAAATTAGTCATCTCATTTCATTTTCCAAACGATTTAAATTAGTATAATATAACAATGACTTTAAACTGAGTCAAGAATGTGGAGAGAAGATTGACAGATTTTTAGGCAAACGCTTCACAATCTTTTCATTTTTCTATCAAATATTATATTCTATAACGCATTCTTTTTTACGCACCTAATTCATCTCCACAATGCGAGCATTTTTTTTTCCCACTGACGCTTAACATTTTCTCCTGATTCTCGTTATTTATCGCAGGTGGTTGTTGAGGTTTTTGAGGCTGCATAACATGTTGCTGCGGTTGATGTTGCAACGCAGAGAGATGTTCCTGGCTGGTGCTATGTTCTAATCTATAAAAAGTCAAAGCGAATTGAATAAATAATTCCTAAAAGTTATGACAAATTTATAAGAAATTTCTTTGTTTCAATATTAACCTTCTTCTTGGCGGAAGAGGTTTCTCTTGCGCTCTGTTCTGTACTCTTTGCGTAAGAGTTTGTATGATAGAGTCAGGCAATGGTTTACTGTCTGACCTGGTAGGAGCCATAGCATAAGGAACCGACGTCCCTGTTACGTGCATTTGAGGTTTCCGCGGTGGCGATCGTTGATTCTTTTCACTAATCCTTCTTTGTTCTGCTTCCTATGCATCATACCATTTATATTTGAGATTAATAACATTTATTATGCAGGTTAATATCAATTAAGTTGACATTATTTGTTGACATTATAAATTAGCCGACTTTGCGAAAATTTGCGGCTAATTTTCCCTTCAAAGTGTTGCAAAAAAGTGAAAAATTGAAATTTCGAAAAACCCTCCCAGCGTTACCTGTAGAAAACTGTTACCTAACGAATGAATTTTGATTTTTTGATTTCAGATGATCCAGCACCAAGTTATCAAGGGCATTGCAATTTTCCGAGACACGTCCGAATAATTAGTGCCATTGCCGTATTTTTTAATATTTCTCCGTGAAAATTTTATACAATATTCTTCGAATGTCATACTTTAATGTACTATTGGTTTTAATAATGAAATTTTAACTGTGTCATCACAAATAATTCACAAAAACATGCCTTATTTTTGTACGAATTAACCTTACCCCTAATTGTCTCTTGCGAGATATCATAAAATATTTACCTGAATAAGCCAGTGCTGGTAATTCAAATCGTGAGCGCCTCGTGGCACGTCGCTTTTCCTTCGTTGAACCCATTGATCGCCTTGAACGATTCGTGGTCGAGGAACTGCACTGAGAGCTTGCAACGTTTGCCTGCTCATCTGTTGACCACCATGGCTCGCGAGCGTCGTAACCGATGCACTGTGTCGCAAAGGAGCGTCTACTTGCTGAGGGATCGAATCTGCTGACGGAATTCTGCTGCTTCTGTTCATTTTACAATGTTATCCACACAAACTATTACTATTTCATTCGATCTTCGTTTTTATCGTTGCTTTTCGTTCTTTCAAATTTATAGAATCTGTTCAAGTGCCGAAACTTTGTACGACATTTAATCGCACGTCGTTAAGGTATTACTTTAACTTTGAATTTTATTACATTTGATCTTTAACTTCTATTGTAATATTATGTTAAGCACAGGCGATATCAACTGATCAAAGATTATGAATGACTGCTCTGCAAGCAGGGATTGTAACGATGTATCGTTCAGACAGACGAATGTTACATCAGACGCAACAAAGCGTAAAGTTTCTGCAGGAAATTAAGTGACACGATTTGTAGTGCTATATTTTATCTCTAATTTGCATTTCCTGTTAGTTACGATCTGTTCCAAACACCGACGTAACAATGTACTGTTGCAATTTGGCGAACTATCTAGAATTGAGCCTGTTCAATGTAAAGTTCCTGTCCCTCTAACAGAATGCAATTATATATCTTTAAAAATACCATTTTGGAAATATTATTATCTTGTAATTTTTACATACATTTTGAGATTGGTTACAAATCATATTGTTAATCAACTTTTAAAATGTTTTACATAAAAACTTTTCTATAGAACCAGTATAAGTAGATAAAATAATTCTTTTCTTAATGATATACATTACAATTAAATTTTAGATGATATTTACCTGATGGTAACGTCCCTTTGCCTCTGTTCTATTAAACGCAGCGGTTTGGCTGGTGGTATAGGAGGAGGCGGAGGTCTTCTTCTTTGCACGTCTTGAAGTTGAAGATTTGGCATCGACGATCTATAATTCACCGATGGTTGACTCTTGAACTGTTGGATATTGTTCGCAGATGTATGCGCGACATCTTGCAAGGATTTCCATTGTTCTTGCAATTGTTCTGCCAATTTAAGCTGCTTTTGTTCGCGATACGCCAAATTGTTTCGTTGGCGCTTTAATTCTTCTTGTTCTAACTGCAGCAACTCCCTTTCCACTCTGAGGACTTCCTACTCAGAGAATTAATTAATTCATTATGATTTATTATTACTCTAGTTTTGTTATTATTTTGTTATTAACGTGAATTCTCCTTTACAAAATGTGTACGCTTTCGAATCATCTTTTTACTTTTACTTCGTGAAGCTTAGAAAATAAAAATTGTAATTCTGCTAAATTGCCTTGTTCTTGTTAGAAGCAAGCATCGAGAAAAAACGGCAAGAGTTACAAAAGATACTGTTTCCCTTACCCCGGAAGCAAATTCGTCTTCTTCGTCGTTCAAACCAGCACCAACCAATGACGTGTTCTGCGAATCATTATCAACGATAGTCCCGTTAACGTTTACAGTGCGATATACTTAATTTACAGCATGCAGCTATTTAGTGACTTTGTGAGAATATTTAGCGTTTCTTCGCAATGAAAAATATCCTTTCTCAATATAAAATATGGTTTCATCGTTTGATAAAAAATATCGCTTCCTGTAAAAAGAACTAACAAATTCTAGTATTGAGAGCGGAAATATGTTTTGAAATTATTAAATCGTAATTCTTTAATTTCAACCATGGAACTATTGCCATTAGCTCATGAGCATTTAAAAATAATATAAATAATATGTAGCCCAATTTAAGAAAAGCATATCGAAGATCTCTGGAAGAAAATGATTTCGCAAGTTTGTTATTTATCACAATGTTTCACTTCTTCTGGACAAATACATATTTTGCTCTATCAAACTTTTTTCTCCTATTCAATTCATTCAGCCAAACGGGACTCTCTGTATGTATATGTATACTAAACACTTAAAAATTATTGCAAGATACAAAACTACAAATTTTCTTTTTGAAACTGGAAATGTAACTACCTTGTACCACAAACTTAATTCCAACTCGAGTGTTCCAAAGCATCCGCACCCACATAATAAAAACACCAACAAAAAAGACATATACATATAAATAAATAAAGAATAAAGAAATAAAGTAAAGACCCATACCTCTTGTTCACGAATTTGGCTCTCCATGGCCCTGATACGTTTCTCTTCTATGCGACGAGCATCAGCTACTCTTCTCTCCTCCTGGATCTCATTTTGAATCCTGAGCTGTTCCGCCTGCGCCCTCAATTCCTCTTCTTGTCTTTTCTCTTCGGCACGCTTCGCCTCTGCTTCAGCCCTCGCCGCTTCCTGTTGCCTCGCGGTCTCCTCCTGCTGTTGTTTCCGCAACGTCTCCTCCTGCTTGCGTATGTTGTCCTCGTTCTTCCTCAGTGTCTCTTCTTGTCGACGTAAGGCCGCTTCCTGGGCGCGTTCCCGTTCTAGCTGCATCTTCTCTTCTTCGAGCTCGCGCAATTTGTGCGCCAATTTCTCGCCCAAGTCACTGTGTTGTCATGAATTTCTCGGTTATTCGACTTCAAGCTTAAGTCGACTTTATTTGTGATTTTGTTCTACTTGTAAAAAGGCTTACAGGATTCGAGAGAAGGCATAGCGATAGCGACAGTCAAGCGGCAGGAAAATACCATCAGTGTGTTCAAGGTAAAAGTGTTTTATTTCATTTCATCACCGTTTGTACATTGTACATTGATCCCGGGATACAAGTTTGTTGTAGTTCCATTATGTACATATACAAGATATGCTTAGAAATATTGGTACGTCGCACAATAGTCCAAGATATGAATTTAGTAGCTCAAAAAACTTTCAGTGAAAGAAATAGTCCAGTTTTCTATTCATGGATTTGAACATGTTAAAAGTAACTAGAAGAATAGAAAATTAATTCTCATGGTTCAGATTTATTGAAATATCTATGTTTTAATAATAGAAAACATTAAAACAAACAAAATTAGGAATATTGAATCTCCGAAATAATGAAAAAATGATTTAACTTTGAAATGACTAATTTTGAAATTATATTCTTAAGTCATGTTCGAAATTTCTTAGAAAATAATTTTAAGGAATCTATGATATAATGAACCTTTGTCTATTTAAATTTTTGATTCTGTTTTCTAAACCATTGAGCTACTGAATTCTGTTTATGGATTATCATGTGTCGTAGTGATCACTGAAGACGCCAGTTCATGAAAACCCTGACAGACATAGAACATTAGAATTTTTAAAAATTATCTAAATTTCTTGTAGTTTCCCTTATAATTAATAAAAAAATAAATGATAATAGTACTTTATTAAGCGATATTGACGTCTTCGGTTTCACTGGCATGCTTCCGACGGCAAGAAAAATTACAAGAATCTTCGTGCAAATATACAAGAGAGACATTAAAGAGAACCTCAAAGCACTTCCATGAAACTCAAAAGAACCGAGAAAGTAAGAATCCTTTAACTATCTGGAACTGTACATGTATAGAAAACCGATAAAGTTCAGAAACGAGTGTGTATTACATTACACTTAATCCTGAAGAGTGTACGAAGAAGAAGCGGAAAATTTACAAATTTATGTAGAGATAAGCGATATCGAGCCTAGTCGATTTTACTCTAACACCCTTCTTGACTGCAATACCCCCACACGATACAATTTTTCCCTGGATAATTCCTACCTGTTCAGCTCACGATTGTTGCCGTACCGCCACTGTTCCTCTTTTTCAAGGACCTCGATGATCTCCCTTTCTTTTTTTGTGATCTCGTCTTCTTCGGAAGAGGTGACGCTGGCGCCGAATGGCTCACTGCTTTGGCGACTATGTTGAGACATATCGGGGCTGACCGGTTGCTTCGTCCAGTCTTCGACGTGGCCCAGTTCGACCCCTGAATCTCTTTCGTGGCTGGAATCCTGCTCGTAGTTGCTGTCTGTGTCGTACGAGCGACGATGAAGCTGTTCGATGCGTCTTTCCTCCGCCAGAATCGCAGCCATGTCTGGTGGCTTTGTTAGAGTCAACTCGCGTTCCAGTTCGTCATCGTTTACCTGGAAATTGAAGCATGGCTCAGTATCGTTTGTGTGGTGGGATAGGAATTTTTTTTAGTTTGATGGAATGTGAAGTGGTTTTTAACTCTCGAAGCTTGGGCCCTGAAACAACAACGAAGGGGAGTTAAGATAGCTTTGAATGTATACACGGTCATCCATAAGTAATAGGCCATATCTTCATTTAATATAAGACGTGATAATTAGTTTGAGTTACTTAGGAAACGATTAATCGACCAAAATTTTCTACTTAGGTAAGATAATAATCTAACGATTCATAACAACTACTTCAGAGAATTAAATTATTTGAGATCTGAGAGTTAGGAGATAAATTGTTATTTGTTTGAAGTAATATAGTTTTTCGAACTGCCAAAATAACGTGTATTGTTCGAAATTTTTGGTCAATGTTACATACTAAGAATATTTTCATTATAATAAATATGTTTGTCTTAATTGTATGTTTTAATCTGTTAGATCAATCGTCAATTGTACGTTTCCTCTAAATGATAATGATATAACAAGCTATAAGCATTAAATCATTTTGATAGAACAACATAGTTTCTTCATTTACGTAATTCCTCTTTTATATTTTACCTTATGTGAAACATTACGTGTATTAGTTTTTGTAGTGTTTAATCACAACACCTACAATATTAATGGTATCGATTAGATAGCGATATCAAAAATTCTTCGACTAGTTTATAAAATCAAGCAAATAAAATAAAGACAATTTTTCATCGAACAAAAAAGTACTGAAATTATTAAGGAGACTCATTCGCAAGAAATAAACGCGTAGTAGTATCGCGGTCAACGAACGAACACGCGAGTCTCATCAGGGTAGGTTAACGCACAGCATAATTGCGAATGTGAGTTACGTAAATCCATTCACGTGCTCCAATTAATATCATTAAACGATGTTACGCCTGCGATATGATCTCTCGCAACGTTAAACACGGGTGCGCTAACGGCCGTGGAACACATCAGCTTCCGGAAACAAGTGAAAGCCACTGGAAGGAGGTGAAAAGCCGTGAGAAGAAACGAAAGTTACGATAGAGTGACGACGTTCTGTCGTGAAAAAAAATTTCGAGTCTCGTACACGCTTTTCCATGCTGAATATTTCAATATACGTCGAACGGAGAAAATCGGGAGCGATTTCATTCCACGTATTAGACACAACTGTCGCATACCCCTTCGATTCCAAGAAAATCAGAGCGCCTCGTGCGTAGTTCCTTCTTTATTCTGCGAGTAGAATTCAATCTTTTTAGAGGTTCCACTGGAAGATTTTCTTCGTCGCTGATGTCCACTGGTGGTGGTGGTGGTTTCTCTTTCGGAGGCTCCACGCTGGTTGGTGGCCCCAGAGGAAACGCCAAACCGGCGACTATTTCCTCGTCGCTTGATAAATTTAGTGGCAAAATCTGTAGAAGGAAAACTTAAAATGAAAATCACAAGAAAAATGCCGTGAAGAAGACACACGATATATAACATTTTTCATTTTCCATATAAGAACGACTTTAAAATCATAATACAATCACATGAATCATATATTACGAAAACTGTTTTCATAAAATTTGGTTACGAGATTCTTCTAGAGAACAATATTTACATCAAAGATATAGATTTCAGAAATGTTGACTATTATCACTACAAACTCGCAAATCATAATCACTGTTTCATTAACATTAGAACAACTAAATCTGTCGTTACAGATTTCAAAATTCCTTTTTTTTTTACAACTATTAAAAATATGCAGAGCTCTTAACAAAATTAAATAAATTACAACTACAGTTTTTGTAAATTTAATTTAGCTTCGAAACCAAATAAAAAGAGAATTTTAGTAACGTGTAGTAAATTGATACGGCACTGAATTTTGGAATTATTCTGCTATAAGAAATAAGAAAAGCGACTTATCGTGCCCCCTCGCCCCCTTCCGTTATCTTCACATATAATATTCACGTACTATCAAACAGGTAGTTCTAGCATTAGCAATACTACGGACTTTTAAGAAGAGAAAAGAAAGCTAGCACACCACGCGATTCAAGAATAAAGAACAATTCTATGCAAATTTTTAACTTGATCCATCTACCAATCTCCAATCCAATCGATTCGAATCAGCGAAGCGAGGATTGTTAAGGAGCATCGTATCTCTTTACCTGTTTAGACATAGGCGATACAATATCGGGGCTAAGAAGGCTCATCATATCCATCTTGGTGATTTCCGGTTTGCCGAGGGTCAAGGTCGTCGGTCTTTCAGGCACAGGCACAGGCACAGGGACGTTCGCGGACGGCTCGCTTTCAGGTACATCGTGCACGTCGATCGACTCTTTGATCGAGTTTCGTGCCGGTAGCTCGTACTGCTCGATCTTCCCGTTCATCGTCACTTCCTTTTCCTCGTGCTCTTCGTGTTCGACTGGCGGGCTTGGCTGGCAAATCGCCGCTGCCTCCTCGTCGTCCGCTTTCTCGATAACGATCGGTTCCTGAAGAGACGATCTCTGCGTTATTGCTTCTGCCGTACGCGTATTTCGCAACGCTACATTCTATGCAAATCAACACCGGCGTGCTACACCCGCCGACCAGGGTTTCTCAAACTTTCACGGCTCTTTTGTCGATATAGCAAGGTATAGGGTTATTTGAGACAGTTATGTCTCAAACGCTTTCAAATCCAATGTTGAAGTTTGCACAAGATAATCAGAAGATTGTTATATGGGATGTCATTAATTCTTGGCATGATTGGTATTTTAGTTGCAGGAAGAAGATATAAAAAACGAGAAAATGATTCTGATCCAAATAACCCTACTTTATGCCATATTGATTCGTTCTCAATTGATAGAAAGAATAGTGTTTGAAATGCGCGATGGCATCAATTTTACTGAAATTTTTTTACAATTTTTTTCGTGGCAAAATAGTCGAGTGATCTGATAAAGTTTTATCTATATTTGATAACCGTTTTTGCCCACATGTTATGAACTTGTGCCCGTGAAACTTTTAACCGAGTAAGATAAACTATTATATTTACACCGTTAACTTTTTGAGGCGTGAACTGAATCTTATCAACTGATTCGTTTTAAATGATGTTCTATACAGATTGTTATTAATATTGTCTATGTTAATGTTTAGTTGCTTTTAATATGAATAGATATTACTCTTTATTGGTGTCGTGAGGATATTAAGAGAAACAAGCGTAAAACATAGCTTGAGAAACACTGGATTTCGAGCAACAGCTTCGGAGGCAACTGCAGTTTCGGATGGAAGATTATTTTGCATTCTAACAGTATCTTTTCGCTTCTTTATTTTTTCTTCTCGTGTTCCATAGACACCGATGCACCAGCGTTCATGCATGACTATCGTAAATTTTTTTTCTTGTGAAATCCGTGCAATGGCGCACACATAGAACGATGAGTTATTCTGTTAGAACTAACAATTATGACAGACAAACAAATTCGTAACTAAGTGTATACAAATTAAAAAGATATTAATTTAAAACAGATGTAAAGGTCTTTTAAGCATTCATTTTCAAAACATAACACATATATATAACTATCGGTGCATATATGGTTAAAAGAAATATAAGAAAAGAAATAGAGAACAAGAAATTTCATATTATGTTATTAAAAACTCTAATAGTCACTACTAATGCAAAATTTTATAATGAATTAAAAACATATTTATAGTAAAACTCCATTTATCTGAACTAATGTCATCATAATGCCCAATCTGATTCTGATTTCAGGCCATGTGACGCATCGTTTATAGGAATAAAAGCTTGTGTCTTAATATTTACATATTTCAGTTTAGAAAAATCCAATTATATTAAAAAAATTATAATTACTTTATTAATATTAATGTATATAATATTAATATATTAAAAAAACGAATCTTGATTATACAAATGATAAGTAGCGAAGGAAAGGAGTACTGGTAGACTTTTATTATCCGATTGACCCAACTATCAGACCGTTTTGTCCCCCGACTTTGTCATCGTAAATCGAGTTTTACTGTAGTTATATAAAAATATAGTGCATGCATCAGTGACGAGAAGCGGTAAATGTACGCAGTTTATTATTTCATAAGTTTTCGTGCAAATATGATGTCACGCGTTATTGCCATCGTCTAAGAAAGTGCGAACAAACAAAGATAAGACGTTTCGGCAATAATGATAACGTTTATCTAAATCTAGCCGCACAGGTAGAAACGTAACTAAGTTCGTTATTTCGATTCTCAGTTCTCAACTGGCTTCTAAAGTACAATGCGAAATATTTAACTGAAATATCAATTCCATCAGTCATACCTAATAAAGAATACGGCATTGTTTATCGACGAAGATCACCTGGAAAGAAGCTTTAACAATAAAATAATACGAAGCTAATGTAACATTATACTCAGGAATATATTTGAGAAGTACTAATCATGACTTCCAAAAAGAGAAATCCCGCGAAAAAGAATAAAAGAACCACTCGTTTTAATTGCCCTAATAACTTTGTATAATCATTTAGGAAATGATCCGACTCGAGATAAATAGCTTAAGAGAAATTGAAAGTAAAAAATGAAAGTAAGCGTGCAAACGTTTAAAAGTAAGCGTGGTTCTTCGAATACAATTTCCAGTAAACTCGAGATGAAATATATCGTATTGAAATGTCTAACGTGGAATTTTCATTGAAGATTTTGAAATTAGATAAAAATAGGAGATCTTGATAGCAAATGCTTTGTTTAATCCCGATCCTGTCAAGATAACGTACAACAGGAAACGGTTTAGAGCTGTTTGAAAGCCAACAATCAATCACATTAATCCCAGTTGTTTTCTCTTGCGAAAGAACCGTAAATGAAACAAATAAAAATGTGAACTTCTGAATGTAAATATATCCAGGATTTTGATAATTGATGTTTCTAATCAATAAATAGTTGAAAATAATGCAAGAGGTTTAAAAAGTCATCTGGTTTGCGACGAAATGAATGCTGCGATAAAGATTTTATCACGAAAAAATACCGATTTACGACTATTTGGAACGGTGTCACAGAGATAATTACTTCAAAGTGCAAAGATCGGCGAGTTTACAGTACATGGAAGACTCTAACACGCTTACGTCATCGAAGAAGAACATCTTTGGTAATTGCAAACTGATTACTAACATATTTTGTTGCTTTCTGGATGTATTTCAGGATGACCTGATACTTTATCGTGTTGTTAAAATACACGCTGCAAATTGCCAAGAAACTTTATGCCAGTTACACAGTTTAATTATAAAATTTATCTGTTAATAATTTCCGCTTTAATAACTATCGTACAATAAATGAAAAAACCGCAATGTGATCAAGTGCATAAATTCTACGTAACGCGCACAAAAGTGTCAAATGTGAATCTCTAGTCGATAGAATTTCTATTTAATATTTGAGGAAAACTTTTTACATCACGTTAAGAAGTGGAGAAACGAGGTTTGTGCGTTGATACGAAAACGAAGATCGGCACGAAACTAGGAAACTGATAAAATCAATTAAGCTGCAGCCATGCATAATCTCGGATCGATAGCAAATATGAGAACTAGCGATAAGCGGGATAGAACTGAATATCCGGTCGTAGAAGGTAGAAAAACACATGGTCGTGTAGGGTTTATCGCTAGCTTGAACAATCGAAAATACCGTCTTACCTCTTTACAGTAGCGGATCTTAGATTTACAACACTGGCTTGAAATTACACGATGATCGTTGACGATGATGGCAGACAAAGCTAGTAAAAAATGGAACGAACTTCTAGCATTTGGTATAATTACTCTTCTCGACCATAGATGGATGGGTATGGAAACGATTTCCATTAAGTTTATCACAAGTCAAAATTCAAGCAGTCAATAAACTTTTACGAAGAGGAAAATCGAAATTAAGAAAAATAGGTGATATATATGTGGGGAAAAAGTAATTTTGTGACACACAGGAAAAGGTTCTTTTTGATTGGTTTTATACTACAGGTCAATGGTGTTTGGATATTAATAATATTACTAATTAGTGGTGTTGCTAAATAAATATCGACGTTCACGCAATTATTGCGTTTTATTTACGTATCTTTCGAAGAAAAACAATTTAAAAAAATAAAGAAACATAATGAACATTGTGATGGAACAAATGTTACTTGGAATAAAGACATTTCTAACGAAAAAATGTGCAAATGTATTAATAACTGTCAAAATAATGCATGGATAAAGGGTAAATCAGATGGTCAACAAAAAAACTTTCTCATCGATCAAAAAATTTCACCAGATGAAATGCCACACGAATTCTTACCTCGTTTAATGCATCGATTAACGTCATAAAAAACGAAGTACGCGGTGACTCAAGATATAGTAGAACGAATAATCGTAACAATTCAGGACACTTTTATCGTGACGTGGGTCAGTAATGAACGCCTTTCGTAATAATTAAATGTCACTCTGACCGATCTTCGACCCATGGTTCACGAGAACAACACATTGAACGCGTTCGTCACTTGATTGCGACTGCACGTTAAAGCTCGACGTCGTTGTTTACCGATGACACGTATATCGCGGAGACGATAAGACGATTCTTGATTGACGAGGTTCGTCCGACGCTTGCTCTATACGAGGCTTACACACGTTCATCCTTCATTGACGAATGAATCGAAGCCCAGTCTCGAAAAGCACGACGATTGGGTTATTTCGTGAACAAATCAGTGGAACAGACAGTTTGAAAATTTATACTGTTTCCCCTTTATTTACGTTTCGAATATACTTAGCAGAATTTCCAAGTTTTATTTCGAACAATCAGGGTGACGAAGACAATGGTAAAATTGATCGGTCTGTTACACATCTTTAAATTCAATATTGATTTTTCGGCAGTTTACCGTTTCTCTCGAAAGGCATTCGATAACGATTATCGCGTATTCGTCGAAGCGAAATCAAGATAGTTTGAAGCAAAAATGGATACGTCGATTTTCTTTATTTCTACGAAAGATTTCATGGATTAAATATCACATGTTTCATGGCTGATATATTGTCAAGAGATAGATATTTAAATCTTCGCAGCTTTGACTCATTCGTGCTTCAAAATCCTTTATCAAGGAAATTTGTATATCCTTGGTTACGATGGAAACACGACACGACAAATTTCTCTGCCCACTGAATTTTATATTTCATTAACCGCATACGTCTCCCCCAAGCGTTACAATCGATCGTTATCCACTATATAGTGCGCGCCGAATGTCGACAAGTCGTATTTTAAGATCGATTACAAGTTAATCTAAAACGAAGTCTTATTCTTATCGTGTTAGAATAGTTTGAAATAGTACCTATCTAGGATTCGTTTTCATCCATTGGTTCTTTATTTTATGGATAATATTAAATAGTTTAATAATGTTAAGAATATTATCAATACTGTTTAGAGTCACACCAAAATTTTTTTATCGCTTAGAACATTTTACGATTTTTGTTACGACAGCGATCGATCGCATTTAGGCATCGGTATTTAGGTCCAAAATGTATTCCCTGTTTGATTAAGCCACTACGTTTTCCGCGATTATCGACGTTTGTACGAATTAGTACAACGTTTACCTCCGGCTAGTACGTGTTTCTGGTTACCTGTTCTAATTCTACTCGATACTGGGGGGTTATTATATACGTTTTGCTCCTGCGTCGTCTATTTACATCGTTAACTATGGTCTCACGCCTTCGTTTCCAGCGAGATTTGTGCGTAATGGCGGATAATAAATACGTATGGAAGCGATAGGCGAAGACGGGTTAATATTATCCGGGAGTTCTAAGTGGCAGGATTCAGTTTCCTGATCTTGATAAATCCCAGACGCGAATACGGCTTCCCATTATTTCATCGAATCAAAACGCGTTCCGTTTTAAACGATTATTTCATATAGCGTATATCATATGTATATGAATAGTTACCATAGAAACGATCGAGGCACGATAATGGAATTGTTCAGCTAGATACCATATAAGCTCATGAGAGTAACATTCGTTAGAAACTCTTTTTTACTATTTCGTAGTTTCAAACTCTGAATAATCTCTGAATCCTTTCGCTTTTCTCTTTAATTATCGATAAGCGGTCGTGTAGCGATTCCCGCCACTTGAACGCCCGATTCTAAAGCCCATTCTTATGTACAAGATCTAAATGGAAGTTAGACGAAGTCTAACGATAAGGGCGAGATAGAGACAATAGTGCTACGCGAGGATAGTCATAAAGACGAACGAATTTTCTCGTTTCCTCTTTTAAGACTTTCTCGAGGGGCTGCTAGATTGCTGATCGATCCTAACCTCAGTCGCTGAGCTCGGCTTCTCATTGACGCGATCCACGGTGATGAATGGCGTCACTGGAGATGTCGTAGGTGTCTTGCCCTGAGGTACCACCACCTTTTCGCAAATTTCCATCACCGTTCGGCGTTTTTCTGCAGGCAGTGTCTCTTCACCCACCGCCACCTGGTGTTTCGTGCTGAACGTTGGGGACGAAATATGTTTCGTGCTGAAGGATGTCAATGGTGTTTGTTCGAGATTCGAGGATGGTGACAGGGGGATATTCGAGTTACACGATACATTAGAACCAACAGGGATTGGTATCTCTGATGCTTTTGGAAATTGTGGACAAGACAACTGATTGGTTGGACTCTTAACGTTTGACGTTCTAGCTTTTAATGATGGTGTTTTAGAGGAGGATGGTGAAATGGGCGGACTCAGAGAGGAGGTAGAACTGGTGGGGGATGATTTAGTGCCTATCGTTTTTCGAGGAAGCGGAGTGGGAATCTTTGATGCTGCCCGTGGAAACGTGACTGGTGTCGTTATAGTTTTTGGAACTTCTTTCGCGATACAGTTCGAAGCTGAGGTAGCGTTAGATTCTAATTGAAGGTTCGTTGGAACGGCTGCCACTCTAACAGGTGACAATGAACAAGTGTCTATAACGGTAGAGTCTAATGATACTGGAGACGAAGCCGTAACTTTGGTTGAATCCTCTTTTGAGGCACCCTGAACCTTTTCGTCGACACCGAATTTCGGATCCTGCTCGTCCGCGCAAAGTTTGCTGCTGCACGCGACAGAGTTCGATTCTTTAGCGGGCAGAGAATCTGTTTTAATTTCTAAATGTTCTTTGGGGCCAGGCAACTTTGGTTTGGGAAGCATATCAGGAGGTGATCGTCGCGGAGGTACTTTGGGACTTTGATACACGATCGGGCGACTCGTAGCAGGATAGGAACGAAGTGTACTAGAGTTAGTAACTTCTATGTGTGCCTGCGATTGTGATTTGTTAGTCGACAGTTCCCCAGAAGTGTCAGCAGTACCCTAGAGAACCAAAGAGTTATTGGATAGATCGTACTACCTGCCATCCCGTTACCAAACAACAAGAATAGTAGATTATCACTCAAAGTCACGATTGTTAAAAAATGTTTTAGGTGCGGTCGTCAAGTAATAGCTTGTTTGAAATTGTTTGAAAGTCATTTGAAATTATGACGGAATATAATGATAAAATATAAATCATGATATTCATATGACGAAGAAATTATACGCTACTAATATATAATCGATTTTATTAAAATATGGATGGAATTTAAAATTCATGATCTTTACTTTGCAGCAATTCTTCTCAACAAGAGTATACGTTTCATTTTCGAATTTACGTGTGAAACATAGTGGTAGATATAATTTCTAATCTAAACTGAGATGTTACTTGACGCCCGTCCTTTACGACCTAAACCGACCCGAATACTTAATCTTAACATCTACGCGATTACTCGATACTCGGTAACATAGAAAATAAATTTCGCGAACGGCAAGCAAACTCAACTTGTACCCCACTCAATAGACTCTCACTTTTACATACGTCAGCCAAGTAGATATAACGACAACTAAAAGTAGATTTACCCAGTAGAGAAACCGCCATGCAACACCGTAGTTACGCCTTACCTTCTTTGTTACTACTGCGTCAGGTTGGCTGGCAGAAGTCGTCGAGATTTCGTTCACAGATACAGCGGCGCTTTGTTGTTCAACGACAGTTACGTGCGTTGTCTCGACGTCGCGAGGTTCCTCCGGTTTCTCCTCGATCACCTCCTGTCGCTCGATAATCGTGTTGGCGTGCACGATGTCTTCATCGACTGGTTCGTCCGCTTGACTCACGGAGCAGCTGACGTCAGCCGTGTGGATCCCTGAATCCTCGCGATCGGTATCGTTCAACAATTCGGCGGATGACGACGACGCCGGATAACGTCTGCCGTAATCGAGTTCCTCCAAGCTTTGCACTCTTTCGAACGTGTCGGGACCGCTGGAAGCGTCCGCGTCCAGAGAATCCAGGCTTCTATGGAAGGCGGCTCTTGGCACGCGATACTCTGAGTCAGGCGACGAGCTTCTCTCACTAGGAGTCGAGGTATCGATTCTGTTCTCTTGATCCCGGAAGCACAACGAGTGCTTTCCAACGGAGGATGATCTCTTATCGGCTGATTCTTTGCTCCTGGCCGCGTCCAAGGCGCTCAAACGATCCTTTATCGATCTGGCGGACAGCTCGCCATTGTGTCGTAACTCGTGAGCGGTACTGCCAGGTGCCGATGACTCGTCGCTGCTGCTGTATTTTTCCAAAGTGGACAATCTATCCCGTAGCGGTCTGACTGTCTCCAATTCTTCGGTGCTCAGCTTACGATACGCAGAACTTTTGTTCTCTCTTTCCGACGTCTGCTTCTCCAGATGAGATAATCTTTCACGGATCGAGCTCATGTCACCGGACAGTCTGTTTAACGCTTTATTCGCGATTTTGTCGATATGCTCCGACTCGTGTTTCTGTTTTTCTAGGTTCGATAGTCGTTCCTTGATAGATTTCGTGCCCGTAAAATCTCCGGAGAGCCTGTTGTTCGTTTTGTTCTCGTTGTTTTTCTGCGAGGCTTTCTCGAAGATCTCTCGCCTCTTCAGGATATCGACCTTCACCACCGGTATGGTGGATTTACCTTCGTCGTTTAAACTCGTCTTTGAACCATTCGTTGATGTCTTGGTGCTGTCGAGTTTTGAGTCCAGGTTGACCAATGATCGCCTTGGTATATTTTGAGACACTCGAGACACGTAACCGCGAATCGCACCCTCGTACGTATATTCCTCTGGTTCTGGGGAGCTGATCGTCGCTGTTGTCGCTGAATCGTACTCCTGATTGTTGTGACTATGGTTGCTGCTGTGAAACCCGTTCCCGAATGGTTTCTTCGCCGTCGTCGTCGTCGTTGTCGCTGACGTCGTTGTCGCTGATGATGTGATGTCATTGTGGATCACGCTCTCACTTGCCACGTTGTCCACGTCCGAGTGATTCTTCTCTATTTCGCTATCTCTGTCGCTCTGGAAATGTTTGTCGAGTTTTTGGTTTTATGTGGAAATAAGAGTAATTATTGTAAAGAGTAGGCTGCGAGAATTTTCGCGTTGAGGAAAATTGCTTTTTAGTCAGGCTAAATTCTTTCTTCACTGAAGTTTTTATAAATGTCCTAACATTTACGAACGAGATGCAGCTAGATAAGTATTGATTAGAAGCATTTTTTATATATTTTTTTTAAATAAGAGATATACGAAGTTGAATTGTATTTTATATAATATTGATAAATATATGATTTTTACCAAGACACTGTGTGTGTCATCGTGTGTATCGCCGCTAACCGAGCTCTTTCCACTGCTGGTTCCTATACCAAGGTCACTCAGATCATTGGCGTCTTCCTCGTGGTACATGGCCAAGCTGATGCTCAGTTTTCGACCCCTACTGCCTCTCTCTTCCATCATTTCTGAGAAAGTCTTGCTCCGACGACGCTGTCGATCGTGTTCCTCTAGTTCGAGTTTCTTAACCTCGACTACACGCTCAATGATGTGTTCCTGACGCTTCCTTCGACTACTCTTCCAATTGTCCAGATTCTGAATACACCATAGAAGTAATGATTTAATACTTAAAGATATTTGAAAATATCCAATAAATCTTCATTCTTAGTGTAGGCATTTTCATTCTTTGTTTTTATTATGAAATGATCTTACCGATTGCCAATCCTCGGGATCATCGCGAACTTCTTGTTTTATTTTCTTCACTTCTTGGACTTTTTGCAATTGTTCTTGAGCTGTACGATATAAAGAGCATGGTCCAACTTTAACAAACTGAAGAGGGTTGGTCGCTTGCTTAGGAGGCGTTTTCAGGGTCGTTTTTAATTTTGGCGGCTCATGTGTAATCTGAAATAATGAATATACTAAATATATTTGTTTTCGAATTTTATAAAAATTTCTAAGAAAAATCCAAATTTAACGAGAAAAACGTTCTGTTTTCGGGTGACGAACACGCTTGAAACTTGCTTAACCATAGAAGTTTCTTGAACAAGGGGGTGTAGTCCTTATAAAGTGCAACGACCGATCATCGTTTCAAGGATCACTTCAGAAAGAGTGAATCAAATCGGGTCATTGATCGATGAGTGAGGGAAAGCATATGGTGACGAGACGAAGACAGAAATACTTATATAGATATATGGATGTAATCAATTTTATGGAATAAAATAATAATTAAGTGATACTTAAAATTAATAAGTATTACTATAATAATGAAATAATTTTCAAAATTAACGCAAATCTTTATTGCACATTAATTAATTTGAATTAACTGCAAAGTTTTCGAGAAATGATCTAAACTCTTAAGAAAAGATGGGGAAGAGTATATATATTAAGTAGAAGATAAAAGAGATGAAAGGAGAGCGGAAGTGTATAATAAGAATAAAAATAAAAATACGTAGGATAGAAGGGGAAAAGTAATCAGTTTCTAGTTTAAAGTCGATAGCCAAGCAAAAACGCTTGTTATGGCGTCGTTGACTAACCGGAAGCGGAATCACGCTCCTATGGTACGAAGGCTTTTCAGAAGCGAACATCGTTGCGATCCGCTGTGCGACAGTTGGCGATTGTCGAGCGGACTCTCGGAAAATTGTGTTCCTTTGTCTGTTTAACTCTTTCATATGCTATGAATCCGATGTGAACGTTAGAAGTGGCGTTACAATTAATGGTTTTAACTCGTGTACAGCTTTTTTCGTATTTGAGCGAGACGCGTTAAAATATCTTCCTTTCTAAATTATCACTTTTTTAATACCATACATAATAATACTATAGTTAATGAAACTTATATTTTTTGAAATCATCAAATAACGTTAATAAAAAATAATGTTTATAATAATTTCTCTCATTTTTGAAAGTATACAATTTATAATACCATATTTCGTTTTTTAACATTTATTCTATATTCTTTTAGATAAAAATGTGACACGAAATAATCCCATAACAAATCTCTAATTATAATTTCTCGAATTGTATTTATAAAAATACAAAACAGGAATATTTTTATATTTTGTTGAACGAGACGAGTTAGTAAAGATAAACAAACCGTGATTGTTACGATTGCAGCTATTGGCTGCCAACTAGTAATAATCGAATATCTTCAGTATATCACTAGTATCACTAATCGACAGCCAATAGCTACAGTCATAGCAATCATGTCTTGACTACCTTTATTAATTTGTCTTGTTAGACGGATTATAATTTAAATAATTAAGAAAGTTAGGAAAGCCTTTCAATTCGAACACGTGAACACGTCCAATCCTCCACTAAGTTTACAATTTTCTACTTTATTCGAAACCAAGTAGGAAACAAAAATCTCGACACTTCCATTTGTGCCTTCATCGAGAGAAAATGGAACGCTATTTCCTAAAGCATTCATCTCGCCACCCCCTAACGTTTTTTTGTCGGTCGCTTCCTGCGGAAACGACAACCGTAGAAAGGATATATACTTACCATCCTCTCGTTTCGCCGCTCTGTGGCGGCGGTCTGCGAGGCAGGCATCCTTCGTTCCTTCCTCCTTCTCTCTCTTCTTTAGGGAAGCTCCTCCTCTTCAGTGTAGGACGACTGCTCGCGCGGTCGGGCCCATCCTACGCCTCGTCCCTGGAACCGATCAACAGGAAATCTTATTAACTGACGAACTAACGGGAAACGGACGTCTCGCGGTGGCAGAACGCCGTTCAATCCGAGAAACGGCGACGCGGCGCGACGTTCTTGAATGCTATCTGATTTCGCGGCTGGCGAATGGAGCTGTTCGGTAGGCGAACGTAGACATTGTCGAAGGGTAAAATCGATATGGTAGTGAGAATGAACACGGCTGGAGATGAATAACGTGGTTGCAGTTATTTATTGAGCCAGGATTTGCAGATATGTATAGCGTTCTGCAAAAGTCTTGAGCTATCTATATTGTCATGACATCTAAATCATATTCTTAGAAAGTATTTTCACACAGCGTTATATAAGAACAAACCTTTGAACTATTTCTTAGTACTATTTATTTGTAACTTAGTCTTAGATTATACATTTTTTATATATATTTCAATGAATTCTAAATTACTTTGTATTTATGCTGGAGTTATGTTACACTTGTGTTGCATGTTCGATTATTATTTTATTGTAGCAGAATTTTTTCTGAGTAGAAATGGAAGAAGCTTGTTACGATGAAATGAAGATTAAAGAATGTATAAATAATTATTACAAGGCATGAACAGTGACTATACTTGTGTCATGTCTCGTAATTAATGACAAAACAATTCTCTTTTGTGTTGCAAATATTTTTATAACATGAATAGATATAGCGTAAGAATAATACATTCACAATGTATAAATCGTGAATTTTTCGATTATTTTGGTTTCCTTTTTTTATAAAAAATTAGCTTATTGATTTTGAATTATCCTAAATATAAGTTGCTGGTTTTAATTCTTGTGTAGATTATTTTGTTGAAAAATATTCGGGACGTACTACAATACTGAACTGAAATATTTTTCCAACTACCTCTTTAGACTCTTCAACTGAAATTGAAAAAAGCTGAGTGAAACCAAGGGAATAAATTTCTCAAAAAGGTACGCGACAAAGAGAGCAATTAGTCTCGAAGAAAACCCGAGCAATTGTAGGTTGGAGACAAAACTCAGAAGGGACAAAGTATCGAGATGGTGGACAATGGAAATTGAAAGGAGCTCCTTTACAATAGATGAAAGGCTTGGGATGAAAACAACCGGGTACAATGGACGAGCGCATGAAACCAGATAATGAAGAAGAACGAAAGAAGAAAGCCTTCATAGAAAGATGATAATATCTTGTTGTGTGTTATAAATCGATATAAAAACTGATATAGTGATTTCAGATAATATTCGAGCATTTATCACTATTCGAAGATTTTTAAGAGTACAGCATTATGTGTGCTATAAGAAACTTTTTGAAATGTCATTATGTCTGCAATGAAATATGTGTATCGTAATTAAATTGGTAAAAGAAGCAAATCGGAAATGCGTGATTTATTTCCTGATTTGTTTCGTGATGTATTTCAAAATATTTTGTATAATATATTTATAAAAAGTTTCAATAAGTATCCAAATGCTTCAGGCTTTAGGGCTTGTATCGAGCTCTAAGATCATCAACAGTATTCAATAAAATAATGATGATTTGCTTAATTATCTAATATGAAAAAGAGAATCATCAGAGAAAGGGGAAAGAGGTAGAAACTCGAAGAGATTTAAATTCTGAACCTTAAGCAACCCTGTAAAGAAATGTTTGAAGTTTTTATTCGGACACCGTGAAACTGGACGAAGATCAAACTAGGGAAATAATCCTTGTTGCAGGATTCCCTTGGAAGGGAAAATAAACCGAGAGTAAAGAGAAAAACAGGAGAGATCATGTTAAACTGGTTGAGATCCAGCGTAGGACGATATTAAAGATTCGTTCGATCCGGGAAAATCAAGCAATAGGAAAGATTATTTTATCAGAAGAGAGCAGAAAGTCGCTTTTGCCTGCTCCACTAATGAACTGATTAATTTAGCATGTATTTACGCAAGACAACATCGAAACTATAATTAACAGGAGCGACTTCAACGATTCCTTTGCTACATCGATTTTATAGCAGCCGGTCGATATTGATAACAAGCAAGAGAAATGAAACGAGATCAAAATTTATTTAATCTTATTCTCATTATTCATTTGCAACATGAATGCATTATTATAACACTCCTTGATTATTACAACATTCCATTGACCAAAGCAATGATGGAATATTGAAATACCGATTAATGTAAAAATTGACGATGATCCTGAAAAAGATTGATAGATACAAGAATAGAAACGGTAAGAAATTGTTACATTTTTATGTAAAAATAAAGGATACTCTTTTATATAAAAACAAAGCTATTTAATTATTCCAGAAAATTGAATTATTTTACATGAGTAGTTTTGAATAATCAATGCTCTATTATATACAATATATATGCTCTATTAATTTCTATTTTCTTAAATCGTCGAAACAAAAATTTTTACGATAAGAGCAATGAAGTTTCTATAAAGAAGCATCATTTTGTACGCCAATATATTTCTTCCGGCTCTTATTTCACTAGACATATCGTTCGACGAGCAAATATTATTGCAGGGCAGCTATGTTTGCACGACGCATCCGTTGCGAACGTTCTATTTCCGACGCAACCTCAGCTTTCTCGATCAGCTGAAAGCATTTCAAGGCTGTTGATTTTTCGTCTCGCGAAAAAAGGAATCGAGTCTACTTCGTTCTCTGACCATCAGTAAAAAGATCAGAAATAAAGAAAATCAGGTGAAAATAAAACGATACGAGAAGAAAAATTTCTTACTATATTTGTTGTTACGTACTGTGATCCCATCAGCCAATGAAAATAAAAATTGTAACATATTTCATAAAGGAAAAATGTTGAAACGAAGCAAAATTTTAGCTTGTAATATTTTACATTTTCTAAAAAGTATAATGAATCACAAGTATAAGACAGGATATCAAAGCATTGTTGTAAAACAATAACGAAAATTGTTACAATAAGAAAACTAAGTAGTAATGAAATTATACTCCGCAAGTCATTACAAAAGGAGTTCCATAAAGTTAATACAGTTCATACTACGTTTACGTAATAGTACTCGGACGCACAATCGAAACAAGGTATCTACGCAATACTGATGATATACAACGCAAGGGAATACCTTTTTACCTGTATGTATCAAGCTTAGTTATTTATTAAAAGAAAATGTCTTTCAATCTACTGATATGACAAATTATGTCCGGTGGAAAATTGCAAAAACGCTTGATCAATATGTAATAACCAGGAAATTAAGAAAACTCAGGAGGCATACCATGAATAATCGGTAATAGGCTTCAAGCAGCGGTTCGCTAATCGTTAAGAACCAGAATATGCAAAATCATGTGTAATCGTATGCGAGTTTATTTATTCATGTAGAGGAGTGGTCATTACGAGAAGCGTGTGTTGTGGGAATGGAAAAATGTGGCCACACCCCTAATTGTTTCATTTGTTCGGGAATGATATCGACGTTTCCACCATAAATCTCTCACTTTTTCATTATAATTTTCCCATCCGTACTTTGCGTCACATTCCAGTCTTAAGCTCTACGGAAATACGGACTAATATTCGATAATTTATCTTTCTATTCAATTTAATATTGTAATTGGTTTTAGCTTACCTTTTACTTTCTCATAATTAATTAATTATTCTATAATATTAAATACATGTAGTACAATATTATATCTTCATAATAAATTAATATATCATTAATTACATTATAATATTGTTTTCTATTGTAAAATATGAAATTGAAGAAAACGATGAAACTGGAAAGTCTAGCTTTTTCATTTGATGTATAAGTTGGTTTACTATTGTTTTTCTTCATTTGGTCCATTCCAAAGAATTTTCATTTCTCACTGAAAATTGTGTAACCACGGTAGCTGGTCGGAGAGGTAAATTCCATCGTTCGACGTTTTGTTCTTCACGATCCAATGGATCCAATTCGTTGAATGCATGGATGATTCCGGTGCCCGTAAAAGTTTCTCGGTATAGCGTAGCAACTGTACCATAAAATTCAATGTTAACAGAGAATAAATCCTTTTGTGTTCCACGACGAAAACGGGACAGAGTATCACAAGGTTCAAACGATAAACATCCGGAAGTGGAAACGTCGGTCTAATTACTTTTGGTTTCAGGCTGAGGAAATTTACGAACAAAAAGAAAACATTAAAAATGCGGAATCACTATGAAAAATCGATTTATCTTCTCACAGATCGTTAATAGACTTTGTAATCCATGTATTTTTAAACGAAGCAGTGCACCAAGTTTATGGATGTTTACTCTCGTGAGGCTTTCCCAGAATATTATTTCTTTTTCACTTAAGAGTACGCAATAACTTCTTTCTAAATTTATTATATAAATATATATTACTATAAAATGTACATTATAAGATTTCAATAATACAAGTCATTTTTATTAATTTTGATCATGGGGTCCCTCTTGAATAATATTTATATCCAAAATACTGATTATTCAATTATCTTTTTTTACGAAATTCATTGATTTGAAAATTTGAAAATTGCAAATATTCACACTTATCGTACTTTTGTCCTGTACCGTTCAGTCAAAGATCTTCCAGTACCAAATAATAATATTCGTAACTGTCGAAGAAAATTTAAAAATTGGCGACAATTCTAACCACGATGATGATGATGACACGCTCTGTATCCGCTGACAAAAACGATCAAAGGCGTTAGGAACGTTGTCGGAAATCAGGATGTATCGATATAGCCGGGTGCATTTCGCCAAGGAATGAGAACATGTACAACTTGATATCGTCGTAAATCTCAGCTGCGTGCAAAGATATTATCGACACCGAACATCTTCGTGTGATCAGTAGAGTTTATCTTCGCGCCAATTCCATGGTGTTAATTGGATGCGCTTGTGTTCCACGCAACGCTTTCCGAAATTTATATTTCCTGTGTGTGCTGCTGTCTCAGAGTCGATTTCCGTCAATGATGTTCTCACTGATAAGATTTTGTAGAAATTGTTTAACAATTACCGCGAAGGAACGAGTAGAATAAAATAGATCGTATATCCTGAATTTGTGACGAGTTTACGGTTTGCGTTTTACGGTTATGGTTAAACGTCTTATCTGGTAGACGTAGAATTTTTGTAGCCGAAGATAAGAAGCATGGTTTATTTAACGACACATGTTTTATCACTGGAATTATCAAGTCTGTCAAAATTACGCACTCCGATTTTTTAAATTTTATAATTGTTAGATTGTGAATGATTATATTTATGGCAAATATAAATATGTAAAATGTACCGAATGTATATAAACATGAATACACACAATATTATTAAAACATAAAATTTAACCGTGTCAAATGTGTAAAATAATCGTTATTAGGTTTTTTCAACAATTACAACACATTAAAATTGCTTACAGATGATTCGTATTTCACTCTATAGGCAGATGTGTCATGGATACTTGAAAGAAAAAATTAAACAATCGTGATACTGGCACTAATTTGCCAATTCACATTTACTTATAATTGCAAGTAATTAACGTCTAGATATGTCAAATACCTTAGAAGCAACTTTTACCCTATTACAGTGTCCTTAAAAATTAATTCCAAGAATCTCCTTGGCCTCCTTCAGCAACCAGACAATCATTGTATTCTTTCAGCTCAATGAACTATCCAAGATATACCGATTAAGACAAATTTATCGATTAAGCCATAACATCCTCCATATTCTTTAGGAAAAGAAAGTCTGTTAGAAATTTCAGACTCCCTATAAATTTACGAGGAAGTTTCTCAATTAACCGTGTAATTTAGTAAATCACGATTCCAATTACTCGATATTATTAGTCACATGATTCACACGATCAATCGAGCATTATTCAAGTATTGTCACGCAGTTTTAAAATCTTCGATCGCTTAATCAACTTTTAATACAAATTTTTTACAATTTATATTAAAAATATTATACAAATATTAATTTAATTATAAATATTATATAAATTTAATACAAAGCGTTTAATACAAATAGCGAAAAATATATTCTTCAACGACAAATACAAAAGAAGATAAAAATTACGTTAGAAATACAGTTTTTCCATAATCGAATAATTCAACACAACTTTCGAACTTCTGTACCTGATACATTCATGGAAGGTTTAATGATAATAAATGTTATATATATGTTTGTGATTTTTTCCACAAAGTTACAGAAATTAGAAAATCGAAATTAGAAAATTAGTCATCCCTCAATCCTTTCATCCCTCAATCGGATATTACCACAGTGGCGGCATTCGAAATTTGTCTTTAAGCTGTAAATATTTATTGGCGTAGGTTAGTAGTACAGCCAGAAGAATATGTCGACCACAAAAGATTAATTTTACCAAACAGTATCAGCAATATAGAGATTACAAGGAGGAAGATAAAAAAATGATAAATGTTGAGATTATTCGTGTACTTGGATTGAAACAGTGGAATAGTTAAGTAGTAAGCGGTAAGACACCCTACAACATCAGTGTCGTGTTCTCGCTTTGTGAAAGCCAAGCACGTTTGTTTCTTGTGGCAGGGCTGATCTGCATGTCAAAGAGGGGAGGGCTGATAGGCGCAGCATATTGACACAAGAGACCTCAAGGAGGTCCAAGGCCGGTTTTACTTGCCTCCAAGGGATTCCTGAGGAGTGACTCGTCCGAGAACACGTTCTTCCGCGAGCGTACGGTCGGAATGTCAGGTACAACGTGCTCGTAAACGAGTCACGGAAAAGCGTTCCGCGTCCACTCGTATAACTGTGACCGTTCTTGCGACGTTTTCGCGCCGATCGTACGGAGCCTGACATCGGGTCAATGCAACTGTATATCTACCTACGGACTGCAAATGTGACATGGCCATACATATACAATATACATATACAATAATACATATCGATAATACAATCGGTTCCTTTAGATACTGTTTTGCGATTTTAAAATCACGTTTATGAAATATTTCTCTATTTCATAACATTTTGTGAAAGCATTGATTGTATATAAGTTGAGCAGTTTTTAATCTTTAATTATATATTTTTGTTTATTCTGTTGGATATTTCAGTTTAGCTTAAAATTCAAGTACTAGATACGTATATCGATAGCATATTTGGGGTTTTTCATTCGTTTTAAGAGGATTTTACATTTTAAAATATGAACAATGAAACATACAAATTTATAGTATCGAATTTTATGAAATATGTAAATACGTTATATTCTATAGTTTTTTATTATTACACATTCTTACATAGTTCTGTACCGGTCATTTATGTTTATCGTGGCAGTGAATATTTTAGTAGAATCTCCTAAAATAATTTTGAAATATATACTCCCATTATTTTTTTTTATTGTTAACCATAGAGAAATGACGAAGTCACTGCAGGTCTTGGGGCAGAGAATACAACGAAAATTCAAAAAAATAAAAATAAAATTAACGCAAGAACGCCCACGCTTAAGTAGCTGCTAAATTCGTTAGAGTCAGCAAAGTCCAGAATTACCTTGATCCCGATAGCCGCGGAGAAACCATATTCTTTAATAACAAGCATATACTAGAAATTTCCTAACCTGATTACCTTCCCGTCGCCTGACATTACCTACCACTTCTCTTGAAAAATGTTCTCCACGCGCCAACGAGCAAACGAAATCGCGGTTATCAGATGGAGCGTTTCATTCTACGTGAAAACGCGCAATCGTACGAAAATTCTCACTCGACTGCCATAAAACAAATCGTCCAAATAATCATTAATCTTTCTCCGTGGCAGAAAGCAACCTCGATATTTTAAGTAGACCAACATAGACAATACATGACAACACAAATACATGGTAATTTCTATTATCCTACCGACTGACCGGCGCCTCAACCGTTCGACAGTGTAATATTATACTAACAAGATTATTATTCTCAAAGATTGTGTTGTGATAAGATTATTTTCGAAGTATCACCATTGTCTTGGATATTGCCTCGTAACAAACTATTTAGATCTTTAGATCGATAAGTCAAATTCAAAGTTTTAGTTCAATTATACTTCCGAGATAAAACATAACTAAAAACTATCCTGTGGTATAAGAAAGCAGTGCAATTACAAATCGGCGAGTATTTGTAAAATTTATTAGTTATAAATATTTGCATATTTTTAATAAAGTATAGTTATAAATTGTCGAAATATAGTTGTGAGCGTAACTAATTTGCTTCTGGTGTCCATAATAAATATGATTCTTCCGAGAAATGCAGATATTATTGTCAAAATTTGCCATAATAAAATACATCGTGTAATTATTTTATGTTATATAATATTGTAATTATTAAACAAGACCGCAAGGAAGGAACGTAATACGCTACATCCAACCAATTACCTATTATCAACATTTTCTTTTTTGTAAACAAATCTAATATTTAGAGTTACAAATAATAACATTTTAGAACGTTATTTTATCGCCACTATTCTAATTTTGTGGAATTTATCGATCGGCGACTTTGCACATTTCTCGTTGTTATCATTTCTGGTAATCTCACAAGGGATTCCTTGGCGCCATATCGAACCCCACGTGATTTTAAAACGACGAAGATGATAGAGAAATATGGCGAAAATATGGAATTAAGGGGTTCGAGGTCGTGAATACGACTTGGCGAATATTCGTTAGAGCTCGACGAGGTGTTAATGTCATGGTGGCGAATAGCAACTAAGAAGATTACGCAGATTTGCGTTTAGCGTTTCGATATTAATGGCGGTGCACGGGCGATATCACAAGGGAGGATAGAAGAAGTGTGGCGTTAAGAAGATGAAAGGGAAGGGAACAAGAATCTTAACTCATGCCTAAACATGAAAGCTACCGTGGCGATTTATACCGTTTCGCGCGTACTTTGCACCGGGCCACTTTAAATTGCAGTTCAATGCACGCGAACCCACGTGTGCCACAATCTATTCTGGTAACGCTGCCTGGGAAAAATTGCCATTTTTCTAGACATCTATAGAGAGAATCGAACATCAGCTAATTTTAGATTTAAATATCAATTTACATTGCTCGCATTTCTAGTTGTCAAATGAATTTGTGGAATTTTTACAAGATGTCAAGGCATTTAAATAATGTGAAATACAGAAATGTATGTGTTTTGGTAATGTGAAAATAGACATTCATGAAACATGGTATCCAATAGATAATATATTACTTACGCCCTCGTTACGTAAACAATTATATAACCATAAGGTTTTCCCTTCCTGCATTCCACCTCTTCGCCGATTTATCATCCCCTTCAGGAAGACTCACGAGTTAAGATCGCTGGAGAAAGGAAAACAAACGATATCTCTAGCTGTCTATCATTTTTATATATCTTGTACAATCATTAAAGAGCGTTATTAATTTCACGAACTGTCACAGGACACGAATAAACGATCGTTTTGAGGCGAGCAATGCAGCACCGGTACGAGCACAATCGCGATCTTCTCTAATTGCCACGTAGCTAACCTTAATTACACCTACGATCATCTATCTAATCGTACCACCGTTATTTGTACCAGTGCAAACTCGTCGTTAGTTGTACGCGATACAATCACGTAGGACTCGCGATCGATAGATCCTCCTTAAGAGACTATCGTTTACTTGAAAATCGAGTCGTTGTCTTAAAATTCATCGAATTTATATAATTGGTACTTCAAGAGATCTGTTCTCATCATTAATTTTCTTGTGTACAAATACGTGTCTTAAAATTTAAATTTTACACGCAACGGACAAAGCAACAATCTAATATTAATTTAACACGCATCACAATTCTTCTATGTTGTAATGATAAAATATCTAAAGTGTTGTATTGACTGTGTACATTTACAAGTAACAAATCGCTTTACAAGCAAAAGCAAACGAGTGATAAATCGTTGAAACGCAAGAACACATTGTTCGATCGTTCGATCACTTTCGATGCTTTTAGTTCCCTTCTAGGAGTTGTGTAGTCGTCAATTTCAACAAACATCGGCGACCACCGAGAATTCCTACAATCTAATGACCAACCATCTAACTGTAAATCCACGGAAAGCAGCGTTTCACGCCTGTTGAGGAATAAATGTAATTTCCATTGAGATAACGAGGCGTGCGTGTCCAGTCACAGTCGCTGAACGCAATAAATGAAAGAGATATAAAAACCGACTTGGGAGGATGTTACGTATCGAATTTTAATGATTACTCGTTTTTCTATCTCTTTTACGTCACACGTTATACGAAATTAGATTTGAAACAGTTTATATAATTTTATATACGAGACAAATAATTAAATGTTTTGTGTTTGCGTTTCGCTTGACGGGTGATCGTTCATCCTTTCTATCATTCTTATTAGATGAAAAATTACTGAAACTTATAAAAATTTAAGAGTATCATTACTTCTTCTTGCGAGTAATACGTGAGTCAATTTATAGTATTTTAGCAGCCTTTATTTGTGATTAATTTTATGTAATTTCCTTAATAATTTACTCATCTGTTATATTTGAAAGGCTCATTGTCAGAAGAAAAGTGGTATGAATGGCAAAATAATACAAATAATGTACATCTTATCTATTATTTTCTGTACTTATCTTCTATCTTGTATCTAGGAAAAAGTAAATTCGTATATCCTATCCACTTAATTTCTCCAATAGAAAATCTTCAACTATTTCGTATTAAAATTCCTCTTTTTTTTATTACCAAGTGACGTTAAATTAACAAAAAATGGACTTGTTATGTAATATTTTTCCCGTATAGCATTCGTGTAATAAACAACCTAATAAAAGTCAATCGTAAATTTTAATAATTATCAATAAAAAAGGAATAAAATCTAGTATATTTTAATGAGTAACACCTTCGCGCTCCGAGTGTATTTTAATTCATCCCATTGCAGCAAAGTAACAGTATTCCTTCCGTTTGATGAGGGTAACATAAACCACGCGTTGTTTTAACGGTAGTCGAGTTATCGTTCCGCTGTCTTTCAATCTCAGTATCGTTCCGCGTTCCTAATCGCAAGAATCTCGATACTCCGCTCTGGCTTCGTCCATTTAATTCCTGTGGGAACCTTTTTGCATTACGAATTCATCACCGCGTCCCAAGTAGATTAAATGGCCCGATAGGCGATTATGAAGCCTCGTGGCAAGGAAATCCATTTCGAATTCGTGGAATTCAATCGGGCAAGATTGGAAGGGCAAGATTGAAACGTCATTACGTTTCTCTGGCAGAAAATTGAAAATTGAGGAAACTTCAAGTACAAAAAGGTACGCAAATAGCAATAGGAGAAAAAGTTAAACTGTAAATGGAGATTACACTTTACTTCGATGTAAAAATTGATATATGTCTTCAAATGTTTTATTAAACGTCAGTTATTAGTAGATTATGAAATTTTTTTTTTGAAAGAAACATTTTTCGATTCATATTATATATGTATATATATACACGTATCCTGTTATTAAAGTGTCATACTTGGAAAGAATGATTACAAAAAGTGAATGCGAAAGTCTACATCCAAATTAAGGTGATGCGGTGCGTTATTCAAAAGATGGTAATTAATAACGGAAATAACTTAATGTAGAAATATCAGCGAAGAAAATAAAGTCATTCATAAAATTAATAGAGTCATAAAATATGGTTACAAAATTCCAATAACAGCATAGAATAACGATAAAAAAAACAATCTCTCAATTGCAATATATAATGATATTCTAAATATAAAAACATATTAAAGAAAACCACAAAATGCTATAAAAACTATCGCCTATATAAATCTACAGAGATACTTTTCCCAAAAAAGTTCAAGCCAGCGAAGTACAAAAATATATTTATCGCTCAATACGAATAAAACAACGATAAAAACATATTTGGATATTTTTTAGGATAACCAAAACCGTCAATAAATATTTTTTAAATTTAGCGATGCGCAACCTAGTCGCGTTGAATTCTTTTTGGAAATTCAAATTTTTCAGTACGGTGTTCCGTTCATGACACGATCGTTCACGCCTGAAAGTGGTTCGTGATCGTTTCCAAAGAGGATCCCGACGCAACAAAGACGATCGCAGGTCGCAATTAAGGTTCATCGAACGGACGACGTACCGAGATGGCGGCAAGGGTGTAATAAAAACGCAGGAATGAAGATAAAGGAATTTCTGGCGATTGGGTCGTGACCCCTTCGGCCCCACGATGAACCCTCGATATACGGGCCGACATTGCCATATTGCACACGTACTGTGCATTAAGATACGCCACGAATCCAAGGAGAAACGAAGAGCAAGAAGAAGAAAGAGAGAGAAAGAGAGAAAGAAATCTATGGGGTTTAGGGCGATTCGTAGACGACGCAAAGAGACAAGAAAAACGAGCAACGAGCTTCCATTTGATTTTTCTCTACTTTTTTGTCGAGGTACTCTACCATCGTAAAATGCACTTCATGTCGATTTATGTAGCACTTTAGACGCTTGATCTTTTGACGACACGGAGCTGAAAAATTGCTTTTAACCACTTCACGTGTAATTTTTGCTTCATCTGCCAGTAGAACGATCGAATTATTTTATAATAAAAAAACAATGAGATGAATGTGATCTTTTATTACGGTTGTCATAAAACAGACAATTGTGGACAAATTAAAAATTTTATCTTTGCGAAGTACTTGAAGTTAACGAACATAATACAATGCTGGTTAGATATTCACGAAACTGTGATATAGACTTCGCCGCGTAACCATCTTTAAATAGTGTAATAAAACACTGAACAATGTAGGCCATAGCCATGAGCGAAGTCAAGAAACAACAAGAAATCAAAATAATGAACGTCGCCGATCTGGAAAATCTCTCTCTCTCTCTCTCTCTCTCGCTTTCTGTTTGAACTCGTTACGCTCCGAGAAACGTCCAAGCTTGTGCGCCCCCTCTAATGAGAATATTTACACATGTCTGCTCGAATTAGCTCTACAATAGACTGGAGATATAATTTCGAAAATCGTACGTTATAACGACGACGCCGAAACGTCATGATGTCTCGCATCCTCACTGCGAGAGACAAAGTTCTATAAAGACCGAAAAAGGGTGAGTGTGTAAAATGAACACGAGGTCGCAGACGTGTTAGATCTGAAAATATATTGAGATGATCGCAGCTGTGGTTCCAATGGCGTGAAAAATTGGACGAACGCACGATAAATTCTCTAATTCGCCAAAATAACCTCGTATTTCCGAGATCTTACGAGTTCCCAAGTCAAAGTTGACTCTAAATGAATTTAATCTTTTTCCCCTGAAACCATCTGCCATGTTTTTACTTTATCTCACCCTATCCCAGTTTCTCTAATGTTGAAATGAGACATTTTTATGTCTCGACGAAAGACTCACGCGCTCTGTTTTACAACCATATCCTCCGAAAATATCAATTTAACTTGTATTCCGCAATGCGAAGTATCTTGTACAGTGACCTATTATTATTTGCTTATAAATTGGACGGGTTGTTTGAGTTTTTTTATGAAAGAAATTAAGTGTTTGTTTGACGTATTGTAGAGTGATTTAATTTGACAAAGTTTACTTTTTTTCTCTTTTTTTACTTTATGGAAAAAACTTTATGCTTTGAATGATTTTCCACAACTATTAGGATAAATTATTTTTTATTTTAATGCAAGAGAATTTCTCTATCAATTCTAAGAAAATTGTTTAATTATACGCATAAAATTGTAAGTACTATTATATAACGAAGGTGTTTCATGCGGGAACAAAATATTATTCGATGAATACCAAAAAGTATATAAAGTTATTCAATAGTCAATAACAAAGAATTATCTACAATAGCAGAACTTATCTGTAAAACTAATAAGTGCACAGTAATTTTTTATCAGCTAGATATTTTATCCAATTTCAAGACAACTTTTCATAATTTAGAAACCACCGCGTAATTTGACCAATGTTACAAGCAAGCTACAAGCGTGTCTTTATGCGTTGCTCCCCTTTTCATTTTCGTTCTCCTTTCTTTTTTCTTTTTTTTTTTTTTTTGTTTTTTGCCAGGCAGGCGTGCAAACGCGCCCCTGGAAGAAGTGCCGTAACATTTTATGGTACATAAAACGGTGACTTTATGTTAGCACAATTCACGGGCTCAACTGTGTCTTTTATTAATCTACGTCATAGCATTTTACGGCCATGACACGGCCATGCAATTCGTGCACGTCGTCGAATTTAAGTAGAGCTTTGGAACTCGTTAAATCGTTCGCAACATTACAAAAATTAATTTTCATTTCGTAATACATTTCTCTTGACCGTTGTATTGCCCCATTTTATCGTGGCTCTTAACTTTATTATTCCTTTCATCGCCGCCTCAGCTTCCGTTTATGTGCTATTTAAATTTCTATCGAATTATGTCACTTGGAAACTTTTGGAAGTAGAACGAAATTTTTTAAATGTAATGCGATATTAGTTCAGAAAATACTCATACAAACATAGTCCAAAAAGCGTTTAGATTAAAGACAATCCAGCCATCGCCTTCTGAGAATTAATAGAGTGATTCTCCTGCTAATTAACTGAAAAACAGTGCCACCAAGCGCGGACCATACACGCTCGTTTTTTCTTTCGTATACACTTCTGATAATAGATTTTGTATGTACTGACACAGCGTTATTGCTGCAACGGCGTTTTCTTTGAGTTAACTAGCTGATCAATCATCCTGTATTTTCAATATTACTAAATAAGATAATTGTTTTAAAGTTTTCATTTTTCCTATTTTTTGTAGAATAATATAGCTTTCCTGAAGCGAAAGTTCCATATTAAACGAAAATAAACTTAATAAAAACCGATGCTATAACTAGAATGTCATTGTGACATTTACCTTTTCTATTAGTTCTATATCGCAATAAGTATGCCACATTTATGGAACAATAAATCCACCATTTACCCTATCCATAATGCGTCTGCCATCGTACCCATCTTCATTTTCAAACTAAGCAGCTTAATGAATCGAATAATCAAACCAATATACATACCTAATACACTCTCATCTATAAGTATGAGGTCACTTATGTACGTATCAAAAAGAAACTATTTATCTCTAAAAACTTTCCGGAGATTCAATCGACGAATAGATGTATCTACGTTCAATCAGTAAAACGATGGAATCCAACGTTCTAGATTGCACGAGGCGAAAGTGGATAGTTACTCTCAATATGGCCTCGAGACCCGGTATATCGTGCGCGTATAATAGTTATGACGTCCATTTGTACCCGGTGTTCATTGCTAGATACTTTTCTACCGCATAGCGCGTTCCATACGCGTATACTTACATCGAGTGTGAATTACATCGATTGCATGTGCTAGTGCCGAGCGATGCAATTCGCATCCCTGCCTGTTTTTCTCTTTACTATGAAATTTATTGGAGGTAGAATCTTTGGAAATTATTAACTGTTGAGTCGAATCGCGAGATACGTTTTCTTTATCATGGCTGTATCGGCCATGAAAGTCTGCTTTCGTATTGGATAAAGGATAGAGAAGCTCTCTGTGAATTGTGTGATAAGAAATTGAGAAAATATTCTCTTATCTGTCTTGGCTATTGTGAAATGTTGGGGATGTTTAACCTCTTAAGATCCACCTGAGTAATATTCACGAAGCTGAATTTTATTTATGACTATCATGATTTATGTTTCGTGAAAAGGATAATTGCAAAGTACTTACTTTTATTTTTAATTAAATTTTTTAATTGGTAAATTTATATCTCCATGTTAATACCGATATGTATTTTTAAAAAGCGAATAGTAATTAAATAAAAAGTTCTTGAGAAAGGAATAAATGTCACATCCAATAAATTATTGATTGAGAACATATTAAAGCTACAGTGGCAATAAATTTGTAGCACTATTAGGTCATTCGTAGGTCTATTAATTTCATACTGCTGTGACTACATAAATAAATATCAAATAAAAAAAGAGTTACTTTAAAATTATTCAACATGTTCATATATGACGAATTTTCAATGTTTTCAAAGAGTTACTGCAATAAGACTGAAGAATCATAAATATGGCGTTACCATAAAATCTTTGCGATACCGTGACTATGTTCGCAACGAAGTATATCTCATGCGAGTTATCGTTGTCTTAGTGTTACGCCCTCGTGCTTGGGTTCATCGAATACCGCCTGAATGAAAAGATATATGTACCATAAATTCTTGCATGCGTACCCGATACGTTTCAATTCCCTTTCTTTATGCACCGCGCTATTTCGTTCGTTACAATTTAAGCGTTGCACGCGAGCGGGGAAAAGCAACGAAATCATGCAGCAGGCACAGTTGATTCTAGCGTTGCGGAGAGTCCTGCATGCAAACATACGCGTTCTTGTAAGATATGTTCGAATCTACCCGACGGAGAAAATTCGAATTCACGCTGGTGGCTAGTCGCGTGTGCAAGCGGTAGGAAACCAATGATTCTCGAAATTAATGAAACGATCTATCCGGAATTCCATCCTCGCGAAATGATCGCAGAAATGGTCGGCGTATGCCAGGAACGAATGCAGTCAGGACAGTCAATCAGGAAGATGTATCGAATGAATTTAATTGGACCGGCGAATTTATGTTGATTACATTGTCGAGACAGTGTATTAGAAAATTTCAGTTGCGTTATTGAATGCAGAGAATTTCGATATGCTAGATCATGGCACTATATGATTCTGTCGTGCTTTGACGAATTTGTAGTTTATTATTCTTAATTATCTAGTTTCTAATTTTTTAAATTTCTGTCGAATAAAAAAGGAATGTTGGACTAGGACGAAGAAAGGAATATTCTTCTGTTAATTTTTCACTTTAATAAAAATCTATTAATAATAGAAATAATGTTTGTTATTATTACAACGCGATAATACGTATAAATTTGTCACAATGCAGCCATAACGGTAGGCACAGTAACAAAGCACACATAAGAGTTATGCGTTGTCTGGCCAGATACGAACGTATTCTACTTCGAATACGTCTTGACACGTGATCATTTTCTAACATAATTTCCATAATAATTTTTCGAATCATTCGAACATAAACTATTTCTTTTATTCACTTGCCAACAATAAGTTTCTAACACGAATCTGCCTATATAGAGACACATTCTACTAGTCGAGGAATTCCTATTCTTTTCAAGAACATTCACAATGTACGAACATTTTCTGAGATTATCATCGACTATCGTTTAGAAGAAACTACAACGTGGTACATTGAACGTGAACGTCCATCACGAATCAGAGATTATTCTCTCCCTTCGAAAGGAAAATGACAAAGGTATCGGGGCTTGATTTCGCTGCCGGCGGAATCACGCTGATGGGCAATACACGCGAATAACGTGTCCTGGGGAGGCCGAGACGCAACGATAGACACGCTCCTCGTCACGATTCGCGTGATCATGTGTGTACAGTATCTTCGTGCCTCTGCGAATGCACTGATGGGGATAAAACGCTTCGAACTATCAGAATTCTCTGCCTGTTGGAAAAAAATTCTGCTTAGCGCGTATATTCTGACAGAAAGTTCGAAACTTGGGAAAAATTCTATTGTACCAAAATTAGATGGTTTTCTCCTATGACCTTCATACTTTTTCCTTTTCAATTACGTAATTAAATAAATGTATGAAAATTCCGTCGAATACTCTGATGTTAACAAATTGTTGATCGGTCACCAGTAAATTCGTGTTTTCACATTCGAGTGTTGTTACCGAGCGCCGCTACGTGTTAGTTTTTGCATAAAATAGCCGGTCAACGATATGTTAGGACACACGATGGGATGACGATTCGATTTAATACCGAATGAGATTTCACGACACCCATTCGGTGATCCGAAGGAAAGCGCGTTGTTCGGTATCCTAGGTTGACTACGTAGCCGCTCGCATGTGTGTAGAAACATGTGCGTGTGTGCGTTCGCCTGAGGAGCGGTGGCTAGGTCACGGTCAGGGCGATGCCCTCTTCCTTCGGAAGAGAGGAAAGACTTTGCGTCGGCTCTCCTCCGCTTCTTCTTCTTCTTCTTTGCTTTGTTGGATCATGCTGAAAGTCTCCTCTTGGATGATCCACGCATCCGTTCGAGCGTATCTTTTGCCGCACGGGCTATCCACTTCGGTTAGGTCGGCCCTTTTTGTGAATCGAGCGTCGTTTTTAGACGCGTTGCACGACCGACGCGTGGTGTACGCTTTGCGTACACGATCGTGCTATTTACGTGACAACCACCACGTGTATTTATCTCTCGTGGCGAATTTATCTATCGTTGAAAATCGATTTTTGACTTGGTACAACGAGGGGAACCGTTTTCAAGCTTCGACCTTCTTCCGAAGGGTCGTTTGATTTAATAGCGTGAGTTAGTAGTTATACATTGACTTTAATGTTGGATATATTTCTATTTCATTGGAAAAAGTGTTTTTTTTTTAAGGCTATGTATGATGCTTTGGAGCATTGAAGAGAGTACTTCTTTTACATATAATGAAGGAAAGCATTACTTACTGAGATGTTTCTTTTTTAGGTAGATAGATTTTGTATATTTAAAACTCACCTGAAACATAAAATAATATGAGGATATTAGTGCGGAAGTTTTAATCGATTACATTGGGTGAAGCGCTTTTAAAATTATAATGAAATACATATAATACAATAAATATAATGAAATAAATATATACAATATACATTTATACAATATGCATGTATTTACATTTAATTCAAACATATAATATACATACATATGCGTTTCTCTGTTTCTATCTCTAATATGATACTCGTCATTTTTAAAAAAATTTTTATCTCGTTGAGTTCAACTCAACCTTAACAGCCACTAAAAACTCGCCATAAACAATCACGCGTTTATGCACAAAATGCCGGAGGTGCTATTCATTGGAGCTACTAAAAGTAAATATTACTCTGATAATATATATAACCATACTGCATATATTTGCACATTAATGCAAAATTTAAAATTGCAATAAAATATATAGTATGCACATAATGTTTGAAGACATATAAAACATCAAGGACAAAATACAGATTATAACATTTAATACCCGAAACAAATCTCTATTTAGATACTGTTGCTGCAATTCATGTCTTTAAAAACGTGCAACTGCATAAACATCCGCAGTTCACTTCCAATATCTCTAAATATTTAACGTATGAGCTCATAAACAAATGAAACAGAGTCTAAATAATAGTTTGCGGAACACTTCAGGCGAGCACGATAAATTCGTTCGTCCATCAATTCTCGCCCTGAACTATTGCATTACGCGCGGCGGGTTCGTCCACGCGCCATGTCCCGCCGTTATAATTTATCGTCTGGCTTGGTCCGCTCGGGTTTCTACGCGATCCCTGTCGAGAGCTACGATGGAAATCATCGATATGAGAGCTCGACTAAGCCTGTCACACCCTCGCGGAAAGATCATCGCGGAAGTCCTCGCGGGCCGAGTGATCGACTTTATTCCAAGCCGCCCACGTGCACTCGTAAATATAATTTCTCGCTAATCATGCACGCCACGGAACGCCGACTATTAACCACCCAGCGAGCCACGCCGCACAGCTATGCTTTCTAAGCGGTTCCATCGCATCAAGGGTTCGTTTCATCGAATCAAACCCACTCGTGATCAAGCATACCATATGCGAAGGTTGTAAGTTTCGACCAATTGAATATTCTGTTTGATACGTGCGATGATTTGCTTAGGAAAGAAAGGAATGCCGATGGAATGGAGGATATGCATCGGTCGTTTTACCGTCACCCTATTTGTTTTTGAGTGTAAAAATACGAGGTTTGTCTGTTAAATGAGCTCCTGAGAAGCCAAATTAATCAATTCCACTTTTTGTAAATTCCTCCATTTTATTATTTAGATACACGATTAATGTCCCATTTATGCTATTAATAATTTTTTTAAACGTATCTGTTGATAGAGTGGATTACTTATTAAATAAATTAATTCTTATATGCCATTTATATTGACATATCTTTTCAATACATGTTTATATTATGTGTTTGAAAAATAATAATTAATGTAGACTTTTATTATTTCAATTTTAAATTTAATAGAAGAGATAGATTAGAGATATAATAAACTGAGGCTGATCAAAACAGTAAAAAAATACAGATACGTTTGCATACGACAGAAAAGCTGGACGCGCGTTTGATGACAGACACGCCATTTCTACTTACCGCTTCATATCTTACTACAAGAGCCGGCTGAATTAACATGTACAAGCGAGCACGACGTGATTCCTTGTGGAAAAATAAGAAAGACATATAGAATAAAATTTGTCCATTCGCAATTTAGTTTTCGAGAAAATCGAATTTGAAAATTTATGAAGTTATAATTGAATATGACTAATTCCGGACCGGACTAAATAACCGACAGAGGTTGTTTTATATGTGAAAATAAGTCGAAAATGTAGAATAAAAATTTCTTATTTTTACACAAGGAATCACGTTGTGCCCGTTAGAGCATATTATTCCGTCGGATCCTGTATATCGTCTTTCACGTTCTTAACAGAAATAATACTCATTTCTCTAACTTAACAACGAGTTCAATTTTAATCTTATTAAATCCACCACTCTACCAATACTTCTCTAATTCCTATGACTATTACTAGTACGTAGTTCAATATTTGCAATTGCACGATACTCCAAGGGTCTATCTAGAGAACATCGTGCGCGGTTGCTCTTATTCACTGGTATCGACGATCGTTCGTGAGACGTCGACCTATCAGCGTATGCAATCGCAAAACCAGACGGGGGAAGCCCTATAGCTGCACTCTCCCGTATAATGCAGTTATCGCCGCGGCTGGCCACGTTAATTGCATCGCGAGAAAGTGGGGCATCTCGAATCAGCGATCTCTTCCTGTCCTCTCTCTGTTACGGAGGCAAGGGGACTCCGAATACCCTTCTATTACGCGCATATATCTAAACGCCCTACGTCCTCTCTTAGGATATGTGAAAAGGCATGCAGATGCAAATACACGTGTGTGTGAAATATATATGCTTATATAAATATATCCTCCGCCATCTCGACGATTTATTCCCGTCACAGCCGTGAGAATCGTTCCATGCATCGGCTCGATTATCGTCCCGCGACGCGACGCGAGTCACTTTCTCCGCGACGTAACTCAAATTCTTCGTAGGCATACGAGCGTCGCCGTTTCGCTCGAGCCCGTTTATTTTCGCCGCGTGACGAAATTCTCCTACGTTTCCAGCGAAACCAACAGGCCAGGCGAACACACCGTTCCTTCGATTAGACTCGGGAGAGCTTTCCAAATTGGAAGTTTTAACGGTTGATGAATGTGTTCGCGTTTCAGTACGGGCTCAGTAAGATTTCCTCAGTTATATATGTATTACTCACGATTTACATTGATTTTGTAACTCTGCTATTCCGTTCACTATTTTCATCTTTTTGAAATATTTCATTTATAAAAAGCTACCTATATTTTCATAACATTTATCGTAATATAATATTTATTTTAGTTCGTACCTATCGCATCTACATTCTCGTACATAAGTTACAAGACACCTGCTAATTTTGTCATTGAAGAATATTTGGAAATTTCTTTTCACAGAAGAATAGTTATATTCGTATCTAATTGGAACATTTAACTCAAATATAAATCATAATTTAATTTTATGTTTGAAGTCACTTTCTGATACTTATAATAATAATCTAATACTAACATAATCTTTGATAGAGTTTTTATCTTAATCAAATGAAATACTATATCAGAATGTTCATAAATACCACTAATATTGACATTGCCCAATCATTGAACTTCCTTATACGCTGCTCAATCTTTAATACGATGTAACAGTAGTTAATCACTAGGAAGTAGTGGTTAACTACTGCTCCAACACGTACAAACGCATCGTCATCTAGCCGTACAAATTCAGTCTTCCTGCATCCGTGAGAAATACATCATCGCGCGACTAGAATTCGTAAAGATGATTTCGTGATTCGAGCCACTTTCTCTTTGGTCGCAAATCGAAATCCATTTGTCAGAATGGAACGAGCGTTCGCGGCCAACCAAACGTAATCGATTGTGTCTACTTTAACGCTGATTATTCATTACCACATTACATAAACATCTTGCTAAACGATTACCGGAAAGTAGCTTGCTTGGATTTTAATACATTTTACTGTTATAGTTGGATTTCCTCTTTCACGAAGACAACAAAACGATAATTCTGCACGTTCCTGCAGAGAATCGGCGTGTGCATCGGGAACTTTGCAGAAACGATTTCGTGATTCGAGCCACTTTCTCCTCGACGTAATTCGGATTCCTTATATGAACGCGTGTTCGTGTTTCGTTTCACGTTATAGTGTGCTATCGGAAATGATTAAAATCCGCGTGAAATCGCGGACAGAGGCGAACGAAAACACCGACATAAGGACAACGGGCGAATTACGAAATCGGGTCGACGAACATTGAAGTCGAAGGAAAAAAATGAATTTTACATTACTACAGGAGATTCTGAACGCGGTCAAGATTGTTTAGAAAGCTGATTTCGACGCCGCTTCGGAGAAATGCTAAAACTTCCTCCGTTGCCTTGCTCCTCTAAATAAGAAGGTTAAGGTTAAAGGTTGCTGCTAGCTACCCGAGTCTTACAAGATATCGTACTCTCTGAATGTTGCAACGCGGTATAAACGAGTTCTACCATCGTGAAATTTGTCCTATTAATTAAATGACTGTATAGTTGAAACAAATCTCTTTCCATCGATCATTTTTCGTTTATTAAACACTTAATTCTAAGTATTCTTACTTCGTTCATCAAGTTATGTATATCAAACGTCTTTGTCCACGAAAATAAAATTTAAACTTATACACGTTGTCATGCTACTAACACATAGAAAAGTAAGTAATTTTACTTCAACAAAATTGATTTTAATTTTTATAAACTATTAGAAACTTACACACTTATGTTTCAGACCCTATTAATTTTTCCCATCTTATGTATATAGATCCAGGATATATATATAAACTGATACTGTATTAAATATATATTCTACCAAATTTTTGAATACAACCATATTATTTTTCATAATCATTTTAATAAGGTAACAAATAATTCTGAAAAATTGTAAAGTACCCTTCCAAAAATTTCGGGATGTTTATATCACACGTAACCAATTAGTGTGACGAAATAAGACGCTCAAGGAATTCCAACGAAGACGAGAACAACTTTTGCGAAAACAGTTTTGCCTTGTAAACTAGATCTACGTGCAGGATAAGTACGAAACAGGCTACATACATATAACATGAGGCTACATACACATCGTTGCGGTTTTCAAATTCATTTCCCTGGTTAATAGATCATTCTTCATTATCCTGTCCTACGTTTCTTAGTAGAAACGTGTTACAGAAGCACTCAGTTTCTGTTTTACGACGTCCTAGAGCGTCTAGAGAACATGTCCACCAACGAATTCGTACGTTCGACGTGTATCTAGGATACTTAAATAGTTGGTGGCGCATCGACACGCGGCGGTTCGCAGCTTTACGACGAGCTATAATCGTAAAAATGCAGACCTCGTAAAGCTAGTTAGATTTACGATCGTAATTCACCTCGTGTTACGATGATTCTTCAGGATTATTGTCCGTGACTGTTCTTTCGAGTTATTTCGGTTTGCGGCACTGCTTTCGCGATATCTCGAGTGTCATGGACTTCTTATGCGATCGATAAGCACGAGAGTGTATATTTGATGCAGTTACAAGTACAGATATATCGAAAAATTCTTTGTTAAGGAGTTTGAAAAATTAGTAGTAAACATTTGACATGTCACCAAATTGAAGACGCCACTTCATGTGTAATAGAATTAAAATTTGTAAAATGTAGTAACCAAAACCCTGTTTGCACAAATCTATCTTTGCTAATATTAATGACGTCTCTTGTATTACGCAAATCTTTTCTATTGCGGTAACAGGAAAAACTAAATTTTAGAAATTATCACTCATTTAATTACTCGATGTAATATAAAATTGTACAGTTTCAAAGAAGTCTATAACCTACAACTTCTAATTCGTTAAGTTAATTCGTAAGTATTACGGTAACGAAGAAAATTCGTACCATAAACATGACCGTATTGAAACAATTAAAAATAACGTACAACAGAGTCTACCGAACATGGAAGGAAAAGTCGACTGCACCATAGAAGGATGATTCCGAGACCGTTAATTAAAGAGAAAACCTTAATTCTTCATTCTACCGTACCATATAATGGGAATCCTATTGAGCTTAATAATTCCATTATCCTCGGTACAATGAATTGAGATCCGTCTGAAACGATGCATCAAAGGTTTCGATTAAAATTTCGCGACGGAAAGATCATCGTACCAGTTATCGCGACAGGTGTTTGTTCCTTGTTTTACGTTTTATTTGAGAGGCTAAGTGGAGATCTTTAGATTCGCACGATCTTGTCATTAAAGACTCAGGCGAAAGGAAGAAAATAAATCGCGCGAATTGGAGTAAAATTCTTCCAGATAAATAAGCGATAAATATGAGCGACGGTCGTAGACGATGTACAACTGTGTCTTGTTCCTTTTTATTTGAAAGAGTGAACGAAAGACGTTCTTTCCTTCGCGAAGTACGCAACACGCGACGAAATAAATCACCAGGAAGAATATCTATGAACAGATAGGATCTCGTTGTTTCACATGATCGGTGCAAGGGGTGTTGTTGATCCACCTTTAATGGTTCGTTCTCACGGATGTCGAGAATATTAATGATCCACTTTAACCGACAATAATATGTTTATAACGGTGATTTATAATATACGCTAAGCAACCAACGGCAGCTCCATATCTTTCACATTGAACATCGTATCTGAGGACGATCCTAAACGATTTATGGCGATCTGTCGCCTCTTCCTTTAACGTGACGGGGAAAGAGTATACATAAACGAAAATTCCGGAGTAAAATGATCGTAATTCTAAAATAGTAAAATTTTCTATATTTGAGAAAGAAACTTTCGAACCTTTTCCTTTATACGTAAACCAAGATTTAGTATTTTTGTAGCATTACAAGTCTTTTTATTCAGCATTCAATATGTTCTTAGAAAGTCTGCATGTAGATTTTATGAAAGTAAAATCTGTTTTTATATTGGGTTGGCAACTAAGTGAATGCGGATTTTGTCCTACCTAATGGTATTTAGGTGTTAATGACCTAATGAGGCTAATGAGGTGTTTTATCATTAACACCTAAATACCATTAAGTAGGACAAAATCCGCAATCACTTAGTTGCCAACCCAATAGTTTAGACTTTGATCTGAATCTAGGATTCTTTTTTCTCTTCTCTTCTGTCTCGCTTCTTTTTCATTTTTATTTTTTCTGGATCGTGCTCGTTTTTCTTTACTGCAAATTTCTATTTCGATTTGAAACGGACTACACCGTTTTTTTCTAAAAAAAAGAAAACGAGAAAAGACTGCTATGTATTTTCATATAATTCCGAGAAGTTTCCAATGACCGTTTTATGTAAGCTAATGAGTGAACACATCGTTGAATAGACATGTAACATAAATTGATTTAGTGGTAGTCTTTATGGCAAGGATGACGAGATTAAGGCTACGATGATTAGTTTACGTCTTGGCTGAAAGTGATGACTTAATATTTGTTTTATGATAGCTATATTCAGTTGTTCATTTACGTTTTTATGAGCGTTAACTGTTATGGTTTGGAATGATATAACGCAATTTTATGCACAAACTTGTTCTTCATACTGATTTCCACCATTCGAATTTCAACATTAAATGAAAATATATGGTCATTTAGGCACTGTTTCATATATTTAAATTTTTTGTTGCAAAATTGAAATTCTTTATGCAATATTTTTGCCAATCTTGTTATGCAAATTTATATTTTAATGATCACGGCGATAAATGTAGAACCTAAGCAAAGATTTATTTCATCTATCAAGTATCATAACAAATATTATGCTTTGAATATTTCATGCATTTTTGCATACTATGTGCATTATACAAGCACTTGTATGTTATACTTTGCATGTTTCATACATCTATTTGTGTTTTTCAAAAAAGTAAGACCATCCTCGATTGACTTATTATCAATAAATTCCATACATGTACATCATCTACCATGTAAATCATATATAATCCGAAAAGAATTTTCCACTCTATTTCGATTAGAACGAAAAAGAACGATGCTTTTAATCGGACCAGTCAACGCTGTTAACACAGAGACACGACTACGCATAAATAAATATTCGTCTTTCCTTTCCGTTTATTTCCTGGAACGAAACCATAAATCGTGTTGGTGTACGCAATGAAACAGTTGACGCGACCATAAAAGAATAAAAAAGGAAGAAGCCTCGCGTATTAACGAATCAGATGCTTAAAATGTCAAGGATAGACGTAAATAGACGGTATGATTAACGGCAACGCGTTAATTGGTCTCCAACGGTGTGCGTATTTACCTTTTGGTTAAGTGTATCGATCAAACTAATCACAAACTAATCACTGAGACGCTTGCAAACTCGTATTTTAGTACATCAGTAAAAAATCTGATGAATTAATGGCGATACGACTACCAGCGCGATATTTATTCCCACGACTTTAATAGAATGTTACAGTGGTTACGTTGCACATTAATAAGTCGCGAGCCGCGAAATACGAACCTGTTAATCAGATGGAAAACGTTTGTTGAGATTACGATATACGCCGGGGCAAGAATACCAGAGCTTTCGTAAAACAGCCTCGATCCCAGCTTTGATATATTCTCCGCGATAAATTTCCCCAGAACGTTTTTTGCATATAACGAACTGATACACACCCGTGAACCAGTGGTATTTGGATTTTGCTGGTTTGCGCTGAATTTGTATTTATTTCGACTCTGGGATAGAATTCTTCATATACGTAGAAAGCAAATTTTCGGTAGCTAGGCGAAAGTTTTAAATGACGTTTAGTTGAATCTTTAATATGGTGCATAATTTTCGAATTAATTAATTCATCTCATTAACTCCTTATTAAATAAATATACAAGAAGAGCTTCGTATAGATATTGACCATTATGAGATGAATGAAATGAAATGAGATGAGTCGTAAGTAATATATTCTGTTGTAAGCCAGTTTTAAGCAAATGAAGTAACCACTTGCGATGAGGATATTTTACAAAAACTATCAACGAATCAGATTCTTTACTTTCAAATTTACTACACAAATCTTTTAAAAACGCGGTGCAACGATACTACGCTTGTAGGATTATTTTACTGTGGGATATATTGGTTCGTATAAATTACGAATTTGTAGTTTTAATAACTCTGATAATCCTTAGTGTTAAATGCAATTTGATAGTTACATTTAATTACATCTTCCTAAAAATATTCATATCTTACGCAATTCACAGAAACGAACATATACACGATTCACGGAAAGTAACGTGTACCAACTGAAAGACATGTAAACTAAGCTAATCCCACAATCCAGCGAATATCTAGATTCCATGTAACACGAACAAGTTCTCCCATCAATAGCGAACTCGTGTTCGTCAGCATGAGCAGAGAAGAGCGCGTTCAGGGAATTATCTCTACAAGAAGAAGGTTTATGGAGGCGGAGGCGCGGCTTTGGTATTCGCTGCGAAATCTTCGAACGGAATAACAGCGTGACGATCTGATAGCGATTCGAGGCACTGGTATTCTCGCAATTCGTTGGCAAAGGACAGCTTTATGCGCGACAATCGCTGCATACGGTAGCAAACCAGCTGCAATGGCGTCGACATTGTTGCGTAACTGCTCGTTAGAGAACTAAACGCCCCGTTAAAGAATCCTCGAGATGGAGTTGATCCTACCTTGCCTTTCCTTCGAACTCATCATCCAACAACAATGTGAGGATAACTAGATAGTATTCATTAGAAGACAATGTAACGTAATCTCGAAAACTTACGTGACTAGAGGAGATAGTTGAAAATTTATGAAAATCGTAAAACGACGTGCTGAACACGCTAATTTTATTGCCTATCGAATAAGTTACAAGTTAGCTGTTAAAAGCATCAAATTTCAATATTCAAATTAATCAGAGAGGAAGAGATGTGAGTAAAGTGCAGAATTGTAGTAGTAGCGATTGAGATTGAATTAATAATTTTTTCATTTGCTAGATAAAGTATTTAAGAAGTGGAGAGACCCAACGAATTAAATGCTGTGTCAGATGAATAAAGTCTAGATCAGCGCTGACCAAGCTTTCTTCGCAAGTAAAACAGCCTTCGCCTTGACGTATGGTTTGAACAAATTGACACGCGATAAACGTAAAAAAGCAATATATGTATTCTGCAAATAGTCTTATTTGTACAAAAATATTGTTCTTTTAGTTCCAATAAAAGAATTTACAAGTATGTAACTATCATATTTATTCCTCTTAGTATATAGACTTTTTATCATTTTGCCAATTTAACATCGAAGTTCCTCGTTCAATTTAAATTGGAATATAGGAGAAGGTTAAATCGTCAAGTATATCTGTATAGTATTGTACAGGTCAGCTCATTGATAAAAAAGCAACAAACCATTAATCAACGAAAATCTAGATTATCAACCAGCCTTGCTTTGTAAGGATATCAAAAGGCAGTTATTGAAAAGTGCAACACTAAGAAAATATATCTAATATCTAATACATATTTAATATAAGAAAAATGAAAAACGTATGAAAGAGGAATATATCGTACCTGTTAGTAATTTGACTTGTACCACGCCAGTTAAGAAGACTTAAGGTAAGAAACGAGGGTAATATCGTATTAGAATTATTCCCCTAATCTCTCCTTTTCTTAGAATCCTATAGTTACAAAATCTTCATACATTCTGTACTGATAAACTAACATTGTTCCTACTCATGCTTGAACAAATATTTTCACAGCATCGATGGATGAAATAACAAAAGGCAAGAAGTAGCAACTCGTTAAGGTGATTTCCTGATGTTAATTAAAAAGCTGTCCATGTGCATTAGCGGTATTGAACGTAACGTGATAATCCTACTCGCGCTGGTACAAATCTGGGTTAATCGGCTTAACAGCTACGTCGAGAAAGAAACCGGCTGTCGGAAAAAAGGACGATAAAGTAGCCTCGAGCGAACAAAACGCGCTTCTTTGCAAGGACGTAATCGAACTGGACGTCAATCAATTCGCGACATCGATGTTCCTCCATTTCTTTTGCATATATACGCTATAACGAACGTACTAACGTGTTTTGCAGATCGTGCATGTAGCATACTCGTATATAGTGATCGTCGTGTTACGTTACACATAGCGATGGACGTCGACACGCTCCTGTTAAAGACTAGCTTCTTTTGTGCTAGGAGTAACATTACATGGCGTATTTCTCAAACGGATTATAAACAAAAATCTGTTGCATTAATTCGATGGTGCAGAATCAGCAAAAGCTGTGGTAAATTTCGCTGATACATGAGGCGTGCACATTTTTCAGAAATAGAAAATGTCTAGTAACAGCGTATGAATTTTTCTGCGTATAATTTAAATATTTTTATTGTACTATATTATTATACTATATTTTTATTTTTACTGTACTATATAATAGTTAGATTGTAGTGACTATTATCTGGTTGTATATGTATGGTAACTATTAAAATGTTGTATAACAGTAAAAATTTTAATCATACCAATTGATACACACTCAGTAATTGATAGACATGAGTGGTAAAAATATAGATCGATGTAATTCGAAGATTGAGTAGTTTGAAAAAATGTTGTAAGTGCCTTAAAATGATTAGGTCAGGTTTCTTGACTTATCATAATACTATAATTATACTCTAAAAAATTTTTATTAAAAACTTATTCTTTCATATATCCCAATCGTTAATTGTATATTGCACGATGAAAAGGTTTAATTTAATTCAAACTGGAAGTGGATATAAACTTTCAAAAGTAAGATTGATTCCCACCGGCAAGTGTGATAGAAGAAATGTAGAAAGGAAATGAATTATTCGAATGAAAAGATTATAAAAGTTATTCAGTTTTTTATCTATAAGAAGAAGGCCAAGTTCGACCAATCGATTCTAAAAAGGCAGCAATAAAAACTGACGTTTTTGCGCAGGAATTTAACGGAAACCTTGAACGTCAGCTGAATGTCAAACATAAATACCGCAAAGGTAATACGTACTAGAAGTAGAAATCGATCAGCATAATAAACTTCAGCGTTCCACGGATTATTACGTGATTGCAAGGCCGGAGAATCGACAGGTTTTTACAGGTTACACTTACGCGTATTTTCTTATTTAATTCTCCCGGGTAGATCTGAGAACGAGACCTTAAACATTCTTTTATAATTTAAGTTATGTTTCATTATAATCTTTATATTTACAATATTTCCCAGATTCATTTTGTTGAATATTTACTACCCGACAAGAAATCAAATTGAGTAGAATTTTTTTCAAAGAACACCTGATTTATTCCATAATCAAACCGTGGCTATTAAAGCTTTGAAATATTCATACCCTCCAATTAAAATCAATTGCAGAAATCACTAATAATGATCGCGAAACCTACACCTGCAATTTCCATTATATATTGCAAATAGCCACGTACGCTAAAAACTCGATGGGATACACAAGAAAACAACGAAAAACCACGGCGTTAGCCTTAGTAAATTCGACGAAGAAGCCACGACTCGATGATCTAGAGCCGTACAAGGACATTCCACTGGGTAATCCTCATGTTCGCTCCCTGTCTAAGATCACGATCTATTTACAACTCGTAAATTAAGGGCCGTGCGGATGTCCTCGATTAAATTATGAAATGAATTTGCAATTGAACTATCTCGCGGTTACACTCAATGAAATTAACACGAGCAAGAAACGAGAGTAGCAAAAAGCAACAGTGTACGAAGCGTTGCTAAAGAACATGGGAATAAGAAGAATTGAAAACAAATGAAGTAGGGATAAAATGAAGGAATGATAAAATGAAATCGAGAAAAGGAGGGAGAGAGGGAGAGAGAAGTAGAAGAAAGGAATAACATGAAAGGAAGCACGAATAGAGAAAAAGAAAAGGTCGAGAGAGAGAGAGAGAGAGAGCATTCGAATTATTAATTATCCGAGTAGCTGCTAGAGAGCCGATATGCGCATAAGCGTCAACGTTACATAAGTTCTACGTGACTGGAAGGTATTGCGCCTTCGTGGCCCGACGATACAGAGGGTCTTTGGTGTCGAGGTTTAAGTTCATCTAGGTGAATCTACCTATCCGACACGAATATGATCTCTCTCACGAAGCAACGCGGCCTTCTGAAGATTCCAGACGCTCCTGCTGGCCTTGAATTCATCGAACAAGGTCAAATGTTAGTGCCAGTAGGAGGTTACAACTCAATATCGCCGCGATTTTTTCCTTTCTCATCTTGAATGCAGCTTTTCGCGATCTGCCGGGTGTTCTATTGGTTAAGTGCTTCATCGATCACGTCTTGTAAGTTTGCTGCCTTGCGCTTGATTATTCATGTATGTTCTAGAATTTAACTGAATTATGGATCTGGAAATTGGATGTTCTAGAAATCAGAGAATTTTAAGGCAGATTTTAGAAATTAGATGTACTGCATATTTTCTGATATATCTGTCGTAGAAATGAAATATTCTATGCTTTTTCAGGATAAAGATTTTATAGCATTTAATACATGTTTTGAAATAAAATGTTCTGAAAATAGAAACGATAATGTTCGAGAAATATTAGGTTGTCCGGAAAGTTTCTTCCGTTTTATAAGGAAATAATAGACGCACAATGTTTTTTGTTTTATATTAGTTTATTGAATTATGCACGAACATAATAATAGTTATAAAACGAAATTGTTGTTCATCTATTATCACCTTATGAAACGAAAGAAACTTTTCGGACAATCTAATAGATGTTCAGTAAATAGAGCGAAAATGATAAAGAACATAAAATCATCATAATGTTGGATATCTAGAATTACAATATTTTTCTCAAATTCTTTATATCATTGATCAACCTATGAACTGACGTTCGCAACTTTCTCATTCGGAAAGTCTGATACAATAATTCTGTTTGTTCGAGGAAAAAATTTATCTTATAGTATCTACAAAGACAGCCTGAAGCTGGTGTCCCGCTAATTTGACGGGGAATTTCGTAGCGGCGACAGTGAAAGGTACAGACATGAAGTAAATCAGCGTGGACACGAGATCGAGGAACGAAGGAATACAACTTTACAATCTATTCTTCCCACGAAGAACGCG